>NC_136332.1:408598-1139477 GCF_964198595.1 Lampetra fluviatilis
CTTTTTACCGGGTAAAAGTGTAAAGGCAAAGGGTAAAGGTGTCGACATGCCAAGGGGTAAGGTAAAGGGTAGGGTAAAGGTAGCTCGGAAGAATTACCCGGTAGGGTAAAGGTAGCGCGAAGTATTACTCGGTAAATATGGTACCTTGTTTACCGCTAAAAGCTCTGTGGGGCAGTCCGTGGCCTCCATTTAATAAGTATATAAAAAAACACTGTTTTAAAAACACGCTTTAATGAAATGTACTAGTAATGGCAGAACTCCACGAATCCAGGAATGGCCCCGAAGCTTGCCATAACGTAAGGGACCGTGGCCAATTACAGCCAACGTCAGTTGAGCGTGGACAATTAGACCCAAGCCGAAACATAACATATACAAAATAATGTTTAAAAATATATATTTTTATGATAGAATATAGTGTTGTCATCAGTATGACATAAGTATACCAAGTTTGAAGTCGATACCACATTGGGAAGTGGGTTAAAATTTAGTTACAAGATTTGAGGATACGACAACAACAACAAAGTGAGTTAAAAGAAAGCGTGTAAATTGGAATCATGGAGAGTATTCTATATGAATAAAGTGCTCTGCCTAGCATTTACCATTAAAAACCTTTTGCATGTGTAGTAGTACTCCAGTAATTACCCTGTAATCGGGTAATTTGTATGGGGTAAGGGTAAAATGTAGGGTAAAGGTAGGCTCGTTGCTTTCTATCTTTTACCTTTTACCTTACCTGCTAAAGGGTAAAAGGTAGGGTAGAGTGATTGTATTGTGGTAAGGTAAAGTTAGGCTTGTTTTTTAACATTTTAACTTTTACCTTACCTTGCCGAGGCCTAGTAGTTGCGTTCCTCAAGACACCGCGGTTTGGAAAAATCACATAACAACCATTGAGTCAATGGGAATTAAGGGGTTAGGGCAGGGGTCGGCAACCTACGGCTCCGGAGCCGCATGCGGCTCTTTACGGGCTGCTTCTTGACGATATGTACGTATGTACAGTATGTACTCAGATGCATTGCGGCTCTTGAAATACTGAATTTTGTACCGAATTGGAAAGAAATGGCTCTTCTTGTTATTTTGGTTGCCGACCCCTGGGTTAGGGGGTAGCAGGTTTCTAAACCACCAACATGACTGACTTTTCACAATAATTAGTCAATGTTGTTATTTTGTACGTGTTCTTTTATAATTGCTGTGTTTTAGTTTGATATTATTCGTTAATTGAATAAAAACATGAAATTAGTAAAAAATGCACGCTACGGTGTTAGTCACTTAGTGATAAAAACGTAGCCATGGAGGAGGGTGAAGAGAGAAAATTAAGAAGGGCGTGAAACGGCTTGGTTAGTAGTTTTTAATGATACAATCTATTTTTTTTACCATTAGAAACAATTATGAGCTGTAAACAAACTTATGAACTTGTTTTAACACTTACCACAAGAAGATAAAATGGCTCCTTGAGACGATCATGGTAAAGCTCAGTCCGGGATAACACGTGAGATGCGTACGCAGGCTGAACAAAGACTGAGGGTGCACGTGTGTAGCATCCAGCAGCATCCCCAATGCCTCATGTACCCGTACAACCGCTTATTCCTACCCGTGTGACGTAGTTCCGTTCACTCAGTCGCGTTATATCCAATTCACGTCCGTGTTATAAAAAAATGCGTTACCCAATACATTGTGCTTTATATATACAGTATATCCAATTCACGTTATGAAAACTACGCGTTTATAGCATAACGGACTGTGATAGGGAAACAAACCCCACGATTTAATTACCGCCGGTTGGAACTCCACGCTAAGTCCCGCTGGGTGGTATCGTGCGTGATGACACGCGTGATGATGCACATGTGCACCGTGTGGTCTCCAGGCAGCGACGACCCGGCCAGGGTGGGCGAGTCGCCGCGGAAGGCGGCCGGCTCAACCAAGCGGCACCAGAGGCCCCATTTGAGGAGCAGGGGTTCCAGACTCCACTCCGCGCTGTGCAGGGGGTCAGAGAGAGACAGACAGAGGCAACGATAAAACTGAAAAAGCCATTGCTGGACAAGCTCTCTCATGTATAGCAGCTGATAGAATAACCTCCCACTCCACATCCGACAAATTGGCTCCATCACAGTATTATTCAAATCCAAACTGAAGGCATTTTTTTAATTCATCTAGGCATAAGCTGAGAAAAACAGGTAATCACATTTGGACATTTGACTAATTGGTAGAGTGGCGGGTATGCGGGAGACCGTGGGTTCGATCCCGACCCTGACGCCTGTATGTTAGGGGTTTGCGTGTCTCTCTCCCAGTGGTCACGTGCATTTACCTCCGGGTCCTCCGGTTTGTCCCTCCACATTTAAAAACATGTATTTAGAGTATTTGGCTGCTATAATACATTTCCACGTGATACGCCACTTCGTTGAGCCATAATTTGTGGCCAGTTCGCTCCTGAAAAATACTGATATACTTAGTGGGCCTTCTTATCTGGTAAAATAAAAAACATTTATTTAGTTTAACACCTCACGTTATTTTACGTTTAGACATATGGGAAGGAGGCATACCGTGCGATTGTTCATTGTGCTCTGACCTTGCGCACGATGGCGGCAGTATGCCCAGGGGCTTAACACTGATAATCGAGGTCTGCTGCTCACTGCCACGAGAGGGCTTCAGGACAGAGGTCGTCGAAGGGAGTGCACACTACGGTGATTTAATAAACAGCCATATTGGCTGTACACCGGTGCGGCATAGCACACTGGATCCTCATAAAATAGTCTAAAATATATATTTTTATCAGAAAATCTGTTTATCGGTAATGAATTGACTCCTGTCGCCAAGTTTGATGCAATTCAAAGGTTTATTCAGTATATTGAGGCTTGCTAAAACAGGTCAGTATTGACCGTTGATTTGGGGTCTGTTGAATCGAGTAACCGTCCGACCAGGTCTAGGGCACGAGGAGTCAAATCTGCCTTTAAAACACGGAACAGCCAACCGTAATCAGGCTGGGTGCGGCGATAAGGTAACAGACTGTGAAGCTTCGTGTTCAGCTGCTCAAATAAAGTTAGTCTTCTGACCGCTTCGACATCACGAGAACTGATTTTGACGCACCCCCCCCCCCCCCCCACAAGATTTTCTGACCGGGGTTGCGGATCGTCGGAAAATAAATTATTATTGCCCAATTTTTTTTTTACATACCACACACCACCGGTGTATTGCTAATACAGTAGTCCCTCGGTTGACAGTGACATCGGTTCACTGTTTTTCGGTTAACGTTTCGTCGCCCATATGGACCCCACAGTTTCCACTGACGTAAAAATGTAGACTTTTTACGTTGTGCACGCAGGCACCAATTTCGGTCAATTCGAGCGCTAGTAAATGGGGTTGAGCCCATTTATGAGCGTTTAGACCTCGACTGTCTTTGTTTACATTACGTATGAATGCTTTTAACATGTGTAGTGTTGTGTAGAATCACTCAGTCGGACACGTTGTTCCAAGTCACCTGCTTACACTTTATTACTCTACTCTTGCACCAGTTGTAGGCACTCCCATCTCTGTCTATACGGTCACCTTGTTAACCAACTTCCCCTATCTACTTTACACCTTGCTGACCTGCCTGCGGCAGCTCTTCCTCAAAGCAGCTCCGCACTCACAGCTCCGCACTCACAGCTCTGCACACAGACAGCAGCTCACACAGAGCTTGCACACAGCAGCACTCACACATAGGCTTCGCTCACACAAAGGCTTCGCTCACACAGAGCTTGCACAGTTGCTCTCCTTCTGCACCGCTGCCCTCGCCTACATTCCTTCAGACCCACTCACTCGTCCGATCCGGGCGGGGGGGATCAACCATCACCCGCCCGCCGAAGTCCGTCCCTGGCTTGAGCGACAGCGGCGAAATATCTTCACCTTGGTCTCAGAACCCGAACTCCCGCTCCGCTCTCACATGCCCCCTTATATCCTCCTCCTAATTATCCAGCTCCTCTCTTGTGTCTCTTTAGGGCCCGACAGGCCGGTGCCTGTCAGGCCATCAATCACTCCTCATCACACGTCTCCAAGGTGACACCTCCGGTGGCAGCGTACGACCCCGGGCCGACCCCGTCTGCAACCAAAACTCCCGTTAAAGAGGTGGGGGTTTGCACGTGCAACCTTACACGCGCACCTGCCTGCCCTCGGGCAGCAGTGCGCACCGCGTATTTTACCACACTACACATGTAATTCCTATATTCAATTAACAGTTACCTTGGTTAACAGTAGTTTTCGTGGAATGGATTAAAAACGTTAACCACGGGACGTTCAAATGGTCCGTATAGATGGAAGGCGGTAGCCTCGTCATTGTGTTCAAGCCGACACGTTCTACGTGTCGGCTTGAACACAACCTCAGGCTGTCCATCCAGGCGAAATGGTCGTCATTAATTCAAATCCAGATGCTATTGGTGTTGATTTAGGGACATGTACGTATGTATGTTGAACTTATTTTGCACCATAAGTAGACAACCGTGCTAATCAAAGTGGTTGCTTGTTGAACTGCTGAGCCTGTAACGATCTTTCAATTGCAGACTCATGCACCCGCAAAGCGCACCCCTCTCTCTCTATATAAGGTGGCTTTAATGACTAATGTGGCCCCGTTAAGAAATGATATCTCTCCACGCGACGCAGCTCGGCTGCCAAAACGACCATCACACTCCATTGGCCCCTCTCATTAGTTTGACTGATATAGATTGCATGCGGTATGCCACCGATGGATCGTATAACCGTTGCTAAGAGACTGCGGGCAGCATCGCGGCTCACACACACACACATCATCTGAGTTGGGGCGAAAAAGAGGCCACGGGAAAACGAACACTGGCACAGGGGGAGCCCAACGCGAGGGGCTCTCCACACACAAGCAGCCAGCGCGCCTCCTTCACGCACCCGTCTCCCTCCACGCCAAACGTGGGCTTATCATATCGGTGTAAACACATTATCCCATCAGCCACATGGCCCTTCTGGGGAGTGCACGATTTCAGCGGTGGCGACATGTTAACGACCCCGCCTGGTATACGGGAGGTCGTGTGTTCGATTCCGACCCTGATGCCTGCTGTATATATTTGTTTGCATGTCTTTCGCCCCATGGTTGCGTGGATTTTTCTCCGGATCGTCCGGTTTTTCCCTCCACATTCAGAAATATGCATTTAAGAGTATTTGGCTGCTATAAATTTCCACGTGATAAGCCACTTTGTTGGGCTATCATTTGTGGCCAGGTTGCTTCCGAAACATAACTATATAGCTCAGTGGACTTGAACTGGTAAAATAAAAAAAAAATTTGTTTTAGTTTAGTTTAAGCACATAGATCCACTGGAGCGGTTTCAGCATTCAGTGTCTCATGTGGAGGGACAGATAAGTGAAAGAGGCGAAACATCTCTTAAGTTATTTTGATGCAAATATTCTCCACAGCGACGGTTTATGCGTGTTCACGTCCATTATATCAAAACCGTGATCTTATGAATGACTGGTTAAGGTGACGTGCAGTGCAATGATTTCACGTAATTCATCAGTTCTATTAATCTGATACAGTCTGTTCTCCTATAACGCTGCGTGTTTTCATAACGCAAATTGGATATCACGTGATGAATTTATTTGAGAAGACATTTTTTTATAACGCGAAATCGATATAACTCGATTGAGTGAACAAAACTTCGTCGAAGCGCGAGTAGGAATAAACAGTTATATGGCTGACTCGGCGTAGCATCACCACACAAGGCATTGGGATGCTGCTGGATGCTTCTCGATGCTACCCACGCGCGTCAGTCTTTGTTCAGCCTGCATACGCATCTCATGTATTATCGCGGACAATGCTTTATCCTATATTATTTATATAACGCTATTTTTCGACAACGCGGTGTTCTTCAGGAACGCAACTACCGCCACGTAATAGAACAGACTTTATAATGAACAAGATCAATATTCTCATCAGCCGTGATCAATTCACTGCTGGATGAAGGCCTCCACTAACCACTGCTGCTTCTTGAGACTGCAACGCAACGATCTTCCAACAGCATGACACTGATCTCATCGCTCCCCGTCGCATTCCATTCCCTGGCTGCCGCTCCATTGTTGCTCTTCACCATCGCCTATCACCTCTGCTGGCCTCTGACGCGCCCTGCCCAAATCCACTTGTCTTAACAGTTTGGATGATGTATTCATGAACCTGCATGTGTCTGATAATCCACGTGTTGCTCTGTCCCAGTAGTCTCATTGTGATTCCCAGCATGCATATCTCTCCTGCTTACAGTGAGGGAAAAAAGTATTTGATCCCCTGCTGATTTTGTACGTTTGCCCACTGACAAAGAAATGATCAGTCTATAATTTTAATGGTATGTTTATTTGAACAGTGAGAGACATAATAACAAAAAAATCCAGAAAAACGCATGTCAAAAATGTTATAAATTAATTTGCATTTTAATGAGGGAAATAAGTATTTGACCTCTCTGCAAAACATGACTTAGTACTTGGTGGCAAAACCCTTGCTGGCAATCACAGAGGTCAGACGTTTCTTGTAGTTGGCCACCATGTTTGCACACATCTCAGGAGGGATTTTGTCCCACTCCTCTTTGCAGATCTTCTCCAAGTAATTAAGGTTTCGAGGCTGACGTTTGGCAACTCGAACCTTCAGCTCCCTCCACATATTTTCTATGGGATTAAGGTCTGGAGACTGGCTAGGCCACTCCAGGACCTTAATGTGCTTCTTCTTGAGCCACTCCTTTGTTGCCTTGGCTGTGTGTTTTGGGTCATTGTCATGCTGGAATACCCATCCACGACCCATTTTCAATGCCCTGGCTGAGGGAAGGAGGTTCTCACCCAAGATTTGACGGTACATGGCCCCGTCCATCATCCCTGTGATGCGGTGAAGTTGTCCTGTCCCCTTAGCAGAAAAACACCCCCAAAGCATAATGTTTCCACCTCCATGTTTGACGGTGGGGATGGTGTTCTTGGGGTCATAGGCAGCATTCCTCCTCCTCCAAACACGGCGAGTTGAGTTGATGCCAAAGAGCTCCATTTTGGTCTCATCTAACCACAACACTTTCACCCAGTTGTCCTCTGAATCATTCAGATGTTCATTGGCAAACTTAAAACGGGCATGTATGTGCTTTCTTGAGCAGGGGGACCTTGCGGGCGCTGCAGGATTTCAGTCCTTCATGGCGTAGTGTGTTACCAACTGTTTTCTTGGTGACTATGGTCCCAGCTGCCTTGAGATCATTGACAAGATCCTCCCGTGTAGTTCTGGGCTGATTCCTCACCGTTCTCATGATCATTGCAACTCCACGAGGTGAGATCTTGCATGGAGCCCCAGGCCGAGGGAGATTGACAGTTCCTTTGTGTTTGTTCCATTTGCGTATAATCGCACCAACTGTTGTCACCTTCTCACCAAGCTGCTTGGCGATGGTCTTGTAGCCCATTCCAGCCTTGTGTAGGTCTACAATCTTGTCCCTGACATACTTGGAGAGCTCTTTGGTCTTGGCCATGGTGGAGAGGTTGGAATCTGATTGATTGATTGCTTCTGTGAACAGGTGTCTTTTATACAGGTGTAGTGAGTTCAAGGAGACGTAGACGACGTAGTCGGAGGCACACTTATTTATTCAACCAAAGGGCAGAACACAATACTTGAAGGGGTAACGGCCCCTTCACCCGTCTAACAGGGAGACACCCTTAGCGCTAGCCCAGCTAGTCTGCTCCCAGGTCCTCCACTAGAGAGCTAGGGGAGGCTAGCTGATCCAGCTCTGGCCAAGCTAGGATCTCGGCACCCTTAGCCAACCAGACTGGCTCTTACAAGAGCATCGGCTCTGGGCTCTCAGGGCCGCGCCGCTGGCTTGCCCTGGTCGGTCAATAGAAGTGTAATGCGGGCGTAAACGGCCTCGCGGATATGACGTAACAGGGGGGAGGAGTTGGGTCACGTGGGGAGAAGGGAGAGCTCTTAAGGGCGGGAACCGGAAGAGACGGGAGGAGAGTGTAAGAATAAAGACGGGAGAAGGCCACGCAGGGCAGGAGGTGGGAAGTGGCGTGATCGCCACAGGACGGGACTCGGCTCCGTTGGCCAGCGGTGTCCGGGCACGGGGGAGACGGAGAGCAGCGGTGGGGCCGCAGAGAGAGCAGCCGAGTGGCTGCAGATCGGGGCGGAGAGGCTGAGAGAAAGCCAGCAGCGGAGCTGCATCGGGAGCCAGCGGAAAGGCTACAGGAGCGACGGCAGCAGAAGGGCTGCCAAGCGGGAGGTGGAGAAAGCTCCGAGCGAGGCGCCGTGCGGGAGAAGTTGTACGAACCCAAATAAAGAACAACGGAGACAGACACAGTGAAAGAGTCCTTTATTACAGAAGGACAGCGAGCCAGGGGAGTCCCAGGGCCTATCCTGCTGGTCTTCACTCTTCGCTGGTTTAAGCTGTAATACTCCCCCCGAGCCTACCAGCTCCCCACCTTATATAGCAACTCCCCCCCGAGGGGTGGGGCCGTGGGGGATCACAGCGCCGTCACAGCCCCCACGGGCTAACCGTTGCGGAAGTGGATGTAGGCACCCTTACGCGTGCGGGCGCAAACACCCCTTGTGTGTTTGTTTGCCCTCCCGTAACACCCCTACATGACCCCCCCCTGTACAGCCCGCAGCCATCCCGCCTGCAACAAAATTCAACAATAAAAGATGAAACCCTCCAAAACCGTGTGTGCCTCGCATTAATAACAGCAACAACAATGACAATAACAACAGCAACAACAGCAACAACAACACCGGAAAAAAAACAACGTAGCCCCAATAAATACCCCATCCCATAAAGAAACCAACATATAGACAATACAAGTCTTCCCACCCCGAACGGATTTCCCCCGTGACCGCAGCAAGGGCCGCACAAGAGGCCAGCCTCACAAAAGTCGGCGCGTTTTGGTGTGCGTTCTTGCAGCGGGACCGTCACAAGGGGCAACCCTGGTCGGCCCAGCGGTGGGTGTCAACAGTTCGGGTGCGAGAGCGTCTGGCTTCGTGGACGAGCGACCCCCGACCCCTCCGGGAGGGGTTGGCGGTTGCGAGCGCGTCAGTCCCGGTGCACCAGTGGTAAATCAGGCGCATGCAGCGAAGTCGGACTCCGGGAGTCAGTGGACACCTCACATGTTCGGCCATGTGTGTGTGGAGTAGGAACATGGGGCGCAACGAACGGTTTCAACCACGAGGGGTGCACGAACCAACGATGCTTCCCCCACTGAATACGGACACATTGTGGCCGCAAGGCCTGCACCACTTCCACGTGCCCCCTCCACGGCCGCAACAGTTTCGTCGAGGTTGCCAGCGGAACTTGGGGACAGTGCAACCACGCTTTGTCGCCCGGTTTCCACCGGTGCACATATACCCGGCCCAACTTGAGCCTTTTATTCGCCTTTTGGCGGAGGTCTGAATTTTGGATGGCCGCCTCCCGCGCCTCTGCCAATTTAAAGATGTTGAACTTGACATGGTCGGCCAATTTGGATTTAGCATTGGGCGTGGAGACCCGCAGCTGGTCGTGACAGGCGGTTCAGCCTCACGACCATACATTAAGAAGAAGGGCGAAAATCCGGTCGCCGCATGAGGAGCCATCCTGTAGGCTGCCAAAACCCCCGGGATATGAAGGTCCCAATCGGTCTGGGATTCAGACACCTGGTGAGACAGCATGGACGTGATAGTCCGATGTAGACGCTCCACCATCCCATCAGTTTGCCGGTGATATGGGGAGGTACGAACCTTTTTCGTACCCAGGAGCTCGCACACCTCATGGAGAAGTTTACCAGATAAATTTTTCCCTTGGTCGGTCAGCAGCCGCTCCGGAGTGCCCTTGTCGAGGACGTAGCCTTGGACAAGGCCTCAGCGATGGCTGCTGCCGACTGGTTGACGAGGGGCCAGGCCATAGGCCATCGCGTAAAATATTCAACGCCAACCAATAGGAATGGACCCAAAATATCAAGTGCGACGAGTTCGTTAACCCGGGTAACCTTAATAGACTGCAGCGGTGGGTTGGACCCCTTTGCTGGTGGCTTCCGTTGCGCGCACTGAGTAGAGGATGCTAGGAGATCATCCACGTCCCTTGCCATGCCCGGCCAAGAAAAATCCAGCTGGAGCATGGCAAGGGTTTTGTGAGTCCCCAGGTGCAGGAGCCGCTCGTGAGCAGCCCACACCACCCTACCCTTCAGTGTGGAAGGCACCACCAGCCTGTGGCGGCGGGATCTCCCATCCCAATGCATCAGGAGACCCTGGTACAACCCCCATGAGTCGATATTCGCCGCACCCAGAACAGATCCCCCTATGCGACGGCGTAACGCGAGGAGGGAAGTGTCCTCCATTTGTCAGCGCGCCGACTCCGCAACGGACAACCCCAGCAAGGAATCCCTCCCCTCCTGCTCAATAGGACCCGCAATTGAAGGTGCATCAGCGGCGGCAGCGAGGACCAAATTAGGGTTCTCATTCGGAGGTCTGCAACGCCCCGAACCCAGGAGGCAAGCGCAATCGGAAGTGGGCGGCAAACGCGACAGAGCATCTGCGTTCGTGTGGCGAACACCCTTCCGATATGTAGTCTCGAAATCGAAATCTTGAAGAATCTCCAACCATCAAGACAATTGTCCCGAAGGCTGTTGAACCCGCAAGGCGTACTGTAATGCCACATGATCTGTGCGGACGGTGAAGTGGCGACCGTACAGATATGGGCATTATTGTTGAATGAAGAAAACGATTGCCAATAGTTCCCGACGGGTGACACAGTACCTTTGCTCCGCCGGAGACAAAACTCTACTGCCATATGCCACAACATGCTCTACGCCCCCAACAACCTGGGAAAGCACACCACCAATGCCCGTGTTGCTTGCGTCCGTATCGAGCAAGAAGGGTTGCGAAAAATCGGGATAACTTAATGGCGGGGCCCCCACTAGGGCGTCCCGGAGGAAGTGAAAAGCAGCCTCCTCCTCCTGGCCCCAGTGAAACTTGACCCCCTTCGATGTTAAGGCATGTAAGGGCTTAGCGATCGTCGCGAAATCGGCGACAAACCGCCGGTAATACGACGCAAATCCAATGAAACTCTTGACCTCCCCCACTGAGGTGGGAGTCGGCCAGGAGCTGACACATTGTGTTTTGGCGGGATCTATGGAAATACCTGACCGTCCGACAATGTGACCCAAATACCGCACCGATTCTCGGAGCAAGTGACATTTTTGCGGCTTGAATTTCAAATTAGCAGCACGCATCTTGAGAAAAACAGCCCGCAACCTCTAGAGGTGTTCCTCGAATGTTTTACTACAGACGATGATATCGTCTAGGTAAATCAGACAAGTATCCCATTGCAAGCCAGCAAGAATCAATTCCATTAAGCGCTGGAAAGTTGCTGGAGCTGAGTGGAGCCCCATCGGCAAGCGGTTAAATTAGAATAGGCCGTGCGGCGTTCGGAAAGCCGTTTTCGGTTTAGATTCATCATCCAGAGGGAGCTGCCAGAACCCTGACAGCAAATCCAACATGGAGAAGAACCGTGCCCCAGCCAGGGCGTCAAGAGATTCATCCATCCGAGGGAGCGGGTATGCATCGGCCACCAAGATTTTGTTTAGGCGACAAAAATCGACACAGAATCGCAAAGAGCCATCGTGTTTTTTAACTAACACGATGGGTGCACCCCAAGGGCTGGTAGAAGGGGATATAATGTCTGCAGCTAGCATGTCATCTACAGCCGATTTGACGTGATCCTTTTCGGCGGGACTCAACCAAAAAGGATTTTGGCGGATTGGCGCGTTGTCACCAGTGTCAATATGGCGTCGCAGCAGTTTAGTACAGCCAATATCATATTTGTGTTGACTAAAAACATCGGAAAAATCGCGCAAAAGGGTTCGTAATTTGGCACGCTGTGAGTCGGACAGGTCCGATGATCCCGCACAAAGCGCATCCAGCCACCCCTTATCACGGTCCAAATGCGGCTGCGACGGCGGAGCGGTGCTCACCTGCCCAATGACTGGTTCCTCACAAGGTACCGGCGTTGCGTGTGCAAGCACGGTCCCTTGAGGAACCACAGCCGTTCGCAACCCAACATTGAGGACTGCGATGAAGGGGTCCTCGTTCCCTTTAACAATCGTCTGGGCCACTATCAAATCGGGTCCATTGACCCCAGCCCTAGAGGGTCCCAACAAAACACCCTGATCCCCAATCCCCTTAGCGAAGGGTCGACGCAGCCGAAGAGGCACGAGCATTTGAGCTCCCGGCGGTACGCGTACCGTTCGCGTAACGAGCGCCTATACCGTCGCAAATGCCGTACGCACAGTAGCGGGGGAGGACAGGAACATCATATGTCGGCCCGAAGGGAGTTCGATGCATCCCTGGTCGATCAGTATTCTAATTGGCATTTTGGCCAAAAAGTCCGTCCCCAACAGGCACGGGACTGCCAGAGAGGAGGAGACTAACACCGGGCCGGATAATTTGATGTCCCCAATACAAATTTGTGCGCGGATCTGGCCAATAATGCCCAACGAGCCCCCGTTGGCAGCATAACACGGAACATCGACCGGGAGCAGAGGGCGGCTTTGAACGGGAAGAATGTTGTAAATTAAATCGGACACAATTGTTGCCGATGCTCCCGTATCAACCAAGACCCGTACCTCCACCCCATTTATATGTCCCACAACGACCGACGACCCCGCCGACGCGGCAACAATGCGGTGGGCCAACTCAGACCACTGGCCCGGGTGGAATGCCCTCCCCATCGCGGCACAGTTCGACACAATGACAGCCGATTTTCGAAACCCGTTCGTTGCAGCGCGTGAGTGAGTAACAGGTGTGTGCGTAGGCCAAACATGTGGCGTGCCACGACTTGCCGGAGTTCACTGCGGAGCCTTGGGAAGAGGAGTGTCGTCCGGCCGAGGTGTTGCACCGCGCTGCCGAGGAGCCCGGCATCCAGAAGCCACATGGCCCCGGAGGCCACAGTTGTAGCACTGTGTGAGCGCCCCAGTCGGCTTGGGCTGATCCTGGTGGCTCAGCCCATCCCGAGCTGGTCGGTCATCGGATCTCCACTCCGTCGGGCGACCCACAGCGCAGACCTCTTCCGATGAGAGGGTGGTTGCAGCCACGGTGTGCCCGGCCGCCGCCTTGCTAACTTTACGACGTTGGGACAGCAGGTTAGTGTGGATGTGCCGTGCGGCCCGCAGGGAACACATCTCCTTGTCGTCCTGCGCCAAGACGACAATTTTCAAATCGTCAGCCAGCAACAAGATTTTCTCCGCCACCATAGTGTCCACTCTCTCTTCATCCATACGCGGGAAGGCCCTCTTCGCCAGGGCCAGGAGAGCCGTGCGGTACGCCAGGGGTGATTACTTCGCGCCCCGTTGTCGGTCGTAAAATTGTTGTCTGCAGTCGGAAGGTGGTCCGTAGACTGCAGACAGGAGTTGAAGCACTGTAGTGAGGGTGGCAAGAGCGTCGCTGTCCAGCGTCGCCGGGAGCGCGCGTAGCGCCTCGTCGTCCGTCCATCGTGACATTTCTTGGTGGGCGAGGAACCGTCTTTCGAACGCTCCCCAGTCGCCGCCGTCCGCCACAAACTCCTTCAGGACCGGCAACCGCGGCTGGAACGTGGACTCCCGCCGCCGAAGATCGCCAGCCGCCGTTCCCGCCATCCTGTACAGTATTTGAGGGAATGGCGGACGCCATCGGCGGTCGCATTGCTGGTGACGCGCTGGCCGTTGATTGGCGCTTGCCACAGTTGGCCGTTTTTGATGACGCGGCGGCCGCTGAACGGAGGCAGCAGTGATCGGCCCTCGTTGATGACGTGGCGGCCACTGGTTGGTGACCATCGGCCACCTGATGTGCCGGGGCCCCGCCCTCAGCACCCACTGTACTGATGGCGGCAAATTCAACTTCCAGCCCCGTCGATATGGCGGGAACTGGCGTTGAGTGTCGCCCGTCGTCGCACCGTGCTGCTCCTCCAACCCGCAGGCGAGTAATTTCCTCTAGCGTGGCGGCTGCTGCGTATAGTAGCTCTGCCAGGCGGGAGTGAGCCACCCGCAGCCCGTCAGCTGTGGTAGCGGTGGACTCGGCAGCGGTTGCACGGGCTCGCCCTCAGCGAGTTCAGGCTCCGAGTCAGCTGAGGTGTCTTCCTCTCCAGGTCCCCCGGTATGAGTCGTCCGTCTTGTATCCATTGGTAACTTTTAGAAGACCACTTCTGACTCCAGTTGTAGTGAGTTCAAGGAGACGTAGACGACGTAGTTGGAGGCACACTTATTTATTCAACCAAAGGGCAGAACACAATACTTGAAGGGGTAACGGCCCCTTCACCCGTCTAACAGGGAGACACCCTTAGCGCTAGCCCGGCTAGTCTGCTCCCATGTCCTCCACTAGAGAGCTAGGGGAGGCTAGCTGATCCAGCTCTGGCCAAGCTAGGATCTCGGCACCCTTAGCCAACGAGACCGGCTCTTACAAGAGCATCGGCTCTGGGCTCTCAGGGCCGCGCCGCTGGCTTGCCCTGGTCGGTCCTTAGAAGGACAGCAAGCCAGGGGAGTCCCAGGGCCTATCCTGCTGGTCTTCACTCTTCGCTGGTTTAAGCTGTAATACTCGACCCAGAGCCCACCGGCTCCCCGCCTTATATAGCAACTCCCCCCCGAGGGGTGGAGCCGTGGGGGATCACAGGGCCGTCACAGCCCCCCAGGGCTAACCGTTGCGGACGTGGATGTAGGCACCCTTACGCGTGCGGGCGCAAACACCCCTTGTGTGTTTGTTTGCCCTCCCGTAACACCCCTACACAGGTAACAAGCTGAGATTAGGAGCACTCCCTTTAAGAGTGTGCTCCTAATCTCATCTCGTTACCTGTATAAAAGACACCTGGGAGCCAGAAATCTTTCTGATTGAGAGGGGGTCATATACTTCTTTCCCTCATTAAAATGCAAATCAATTTATAGCATTTTTCACATGCGTTTTTCTGGATTTTGTTGTTGTTATTCTGTCTCTCACGGTTCAAATAAACCTGCCATTAAAATTATAGACTGATCATTTCTTTGTCAGTGGGCAAACGTACAAAATCAGCAGGGGATCAAATACTTTTTTCCCTCACTGTATTTACGCACGACAAAAAGCGGTTCTGCTTGTGAATTCTCTGCGTGTTTTGCGATGTGCTTGGCATAAATGGCGTGATATAATAATGTACCTGACAATAGCTACCAGCTAAACCGCCATGTTGTCGAGATGTTAACTCCATTGCCTGGTATGTAGGAGGTCGTGGGTTTTATCCCGACCCTGGCGCCTGCTGTATATTTGGAGTTTGCGTGTCTCTCTCCCTCTGGTTGCGTGGATTTTTCTCAGGGTCCTCTGGTTTTCCCCTCCACATTTAGAATCAACGTGCCTTGAGAGTATTTGGCTTCTGATATAAATTTCCAAATAAGTCACTTTGTTGAGCTAGCATTTGTAGCAAAGTCACTTCTCAAAAATAGCTATATAGCTCAGTGGGCCTTAACTGCTAAAATAAATATAGTTTAGTCGATTATTTTGATAAAAATTTCATAAAAATAATTATAAAATGACACAAATTCTTGCCATGTCTGTGTCAATTGACATGCTGCAAGCCCTTGCGAATGAGATGTTCCATCTCCAGGGATTTTCCAGGTTAAATATTTTAATCAATAAAATTAAGAGAAACAGTCAGATCAGAGGTGGAGCCAGCACTGCTAAGACCATCAGTTCAATTTAAGTTTCAACCACTGCAGATTCTTCTTTTTCATATGGCTGATGTAGATGCAGAGCAACAACTACAATTTCACATTCAGGTGGTCAAGCCAGATAACTGCGTCAGGACTGGCGGAGTATATTATTGCTGTGATCTCTCCTTCCTATTTGTGGGTCAGGGCATTGCGTCGTTATACGCTGTCCGGTTTGTTCTGGATAACCTCAGTCATACAATGGAAAGTTTTAAATTTTCATTTGTGCATCACGTATCCACATCTACTGTGGCCATGGTTTGTGCAATGGATGCGGTTGAGGGTGGACCACGAGCTCCATGAAAGATCAAACCCCAGGGATCTTCTATGTTGAACCACTTGCTTAGGGTGTGAGGCCTAACATAGGCACTTGGGTTGTCAAAGCAACAACCAGCAGTGAGCATTTCCACAGTCAATCAGGTTGCAACACTTTCTACACTTCTTCTCTTTCCGATTCTTTCCTCGCAGCAAGGCGAGCGAGTGGACGACTGTGCGGGTGAATGTGGTGTTGTCGTGACCTGCAGTAGAACTGTGGTTGATCTTCGTGTGGATGAGACGGAACAGTCAGTGAGAAGGAATGCTGCAATATAACAAGAGCCCGTCCTTGCCGTGGCTCAGGGAGGGTTCTCGTTTAGCACCGGGGCACCTTGGGTATTCATAGCCTCCGTAAAGCCAGAGGAGCTTTCAGTCAGGCACAGAAATGTGTGCTCGCGGCAATACCCAGACGCACGTGGAGGGATTTAAAACAGCTGGCGGCTGACACGCACTCGCACATCATTCGCGAACTTTCAATTGCGCATGATAACTTCGCCCTCGATGGGTTTTGACACAGACCATTGTCTGTTTACATACAAGTGCAATAACTCACCGTGTGGAAATGAAATTTTCTGTGAAGCGGTCAGGGTGATTGACGATTCGGCACTCACCGATTTGCTCAGGTCACTCGCTTCACCGGCCGTCAGTCGCCTCCCTATCACTCATCTATCACTATGACTACCATGGTCACTGTTCCCGTGAACTTCACTCGTTGATTGCTCCACCCATGTTGAACGCTCAGTCTCTACCAGACACCGACTGTCTCGTCTCATCCACCAGACTGTATTCGACCACTACTAACACTGTATGTGCGTATGTTGAACAACCATGCTAATCGGAGGTACTCACAGCAACACATGCACCAACCCACACACTCACTCATCCACCCTCTCACCCACTCACCCATTACCCACACTGCAGGCCACCTCATTTTTCTTTCAGCTTCCTCCCTTATGATAATACATTCATGCTAATTGCATCCCATAACGCTGGATATTAATTATACGAGGATCAAATCCTACAGACAGCTACTACCAACCAAAATTAATGAACAAATACATTGTGCCAAAACAGAATGTACAAATAACAAACAAGTTATCAAAAGATATAACTGCTCTAATTTGGAATTCCCTCCCATCACCTCTTTTTTCCCCAAGATCTTCAACAAAAACCTTCCTTAATAAGAGTAACATGTTAACTCTCATGTTACAGCTCTGACAGTGCTGCTAGTTGCTGGTTCCTTGACGTGTTGGGGCCTTGTGGGCCTTTGATAATAAAATGTTGAATATAAAAATGTAAACTACATAGCTTTTTTTCAAAATCAGAATCAGAATATTTATTTATACTGGAGGAATCCGATGAACAATAAAGCTCCTTTTCACAGCTGTCCAGTCGGGGCCGGGTAAGATCGTTACAACAACAAATACACAAATATGATAGTAGTGCATTGTACAAGAAAAGTAAACAAATCACCTTCACGACCTCCTGTATATCAGGTGAGGGAGTTAACATCTCGCTACTGCAGTGCCCTTAGTAGTAGCAATAGCAGAGTGACGCATAGGTAACTGACGACCGGAGTGGATGAGTGAGTGCTGGATCATCAAATCACCCTGATTGCTGAATTCTATCCGGTGCTGTGAGGTAAGAACTGGGAGCAGCACTTTCACCTGCAGTCGATTGTGTTGCTTTGTACTGGCAGCAGTAACAATTGCTGAGAGTCAGAAAAATATTCAGCAGTTATTGAGACGCAATAAGAGCATGTTGGCCGCTTTGGTGGAAAGGGGTGCCACGGTCGCTAGCAGATGTTAACTACCTCGTCTGGTATACAGGAGGTCATGGGTTCGATCCCGATCCTGACGCCTACTGTATATTTGAAGTTTTCGTGTCTCTCTCCTCGTGGTTAAATAGATTTTTCTCTGAGTCCTCCGGCTATCATTTGTGGCCAGGTCGCTTCTGAAAAAGAGCTGTATAGCTCAGTCGGTGTTACATGGTAAAATAAAAAAAATGTTTTATAGTTTAATCGAGTGGCTGTGTCCATGTGCGTTGGCACCAGGGGCACAACGACCTATTTCAATGGGGGGGGGGGGGGGGCTTACGCAAAATACGACTGTGGGCCCCCCTGGTTTCTCACTTTTAACTGAAATAGCTGCGGATGGTTTTTAACCCATACAATAATATGTAGGCTATCACTATATATATTATTTTAGTTGCACCATGTATTGGGTTAAGAGGACAGTGGTAGTATTAATAAACATATTTAAAGGTACAATATTCATTATTAAGTTATCGTGCATCTTGCTTTCATGCTGACCACATTGGTCTCCGATTTCCTCAAAGGGGTGGATCGCACAACTGTCTGCTGCTCTGTTGATACGATAGTCAGCTGCGTTAGTCGGGCTTGGTCCATGGTACACTGCAGGTTATTTTGAATGAATACATTTGAATTTTAATAATTTTTCTTAACATTTTGCTCCTTGTTGATCTGTTGATTCGGGGCCCCTTGTGGCCAACTGGCCCCCATGCGACGCGTAATGCTGCTACATACCCCCCGTAGTTGCGCCCCTGGTTGGCGCTGCATACCTGCGCTCCTGGTAGGTGGTCCAGAACTGTCCGTGGGGGTTCTTGTTGAGAAGGTAAGACACGGTCACCAGCACAGCTTCAAAATCTGGGAATTATCATCACATTCACTCATTGAGTCCTTCACTGATGTTGAGGACTCGGTCTACAAAACACTGACTGTTTTATGTCATACATACTTTGTTCAACCACCATACTATAGGTCACAACAAAATCCTTACTCACCCACCCACTCAACCACTACTCACCAAATTGGAGGTCAAAACACACATTTGAGCTCCAATTCTGTGATGATAATCAGTGTCCTGGTGGGCAAGGAATTAGCATATTGCATTTAAATATAACGAGTCTAAATTGATGTTCTTGGTTCTTTCGGTAAAGTCACGTAGAAGGGAAATAATAAAATAATAAAAAATAAACCATAATAAAATAATTCTCACGACGTTTCGGCCACAACGCAAGCAGCCGTCCTCAGGTGAAGAACAGGTCTGTCGGAAAGACCTCAGAGATCTACTGCTTAGGAAAGACAGCGTCTTTCCGACAGACCTGTTCTTCACCTGAGGACGGCTGCTTGCGTTGTGGCCGAAACGTCGTGAGAATTATTTTATTATGTTTTATTTTTATTATTTCCCTTCTACGTGACTTTACCAAAAGAACCAAGAGATGAATCCCTGCAGTCACGAAAGCTTTAAATCGAGTCTAAATTGGCTAATAAACTATACCCCAGGCATGTTAATATCGCTATTTTGCTTCAATTGATCTCTGAGCCCGTATGCCTAAATCTAAAACATTATGCTTGAACAGACCCAACATTGTTGAAACTTTCCAGGAACAATTCACTGCTGTAGGAATCTTAGGAAACAACCTAAGAGATCTACTGCTTAGGAGGTCCATCAAAATCCAAAAATCCACAAATAATCACAACACAAACTTGATTTGAAGCTTTCGTGACTGCAGGAATTACTCTTTGGTTATTTGGGTAAAGTCGTGTTGTAGTGTCTCTCTCTGTGTGTCTCTGTGTTTTCTCTCTCTGCTTGTGTGTCTGTGTGTATCTGTGTCTGTGTTTTGTCTCTCTCTCAAATTTAGCACTCTTTGAAAGAACGTAATCAACCAGGTAGGGTGTTGACTGTTATGTTAGCCAACTCTCTGTGTTGTATTGCATTATATTTCCTAGTTTACTAAGTTTGTTTTCTCAAACGGCCTTTTTCTCTCTCTAAAATTTACCAGCCTCTCATAGGGCCATTCGATCTTTATCTCCCTCGGTCGCTTCGGGGTGGATTCATTGACATGCTAATTACTCTGCTCCAGCAGCTGCCCCAACAGACCCACCTCTCTCTCTGACCCCCCCTCTCTCTCTATTTAAGGCCTCGACACAGAGGCATTGGGTCTCTGTGTGTCTATGTTGTGTGTCTCTCTCTGCGTCTCTGTGTTGTCTCTCTCTGCTTGTGTGTCTGTCTGTGTCTCTGTGTCTGTGTTTTGTCTCTCTCTCAAATTTAGTTCTACCTGATGATGGTTGCTTGTGTTGTAATCGAAACGACGTATTCTATTATTTAATTAATTTTCTTACTACGTGACTTTACTGAAAGAACCAAAGAGTAATGCCTATTTCTCTCTCTAAAATTTACCAGGCTCTCATAGGTCCATTCGCTTTTTCTCTCCCTCGGTCACTTCGGGGTGGATTTCCACACAACTCTCTCTAAAATGTACCAGTCTTGTTGGGTCTTTCATTGACATGCTAATTTCTCTGCTCCAGCAGCTGCTCCAGCAGAACCACCTCTCTCACAACACAAATAAGATCTTTCACTAAACAATTGGCTTAAAAAACGGATTGATAAAATCTATACAACCGTTGGTCTTTTTTTAAAATGCTCAATGTGTATTTCCCTCCTTGAAGATACGTCGAGTAAGGAATGAGAATAAACCCAGGGTTCAGTTCTGAATTAAGCAACCCCCTTCCACGCATGGAAACAAGGTATGGGTCACAGCGAGGAAATTAAAAGACTCCTCAAGCTGCTCTAGACCTCAGAATCCTCTGTTGTAATGAAAACTAAAAGAACAAAAACTTTTTTTTATTTTACCAGGTAAGGCCCACTGAGGTATATAGCTCTTTTTCAGAAGCGACCTGGCTGTCACAAATAATAGCTCAACGAAGTGGCTTATCACGTGGAAATTTATAGCAGCTAAATACTCTAAACGCACGTTTCTACATGTAGAGGGAAAAACCGGAGGACCTGGAAAAAAATCCACACAACCACAGGGATCAACATGCAAACTAAATATACAGGCGTCAAGGGTCGAGATCGAACCCATGAACTCCTGTATTCCAGGCGAAGGAGATAACATATCTTTGAACAGTGTATTAATAGCCGCACTGCTCAAAGAGTAAAAATACAACTGAAAACTTAAAAACAGATAACAACAATAGCCATTCAACACTAAGTGGTGGTGACGTCATCACGCCGCTTGTGCCAGGCTAGGTGCATTTTTTGAGGCCACATGAAGTGTTGAAGGCCTCGCTGACAAAGAGGTCATGGAACAGACAAGTGCCATGGGTTGGTCGACTGAGATGACATATGCCAACTTCACAAATCTAATACTTAACGCTTCCCCCACCCATGGCTATGCATGTGCCTGGTAATCCAGTGCTGTACAGGGAGAAGTGAGGGTTGGTGGATCACCCCACAGATGTTACGAAACTCCCTTCCTGTGGGCGTTGAGGATGAGCCATACCTTCTTGCTCGCCAGGAAAAGGGGGTACAGCAATGTGAGGACTAATCTCCATCTATATTCTTGGGTCTTTTGGTAAAGTCACATAGATTGGTTCAGATAGGAACCGATCTACGTTTAGATAGGAACCTATCGACGTGACTTTACCGAAAGTCCCAAGAATATGAATTCCTGCAGTCACGAAAGCTTTAAGTCAAGATTTAATCTACATCTGTTTCATCTCCATTCCCCGTGGGTGGGTGTCGAGAATGAACCATACCCTCTGGCTCTGCCAGGAGAAGGCGGCACAGCAAAAATGTGGGCTCCACCTGTTCCGTCTGTGGGATTGAGCGTTTCCACTTTGCACGTTTCGTTTTATCTGTGGTATGTGTGCACATTCAACTTCTTTCGCATTGTACATAGCCAACCGTGTTAATTGGCAGATAACACCTGCATATGGAGGACAGCAGACCTTGGGCAATTGTTCGCACGTGAGCTTATTGCATGCGCCGACTTCCCGCTCATCTGCTATTCTTCCTTGCACCTCTCGAGTTGTCCTCTCTCTCTCTACGTGATCGAGTGAGCAGATACTGTGCGGCGGCGGCGTTACAATTTGACATGAGTCTCCTATGGAGGGGCCCCGCAGAAGTATTGCCGAAGTTGGTAATGAGAGTCCAGCAGTTGGTGAACACTGTTGATCAAACATTAAAAATGAACGTCTCTCTAACAGGGGGCCCTAGCGGTCGAACCTCCCAGGTTTCAACCTTGCATGCTGCCAATGGTCCGACCATCGAATGAGATTATTTTGCTGGTATAAATGTCCAAATGATCAGCCACTATGTTGAGCTATCATTTGTGGCCAGGTTGCTTCTGAAATAAAAGTTAATATCTCAGTGAACTTTGCCTGGTAGGATGGGGGTGGTTTACTTTCATTTGCATGTATTTGAGTTATTTGTTTACCTTTCTTATACTTTGCACTACGATCGTGTTTTTGTATTGTTTGTTGTTGTAACGTTATTATCCCGTGCCCCTACTGGATATCTGTGAAAAGGAGCTTTATAGCTCATCGGATTCCTCCTCCAGTATAAATTTGATATTCTGATTCTGAAACGGGACTGGGGGGCGTGTGGCCGATGCGGCCACCTGATGCACAAATAGCGCATCAAAGATTAGGTGGCCTGCGAGTGTGGCCATGAATCCCAAACCATCGACCACCATCGTGAACACTCTGCCACTGCTGCGGTCTTCACTCCTCTAAAGGAGGAATGGACGACATCTACTCTGCTTCTGAACAGACAACTGAGTGGATAACAACATCTGAAATTCATGAGGTTTTGTTGGTTTAGATCACGTAAATATAAATGTGTTGTTAAATCTGCTACCACCCGACACAGCCAATTAGTAAGGTTTGTCACATAAACAAAATGTGCCAATTGGTTACTAGTTCAGCACACCGGTGTGTTGGAGAGTTAAACCCACAACATTTACAATTCGTAGTACAATATTTTTCCAGTAACTACAACCAGCCTCAATCAGGTGACAATGATATTATAATGGTTAATATTGGTCGCGAGCTTTCGCGACCAATATTGTGTTGAACAAATATAAAATTACATATTTAATCTGCTGCTGCTATTAATTAATACGAAAGAAGGAGAACGTTAAAACAGAGCAAACCCCCACGACATTGCAACCATCACATCGGCAGTGCATTGTACGGGGACAGGTCACCGTGGAACATTTAATTATACGCACAGAGGTTAATACACAGGCTGCCATGGAGAGGGGCAGCAGCAGCAGGGTGTTGTGTCACTCACCACGTGGCTCGTAGAGGATATCGGAACCGAGGATAATGTCCAGGGGCGGCATTGTGACGAGCGAGGGGGTCACTAGGCCCCAGCGCAGACCCAAGACTGGCACGGAGCCATCGAGGCCATTGACCCGACAGCTGTGAGCGCAACTAGGAAGGCACCGGGGCAGGTCGGACAGAGTGACAGTGGCACCACACCTGGCAGCCACGATGCCCGGTAATGCCGTGCCAGCCCCGAGCTAGCACACGAGAAAGGGAACAAACCGTTTCAGTCACCCGCTCACTTGCTCATTGACCCATTCACCTGCTCACCCGCTCACCCAAATACAAAGACCACTCCTCCTCCCCCCCCCCCGTATAGCCTTTAACAGGCTGTTGGGGCAAGTGCTATTGGCGAGCACCTATTAAGGCCGGCACGGCACACGAAGGGGGTGGGTAGCCAGCACCACACCTCACTGCCTTTGTCTCCCCAGTGGTGATGTTTATACACCGCACCAGGTACTCGTTTGAGTCTGAGTCGATCTAGGGGAGGCCCAGGACCGGTTCAGGTAAATTGTCACTGGTATTGGCCATGAGCGGGTATCGAACCCGGGTCACCGGGCTCGTAGTGCAGTGCGCTAACCGCTACCCAACACCTGATCTCTCACCTACCTACTCACCGACTCACGTACTCTCCCACTCACCCACCCACTTACCACGTCTGCAGCTCACAACACTTCTCTTTCTGCTTATCCCTCACACTGCCTTAGTTTGGATTTCCCTCCCATCATCTATTTTCCCAAGCTCATACAATAATAACCTTGCTCAATTCAAGACACGTGCTAACTCTTATCTATTATAACTCTGAGAAGTGCTGTTTGTTAGTAATCATTTGCAGTTGTGAGTCTTTGAGTGATTGGAGAGGGGGCGGATTTCAAAGTGGATCAGTGCGAGGGAAGAGCAGAAATAAAAGTGTTATCTGCAGCGTGGTAAATAAGTGGGTGAGTGAGTGAGTCTCTAGTTGTGACCTTACAGTGTGGTGATTCAACACATTGTGTTTTGTATTGTTTGTTGTAACGTTCTTACCCGCCCCTACTGGACATCTGTGAATAAAGAGCTTCATAGCTCATTGGATTCCTCCAGTATAAATAAATATTATGATTCTGAATGAGACGAAACAGTCTGTGTCTGGTAGACTGAGTCAAGGAGTGAATTGGAGCACGTACACCAAGCCCTCAGGATGAACGGATACTCGGACCATACAATCCGCAAAGCTGTCTCCCCAGCCATGCGGAGATAACCTTCTGAGGATCCAACCATAACCATAATTTTACCGTACATAGCAGGGGTTACCATTTTTTTCTTCCAAAATCTTAAACAAACACAAGATCCAGGTTCGTTTCAACACAGTACACAAAATCCGCGATTTAATCCCATCTGTAAAGGAAGTGATTCCTGACATGCAATACCCTGGTGTCTACAAATCGAGTTGTGGTTGAGACAGCAGTTACCTTGGGCAAACGAAACGACACGTCTCGGACCGCGTTCGTGAACACAAGGCAGATCTGAAACACGGTAGGACTAATACCTCTGCCATTGCTGATCATTGCTTTAACGCTGGGGGCTCACACGAAATTGATTTTTCCAAGACGGAGGTACTCTGCAAACCTACCGGCTACCTTCAGAAATTTGTTCATGAAGCCATCCAGATATATAAACACAGACACAACTTCAACCGAGAGGATGGGTACAAACTGAGCAATCATTGGAAGGACGTTATTAACCAGGTAAAGTCTTAACTGACTGTGATGTTTCCATCCGACCTGCCTATGTCAGCTGTTATTTCTGACTCTCTGTGTCTCTCTCTATGCCTCTCTTAGATCTCTCATGCTCATATGTTGGGTTGCACTCCCTCGTCGAGGCCGCTCTCCTCCTATCTTACAATTACATACTTATATCCCCCATTAACATCATGCTAATCTCTCACATTAACATAGCCACTTCCGTGCCCTCGTCTAGGAGGCCACTCTCCTTCTATCTTACAATTACATGCTAATTTCTCACATTAACATCATGCTAATCTCTCACATTAACATAACCACTTCCGTGCCCTCGTCTAGGAGGCCGCTCTCCTATCTTACAATTACTTGCTAATTTCTCACATTAACATCATGCTAATCTCTCACATTGACATAGCCACTTCCGTGCCCTCGTCTAGGAGGCCGCTCACCTTCTTTCTTAGTTACATGCTAATTTCTCACATTAACATCACTAGCCCCGGCCACTTCTTTATGACCTTTGGGTTACACCCATTTCAAACCTTTTAAAACAGTGTTCCTCAGCAGCAGACCATGCTTTCCCACCTGATGACGGACACTTGTGTTGCACCCGAAACGTCGTGATTTATTTTATTTTATACCTACGTGACTTTACCGAAAGAATAAAAGAGTATAGGAACTGCAGTATTTCCAGCCTTATATGATATGATCATTGGGTTTACTTTTGTTGATCGTGGCTATATTAATATCACTCCAATAAAGAGCTGTATTGAAGTATCAGAGTAACATGTAGGCTTTCACGACCAATATTAACCAGAGGTTTTTTGGGGTTAGATCGAGTAAATATAAATGTGTTGTGAAACCTGCCACCACCCGACACAGCCAATTAGGAAGGTTTGTCACTTAACAAAACGTGCCAATTCGTTACTAGTTCAGCACACCGGTGTGTTGGAGAGTAAACCCACAACAACATGGCGGGTTTAACAACACATTTATATTTATGCAATCTAACCCAAAACAAACTCTATTATGGAGGTATCTGAGTGTTGCATAGCTAAATGTCCAATACATTCAAACTTTGCTCATCGTGGGTAAACCCACAACAACATGGCGGGTTTAACAACACATTTATATTTATGCAATCTAACCCAAAACAAACTCTATTATGGAGGTATCTGAGTGTTGCATAGCTAAATGTCCAATACATTCAAACTTTGCTCATCGTGGGTAAACCCACAACAACATGGCGGGTTTAACAACACATTTATATTTATGAAATCTAACCCAAAACAAACTCTATTATGGAGGTATCTGAGTGTTGCATAGCTAAATGTCCAATACATTCAAACTTTGCTCATCGTGGGTAAACCCACAACAACATGGCGGGTTTAACAACACATTTATATTTATGAAATCTAACCCAAAACAAACTCTATTATGGAGGTATCTGAGTGTTGCATAGCTAAATGTCCAATACATTCAAACTTTGCTCATCGTGGGTTTTCCCATTGCGGATGTGAGCATTCGCGCCAATTTATCGAGGTACGGTTCGCCGACCGTGCCCCCATGTGGCTCGGCCATTTACGGGTTGACTGAGAGATTCTTGTACAGTACGCATCTGAAAGAAGTACAGTGCGCTAACTGTACTGTTTGCGATGTTGCTGCAGAAGAATAGACGCACCATCATTAATAGGGAGTAAATGTCTTTTGTACACGTCATGAACCTCATCTTTATTTTCAGGTTTACTTGAATGTATACAGTACAGTATTGTACACTACGTAACTTTTAAATTCAATACATTTACTATACAAGTCATATGTAATACTGTAGAAAATATGAATCATATTTTGCATTCAAATAGTTCCCGTTTCATGTTTGGGTCATACAGGATAACATAAACAAGAAAAGGGGTTGTATTACGAACCATGAACCAAAACTCGATTTTTTCCTATTCGACTTTTGTGAGCTTTGGGATCGCAGCTTTGCCGATTGCGCGATCATTTTCAAAGAACGTAACCCCCCCCCCCCCGCGCGATTTGTCATGGTTTTGGTCTAATTTTAATCCTACGGCAGCCCAGGTAGGACGTGAGCTGTGTGCCAGGCACCGTTCTCACCTCGAGCACGAGCTGGTCTCTGACAAGTGCCCTGTTGTGCCACACGAACTGCGCAAGCACGACGGAACAGGGCCACACGTACATCCCGTAGTGTGGGTCCAGAACCTGCACACAGACACGACGATGATGACAACAACAACAGCTGTTCGCCGCCAATAAAGTGGCGATGATGTCATCACGGCATTCGTGGCCGGCTAGGTGCATTTTGAGGCCATTTAAAGTGTCCGAAGGCTCGCTGGCACGTCACGGAACAGATCTAGGTGCCATGGGTCGACTGACTGAGGTGACTTGGCAGATCCACCAACTGTGCTCCCTACTGTGCCAACTTGCTGCGTTTTATTCACCCCGCACTCCGCTCGCCGTTGAGAGTGTCGCTCCTCTGACCTCCATTGTTTTTGGAGTGACTGCCCAGTAACATCCTTCACGAGCCTGCTTCATAGAAGTCGATATTGATACCACTGATATGAGTTATTCGCAAGTTCACACGGCTCCACATCCTCCCATACCACATGTGCCTATATTATCTCTAGCCTGTGTCACACCTGTTTAGCCCCCTTAATCTGACGAAACAGACTCTGCTTGGGCATGCGGTGACTGGGGATGTTGGCTACATGAACAAAACTATACATAATTTCCTGCCAGAGTAGATCACTGATGGGACGAAGTTCAGATCTTTCAAGGATCTGCAAGCTCCTCACACAATCCAGTCTGGTTAAATCGAGGATGGATCATAGGCAGGCCAGCCGGAATGTTTCAAACTTGCACAGATGTTCCTTCAGAGGGGTCCAGTTCGGGCATGACTTTGACTGAGAAGACCTGAAACTATGTATGGAGTGACTTTCCGCATAGCCTCACGTAGCTGATGAAATCATATTACTGCTCGACTAATTAAGAGTGTTACCTCTGCTGCAAAACTGACCAGTTCATTTAACGTGGTCTTATTCACTCTGATATCTATTTTGTTGTTGTTGATTTGATTTCCATTTGATTGTCTTTGCTTTATATTTTCTTCATTGTTGAACATATTTCTACGTTTTTTTCTTTCATAATTTCGGTTATTCAGGTGACCCACATGCATGCTGAACTATTTTGCACTGCACATAAGTCAACTTTGCTAATCGGAGGTATGGAAAACTTCCAAATGAGACCATCCTGATCTCTTGCGTTCTTACCTGGTTAACAACAGATATATATGCTTAGATGGAACATTTGAGTTCTGATTTACAGGATTATGTCTAACATGTTCCTAGTTTTCCCAAAATGTATTTTGTTACTTATATTGTACACATTGCTTGTGATTATTTTCTGCTACGTATTTTTTAATTTTGCGTCAAACTAGGACCCATAAAAACTAAGCTGTGGCTGCGGCAGTAGTTACATTAGGGAAACTAAGCGATTTGTTTCGGACCATGTTCGTGAACATAAGGCAGATCTGAAACACGGTAGGACCAATACCTCGGCCGTGGATGATCATTGTTTTAATGCTGTGAGCACACATGAAATTGATTTCTCCAAGACGAAGGTACTCTGCAAACCTATTAGCTATCAACAAAGATTAGTTCATGAAGCCATCCAGATGTATAAACACAGACAATTTTATCCGAGAAGATGGGTACAAACTGAGCAGGACGTTATTAACCAATTTAAGTCATAACTGGCTGTGATGTTTCCATCCTACCTGCCGATGTTAGCAGTTATTTCCGACTCTCTGAGTTGCATTCCTGGATGTGGCGGTGGCTACATTGACATGCTAATCTCTCACAATACAATGGCCAGCCCAACAGCTTTGGAGTGCCCTCAATCTTCCTTCTCTAACCCTGTCCACTTACCCTTGGGCTGCACCCATCTCAGGTCTATATAACACCCTGCTTCAGCAGCTCTCTTGCTATATTTTTTACCTGAGGACGATTGCTTGTGTTGCAATCGAAACGTCGTGATTTTAATTTATTTTTCTATCTACGTGACTTTACCGAAAGACCCAAAGGGTAGGACCCATAACCTATAAATAACATTTGGCCCATATATATATATATCAACATCTGGGAGTTCACCAGCAGGCCTTACTCTGCTCATGAGACACCAAGCCTGGCATTCAATCAATGCTGCGGAAATCATCCACTTTCAGAATTTCGTGTGGCTGATGGGATGTAAAAAAACGCTTTTTTTACGTGGAAAGACAGATATTGGGAATGAGCCATATTAGTGTATTAATGTCAACACTGTTGATTTTAAACAACGCAGCGACGAACCACTGCTTCCACAATACAATAACCACCTTGCCCAAGGTGTCTTCCCATCAGCATCTGGGCTAAAGTGTTTACCAACTCCTAGCTGCCATTCCAAATGCCCTACTCAGACATCTGTTCCATCCAACAGACAGCCACTACTGCCTTATTAGGCCCGCAGTGCCCCTCCTGCCACGTGCTCCTTTGACCTTCTCAGAGTGGTGTGTGTAACTGAGACCTCCTCGCACACGCAAGATCAAAGTCAAAGTGACTTCTGCGTGAGTGAGCATCGAGCCCTTGGTGCTAATCTTTGTTTACAATGCTGCAGAGGCAGTTAGTTAATTTCTGCATTCCAATTGGCAGGGCCAAATCTATCCATACGAGACGTTAACTACCTCGCCTGGTATGCAGGCGATCGTGGGTTTGATTCTGACCCTGACGACTATATTTGGAGTTTGCATGTCTCCCTGTGGTCGCGTGGATTTTTCTCCGGGTCCTCCGGGTTTTCCCTCCACATTTAAAAACGTGCTTTTAGAGTATTTGGCTGCTATAAATGTCCACATGATAAGCCACTTTGTTGAGCTATCATTTGTGATAGCCAGGTCACTTTTGAAAAACCTACATAGCTCAGTGGGCTTTACCTGGTAAAATAATAAATAGTTTAATAGTTTTTTAAAAACAGTTTTACAACTATTAACTTTCCCAGAATGGGCGTAATAATTTTAGCAACCCCAGAGGGAGTGATAAAGATGGGCTGAGTCAACCTCTAGCTGGGATCTGAACTCACTGCCTATGCGATTGCGAGAAGCTGGCTCCTCGATTGCTGCACCACCTGTCCTGGAACTCGCGCTAATTGGCATTTTTTTTGTTAACGTTTACTATTTAAAATCAAATATCTCACGTGCAAAATCCTGTGAGTTGGAAATGTCTTGCTCTGCAAGGACGTTCAGTGATGTTGATTGACACATGTGTAGTGACGATAAGGGTGTCGCTATGGTGTTAGCACCAGCCACTGTCATAAGAGTGCTACTGTGCGTCTGGAACCTCTCTGGGGCCAGAATGAGTATGGTATGCGAACGGGCCCTAGGGGGCATAGTCCTGGTAGTCCTGGTGGCGGCCTGAGAGAGGGCTAGTCAGGACATGATAGTGTTGGTGAACCCGAGAGGGCATGTAACCGTGATGGGGTAGTGAGGGGGGCCCGAGGGGGGCTTGAGGGACACGTGACGCTTGGTCGAGATCCTTCAGGAAAGGCCTTGAAGGGGAAAGGTCATGCTCAGGATCATAAATGGGCAGTGCCGAGAGCGTTCTTGGCTCGTCTGTGGAATCATCCTGGGGTCCTGCTTCTCATCGTCTCCGGATCTTCGGTCTTCGCTCGGCATCGTGGGTCAGGCAGCATGTAAGCTGACTGACCCGTTCATGTAGTAAATCCGCTACTCACGTAGTGAACCGTATAGTTATCACTTAGATGTTGAACCAGTTACGTTTAGAGTTAAGCTGTTGGGAAGCTGTTAAATAAACGTGTTGCCTCCAACGCCAGTGTGTGCCTCCGTACACCACACTAAACATGTTCAGAGAAAATGCGTTTGCCTATTTATATTCAAAGGTTGCTCATGTACATACCCACCTCGACCAAAGCCTTTCCTTGAAACCAGGCATGGATTTTTTTTCCTTTTTAAAAACAGAAAAGAGACTGAATACCATCATGCCCTTAAAGGTGAAAAATACAACACTGTGCATGATATAAAACGGAGAATATAGCTAGCAAAATAAATAATCAGACAATTTGCCTCCATATGTCTGTCCTTCCACGTAAAACATAAAGAGTATTTTTTGACATCTCATCAGCCACATAGCCACTTGAGAGGACACAATTTCTGCAGAATGTGTTCAACACAAGCAAACTCTGGACTGATTTCAATATTCAGTGTCTCATCAGCAGAGCCAGGTTCGCTTGAACCAATCAATGCAAGCACACAAATGATTGCACACAGTTCCTACAACAGCAGCAAGCGAACCTACACGAGAGTTGCAACACCGCGATTCACAATTGACGTTTCACTTGAGATCACGCGAGTGAAACGTGCGATGTACACACCCCCCCCACTTACCCGTCATGGCCAACTATATTGCATTGTCACGTTAACAAACAAAAAAACGTGCCACTTTGTTACTGGGAAGCAATCTGCACATTTAAAACATTGGGTATGGAAATTTGGCTGGTAATTACAGCCAGGATAATCAGACAGTTGCCAGAAGTGTGTTCCTCTCTTCAACAAGACCGGTGCTGTTAAAGCAGTGATAATTTAGCACGTTTGTTCAGCACGTGCAAACTTTATTAATTTACCGTGTCGGGTGGAGGAGGGTCCTCAACACACATATTACTCTTATCTATGGGATCATTTTTGGATACTGGCAACACATGCAATCATCATCAGGTACAAATGAAAGAAAAAACAAATCAAAACGTGGTATGCTATTATTTAATTTATTTTTTCTTTCTACGTGACTTTACCGAAAGAACCAAAAAGTAATTCCTGCAGTCACGAAAGCTCCAAATCAAGTTTGAACCACCTCGACAGGGAGGTTTTAAGTTTGCTTTCTCTCTCTGTCTGTGTCTCTGTTATTTCTCTCTGCTTGTGTGTCTGTCTATGTGTCTGTCTATGTGTCTGTCTATGTGTCTCCGTGTCTGTGTTTTGTCTCTCTCTCATATTTAGCAATCTTTGGAAGAACGTAATCAACCAGGTAGGGTATTGACTGTTATGTTAGCCGACTCTCTGTGTTGCATTGCATTCTATTTCTAAGTTTACTAGGTTTCTTTTCTCTTTCATTTGTACCTGATGGTGATTGCTTGTGTTACAATCGAAACGTCGTATGCTATTATTTAATTTATTTTTTCTTTCTATGTGACTACCGAAATAGCCAAAGAGTAATTCCTGCAGTCACGAAAGCTCCAAATCAAGTTTGTATTTGTACTGTTCGCCTTTTGGCGTTCTCTGGTCTAACACTAGTGAGACAAGGTCATGAAGAATGCTGTCTGGTGTTGGCCAATCAGTTTCAAAGACAATGCATATGTAATGCGAGCGTAAATGGGAAGGCCGGATGTGACGATCCGAGAGGGAAGAGTCAGGGTCACGTGGGAGAGAGGTTATAGGAGGGAGCCCGGAAGAGATCAGGCCAGTCGATGGAGTGAAGAGGCGAGACCACGTTGGGTGGCCGCCGTGCCATCAGCCACGTGGCTGATAGGGCTGGCACACCGCCAGCTAGCGGTGTGCGGGGAGAGAGCGGAGTGTGCGGGGCGCACAGGGCTAGCAGAGTGGCTAGCGGAGCCGTGCGGGGTGCACGGGGATAGCAGAGTGGCTAGCGGAGCCGTGCGGGTTGCACGGGGCTAGCAGAGTGGCTAGCGGAGCCGTGCGGGGTGCACGGGGCTAGCAGAGTGGCTAGCGGAGCCGTGCGAGGTTGCACGGGGCTAGGGGAGTGGCTAGCGGAGCGTGCAGAGTGCACGGGCAGCAGAGTGGCTGCAGAGTGTGCGGGGGCACACGGAGCAGCGGGGTGGCTGCAGAGTGTGCGGGGCGCGTGAGAGACGACGCTGGTCCGAGGAGGAAGCCAGCAGGGTGCGGAGTAGAAGAATATAAATAAAGGACCAACGGAGAGCAACATCGTGAAGGAGTCCTATATTACATTGGAGTCAGAAGTGGACTTTTTCAAGGCTAAATAACATCGAGGAAGAGGGCCGAGAACTTGAAAAAGCGTAACCCACTTGTTACGTCTTCCGACGACGAAGAAACGGCCGCCGGCGCACGTCCTCCAGCGACCACGTGGCGGTCCAACTTGAATCGCTGCGGGCCGTTCTGCTGGATTTTGTCACCCTGGTGGCGCCGGCAATGAGGCCGGATCGGCCACGCGGCGGGCCTGAAAGCGGTGAGCCTTCGAGTGGGGCTGAGCCGTCCGCCATTGGGGCCTGGCCCATCGTGTGAAGGAGTCCTTTATTACACATATATTATCACAGCATGTTTGTTTGCATGTTTTGCCAACTATGTGTGGTTAATGCAGACTTGATGCCTTGAAAAATGTTTCTATTTGTTGTTTAAACATTTTAACACCTCCTGTTTTATTGCCAGAAAGGGTAAAACCTAATTATTATTTTTCAGCATTTTACTCTTGCCATTTGAACCAAAAAGTCAATCATGGATCGTTAGATTGGTTGCAGAAGCTTGCATATTATATATGACTATAATGACAGCCGCAGCAGTGTACCCGTCCTATAAGACCTGTTATATAACCGAACCCGCTATAATTATAGTATGCAGCTGCTTCACAATTTGGCAAGCCCCTACGTTCAATAACTTACTGCAGCCAGAACCAATTGGCTATTTCCCCGTCATTTAAAATGTTCTCAGGTTACTTTTGATTGGTCATTCACATTTCCCTCCGTTTCATTAACAATTTTTGCATTTACTGTTAATTTTGCATCAGACTGGCAATTCAGTTCCTCCCATCATTTATAACGATGATGCTCTCATCCATAGTACAACTTATAATCTGCTTAATGATCTCACGTGACCTGTCATGGAATGGCTGTGTAACTGATCTAGATAAGGGGTATCAATGAAGCTTGGTTTTCTATTCCGTGCCAAAGCCTCTTTAACAATCATTACCGCTGCTGTTGCACACATCACAAATTCAGGTGGAGTTCGAATCCTGCTGCTGCTGTCATAGCCGGGATGAAGCAACCAGTTCCTACAACACTGCAATGGATATAATTCAGAGTGGCGCAGCAGTCGGGATGATTGATGATTCAGCACGCAGGTTTTTGCTCCAGTTGCTCGCTCACCAGGAGTCAGTTGCCTCCCTATCGGTCTTCTATCGCTACGACTGCCACTGTTACTGTTCCCGTGATCCTTACTCAATCTACCAGACTGTTTCGTATCTCATCCATCACAGTGTTCAACCACTACACTGCAGGTCACAACAACGTACTACAAATACAAAGATCCCCCGGTATATTCTGAACAGACTGTTGGGGCAAGTGCTGTTTGTGAGCACCCATGAAGGCCGGCATGGCACACAAGGGGATGGGGGCCAACACCACGCCCGGCCGCTTTTGTCTCCCCAGTGGTGATGTTTACACACCGCACAGGTACTCATTTGAGGCCGAGTCAACCTAGGGAAGGCCCAGGACCGGTTCAGATAATCGTCACTGGTGTTTGCCATGAGCGGGAACCGAACTCAGGTCGCCGGTTCGGAGCGCAGCGCGCTAACCGATGCCTCACTGCTCCCCACACAACTCACTGCTCCGCACACAACACACTGCACCCACACCCACTAATCCACTCAACCACTCGCGTGGCACACTGCAGACCTCCTCATTTATCCGTCTGCTATTTCCCTCGCACTCTGCTCCACTTGGGAATCCACCTCCCCTCACCGCCTCTCTTCCTCCCAAAGTTATAAAAGATAAACCTTTTGCTCAATTGCAAGAAAAAAACGTGTTGCGCTATTATCCGTTACAATTTCAGATCCTACTGTTTGTTGCTGGTCATTTGATTTTTTTTTTGCACCTTTGGTGCCCTGTGCTCATTAAAAAAGAGTGAGTTCAACACGTAGTTGTAGTAGGCTTCTGCGACCAATACTATCCAAAATAGAGGGTTTTTTTAGTACGCAAATATTAATGTGCTGTTAAACCCGCCACCACCTGACAGTCAATTAGTAAGGTTTGTCACATAACCAAAATGTGCCAACTAGTTACTAGTTTAGCACACCAGTGTGTTAGAAAGTACACACAACTCTGGCTGTCACCTGATGAGGCTGGTTGTAATTATTGGCGAAACGTCACAGTACTCCAATTGGAAATGTTGCAGTGTGTTTACTCTCTAACACACCGGTGTGCTGAATTAGTAATGAATTGGCACGTTTCGTTTACGTCACAAACCTTACTAATTGGCCGTGTCGGGTGGTGGCGGGTTTAACGACGCATTTATATTTTTGTGATCTAACCAAAACATATAACCTCTTATGTTAAAAAAGTGACAGCGCAAGACAAGAAACCCCACTCCACTCCAAGGCTACACAATTTACAACTCGGGATTGAAATGTACACGCGGGCGCACACAGCGGGGAAGGATCCAGTCCTCATTCCTCCGCTTAGGGCCTCTGATTTACGGCGTTAGAGCGTGCGAGACGAACCTCTAGCCATTTGTGAACATGCACTCTCACTTGACCGGAAGTCGTGAGTGGGATAAAATAAACTTTAATTTGGCTTGGCACTCGGGTTACCACCTGCCTTGGCACCCTAACTGATCGGAAACGTTTTGGGAATAAAACCTTAAACCGACCTTATCCTACTTTAAATAAACTTTTGGACTTCAGATTTTCTTATCACCATCATATAAGTGCGATTACAATTTTATGTAATTGCTATAAAGCTCTGCAGACTTTCAAATTTAACGTATTTTTTTCTTTCCCCCCGTTTAAAATCAGTGCCGTTTTGCACCCAACGCTTTGTGTGTGTGCGTGATTGCATGCTACTGGCCTTCTCTGTGCCCGTTGTACCGCGTTGATGCATGGCCTAACCAGGATTCACTTGTGGTGTAACCAGGACCCGTCGCATATAAATGAGAAAGTATTGACCAATGGGTGTTTTAAACCTGTGCCAAATAATCCAAACCTAATTAACTGAATCTGTGTTCGGGTGGCAGCGTTTTGTACTGAGATCTGGTCCCGGTACTGTGCTGTACTGCACAGTTTTGATAACAGACCGAGCGATGACTGAGAAAACGGTCCGAGACTCGGTCGCCAGTAATTACAACTAGCTTCATCAGGCGATATACAGATTTAATAAAGCTAGTTGTAATTACTGGTGAAACGTCATACTCATATTGTAAATGTGGCTTGGCTCTCCAACACACCGGTGTGCTGTATTAGTGACGAATTGGCATGTTCTGTTTACGTGACAACCCTTAATAGTTGGCTGCGTCGGGTGGTGGCGAGTTTAACGACACATTCATATATTTACGCGATCTAACCCAAAAAAACTCTATTATGGATATTGTTCGCGAAAGCCTATGTGTTAAATTGATTAACATCAAATAACCTGCTTAATGGAGTTTAAATTGTGGTTGTTCTTTGGATAGCATCGTCCCCACCATAGGAAGGTGGGATTTCAATCACTAGCTCAGAGCTGTAAGCAGAACGCGAGCACCAGTAGATTCAGTTGCACATTCATAATCAATGTTTTTGGGTTAGATCGCGTTATATATGTGTCATAACCCTCCACCACCCGACACGGCCAATCAGCAAATAAGTGTCACGTTGACAAACGACAAATGGTTCACTACTTTATCCCACCGGTGTGTTGAAGCGTGAAACCACAACATTTACAATTTTTGAGTACGATGTTTCGCTGGTAATTGTATCCAGCATCATCGGGCAATTCGCCAGAATGATTGTAAATGCTGTGGTTTCACGCTTCAACACATCGGTGGGCTAAAGTAGTGAACTATTTGTCTTTTGTCAACGTGACACTTTTTTGCTGATTGGCCGTGTCGGGTGGTGGAGGGTTGCGACACATTTATAAATAACGCGATCTAACCCATCACTTGATACAGCAAATCTAGCTGTGACGGTCCCACCTGATGACGGAGACTTGTGTTGCCTCCGAAACGTCGTGATTTTTTATTATTTAATTTCTATTATTACTTTTATTAATTTTAATTTCATTTTTTACCTACGTGACTTTACCGAAAAAACTAAGAGTATGAATCCTTGCAGTCACGAAAGCTTCAAATCTAGAATTAACCCAAAAACGTTGATTATGAATAATATTGGTCGCGAAAGCCTCAGTTGCTCATTTTGAGCAGGAAGTGGCTTTTGTTTAGCCAGGGAAGCTTAAACCGAGTCTCAGGAGTATCTTTCAGGAGGGTCCAGCACTCTGAGGGTATCGCTTGAAGTGCGGAAGGCACTTGCTGGCAGGAGGTCACAGGGCAGGCCCAGGTGCTATGGGTGAATAGCGCGATGGAAACCGTCTGGCAGATGCACCGCCTGCACTCCCCACTGTGCCACCTCGCTGGTGTTTTAGCTGCCCCGGGGCTCTCCTTGCACACAACGAACACAATTTGCCTCCTTCCAATATCTGTTCTCTCTCATTCCTGCACGGCAACCACGGGATCGTCGTTTAACGTCCACTGTAGGTGAAGCAGATGGCGTGCAGTGTTTATGGTTAAATGCAACTGCAGCATTCACCAGGGCAGCCTATCGGATTCGACCAATGAAAACAACCATCTGCAAAAAGGGGTGAATGTATTATAGTTGGGCCGTGTTATTGCCCCTCCCTTAAAAGGCAAACGTGCAGCCCTGCAATTGCTAGGAAAGGTTATGACTATGAATAGTTATGAGTTTGAATAGTTATGAGTTTGAATTGTTATGAGTGTGAATAGTTACGAGTGTGAATGGTTATGAGTTTGAATTGTTATGAGTGTGAATAGTTACGAGTGTGAATGGTTATGAGTTTGAATTGTTATGAGTGTGAATAGTTACGAGTGTGAATAGTTATGAGTTTCAATTGTTATGAGTGTGAATGGTAATGAGTTTGAATGGTGATACGCAGCATAGAGTCCAGCATTTGGGTGACCTATGAAGAAAACAAGAATGCCTTGAGGTTGAGTGTTTTATGTCTTTATTTTATTTATTAAAATATCCCACCGGGAAATCCCTTGAAACGGAACATGTCGTTTGCAAGGGGTGCCAGGGGTGTCATTTGACACGTACGCAGCAAACACTGACACGTATACACACAGACAGCAAACACCTACTGACACTTATACACATACACAGCAAACACTTACTGACACGTATATACGTACACAGCAAACACTTACTGACACGTATACACACACCGCAAACACCTACTGACACGTATACACATACACAGCAAACACTTACTGACACGTATACACATAGACAGCAAACACCTACTGACACGTATACACATACACAGCAACACACGTACTGACACGTATATATATGTAATGAGAGCCTATGTCCGGCTCACGTGGTGATTGGCTCTGCCGGTCCTGCTCTACAGCCAATGGGGGGAGAGCCTTAGAGCATGGCCCTGGCGTGATCGAGGGATGTCAGCTAGGATGATTGGTTATGCTACTCTTGGCCTCAGCCAATGAGAAGACAAGTCAGGGGCGTGGTCCCGGGAGTTGATGGAGGAATCTGGAACATTCAGCGCAGGCTATTAAGGATTGGCTGGAGCGTACCACGTGACCCAGGCATTAAATAAGGGAAGAGCCGAGGGACACGTGGTCAGACAAGGAACGAAGAGAGAGAGGGGCCACGCGCGAGCAGGGCTCCGAGTGCCACGTGGCGGTGCGTCTCTTGCAATCTGTCTGCCCACTTCCCGTTGCCTGCCAGCAACGGGGAGTGTTTGTGAACTGAGGAAAGTAAATAAAAGGACCGATCCCACAAGCCGTCTCCAGAGTGTTATTACATTGGTGTCAGAAGTTCTTCTGGGACCGTTTGGACGATCTTCAAGATGTCCAAGCACCTCAGAAAGAAGAACCCACCCGACCCTCCATCGGAGGAGGTTGTGGAGACGGACGAGGACGATGTGCTGGGAGCTACGGCTCCTCTGCCTCCGGCTGCTGCTCGCCTCGATGCCGCTCATCGCCGACGGGAGGAAGAAATGACGACCTCGAGGGCGGACGAAGGATGGCGGCTGATGGCGGAGCAGATCGAGTCGCTCCGCGCGATTTTGCTCAATTTCGTGACAGCAGTCGCGTCCTCTACGGCCCTGGGTCGGCCGCCAGCGGTTCAGCTTAATGCCGAGGACGAAGATCTTCAGCGGGAAACGACGTCCGCCATTGCTCCTGCCACGCGGGGGGTGTCCTCCATCTTGGGCGGGGCGGCGGCGACGGAGCCGTTGGACGCCATCTTGCACGAGGCTGACACCACGCGGCCACCGGACGCCATTTTGACGGAGACGTGCGGAACGCGGGAAGCGGAGTATGAGACGCTCGAGGCGTCTGCCTGCAACCGCGGACATAGTCTTCCACAGATCAAAGAATTTATCGCCGGGGGCGATTTGGAGTGCTTTTACGTGGCGCTTCGAGTCAGCTTTTAGATCCGTGCGTTGGACGGAGGCGGAGGCGCTGGAAGCGTTGCCCACGCTGCTGGATGATGTTTCCCTGGCGGTCTTCCGATCCATCCCGGCGTCCAAGAAGAAGACGCTTCGTGATGCTTTCGCAGAAATGGCGGAGTTTTACGACCCGCCGACGGCAGCCACGAGAAAATTTATGTCACGTCGTCGAGGATCAGAGGAGTCGCCTTTGGCTTACTGGGGGGCGCTGGTGGCGTTAGCCATGGCCGCTTACCCCGACGCGATGGCTGATCACCTCGATCCTCTCATTCTTTCCCGTATGCTGGAGCTGTCCCAGGAACTCAACATCTCGCTGCCGGTATGCGGCCACGAACCGCTTACATTGCGATGGGTGGCGCGCTGTTTGGACGCTAAATTTAACCTCAAGCGCTGGGATCAGATGGCGGCGTGGACGGGAAAACCGGAAATTGACGGCCCACCTTTGGGGTGGTCTCCACGACGGGTCGTACACTGCTCCGATGACTCCGGCGACGACGAGGTGGTGGCTGCTGTTCCGCACTGGATTCCGAGACGACGGCTGCGCGACCAGCGTGGTGACTACGCGGGCCGACCACGTGCGGGGGCCGGGTCAACCGACCACCGGCCGACGACGGCCACGTGTTTCAAGTGTGGCCGATGGGGCCATTTTGCCCGCGACTGCCGCTGCCGACCTTCGCCTTTGCCGCTTCCGCCGAGTGGACCTCCATCTCCTCCACCGGGCGCTGAGCCGCGACACCCTCGGGCGAGTCGGCACAAATCGGACACCCGGCGGGTCTTGTCACATCATTCATCCACTCGCACACATAGTTGCACTTCAAGTGATAACTGTGGTTCTTCTGTGTCATTACCTCGCTCTACTACACAATGGAAAAAATTGGCTCGTAGGGTTGTAGCTGCGGCGTCGGGCTCATCGACGGTTCGGGGTACCATCGAGGGCATCGACATCCGTATTTTGGTGGACACTGGCGCATCTGCCACCATCATTTCCGATGTCATTTTTCATCTTTTCTCTATTCCCACGTCACGAATCCGTCCGGTTAATGACGCGTGTGTAGCCGCAAATGGGGGTAGCATGGGTATTTTCGGGCAAGTCGATGTGCGTATTGCTATCGGTAATATTACCGCCAAAGGATCGGTGTTGATCTCTCGCTCACTGGCCGTCCCATGTCTATAAGGCACGGATTTCTTGCGCCACATGCCACTTAAGATACTGGTCGACCAGGATTGTTTGGAAATGCCGGGGGGTCGTAGGATGTCGTTCCTGCCTTCCCTGCTGGCCCGTTCGCCCCCGGGTAACGCAGTTAACGCCATGGTCGCTGCCACGGTAGAGGTTCCATTAGGCTCACAAATGCTTATCCCGCTGCGTTACTGTAAACCCTTTCAGGTTAAGGACGGTGTGAGGGGCGTGCTATTATCCCCGTCGAATTCGATGTCTAAATCTTTTTCCCTGGTGGCGGCTCAAACAATCGTACGGCCGGGTCAGGCACCGTTCATACAGGTGTTGAATGGTGGCCCGGACCGGGTCGTTGTTCCGGCTGGATCGGTATTGGCTCATGCCACGACCGATTTCACCAGTTTTGACGGAAAGCCACATATTGAAACACCCACCGATGGATCGCCGCGCGACCGTTCACAGGAATGGTGGATCGCGGACTTGTGCGGGGAAAATTCATCTTTATCAAACACGCAAAGGACTTCTTTGCATTCATTGTTATTACGGTATGCGGATGTTTTCAGTAAAAATGATTTGGATCTCGGCCATACTTCTCTTTTGTCGCACCATATTGACACCGGTGCTACGCCTCCGATTTGTATGCACCCGCATCGCATGAGCCCTGCTGAAAGGGAACACGTGCGCGGCGCGATAGACGAGATGTTGGCGGCAGATATTATTTCGCCGTCCAACAGTCCTTGGGGCGCGCCGGTGGTACTGGTTAAGAAGAAGGATGGTGGAACGAGATTTTGTGTAGATTTCCGCCGGTTGAATAAGATATCCGTGGCGGACGCATATCCTTTACCGCGGATGGACGACTCATTGGACGCTTTATCAGGGGCAAAGTTATTTTCCACCCTCGATCAGTCCTCGGGCTTTTGGCAGCTTCCCCTCGATGACGCGTCGAAACCCAAGACGACATTCCGCACGCCGCAAGGCCTCTGAGTTTCACCGGTTACCGATGGGCTTGAATGCGGCTCCGGCGACGTTTCAACGCCTGATGGAACTGGTACTGGCGGGACTACAGTGGGAGACATGCCTCATATATTTAGACAATATCATCGTTTTCAGCCACATGTTCGAGGAACACCTCCAACGACTGGAGACTGTTTTTCAGAGAATGCGTTCGGCTGACCTAAAGTTTAAACCGAAGAAATGCCACCTTTTGCAACACTCCATCCGTTACTTGGGTCATATCGTCAGTTCGGACGGCGTGTCCACTGACCCTCAGAAAACGCAATGTGTCCGAGAGTGGCCCACACCCACTTCGGTGGGCGACGTTCGGCGTTTCATTGGATTTGCATCCTACTATCGCCGGTTTGTTAAGAACTTTGCCACACTGGCTAAACCACTGCATGTTCTGACGGGCAAAAATCAGAGGTTTAAATGGGGTCCGGAGGAGGAACGCTCTTTTCACTCGCTTCGGGATCACCTCGCCACGGCGCCTACGCTCGACTACCCAGACTTTTCCCAACCGTTCATCCTTGACACGAATGCTAGCGATATCGGCATCGGGGCCGTTTTATCGCAACGTAAAGACGGAGTTGAGCGAGTGGTTGCATACGGCAGCAGGGTACTGTCCCCTGCAGAAACACGATATTGCGTGATGAGGTGGGAACTTTTGGCGATCGTACATTTTGTCCGGCTGTACCGGCCCTACCTGTATGGGAGGAAATTCCTCATTCGCACTAATCACGCACCGCAAGGGTGCTCGCCACGCCAACGCGGACGCGCTCTCCAAGTTACCACCCATTCCCCCGTGCGCTTGTCTGACGGGTATGCACCGCTGTGCAGCGCCGCCTACCTCGCCCTGTCCGGTTACGGGAGCGATGTCGAACGAGGACAGCCAGGAGGTACCAGTGGGCACTGATGATACCCTGCGGCTGCCGCAGGGTATCATCAGCTCATTTGGCGGGATGGAAATGGCAGATGTTCCTGGGCCGGGTGGGACTATTGATGTGTACTGATGGATTGTCTGACCGATCACGCCTGGTCGTGCCTACATCCCTTCGCCATGACCTGCTCCGCTCTCTGCACGCTGACAAATTAATGCACCTCGGCGTGCAGAAGACTTTGGCCGCAATGCAGAAAGATTTATTTTGGCCCGGCATGACGGCAGACGTTAACGACTTTGTCCGGTCATGCCATGATTGTGCGAAGAGGAAACCGCCTCGGAAACATTATGTGCCGCCACTACGTTCCATTGAGGTATCCCGTATCAATGAATTAGTCGCTCTGGACATCCTGGGGCCGTTCCCTCCATCGGCTAGGGTCAACAAATACCTTCTGGTCGGGGTAGAATATTTTTCTCGATGGCCTATGGCCTGGCCTCTGCCTGACCAAACGGCCGCGTCCATCACTGATGCTTTCTTGAATGGTTATGTCATGGATAAAGGAGCACCCGAGTGGCTGCTCACAGATCAGGGACGTAACTTCTCCTCCAAATTGCTCAAGGAGGTTTGCGATGCGCTGGGCACCAAAAAAATCCGCACTTCCCCTTACCATCCGCAAACGGATGGCATGGTGGAACGATTTAACCGCACCCTTTCGGCTATGCTTTGTCACACGGTGAGTGAAAAACAGACCGATTGGGACTTGCACATACCGGGCGTCCTAGCGGCCTACCGCATGCTTATGTATGGTCGTGAGAATCCACCCCCCATTGATGTGCAACTGGGTACGCTGAATAAACAACCGTCCCTTTCCTTGCCTGATCACGTACGGGACTCGCTTGCACGGGTTACAGAGGCGCGAGAGGCCGCCAGATGTACGACGGCCCGTACGCAGGCAAGGAACGAGAGGTGTGCGCGTCGATCGCGTACTCACATGCCCTGGTCGGTGGGCAATCTGGCATGGCTCCACTGCCCTCAAGTGCCAGCGGGCACATCCCCTAAACTGCACAGGCCTTGGCGGGGGCCTGTGACGTTGGTGGACATTCGGAACCCGCAGAGTGTTCGCATCCAATACGGAAAACATCGGTGGTATGTCCATTCGTCGCGACTCAAACCCTACGTTGGCCGACCCTCGCAGGACAGGTTACATTGCGATGCCCCTAAAATTGGTTTAAAATTGTATGGGCGCAGAAAGAAAAGGTTCCCTGGGCCAACCGGAACCTCGATGCGGTGTTGGTAATTTGAGTGTGTGTGTGAGGCGCGCGTGTATTAAAAACATACACGGCCGCTGACGCTTGCGCGTCCGTGCAGCCGTGCCGGGGGCGGGGCGAGTTAAAACCACGCGTGAGCGTTAAATGAATCGCCTGTAGGTGCGCGCGCTATCGCGCTGCCGCTTTAGAGCGCGTCTTAATGCGCTAGCCTGTATGTGCAAGCAAATTAGGGTTTAACCAGCCGTCAGGGGCGCGCGCGTGCTCGCAGCCGTCGTAGCATTAGCGTTAGCGTGTGTGCATGTGTGGAATAACCCCATGCTGCGGTGAGCCAGCGATTTAGCGATGTCCCTCAGAGTGGGCGCTAACACGGGGGGGGCGGGGGGGGGGCAATCACCCGGTCGGCGGGGGCCCGGCGGGGGCCGATCAACGCGGTGGAGGAGGGAGTGGAGGGGGCAAACGTTGCGCCCCACCTGCCCGGCGAGGGCGGTGGGGCGGACGTCGGCCCACCACCTCGTGTGCCGTGCCGGCCTTCATTGATGCTCGCTAATAGCACTTTCCCTAACAGTCTGTTAAGGCTACACGGGGGATTTTCGTGTTTGTGTATTTGGGACTGCGGAGCAGAGTAGATTGGCTGGAGTAAAGGGAATTTGAAAGTCCATGAGACTATAATTGTTTTACTATTTTTTCATTTTACCAAGTAAGCCCCACTGAGCTATGCATTTCTTTTTAAATCCTTTATATTAAGTTCGCTTGCTTGCTTACGACCGTGCAAATCTTTCGGTCGTTTTTTAACCCACTTCCCGTGATCCAATCGAGCCGACATTTTCCACACAGACTCGTTGTGCGTGACAATGTATTTTCGTGAAAATTTTTTTCAAAAATGTTACACTTTATAGGAAAAAATAAATTAATTTAATTACCAATTGCTTAATGGTGGCAGGCAATCATCTGACCCATAGGTGGCAGCCATCTCAAGCCAGAGGACGAGAGGACTCTAGCCACCACGCATATAAAGGATTTATAGTGAAAAACTTTGTTTTTACGGGTTATACTTGTTCAGAAGCTACCTAGCCACAAATGATAGCCCAACAAAGTGGCTGATCACATGGAACTTTATAACAGACAAATACTCTAAATGCGTGATGTTGATTCTAAATGTGGAGGGACAAACCAGAGGACCTGGAGACAAATCCACGTGACTACGGAGAGAGAGACACGCAAACTCAAAATATACAGCAGGAGTCAGAGTTGTGACAGAACCCACAACTTCCTGTATACCGGGGCGAGAGAGATACCATCTCGCCAACGTGGTGGTTTAGCTGGCAGCTGTGGTTCGGTACGAGACCCCGGGGTCCCGAACAAACTGAAGTAAAAATCGTAATTAACCAATTTATTTTTGGAGACTCCGTCCGATCGCACACATAAACGCCGTGACCCACCTGGCGCGGATCATTCTGTTGTCATGTCGTCCAAGCGCAGCGAGGACGAATAAACAGAAGAGCTGAACAAGCGAATGCACTCCATGCTCGAGTATGGGCAGGATCATAAGTCTTATCCAAAGCTGCTCAAACTGCCTACAAGACTTAAGTCCTCTCTTATCTTCATTATTATTTGTGACCTTCCAATGTCTGCAGCCAGGATCAATCGATGACAATCCTATGACCTGCAGATATTTAACAGATGAGATGCGTTGCACCGTTAATTCCTCCTGTTTGATAATACTTCTCTTGTCCATATGCATCTGTGCAGATAGGTTTTTTTTGCGGTTAAGCCATAGTCCCCATATACCGCTCGTATCAATGCGGATAAGAGGAGCGGCGACCCACTACTCTGTAGAGTAACATTGGTATAAACGCTTGTTACAATATGAACAGCGCATTGAAAACGCGTACTATTTTATGTACTGATTTTAAGCTTTTGTGACTGCAGGAATCCATACTCTTTGGTTCTTTCGGTAAAGTCACGTAGGTATAAAATAAAATAAATCACGTTTATGGCGCAACACAAGCGTCCGTCATCAGGTGGGAAAGCATGGTCTGCTGCTGAGGCTGACTGTTTTAAAGGGTTTGAAACGGGTGTAGCCCAAGGGTTATAAAGAAGTGGCAGGGGCTAGTAATATTAATGTGATAAATTATCATATAACTGTAAGATAGGAAAGCGGCCTCCTCGACGAGGGCACGGAAGTGGTTATGTTAATGTGAGAGATTAGCATGATGTTAATGTGAGAAATTAGCATGTAACTGTAAGATAGGAGGAGAGTGGCCTCCTCGACGAGGGAGTGCAACCCAACGGGTGCAATCCAAAGGGCATGTGAGTATGAGAGTGCAATCCAAAGGCATGAGAGCATAAGATATCTAAGAGAAAGACACAGAGTCCGAAATAACAGGTGACATAGGCAGGTAGGATGGAAACATCACAGTCAGTTAAGACTTTACCTGGTTAATAACGTCCTTCCAATGAATGCTCAGTTTGTACCCATCCTCTCGGTTGAAGTTGTGTATCTGTTTATATATCTGGATGGCTTCATGAACAAATCTCTGAAGATAGCCGGTAGGTTTGCAGAGTACCTCCATCTTGGAAAAATCAATTTCGTGTGAGCCCACAGCATTAAAACAATGATCGGCAACGGCCGAGGTATTGGTCCTACCGTGTTTCAGACTGCCTTGTGTTCTCGAACGCGGTCCGAGACGTATCGTTTGGTTTCCTCAATGTAACTGCTGCCGTAACCACAACTCAGTTTGTAGACACCAAAGTGTGTTCACAAATCCACACTGAGAAACACAATGATTGACAGAGGGGTGTAAATGATTTTTCGATAGTATATTTAAAGGCATAGTTTAACAAGACAACACTTGCCACCCTCCTTCAAACCCATTGGTGAAAAAGAGCAAAGTTTTTTGTTTTCATTATAATATAATATTTATGTGAGAGCCGGGGGCTTATGGGACCCGGGGTCCCGGCATAAAGTTCATTTATCCCAAGCGCATGGCAAAACGCATATAGAATTCACAAGCAGAACCACCTTTTGTCGTTAGATAACAATTTCATGACAGCGCCATTAAATAAAGTAAATAAATCGGGACAATTAGTTATACAGTATATAGTTTTATGACTGACAATACCCAGTAATGACCAGTCCATATTTATGACTAACACCCGATATATATGGCGACCTATTTAAAGGGGATTGGAATACGATACCGCACCCCTGTTCTAGGCTCACGCTCAGGATATGAAAAGCCTTTTTTGTTACATCCGAGTCAACAAAATACATTATGGTTTCTGTCGCCGTTGGCTTCTCAGAGGCCAGCGCTAGCTCGCCGGGCGCGCTTTGGGCTTACGGCCGACGTTGAATTCCTGCCCCCCCCCCCCCTTTTCTATGCCGGCGTTCAAAACAAGGGGGGGTGGCTGCAACCCAGCAGGAGAGGGGTCTCGTTGCGTCCGTGATCGATGGCATCAACTGACGCATGTGACGGTACCCGTGATGTCAGGGAAAACTGTTGCGTTGCGTGATTTAATTAGGCAGCCATGTGTGTGTGTGCGTGCACGGCCGCTGTGATGGCCCCGTGATCTCGGCTAAAGTTGACTGCAGCCACTGGCGGTGGCGGCAAAGCATAACCAGGGGCGCTGTGGTACAATAAAAGCGTATTACAGCACAGCTACCTATTTCAACGGGGGGGGGGACTATGCAAGATCCGACTGTGGGCCCCCCTAATTTTTCCCAACTCACTTTTAACTGAAATGCTACGAATGTTTTTAACCTGTATACAATAATATGTAGGCTATAACTATATATATTCTTTTAGTTGCACTGTGTATTGGGTTTAGAGGAAGACAGTCTCACAGTGACAGTATTACAAATATTTCAAGGAACAATACTCACAATGAAGTTATCGTGCGTCTTGCTTTCATGCCGGCCCCATCGCTCTTGAGTTACCTCAAAGGGAGTGGATCGCGCAACTTTTTGCTGCTCTATTGATACGATAGCCAGATCCGTTAGTCGGGCTTGGTCCAAGGTAGACCGCATGTTATATTTAATGAATACTTTGTTTCGTAATACATTTTTTTTACATTTTGTTACTTGTTTATCTGTTCATTCGGGGCCCCCTTGTGACCGACTGGGCCCCTATGCATTGTATAACGCTGCTACATACCCCCAACGATAGTTGCGCCCCTGCGTATAATGCATGGGTCGTGTGTGGGCTGGTGCAGTGAAAGTGATACATGTACACTCCCATTACATCGTTACACCGCCTCCTGGCTCTCAAGTTCCACCTCCTCGAAGACACCGGTTGTGAAACCCATCAACCGCATCAGAACATCAACAGGCCGATGCCGTGCATCTCCTCCATGAACGGAGCATTAAAGACACAAGCCACGGCACAGCAATTGTGGCCATGCAACCCAAATTATGGACCATATGGTAAATCCGTAGAGGACGTAGATAACTTATTTTGCACCATACGTAGCCAACCGTGCAACTAGACCTCCCAGATTCTATGGTTTTCCCAAGATTCATAAAGAAGGCACCACACTACGGCCCATAGTGTCCACGATCAACTCTCCTATCTACAAACTAGCCCGTTTTCTATCAGATACTCTGCTTCCCTTCACTGGCAAGACCTCTTCAGCAGTACTTAATTCAACCCAATTGGTCTCTATGGTCAAGGACATGACACTATCTCCTGACGATATCCTCGTCAGTTTTGACTTGTGCTCGCGGACACGATCAGAGACATGACGTTTCGTTTCCCCAATGTAACAGTCACCACAGCTGCAACTCAGTTTATAGACTCCAGGGTATTGCAAGTCAGGGAAGACATCCTTCACAGATGGAATTAGATCACGGATTTTATGTACTGTACTGAATCGGACTTGGATCTTATGTTTGTTTAGAATTTTGGAGATCTTTTTGGTCACGCCTGCTATGTATGGCAACGTGACAGTTTTGATCGGAGTTTCAAGTGGCTGTTTTTGTATGGTGGGAGAAACAGCTTGGCGGATGGAGCGTTCAGAGTATCTGTTCATCCTGAGGGCCCGATGTACATGTCTCAATTCACTGGCCAGATGGTGTTGATCAGAAATGCCATGAGCTCTGTGGTATAGCGTTTTGATGAGAGAATTCTTTTGAGATGGGTGGTGGTGAGAATCCGGTTTCAAGTAGGAATCTGTGTGGGTGGCTTTCCTGTAAACAGAATGTCCCAAGGATCTGTCAGGTCTCCTCTCAAACAGAATATCTAAGAATGGTAGTTTGCCATCAAGTGGAGAAAGATGGCAAACTACCATTCTTAGATACTACTGTCCTATCATCTCATAGAGTCCGTGGCACGTAATAATATGCTACAGTGGCAGTGGGGGTCGCAAAATGCCGATTTATTACTAATAAACCCCAATTATTCGATCAAAATTAGGGATTTTGATCGGATCATTGGGGGGGCACGTGCCACCCCACCCCCTCCACTGGCACCGCCAGTGATCTTGGCTATATTTTGCCCTGTCGTTGATGACAATTCGTAGAGTCCCAGAAATTATTCCTTTGGTACCGCATTGGGGCTCCGCAAGCCTCTCCTCAGTGTGCCTAGCAAGGCGATATTGAATAATCTTTGCCAGGACCTTTCCCGGCACACTGAGGAGAGAGATGCCCCTGTAGTTGTTACAGTCTGTGCAGTCCCCCTTCTTAAAGAGGGGGACCACCAGGGCATCCTTCCAATCCTGCGGAATCCATCCAGTGGTCCAGACTATTGTTATGATGTCATGTAGGGCAGTCTGCGCACAAACGCCACCCTCCCTCAGCATTTCGAGATCATCTCTGCCCGGTGCCTTTCCTGTTCTCAGACTCTGGATCGCCTTCAGTACTTCCTCAACAGATGGCACCTCAGCCAGCCACTCACAGGGGGTAACTTCCTCCTCCAATATTTGAGGCACCGCAGCCTCAGCAGGGTCATCCCCACTTTGTCCCATGATGTTTTCCAGGCTGAGGGATTTCCCCTCCCCCAGGACCTCACAGAAATGCTCAGCAAATCTGCAAACCTGTTCCTGGGGGTCGGAGATTGGATTACCGTTTTTTCCCCTAATTATGGTAATAGGTGTGGCGCTTCAGGTTCCTTATTTTATGGAATTAAAGAGCGATTTGTGATCGTGGGCTACTGAGGCAGACTCCATCTACCTCAGCAACCCGTGACCATCACCCATCCTTGCAGCGCCTCACGGCTCTCCGAACCTCCGAGTGAAGACTGCGGATAAGCCTTCTCATTCTCCGACGTGGGATGCTGTAGCCGATGAGAGTGGGCCTGTCGCTTTTTCTCAGCCAGCTTGAACACCTTCTCTGTCAGCCACGGTCTCTGGGGAGGTCTGGACCGTAGACCCAAAGCAGCCATTGTAGCTGCATGAGCCACAGTCCTAAACCTTGCCCATTTCCCCTCAACATCAGGAGTGGGGGATGATGCCAACCCCAGCTGCAAGTGAGTGATGATGAAATTCTCGTTTGCAACTTTCATCAGCTAGCCAAGACCATGCCACTAAGGGTTTGAATGGGGTCCTGGGTGTACACCCACCAATGGAGTGGAAGAATTGCAGGCGCATCTTACAGATGACAAGTCGATGGTAAGTGGGCAGATCAGCTCCACGGTAGGTCCTGGTGTTAAAGACATGGGCCCGCATCCGCTGTTCCGTCACTATGTAGTCCAGCAGATGTTCTTGCTTGGACCTGGCATGTATCCATGATGTGGTGTGGATGCGCTGATGCTGGAACAGCATGTTGGTAATTACAAGCCCATGGGCTGCACAAAAATCTAGCAGCCTCCTGCCATTGTTATTGAGCTGATCTGGCCCATGCCTTCCAATCACTCCAGACCAGGTGCCAGCATCATGACCAACTCGGGCATTGAAGTCACCCAACAAGATGACTATCCCGAGGGGCTACTTTAGCTAGCACCTGTGACAGGAGGTCATAGAAGGCATCTGACTCATCGGCCTTGCCTGCATCCCTCCACGGATGTTCGTCTTCAGTGGGGGCCTAAGTAACCACGACCACCACTCCTTACCTCTGGTTGATGGGAAGGTGAGCCCAAAGTAGCCTGGGGCTTACAGCTTCCCACACCTCACCGCCACGCTCCCACGCCCCCTTCATTCTTTTATTTAGAAGAAGAGCCACACCCTGTTGTTTGGCAGTCTCCTGCCCCGAGTAGAGGACTGTCCACCCCTCATGGTGGCAGGAGACAGAGCCAGTCCACCGGACCTCTTGAATGCCACAGAGATCCAGGCGGTACCGGTCCAGCTCCCGACAGAGGAGTGGCAGCCTCTCCTCCACAGTGAGCGTTTGAACACATGGCCACACATATTGTTTTTGTTGTTGTTTCTGGAGGAGCCCCGAGGGTAAGGATTCAGTCTCTTGGCTCCGCCATATAGGGTTTGGCCAGGAGACGTCATAGACGCCTGTCCCCCGGGGCCTCCGGCACAAGCTTATTTATTAAATTTTGTGGTCGTGGTTTAGTGTTAATTAATTGAAGGTGGAGTGGTTACCAGCCCCTCCCACCCATCCAGAGCCCCCATTTAGCCACTGTGGTGGTTACAAATGCCATGAGGGGAAAGGCAAATCAGAATTGGCCCTCCCCCCACGGCACTGCCCACGACAGCGTTGCCCGTCCGGCACCACAAGGAGGTAGGGGGTTGTTTTGCTGGACCCATACACGGATGTACACATACACACATCCTGGCAGTCACGCACATCGACTCACATGCACACAAGGACAAAGACATACACGTTAATATTTTAATATTTAGCAACTTAATTTTTAAATATTAGCTTTCTACACACAAACATTATTATTTTGATATTTCCCAAATTGTTCTTTAAATATTACTTTTATATCTATGTGAGTTTAGTGAAAGAAGCAAGAAAATATCACTTACTTAACATTGTCATGATGAGACCTAGTACCGTGCAGAGCCCCCGGCCTCGCCTAGATTGCCCAGCCGGCCAAGGTGGCACCTTGGCAGGCTGGGGGTTGGGCCGCTACCCCCCTCCCACCCACAATCTCCCCGCCCGCTGTGCAGTAATATATACGGCCAAGAGTAGTAGGATCTACCGACTCTATAGCAGTAACTGCACGCATCGGGGTGGGGGGGGGACATCACATTTTTAACGCGAAAGAAAATTTACCCCTCACCCCCACCGATTGCGTGTGACTTGGTATGGGCACTCACCCCCACCGAACGCGTGCGAGTTGGTATGGTCAAGCACGGCGATTTAATAAATAAATACATCGCTAATTAAACAGCTTTAAAGGTGATTTGAAGCTTGTGTGACTGCAGCAATTACTCTTTGGTTCTTTCAGAAAAGTCACGTAGAAATAAAATAAAATAAATAATAGAATACAATGTTTCGATTGCAACACAAGCAACCGTCATCAGAGACACACACACAGACACACACACTGTGTGTCTGTCTCTCTCTATGTGTCTCTCTCTGTCTCCCCCCCATGTGTGTCTCTCTCTGTGTCTCTTTCTCCGTGTCTGTGTTTGTCTCTCTCTCTGTACAGTGATACCTCGGTTCACGAACGCTTCTGTTCACGAACAACTCGGTTCACGAACAGAAAAGTTCATAAAAATATGCTCCGGTTCACGAACTCCGCTTCAGTTCACGAACAGGAGCCGCGGCCATTTTAATTCTATTTCCAGGCTGTCACATGGTCGTGACTTCCTGTAGGAAGATCGTGGAGAGAAGAAGAGACACAGAAAGAAGTACTGTGAGTACTGTGAAGACACTTTCAGTGACTTTTTGCTTTTTGGTGTGCTTTTTAGCACATACAGTACTGTACTGTACTACTGTACTGTACAATACTGTACTTACTGTATTGTACAGTTCACCCGTTTGAGTGCTTACTGAAGTCATTTCAAGCAAGGTTAGTGTTCTCTCCTTATACATTACTATACTGTACAGTACTAATGTGTATTGTAATTTGTTTCATATTTTTGTGCTTCAAAAACCAAAATAAAGGTCAGAACGGATTAACCGGATTTACATTGAACCCTATGGGAAAATGTGCCTCGGTTCACGACCAATTCGGTTCGCGACCAGAGTCAGTTCACGAATTAAGTTTGTGAACCGAGGTATCACTGTATATGTGTCTCTCTCCAAGCTTGCATTCATTCACACCTGATGACGGTTGCTTGTGTTGCAATCAAAACGTCATATTCTATTATTTATTTTATTTCTACGTGACTTTACCGAAAGAACCAAAGAGTAACTTTAAAGGTGACGGACGCGAAATCGGAATAGCGCTGGCTCAGCACGGGGCTTACTGCGTGATACCTGGCTGGTTTGCGAGCCAAATCCTTTGCAAGTGTGTGTCCACAGACAAAAAATTCCTTTTATATAGAAGACTTAAAGCATTCGTGACTGCAGGAATTAATATTCTTTGGGTCTTTCGGTAAAGTCACGTAGATAGGTTCAAAGAAAATAAGAAGACATTAACGTTAGTTGAATACACCCGTGAGCGCCATTTTTGGTCGCTGGGTCAATGTGTGGCTAATTAGCTTTCCAAGTAACTTACTTAGCTATGATAGCTAACATTAGTGATGGTTGATTGATTAGCAACCGCAAATCGGCTCATTTTCACCAAAAACGTTTGTTTCCACTTGACAGTGATATAGCCTACGTAATACTCCCATTACATTCTAGTTTTCCACTTTTTTTTATTTGAAAGTAATGAAATGGAGAGACAGTACAGTGTTTGACATTGATTGTACCTACCCCACAGCAGTCGAGCAACGGCTTCTGCTGGGGTACGGCAACACCACTTGGACAAACCACACGCAGAACTACAGTACACCCTAATACAAGAATCGATAGTAATAATAATGGCAATTTGTTAAGTTTAGTTATGATTATGATTACATTTGCTAATGATTATTTCGAATGGCAGTGCGTGGTTGCCAGTCGTAGCATGGCAATTATTTTTTTTTTTTTATATCAATATATTGGGGGGGACATTTTGAGCATATTTTAATATTGGGGGAGATGTCCCCCCCCCAATATCTATATATATAAAAGTAAAAAATTGTCTGTTTGTGGGTTTGTGTGTGGCTTTGTGTGTGTTCGCGCGCTTGCTAAGGATTTGGCTCTCCAACGGTGGGGTTTACGTTAAATAAAAATAGCCAGGTACCACGCCGTAAGCCCCGCTGTGAGCAAGCGCTATTCCTTTTTCACATCCGTCAACTTTAAATTAGTTTAATTAGCGATTTAGTGCGATTTTGGTGTGCTCTCTTGTTATTTATTTATTTATTACGCATGCACGACCATACCAACTCACGCGCCTTTGCTGGGGGGGACGGCCCATGCCAAGTCGCACGCCTTCGGTGGGAGTGAGGGGGACATTTTCTTTCGCATTAAAAATGCTATGAAAATACACTAAACGCTGAGCTTAAATCTTCACTGTGTGATGTCCCCCCCCCACCACGATGCGTGCAGTTACTACTATATACAGTCGCTAGATGCTACCACTATAGGCCGTAGATATTACTGCAGAGCGGCCGGGGAGATCGTGGCTGGGGGGTCAGGTGTAGCAGCTCAGCCCCAGCCTGCCAAGGTGCCACCTCGGCCAGCTAGACAATCTAGACGAGGCCGGAGGCTCTGCACGGGACTAGGCCTCACCACGCCACTCTGTCAGGTGAGTACTTTGTGCTATAGAGTCGATAAATACTGCTATAGAGTCAGCATGTACTACTGTAGTGATAGCAGGTACCACCACAGTCAGTATGCACTGCTGTAATCATAGCAGGTACCACCTGTTGGTATGTACTGCTGTAATCATAGCAGGTACAACTACAGTATGCACTGCTGCAGTGAAAGCAGATACTACCACAGTATGCACTGCTGTAATCATAGCAGGTACCACCACAGTCAGTACGCACTGCTGTTAGATTTTTAAGAGTAATTTTGAAATATTTTTTTGGCCCGGGCAATGCAGAGTATATAAGCTAGTATATTATAATTACGGCCTTGTACTATATACTACACTACTATACACTACATTATACACCACACTATAAACTACTACACTACTATACACGATATTGTACACTACTATACGCTACATTATTATACACTTTGATTTGCACAGTTGGCTATGTACGGTGTGAAAGACGTTCAACATACATATGTACTACTATACACTAAACTATACACGACACTATACGATACAACACACTATACTATACACTACTAGACACTTCAATACTATGCACTGCACTACACACGAGAATATACTCTACACTACATTACTATACACTACGATATACTCTGATTAGCACGGTTGGCTACGTATGGCGTGAAATAAGCTCAACATACACACGCGGTGGACACTGAAGATCCCGTGATGTCATTGGAAGATGAGTCGACCATTGTTTGCACAATCTTTGAAAAATGTTCTGAAAAAACAATTGCACGTGCGCAGTTCATTACTCTTGCTCTGCAGACTTTAAGCTATTAACTTTTGTTATTGTATATGATGCATCCTCCTAGCCCTGATGTACTCTTTGTGCTGGTTGTGCCCTGGTTGACGCATGTCTTTTGGCAATTCGAAACTTGACCGTGTACAGTTTTTTTTTATTGTTTAAATTTGTTTTGCTGTGACCAGGTTTCTATGGGGCGCCACAGTGGCTAGGAGATGTTAACTCCCTCGCCTGGTATGCAGGAGGTTGTGGGTTCAATCCCGACCCTGATGCCTACTGTCTATTTGGAGTTTGAATGTTCTCCCCGGATCCTCTGGTGTTCTTTCCCTCCACATTAAAAAAAAATTGTGCTGAGAGTATTTGGCTGCTATAAAAAATTCCATGTGATAAGCCACTTTGTTGAGCTGTCACTTGTGCCCAGGTCATTTCTGAAAAAAAGCTATACAGCTCAGTGGGCCTTACAGTGAGGGAAAAAAGTATTTGATCCCCTGCTGATTTTGTACGTTTGCCCACTGACAAAGAAATGATCAGTCTATAATTTTAATGGTAGGTTTATTTGAACAGTGAGAGACAGAATAACAACAACAAAATCCAGAAAAACGCATGTCAAAAATGTTATAAATTGATTTGCATTTTAACTTAGCACTTGGGTGGCAAAACCCTTGTTGGAAATCACAGAGGTCAGACGTTTCTTGTAGTTGGCCACCAGGTTTGCACACATCTCAGGAGGGATTTTGTCCCACTCCTCTTTGCAGATCTTCTCCAAGTCATTAAGGTTTCGAGGCTGACGTTTGGCAACTCGAACCTTCAGCTCCCTCCACAGATTTTCTATGGGATAAAGGTCTGGAGACTGGCTAGGCCATAACAGGCATTTAATGTGCTTCTTCTTGAGCCACTCCTTTTTTACCTTGGCCGTGTGTTTTGGGTCATTGTCATGCTGGAATACCCATCCACGACCCATTTTCAATGCCCTGGCTGAGGGAAAGAGGTTCTCACCCAAGATTTGACGGTACATGGCCCCGTCTATCGTCCCTTTGATGCGGTGAAGTTGTCCTGTCCCCTTAGCAGAAAAACACCCCCAAAGCATAATGTTTCCACCTCCATGTTTGACGGTGGGGATGGTGTTCTTGGGGTCATAGGCAGCATTCCTCCTCCTCCAAACACGGCGATTTGAGTTGATGCCAAAGAGCTCCATTTTGGTCTCATCTGACCACAACACTGTTGTCCTCAATCATTCAGATGTTCATTGGCAAACTTCAGACGGCCATGTATATGTGCTTTCTTGAGCAGGGGGACCTTGCGGGCGCTGCAGGATTTCAGTCCTTCACGGCGTAGTGTGTTACCAACTGTTTTCTTGGTGACTATGGTCCCAGCTGCCTTGAGATCATTGACAAGATCCTCCCGTGTAGTTCTGGGCTGATTCCTCACCGTTCTCATGATCATTGCAACTCCACGAGGTGAGATCTTGCATGGAGCCCCAGGCCGAGGGAGATTGACAGTTCTTGTGTTTCTTCCATTTGCGAATAATCGCACCAACTGTTGTCACCTTCTCACCAAGCTGCTTGGCGATGGTCTTGTAGCCCATTCCAGCCTTGTGTAGATCTACAATCTTGTCCCTGACATCCTTGGAGAGCTCTTTGGTCTTGGCCATGGTGGAGAGTTTGGAATCTGATTGATTTATTGCTTCTGTGAACAGGTGTCTTTTATACAGGTAACAAGCTGAGATTAGGAGCACTCCCTTTAAGAGTGTGCTCCTAATCTCAGCTCGTTACCTGTATAAAAGACACCTGGGAGCCAGAAATCTTTCTGATTGAGAGGGGGTCAAATACTCATTTCCCTCATTAAAATGCAAATCAATTTATAACATTTTTGACATGCGTTTTTCTGGATTTTGTTGTTATTCTGTCTCTCACTGTTCAAATAAACCTACCATTAAAATTATAGACTGAACATTTATTTGTCAGTGGGCAAACATACAAAATCAGAAGGGGGTCAAATACTTTTTTCCCTCACTGTATCTAGTAAAATAAAATAAATACTCGCACCTATTATCTCATCTGCCAGGGAAGGAGATGGAATCGGACCAGCGTGCTCTGGATGGAAAGTAACAGTGCAGTAACAATTTCACCACGACAGCTTCCTTTTTTTTACATTCTGCAAATACTGCGATGTCTGCAGTGGAGCATCCAGTTCCCATTTCACTGCACTGGACAGAATTCTTAGTGAAAGCAGTCATGTTGATGGATGACCCAGCACTCAACGATTTATGCCACTCACTCGCTCACAAGCAGTCAGCCGCCTCCTCATGAGGTTATTATTTTTGTTCTTCGATCGTTGATTCCTCCACTCATGTAAAGGACTCGGTCTACCCTACTCACTCTCTCATGGGGCGCAATGGTGGCTAGGAGATGTTAACTACCTCGCCTGGTATAAGGGATGTCGTGGGTTCGATCCCGACCCTGACCCCTGCTGTATATTTGGAGTTTGCGTGTCTCTCTCCCTGTAGTCACGTGGATTTTGTCCGGGTCCTTCGGTTTTGCCCTCCACATTTAGAAATGTACGTTTGGAGTATTTGGCTGCTACAACTTTCCACATGATAAACCACTTCGTTGAGCTATCATTTGTGGCCAGGTCGCTTCTGAAAAAAAGTGATATAGCTCAGTGGGGCCTTACCTGGTAAAATACAAAAAGTTTATTTTAGTTTAGTGTCATCCGCACTCTGTTCAACTACCACATTGCAGGTCACAACAACACACTCACTAGCTCACACACCCACCCACTCACCACACTGTAGGTCACCTCACTTCTCTTTCTGCTATGTCCCCTTTGCAATATCCCACTGTGGAATTCCCTCCCAATGTCACTTTCCATAAGCCCCACAATAACCCTTGCCCACTTCAATACACGTGGTATCTCTTTACTGTTACAACATTTTCAAAGTGCTGTTTGTTGCAGGACCACTTGAAACGTTTGGCCTTTTGGGCCCTGTGCTCAATGAACATGTTCAAAAAGGAAAACTGGCACACTTGGGAGATGGAATAAAACCGGTAACCTCTGGATTACAAGTCTAGTGCAAAATCACAATCAGAATATGTATATATACTGGAGGAACCTGATGAGCTATGAAGCTCTTTTTCACATTTCTCGTCGAAGGGCACGGGGTAAAATTTTACAACAAAAACAATATGGTTTAACACGTAGGCTTTCGCAACCAATATTATCCATAAGAGGTTTTTTATTGGGTTAGATCGTGTAAATATAAATGTGTCATTAAACACACCACCACCCGACACAGACAATTGGTAAGCTTTGTAATGTAAACAAAACGTGTTAATTAGTTACTCATAAATTTCGATTTAAAGCTTTCGTGACTGCAGGGATTCATCTTCTTGGTTCTTTCGGTCACGTAGAAGGGAAGTAATAAAATAATAAAAATAAAACATAATAAAATGAAATAATTCTCACGACGTTTCGGCTACAACGCAAGCAGCCGTCTTCAGGTGAAGAATGAGACACTACCAAGCTAGGAGCTTATATATAAACTGGGTTGGAGGTGGAAGAGCGCCTTAACAAAAAAGAATGTGCATATGAAGAGGAATTTAGCATATTCATGGAAAATGCGTAGGAGGTGGGCGGGGGGGGGTTTCAAAGGCATATTATGCCCATGCATTATGCAGGATCAACAGCACCAAGGGGGGGTGCAGGGAGTAGCATTAACAAAGGAAAGGAATGTTATTGATATGTAGCTGCAGTTACTAAACAACCACGTAGAAAACTAAGGTATAAACTACATAAAAAACTAAAGTATAAACTGCATAGCACCATCAGTATACTTACTATACTCTACAATAAGCTGAGTTACTAACAGCAAGTAATACATTACAATTCTACGTCGTAAAAATTATATAATATGCTTCCATCTAAACTTTATTCTCTTACATCACACGAGCATATACCGTACTATATACTGCCATAGATAAACCCAACATTAAATTATATACTGTATTACTATAAACCACCCTATACCTTATACATTTCAACATAACACTATGTATTATTCTACCCACCCTAATGTGTATCGAAATGGTTTATTACGTCCTTCCAATGATTGCTAAGCCAGAATCCATCTTCTCGGTTAAAATTGTCTCTGTGTTTGTATATGTGGATCGCCTCATGAACGAATCTCTCATGATAGCCAGATGGCTTGCAGAGAACCTCTGTCTTGGAGAAGTCAATGTCATGTGAGCCCACTGAGTTGTAACAGTGATCTGCCACGGCTGAGGTGTTTGTCCTACCGTGTTTCAGGTCAGCTTTATGTTCACGGATGCGGTCCGAGACATGTCGTTTGGTTTCCCCAATGTAACTGCTACCACAGAGGCAACTTAGTTTGTAGACACCAGGGTACTGTATGTCTGGAACCACATCTTTTACAGACGGTACCAGATCACGGATTTTATGTACTGTATTGAATCGGACCTGGATCTTGTGTTTAATCAGGATTTTGGAGATCTTTTTTGTGACCCCAGCAATGTAGGGTAAGGTGATGGTCTTGAAAGGCTCCTCAACAGGATCCTTCTTGATGGTTGGAGTGATGGCTTTGCGGATTGTGTAGTCGGAGTAACCATTAGCCTTAAGAGCTTGGCGTACGTGTTTGAGTTCACTGGAAATGTGTTCATGGTCGGAGATGCATTGGGCTCTATGATATAGAGTCTTGATGAGAGAATTCTTCTGGGATGGATGGTGGTGGGAATCCGGTTTTAGATAAGCATCCGTATGGGTGGTTTTCCTGTAGACAGAGTGGCTCATTGAACCATCAGGTCTCCTTTTGATTAGGACATCCAAAAAGGGTAGCTTGCCATCATTTTCGACTTCCATGGTGAATCTGATGGCTGGGTGTATGGAATTGATGTGGTCGAGAAATTGGTCTAGAGCAGGCCGGCCATGTGGCCAGATGACAAAAGTGTCGTCTACGTACCTCTTCCATAAGGTCGGACGTAGAGTGGCAGTCTGGATGGCGTCCGTCTCAAATTTCTCCATGAAGATGTTGGCTACGACTGGAGATAGGGGGGAGCCCATTGGGGTGCCCTCAATTTGCTTGTAGAAAGTTTCATTCCAAGTGAAGTATGTATTGGTTAAGCAGTGACAAAATAGAATACAACAACAAAATTCAAGAACTACTCAACGATGGCAGCTATACAAAAATAAAAAGAGACCCCACCAACAGCCTCGTCACTAAAACCAACAAAATCATTTCTGATTCAACCGCATTATTTGATCAGACCAAACAGTTCTCGTTGAAACCTTCTGCAGCCAGGCCACCAAGATTATACGGCTTGCCAAAGATACATAAAGAAGATACACCTCTTCGTCCCATTGTTTCTACTATCAACTCCCCCACCTATAAATTGGCTCGTTTTTTGTCTGAAATTCTACGGCCTTTCACTGGAAAAACCACCTCTGCAGTACTAAACTCTACTGACCTGGTATCGACAATCAAGGGGATTGCCCTGTCCCCAGACGACCTGCTTGTCAGTTTTGATGTGGTTTCCTTATTCACCAAGGTTCCTGTACCTGACACCATCGCAATCATTGAAGACTTGGTTCATCAAGGACTGAATGCTGGGGTACCCCCCCTGGTGAGACACTGCTTAACCAATACATACTTCACTTAGAATGAAACTTTCTACAAGCAAATTGAGGGCACCCCAATGGGCTCCCCCCTATCTCCGGTTGTAGCCAACATCTTCATGGAGAAATTTGAGACGGACGCCATCCAGACTGCCACTCTACGTCCGACCTTATGGAAGAGGTACGTAGATGACACTTTTGTCATCTGGCCACATGGCCGGCCTGCTCTAGACCAATTTCTCGACCACATCAATTCCATACACCCAGCCATCAGATTCACCATGGAAGTCGAAAATGATGGCAAGCTACCCTTTTTGGATGTCCTAATCAAAAGGAGACCTGATGGTTCAATGAGCCACTCTGTCTACAGGAAAACCACCCATACGGATGCTTATCTAAAACCGGATTCCCACCACCATCCATCCCAGAAGAATTATCTCATCAAGACTCTATATCATAGAGCCCAATGCATCTCCGACCATGAACACATTTCCAGTGAACTCAAACACGTACGCCAAGCTCTTAAGGCTAATGGTTACTCCGACTACACAATCCGCAAAGCCATCACTCCAACCATCAAGAAGGATCCTGTTGAGGAGCTTTTCAAGACCATCACCTTACCCTACATTGCTGGGGTCACAAAAAAGATCTCCAAAATCCTGATTAAACACAAGATCCAGGTCCCATTCAATACAGTACATAAAATCCGTGATCTGGTACCGTCTGTAAAAGATGTGGTTCCAGACATACAGTACCCTGGTGTCTACAAACTAAGTTGCCTCTGTGGTAGCAGTTACATTGAGGAAACCAAACGACATGTCTCGGACCGCATCCGTGAACATAAAGCTGACCTGAAACACGGTAGGACAAAAACCTCAGCCGTGGCAGATCACTGTTACAACTCAGTGGGCTCACATGACATTGACTTCTCCAAGACAGAGGTTCTCTGCAAGCCATCTGGCTATCATGAGAGATTCGTTCATGAGGCGATCCACATATACAAACACAGAGACAATTTTAACCGAGAAGATGGATTCTGGCTTAGCAATCATTGGAAGGACGTAATAAACCATTTCGATACACATTAGGGTGGGTAGAATAATACATAGTGTTATGTTGAAATGTATAAGGTATAGATAGGGTGGTTTATAGTAATACAGTATATAATTTAATGTTGGGTTTATCTATGGCAGTATATAGTACGGTATATGCTCGTGTGATGTAAGAGAATAAAGTTTAGATGGAAGCATATTATATAATTTTTACGACGTAGAATTGTAATGTATTACTTGCTGTTAGTAACTCAGCTTATTGTAGAGTATAGTAAGTATACTGATGGTGCTATGCAGTTTATACTTTAGTTTTTTATGTAGTTTATACTTTAGTTTTCTACGTGGTTGTTTAGTAACTGCAGCTACATATCAATAACATTCCTTTCCTTTGTTAATGCTACTCCCTGCACCCCCCCTTGGTGCTGTTGATCCTGCATAATGCATGGGCATAATATGCCTTTGAAACCCCCCCCCCGCCCACCTCCTACGCATTTTCCATGAATATGCTAAATTCCTCTTCATATGCACATTCTTTTTTGTTAAGGCGCTCTTCCACCTCCAACCCAGTTTATATATAAGCTCCTAGCTTGGTAGTGTCTCATTCTTCACCTGAAGACGGCTGCTTGCGTTGTAGCCGAAACGTCGTGAGAATTATTTCATTTTATTATGTTTTATTTTTATTATTTTATTACTTCCCTTCTACGTGACTTTACCGAAAGAACCAAGAAGATAGTTACTCATATTCTTAGGTTTTTTCGGTAAAGTCACGTAGGTAAAACATCAAAATTAATAAAAATAAAATAAAACTAAAATCACGACGTTTCGGAGGCAACACAATTCTCCGTCATGAGGTGGGACCGTCACAGCCGGATTAGCTGCATCAAGTGAGGCTCACTTTCTAATTCTAGATTTGAAGCTTTCGTGACTGCAAGGATTCATATTCTTAGGTTTTTTCGGTAAAGTCACGTAGGTAAAACATCAAAATTAATAAAAAATAAAATAAAACTAAAATCACGACGTTTCGGAGGCAACACAAGTCTCCGTCATCAGGTGGGACCGTCACAGCCGGAATAGCTGCATCAAGTGAGCCTCACTTATGAATCCTTGCAGTCACGAAAGCTTCAAATCTAGAATTAGTTACTCGTTTAGCACACTGGTGTGTTGGAGAATAAACCCACAACATTTACTTAACCATTTGGGTACCGTGACTTTTTGCCAGTAATTACAACCAGCCTCATCAGGCGACTGCCAGAGTTGTGGAGAAATCCTCCTGTTTCAGTCTGACATAGAGGGAGTAAATGTGATGTCATCACCTGTGAGCCAATCACGTGCGAGGACCGGGGGGGGGGTAAATGTATTCAGAGAAATTACAATGGATATCTATTATTGGTTGGGTTATTTACAGTTAATCAACATACATAATATAATGTATGTGTATCACACATGCATATTATGCATGCATATTATGCATGCGCAATATGTATGTACATTATGTATGTACATCATGTCGTTTTTTGGTGAAAAAAAATAGCAATACCTGTCATATACAAAATCACGATAGTTGTGCAAAGTACAGGAAAGGAAAACAAATCACCCAAAAAACATAAAATAAAATAAAATATCCCCACATCCCCATCCTACCAGGCAAAGCCCACTGAGGCATTAACTTATTTTTCAGGAGCAACCTGGCATCACACATGACAGCTCATTAAAGTGGCTTAGCACGTAAAAATTTAGAGCACCAAAAATAATCTAAATAACTTGAATGAACATTTCTGGCGCACTAACCATTTACAGCACTGTGGCAGCTCCCCTTTGTTTTCCAGACGAATATGCACACAAGCACACACCACACGGCTAACGAGCTTAACATAACATCGATTGAGTTGTGCAAGGAAGCAGCACATGGGGTGAGGGTAGCGGGCTTTACTTGTTTACACGGTGTCACTAAATAGATGGTGTCTGCAAAACCAAAAGAAAGCCCTTCCCGGCTTTTACTGCATCGGGCAGATGTTCTAGCCGTCAATTCACCAGGGAGAGTAATCCAATCTTGGTGGACTGGTAGGAAGAGACAACAAGAAGGACTTTTGGTCATGTCGTCACTCGGCCGAAGGAGATTCTTCTGCATATAAAATTTAAATAAAAAAAACTACTGTATTTATTTTACCAGGTAGGGCCATTGAGTTATGTAGCTCTTTCATCATGGGACCTCCTTTGCCAGTACCAAAATATGAGAATAGGTTTTCCCCTTTTTTCTGGCAAGAAAACAGGTGTTAAGATATTAAAACACCAAACTGAAACCTTTTACAAGGAATCATGTCTGCATTAACCACAATACTTGTGGTCAGAATGCAAACAAAAAACATTCCGAAAAAATATGCATTGTCTTTGAAACTGATTGGTCCACACCAGAGACAGTTACAAAGACAATGCATATATTATCGGAGTATGTTTTTTGTTTGCATTCTGACCACAAGTATTGTTGTTAATGCAGACATGATTGCTTGTAAAAGGTTTCAGTTTGGTGTTTTAACATCTTAACACCTGTTTTGTTGCCAGAAAAAAGGGGAAACCCTATTATCTTATGTAGCTCTTCTTCAGATGCAACTTGGCCAGAAATAATAGATCATCCAAGTGGCTTACGACGTGGAAATTTATAACAGCCAAATACTCTAAAGGGCGCGTTTCTAAATGTGGAGGGAAAAACCAGAGGACCCAGAGAAAAATCCACGCAACCACGGGAAGACAAAAACATGCAAACTCCAAATATACAGTTGTCCGGGTTGGAATCAAACCCATGACCTCCTGATTACCAGGCAAGGTAGTTAACATTCCCTATCCATCTTGGCGTCCATGACGGTGATGATGAAAGCCCAGATGTCGCAGACGCAGAGTCAGGTCTCAACTGAAAATATATTTTGGTGTCGTGTGCATAGCAGTGGTAGCACAAACCCAGAAATGGAAGCAGAGCTCCAAGTGGGGCTGTGTACACACACTGACCAAAAATGGGTCCACGCAGCAATGCTTGAGGAACCTCAAATTACCCTGGGCTGGCAGAAGACCTGAAGCTGCCCGAGGTGACGTGCTGCCCACGGTTGTTAAGGTAAGACTGAAACCACTGCAAGTGTCGCCGGTCTGCCCTGTCCCCCTCTCCTCCCGACGTGAATCCTTGCGAGAGGGACAGATTGGCTAAATAGAAAATAAAAACAATAAAGTTCGGTAGACGATAAGTCGGTAACTCTGTGTTGTGTTCTGCCCTCCGGAGAAGTGGGCGACTCCATAACAGCCGAGCACTGGGCGGGGAGTTGGGGGGGTGTGATGCGGCAAAACTTTAATTCAAAGCGCTCTTCTGAAGGGCAGTGGCGTATCTGCGATAGTGATTATAAACACAATCCACGTCACAACACCGCAGCTCAATTCCTCTGTTCCATGGGATTGAGCGCCAGCGTAAATATTCTAGACCCAAATATTATAAGTATTTTATATACTGAAACAACTTTAAAATCAAAGTCTTATTTGTATATATCTTCATTACCACCAATAACTCAATCTACAGTCAATTAGCATAACCAAGTTCCTGTCAGTCGATTGACATTCAAGTAATATCAATTTAACAGTTCTATATTATTGGAGCCTATGTAATATGCAGCTCACGAGTAAGGAGTCAGCCCAAATATAAATTGGGGGCGTGCCTCATACTCTACTGTGCACGTGGGGGTTCTGGGTCCAATCCCTGATCACCATTGCATTCGCTTAAATAATATTAATACAAACGCACCTAGCTACCTATAGCTATTAGCAAAGCGCACAATTTATGTGTGTGATTAATCACCGGTGAGCTCACACCACCCTTTAGATGTTCTAGCCACTCCAGAAGAACGGCATGATCAATCAGATAAAATGCAGCACGAATATATCGAGGACTGGAGTGCTTGTTAAAACCCATGAACTGCAAAGTTCAAAGGGTCATTGAATACCCGAAGCAAAGCGGTCTCCAGACCTCTGCTGTGACCTAACTCTTCAAGGCTAGAGATATTGCTGGAGCTGCTTAGCCACAGCATGTTCCAGAGACCTGAAACAGAAAATTAAGATTAAAGTTAGGATACCAGCTACCAAAGGACTCTGGATCAAGGACCAGCCTCTCAAGAAGGGGAGTTATAGCTGCTACCTTAAAGGTGGAAAGAACAATACCTATTCTGAGTTACCTGTTCAACACGTAGCAGGCTGTCACAACCAATATTATCCATAAGAGGTTTCTTTGGTTAGATCGCATGAATATAAATTTCTCGTTAAACCTGCCGCCAATTAGTAAGGTTTGTCACGTAAATAAAACATGCAAATTCATTACTAGTTCAGCATACCGGTGTGTTGTCAAACGGTAAATATTGTGGGTTTACTCTTCAACACGCTGGTGTGCTGAACACGTAACGAATTGGCATGTTTTGTTTCCGTGCCAAATCTTACTAATTGGCTGTCGGGTGGTGGTGGGTTTAACGACATGCTGATATTTACACGATCTAACCCAAAAAACCTCTTATGGATCTCAGTGACCTGTTGAACAGATCCAACACAATTGGATCCTGAGGAACAAAATTCCCTTGGAGGAATAAACGGTGTATACTATAACATGGGAGTTGCGTTCCTGAAGAACACCATGGTTTGAAAAAATGGCGTTGTAACAACCATTGACTCAATGGGAATTAAGGGGTCAGAGGGGAGTAGGTTTGTAAAACTTCAACATGACTGACATTTTGCACAATAATTCGTTATAATGTAGATTTTTACATTTAAATGTTTACACTCTACGTCCGTCCTTGTGGAAGAGGTTCGTCATCTGGCCACATGGCCGATCAGCTCTAAAACAATTCCTCAACCACATGAATTCCATAGACCCAGCCATCAAATTCACCATGGAGGCAGAAAAGGATGGCAAGTTACCATTCTTGGATGTTTTAATCGAAAAGAGACCAGATGGCTCAATGGGACAATCTGTCTACAGGAAAGTCACCTATATGAATGCCTACCTAAAACCTGACTCCCTCCACCATCCATTCCAGAAGAATTCCCTCATCAAAACTCGACACCATAGAGCTCGATGTATTTCTGACCATCATCACCTAGCCAGTGAACTGGAACACATACACCAAGCTCTCAAGATGAATGGATATTCAGACTACACCATCCGTAAAAATATCACCCCATCCAGTGGGAAAGAGCCATCTGAGGACTCAATCAAAACCATCACCTTGCCATACATAGCAGGGGTCACCAAAAAGATTTCCAAAATCATGAATAAACACAAGATCCAGGTTCGATTTAACACAGTACATAAAATTCGTGATCTGATCCCATCTGTGAAGGATGTGATCCCTGACATGCAATACCCCGGCGTCTACAAACTAAGCTCTGTCTGTGGCAGTAGTTACATTGGGGAAACTTAGCGACATGTCTCAGACCGTGTTCGTGAAAATAGGGACGATCTAAAACACGGTAGGACCAATACCTCGGCCGTGGCTGATCATTGTTTTAATGCGGTGGGCTCACACGAAATGTATTTCTCGAAGACGAAGGTACTTTGCAAACCCACTGGCTATCAACAAAGATTCGTTCATGAAGCCATCCAAATATATAGACAGACACAATTTCAACCGAGAAGATTGGTACAAACTGAGCAATAATTGGAAGGACATTATTAACCAGTTTAAGTCATAACTGGCTGTGATATTCCCATCCTACCACTTTCCGTTGTTAGTTGTTATTTTCGGCTATCCGATTTTTTACATTAACAGATTACATTACTCACTAACACAGCTACATTTCGATTTATTTTATTTTTATTATTTTATTACTTCCCTTCTACGTGACTTTACCGAAAGAACCAAGAAGATAACACAGCTACCTCGCACGCCATCCTCGAGGCTGCTGCTGATTCACGATCCTCCATTAACATGCTAATATTTCACATTAACATAGCCACCGTGGCACGCTCGCCGTGGAGGATGCTTGGCGATCTTCCATTAACATGCTAATCTCTCACATTAACATAGCGACCTTGGCACACTCGCCGTGAAGGATGCTCGGCGATCTTGCATTGACATGCTAATATTTTGCCTGGCAGCCCTTTGATTGGTGGAAAGCCCACCACCACCGCGGTCGCTGCCCACCACTTGCATTGGCATTGGCTGCTGACATTTGGGCTATGCCCATTTCAAACCTTTATAAGCAGTTATCTTTAGAAGCTAACCCGCCTTTTTCTGATGACGACCGCTTGTGTTGCGATCGAAACGCCGTAGTTTTTTGTTATTTTTTTTTTTACTTATCTACGTGATATGAATTACTGCAGCCATGAAGTTGTATGCAAAGCGAGACAAATTGTATTTGTTAAAGCACAGTATGTGATAACATGTGAGATGCGTATGCAGGCTGAACAAAGACTGAGGTTGCGCGTGGGTAGCATCTAGAAGTATCCAGCAGCATCCCAATGCCTTGTGTGGTGGTGCTACGCTAAGGCAGTCGTACGACCACTTATTCCTATTCGCGCTGTGACATAGTTCCGTTCACTTGATCGCGTTATATCCAGTTCGCATCCACATTATAAAAAAATGTGGACCCAAATACATTAATCGCGTTAAAATAATTCGAGTTTTAAAAACACGCAGTGTCCCCTGGTTAACGTTTTTAATCCGTTCCACGAAAACTACTGTCAAACGAATAACTGTTAAACGAATTCACTTATGAGTAAAAAAATAAGTTAAAATAAGTATAACCCGTAAAAACAAAGTTTTTCACTATAAATCCTTTATATGCGTGGCAGCTAGAGTCCTCTCGTCCTCTGGCTTGAGATGGCTGCCACCTATGGGTCAGATGATTGCATTGCACCATTAAGTAATTGGTAATTAAATATAATATTTTTGTCCTAAAAAGTGTAAAATTTTGGAAAAAAATTTTCACGAACATTAATTGTCTCGCACAACGAGTCTGTGTGGAAAATGTCAGCTCGATTGGATCACGGGAAGTGGGTTAAAAAACGACCGAAAGATTTGCACGGTCCTAAGCAAGCAAGCGAACTTAATATAAAGGATTTAAAAAGAGCAGTTTCTGCTGCCAAAACAGAAAACGTGATGTAAACAAAGCCAGTCAAGGTTGAAATACTCATAAATAGGCGTCGCTGATTGGCTGAGGCTCGCTCAGCCCACTTACGAGTGGTCGGATTGGCTGAAATTGGCGCCTGCGTGCATAACATAAACATACCGTTAATCAACATTTTAACGTCAGTCGAAACCATGGGGTCCCTATGGGAAGCAAAACGTGAACCGAAAAACCATTCACTGTTAACCGAGGGACTAGTGTATTGAGCTCGGAAGTAGCGAGATAATGAGTGGGGGGTTAGGGGCCGTCCATAAATTACGTCACGCACCTAGGGGGGGGGGGGGTCAGACATTTGTGACGCCGTGTGGCGATTGGGGGGGGGGGTCAAAAATTGTCCAAAATCGCGTGACATCATTTATGGACGGCCCCTTAGGTGAGCTAATGAGTGGGTGAGTGTGTGAGCAGGTGGATGAGTGAGCTAATGAGTGGGTGTGTGAGTGAGAGTGGGTGTGTGAGTGAGAGTGGGTGAATGAGTGGGGGAGTGAGTAAGCTTGAGGCAGTGAGTGACAGGCTGATGAGTGCTGTGTGGTGGAGAAACTATTTGTGTCTACGCTTACTATAGTAGGGTGGCTCATTCCGACCGAATCGCCTAACGTTTTTTTGTGAACTTAGTTCACAGGGGCCCAACATCACATCAAGTGAACAGCAACAAACAGCACTATCAACGTATTCCATAGATAAGAGATATAACGATGGGAGGAAACTCCAACGTTGAGTTATTGCGAGGGAAGAAGCAGAAAGAGAAGTGAGGTGACCTCTAGTGTGGTGGTTCAACAGTTAAGTGAATGGATGAGTGGGTGAGTGAATGGGCGAGTAGTTGAGTAAATGCACGAGTGGGTGAGTGAGAGTGTGTGGGTGGATGAATCTGTGTGTGTGAGTAATTGGATGAGTGAGTGGGTGATTGAGTGGGTGAGTGAATACGTGAGTGGGTATGTGAGTGATTGGATGACTGAGTGATTAAGTTAATCTGTGAATGGGTGGGTGAGTGAATGTGTGAGTGAATAGGTGAGTGATTGGATGACTGAGTAGGTGATTAAGTGAGTGGGTGAGTGAGTGAATGTGTGAGTCGGTGAGTGGATGTGTGGGTGGGTGAGTGAATGAGCGATTGTGTGAGTGGGTATTGAGTGGGTTGTTGAGTGAATGGGTGAGTGCGTGAATGAATGGATGAGTGGATGAGTGAATGCGTGAGTGAGTGGGTGAGTGACACCTGTGTGACATTCGAGCCCAGGGGTACAGGCGCATTAAAAACAAGTGGAAACTCCATTACCCCCCGTCATTAAAATACAGGCTCCCGGGAATAATTACAATTCCAGGGGAGAGTGGAATGTTGATTCCTGCTTGTGCATGTGTAAGGTGTGAGAAATAAACACTAGATTTTGGGCTTGTCCCAGCAGTTGTTGTGCATTGCCAGTAACTGCACAACAAACACAGATCCCCCGTGTAGCCTTAACACTGTTGGGGTAAGTGCTGTCAGCGAGCACCTATGAAGGCCGGAGGGCACACGAGGGGGTGGGTGGCCAGCACCATGCCCGGCCGCCTTTGTCTCGCCGGTAGCGATGTTTACACACTACACCAGGTACTCATTTGAGGCTGAGTCGACCTAGGGGAGGCTCAGTACCGGTTCAGAAAATCGCTACTGGTGTTGGCCGTGGGCGGGAATCAAAATCGGATCCCCTGGGTTCATAGCGCAGCGTGCTAACCACGACACCACCGCTCGCCATATAACTGTACAACGCACGCAGTCATGTCTCAATAAACGCGGCGTGTTCACCGTTTTAACTGTGCAACGCAGGGGGAACTGCTACGGCGGTTGTAACGCTGAGTGAACGACTTTTGCAATCCATGAGGGCGCCGCTTCGATTCCATCTCCAGGAGACGGCGAGCTGAGACCATGGGAGGCAGAGGGAGTTTCTAAAATCCAAGACCTCCACATGGACATCTGTCCACCCAGCAGCAGGGTAAATTGGTTCACCACACTCCGTCTGTTGATCAGTAGGCAGGTCGAGTGTGGTGAGGTAAAGTGTGGGTACACCCAAGGGCACAACAACCTATTACAACGAGCGCACGTAAAATAAGCCTGCAATTCACTTCCTTCAAATGGACATATTGGCGGTACATCAGTTCAGCATGACACATAGGTCATCAGGATGGGTGTTGCTCTACAGCAACAGACTGTGCAGCTTCGTGTTCATCTGCTCATATAAACATTCGTCTTCCGACTGCTTCGACATCACGAGAGAACTGATCTTGACGCACCATCCAGAAATATTTCCTGACCAGGGAGTCGCGAATTGCAGTAAAAGAAAAAAGTTATTGCGAATTTTTTTCCCATATACCGAGCATCACTGGTGTACCGCCAATACAGTAGTCCCTCGGTTAACGTTTATAATCCGTTCCATGAAAACTACTGTTAACCGAAATAAGTGATAATCAAAGAGAGAGCTCTTTCCCACTGCCAAAACAGAAAATGTACTATAGACAAAGGTCATAAATAGGCATTGCGGATTGGCTGAGGGCATGGCTCAGCCCCACTTACGAGCGCTCGGATTGGCCGAAATTAGCAACCGCGTGCAAAACGTCAACATATCAGTGAGTCAATACCGTAATGTTAGTCGAAACAATGGGGTCCCCTATTGGGGGCGAAACGTTAACCAAAAAACTTTTAACTGGTGTAACTTTGAACCGAAGGACCACTCTACCTTCATATACCCGTCTTTCCGCATACACATAGCTCGACACTTGCTGCATGTGTGCATTGTCTGGTCCCCCAACCTTTGACATTACTACCCTGCTGCATTGGGAAATCTCGGTACAAACTACGACAGCAACACAGCAGGGTGGCGCTAGCTTTTAAATAATCCACTTCGAGGCGGGGGGAACATTCGAGGGGATTGTGAGACGTGGAATGCTCGGTAACAAATTAGAACGGGCGTCACTGGGACACCAATAACGGAGCGGGATTACAGAAATAAACTAACGCACAGACGGGGCGAGCGCGACACTCGCACCGATTACACGTGGATTCTTTTGAAGACGGTTGCTGAGCACAGGCTCAAAGTGGCCAACAACAATCTAGATTTGAAGTTTTCGTGACTGCAGGGATCCATACTCTTTGGTTCTTTCGGTAAAGTCACGTAGGTATAAAATAAAATAAACTAAATCACGACGTTTCGGGCGCACCTGATGATGGACGCTTGTGTTGCGCCCGAAACGTGTCATTTAATTTATTTATTTTATACCTACGTGACTTTACCTAAAAGAACCAAAGAGTATGGCCAGCAACAATCAGCAGTGTCAACGTTGTAATAGATCAAGGGGTTGAATGCGTTTCTTGAATTGAGCAAGGATGCATTTTTTAGGTTTGTTAGAGCTTCGGAAAAGAGAGATGGGAAGATACATTCCTAAGGGCAGTGAGGTGAAGCTGCAGGTGTAGTGAGTTGAGTGGGTGGATACGTGTGTCAGTGAGTGTGGTAGGAACTGGTTGCTTCACCCCGGCTATGACAGCGTTAACAGCAGGATTCCAAATCCACCGGAATCTTTGCTGTGTACAGCAGCAGTAATAATCGTTCGGAGTTAAAGAGGCTTTGGCACAGAATATAAAACCAGATTCAGTGTGTTGCAGGAGGGATGATGCCGTTAAGCCAGTTACCCGGCTATTTTGCAAGGGAGACCCATGGTGCGTCAGCAGAGCAACCACCAAACAAAGACAAAACATCAATATTACAGAGACTGAGTGCAGGCTCCTGAAGGAATATTGCACAACCAACAGATTAGCTATTTGATAGTCGTGAACAAAACACACGCCAAGTCAGAGTGCAAATATAATTCTAAAACTTTAGATACAGGTGCACGTAAGCTCTATATTTTAGTGTAACAAAAAAAGACTAAGATAAAAAAAATGAACAGATAAACAAGTTTACGTAAAAAATATTCCAACAATTAACCATAAATAGAAAAAAAATCATTGTTACAAATGAACAAATATTTAGTCGTGCTCCTGCTGGTGTTTGTTACTAAACACTATGATTTTTTGCTAACTGACATGCGCATGAACGCAAGACGCACAATAACTTAATTGTGAGTATTGTACCTTTAAATATTGTTTTTAATGCTGTGACTGTGAGACTGTCTTCCTCTAAACCCAATACACGGTGCAACTAAAATAATATACAGTTATAGCCTACATATTATTGTATACGGGGTTAAATACATCCGTAGTAGCTATTTCAGTACAAGTGAGTCGGGAGAAAAGGGGGGTCCACAGTCGTATCTTGCATAGCCCCCCTCCCCGTTGTAGTAAGTAGTTGAAATATGTAGTTGAAATAGAAAAATTAAATAGGTAGTTGAACTAGGTAGTTGAGCCCTTGAACATGGCACACTGTGGTGGCTGGGGTGTCTGCGTTTATTAAAAATTGTATCCGATTCACCCACCCACCTGCACGCTTGTACCCATGATCGCTGTTCGAGAGAGCGCAAGCGAGCATGTACGCTGCAAGAATAGCCACGTGCGCGTGTATGCATGCACTGGGCTGCGTTTAAAACACAGACGTGGCGACGCTCCCAGTTTCTATGTTAAAATAAACCACAATTGATGGACGTGACGGGAGCCTCTGTCCATCGTCGCGTTCTCACATTATGCAACCGTGTCCCTGTGCTTGCCTGCGTCACGGCTAAGAGGAGAGGAGAGATAAGCATGAGCATATACGAAATGAGTATTTTGAGGTAGGAGCACCTGTCTGTATCGCTGTGTAGGTCGGAGATCTGGACAACAAATGGATGTACTGGTGGTACACCGGTGTAGCATAACACACATTGGTCCTCATAAACCAGTTCTAAAAATCTAAATTTGAACTGACATTCATCTTCTGAACACTTCGACATGAAGCTGAAATGTTCACGCCAGCTCGGACATGCGCCGAGTATGTGAAGGCCAATAGGAGCGGGTGCCCCGGTGGCTAGGAGATGTGAACTACCTCGCCTGGTATACAGGAGGCCATGGGTTCAATCCCGACTCTGTCAACTGCTATATATTTTGAGTTTGCGTGTCTCTTTCCCAGCAGTCGTGTGGATTTTTCTCCCAGTCCTCCACTTTTTCTCTCCACATTTCAAATCAATGTGTGTTTAGGAGTATTTGGCTGGTATAAATTTCCACATGATAAGTCATTGAGTTTGAGCTATCATTTGTGGACAGGTCGCTTCTGAAAAATAAACTATATAGCAACTCAGTGGGCCTTACCTGGTAAAATAAAATAAATTAGTAATAGTTTAGTGGTCTCCACGAGTCCAGTGACCAAGGGAGAAAAGAAGACCAAAGGCCCCATGATTGGGAGACCGTTGAGCAAAGGTCACGTGTCTCCTGCGCAAAAGCTGTGCGGTCCGACGGAGGGTGCAAAGCATTGGCGTTGAGGATGTGAGAAGTTCCAACAACTTAGGCCACGGTGACTTCTCGACCTTTAGCAGGGCGGTGGTGGCTACGCACGTGGCCTGCGATCGAGCACTGTGTGGGGGGGGGGGGTGGCAGATCATCCCTCACACACCGAGTTGTGAAACTCCCCTTCCCGTGGGCATCGAGGAGGATCCCGTTTACCTTGGCTCACCAGATATTTCCTCCTGTGTAGGATCGAGTGTTGCTCCCTCGCACACAGACATGGGGTTTTCTCTGGGTGCTGCTGGTTTCCTCCCATATGCTAAACACTCGTTATTTGGCCAATACCACCTTGATATATAAAGGAACGCAGAGATTGGGGGTGAGGGGTGGATTTTGTACCGGCTCGATCTGCAAGCGGGGTAACACTCAATCACGATACCGTTGGAAATGAGCCAACTTTCTGTGCTACCATACCCTGTTGAGCCAGGAGATGGCAGCCCCAATGCCCAACGGGTAGGGGATGGAGTTCCACGAGCGTGTGATCCTCCAACCCTGGGCTGCTACCTCCAGAACTGTGCTACTGGCCATGTAGCACAGTAGGGGCGCCATGGTGGTTAGGAGATGTTAACTACCTCGCCTGGCATGCAGGAGGTTGTGGGTTCGTTCCCGACCCCTGACGCCTGGAGCATATTTGGAATTTGGAATGTACTCCCTATGGTCGTGTGAATTTTTTTACCGGGTTCTCCGGTTTAACCCCTCCACATTTAGAAACAAAATTAGCATATAAATGTGCATGTGATAAGCCACTTCATTGAGCTATCATTTGTGATGGCCAGGTCGCTTCTACAAAAAAGAGATAACAACTCTGTGGGCCATACATAGTAAAATAAAAAAAATAGTTTAGTTAGTTATGGGCAGCACAGTTGAAGCAGCCAGATTGCAATCCCTGTTATCGTTCCAGTCGAGCACAGGAACGTTGCTTACGCACGTGAGGCATGTGACCTGGTAATTGGGAATGCCACCCATGCGCCGTGGGAAATGTTGCAATGCCGCAGGGACCAGCAAGTGGAAGTGTTCCAACGAGTGGCACGGCCATCCGATCACAAGGCTGTCTGTCCCCTTAATGGGTTCAAGGATTTAGTTGTTTGTTTGTTGTTGTTGGGTTTTGGGCTGAGCTTGGGGGAGCCAACACCTAGCCCTGTATTTATGTGCGTGTATGCATGTTGAACTTCTTTCGCATCACATGTAGTGATCCGTGCTAATCGGAGGTGCAGGGTAAGGACAACAAACTAAACACAAAAAGCTGTTTCATAGAAATGAGTTTCCAATCTAGATTTAAAAGTGCATAGCTCCAGCGGCTTCCTAATATAGGAAGGGGAGCGTTCCAGATAGCCGCAGAATGTTGGCACAGGAGAGAGCAAAAGGCGGTGCATCTCCTAGTCATCTAAGTCAGTCAACCAATGGCACATGGGTCTGTCTCATGAGCTGTCAGAGAGCCGTCGACACTTACCATGGCCTTATAGTGCACCTAGCCTGGTACAAGCACTGTGGTGCCGTCACAGCCACTTAGTGGCGAATGGCGGCTGTTGTTGTGTCTATGCGACTATTCTACGGATGTGTGTGTCTATTCAGGGCATCGGCCAGTCATCTCAGTCAGTCGACCCATGGCACCTGGGTCTGTCCCCCTACTGCTAGTGGGTGTTCAACACTTCACGTGCCCTTAATGTGCACATAGCCTGGCATAAGCACCGTGGTGACATCTCCGCCACTTATTGGTGAATGGTTGTTGTTGTGAAGATCTGGACATGTTCCCATCAGTGAACTCCTCCGGCAGGCAAGGCTGCGTTGGCTGGGTCATGTAGCCCGCATGCACAGCCACTGCATGCCCAAGCAGTTTCTGTTTGGCTAGATAGAGGGGGCAAAATGGGCATGACACGGGCTGCAGAAGAGATGGACTGATGTGGTGTGAGGTGATGTGGAGCTGAACGGACTTGCCAAAGATTGGTGTCAGGAATGGCCTCTATGGAGGAGGCTCGTGAAGGACGCTACTGGTCAGTTAGAGGCAGTCGCCCTCCAGCAAGAATGAAGGGTAGAGGAGCGACTTTCACAACAACGAGTGGAGCCCTGGGCAGGCTAAAACACAGCAAGATGGCACAGTAGGAGGCACAGGTGATGGTGCGTCAGTCCCCATCCCATGGCACCTCGGTCTGTCCCGTGACCTCCTACCAGCGGGTGTTCAACACTTCATGTGGCCTTAAAGTGCACATAGCCTGGCACAAGCGCCATTGTGACACATGCATAATGCACATGCATAATGTACGTTGCCTCAGTAATCCCCCCCCCCCCCCATAAATTGTACAAGAGCGCAGAAGGGTGGTCAACACATCTACGCCTCTAAAAAGGAACGAAATAGTAAGACTTCTCGACAAATCTGATGAAGCTAGTTGTAATTACTGGCGAAACGTCATACTCGGTTTGTAAATGTTGTGGCTTGGCTCTCCAACCCATCGGTGTGCTGTATTAGTGACGAAATTGGCATGTTCTATTTACGTGACAACCCTTACTAGTTGGCTGTGTCGGGTGGTGGCGGGTTTCAACGACACATTTATATATTTACATGATCTAATCCAAAAAACCTCTATTACGGATGATATTGGTCGCGAATGCCTGCGTGTTAAATATGTAGAGTATGTTGAACTTCTTACGCACCGTAAGCAGCCAACCGTGCTAATCGATTAGAGATGAGAGAGAGAGTGGGAATGAGTAGCAGTGTGGAGACTGCGTGATGCACGACGTGAACCGTCGGGGCCCCTGAATCTCGCCTAAGTTCAGGAAATGTTTCCCGAAGAGTAGTCTTATACATTGGCACAAATGAACAGTTCCCCCATTTTGACTATTCGAGTCATGCGTGTTTAGCCAGTTAAGCCTCACCGTAGTCATTTCTCGTAGAAGGGGGTTCGATGCCGCAATGCGCATTTCCCCGAATCGAGTATTCGCAGCGTATATTTTTCAGTCGGCCAATACCAACGATATAGCGTGTTTTGTTAACTACGGGAGTGAAACCGGCGAACGCGGAGAAAACCCCACGCAGAACAAGGGGGGGGGGGGGGGTGGACATACTTATAAAGCACGTCAAAATGTGCAACATTGGTTCGTCTGTCAACAGCCAAACTATTGCCACCTGAGAATACTGAAAAACCCGATATCTTGTGATGCATTCTGCACGCGCTAAATCAAAATGATGCATGTGGTTGAGCAATCTCCGTCCCTCCTTAGGCTGGCGGAGTAGGATCGGTTTACTCCTGTAAAAGTGTTGACTTACTTCAGCGAGCCTTTCCTTGGTAAACAAGCGTTCATACAAAAAATAAAAATAATAAAAAGTGGCCATTGCTACTATTATTCTCATAGACCATTGGTTCTCAGCCAGTGGAACATGTACAGATAGGGGGGAGTGAGACATCTCTAGGGAGTAGCGAGACATCTCTCGGGGGTAGCGAGACACCTCTAGGCACTAGCAAGACATCATTAGGGGTAGCGAGCCATCGCTAGGTGGTAGCGAGACATCTCTAGGGGGTATCGAGGCATCTTTCGGGGGTAGCAAGACATCTCTATCTGGGGGGTAGCGAGATGTAGTTAGAATTTACACAATTATGATTGTGTTGTTGTGTCATGACAACTTTGTAGGGTTGTCCTATAGATAGACTCGCCACAATTTATACCAAAATAAAAATTACTTATCCCATCAGCCACACGGCCTTCAGGAAGTTCCTTTTTGCACCAGCATTGGTTTAATACAAGCAAATTCTGGGCCAGCTTTGACATTCAGTGTCTCATCAGCAGTCAGGCAACCATTTCTGGTGAACCGCCCGATGTTTTATTTTATACAGAAAAGGAACCCTCTCACTTATATATGGCTCCTAGTTTGACACGTAATGTAAGCAGCAGAAGTAATGCTCACCACCCAGCCTGAATTAGACGGCGTTTTCAGCGCATCCCGATGTGAGCATCCGTGTTCATTCGCTTCAGCTGACTTAGTCTGACCTACTAAGCTCCAGCCAAGGACATTAAACTCGAAGGATTCTAATGGTGCTTTTGGCTCCTAGCTTCGGTGATAAATGTCCCGACTTATTCACGAGAGGTCTGGCTCAATGATTTACGATCACCAACACTGGGCTCTGAGAATGCCTCATCTACACGATACATCACGGTCATTATTTGCGTGGTCCTGGAGAATGTAAGCAATGCAAAAGATGAGCAGATGACATGCCTCGTCCTTCGCATGAACCATCCCCTACACGTAGTGATAGAATTCCCATCCTAATCAGCCACAAAAGCCATTAGGGAAGTGCTTAATTTAAGTAGCATTGGTTCAATTCAAGCTTTGGACCGGTGTGAACAGTCAGTATCTCATTCGCAGATGCCAGGCTTTGCTGGAATCAATACTGGCAATAAAAATAATGTTAACACATCCCATCAGTCACACAATACTAATGATTTTTACGTTATGTATTCTATAGTTTAGCATCAAACTAAGAACCATATCGAACAGAGAGGGTCCGACAATAAACATCTATCAGTTCACCATTATTGGTTGAAGCAGACCTGGCTCTGCTGATGAGACACTGAATGTCGAAACTGGTCCAACATTCCCTTGAGTTTGAACAAATGCTGTTGAAAAAAAAATACTTTAATGTGTAAAAACATACCTTTCTTTTTTATTTAAAGGGAAAAAACGTAATACAGTCGTCCATCGGTGAACGTTTTAATCCGTTTCATGAAAACTACTGTTAGCCGAAATAACTGTAAATAGAACATAGGAATTGCATGTTAAAAGCATTAGTAATCCATTCCATGCTCAGCCCACTTACCAGCACTCAGACTGGCTGAAATTGGCGGCCCGCGTGTACAACGTCAACATACAGTTAGTCAACAATTTAATGTCAGTCAAAACCATGGGGTCCGTATGGGAGGCAAAACATTAACCGAAAAACCATTCACCCATGTCACTGTTAACCGAGGGACTACGATAATAATTGTACTTATTTATCTAAGAAAGCATACATTGAGTCATATGAGTGTTTATTATACAAATGCGAGGGGGCAACACTCTATCCCCGTACAGATGGAAACAGATGGCGATTAATAAAAATAAGAATAGGTTTTACCCTCTCTGACAATAAAACAGGTGTTAAGATGTTCAAACACCAAATAGCCTTGTCTTAGACCAGAGAATGCCAAAAGGCCAGAAAGAAGGCTGTCTGGTGTAGGTCAATCGGTTTCAAAGCCATTGCATATATTATCAGAACATGTTTGTTTGCATGTTTTACCAAAAGTATGTGTGGTTAATGCAAACTCAATTCATTGCAAAAGTTTTATATTCGGTGTTTTAATATCTTAACACCTGTTTTATTGCCAGAAAGGGTCAAACCTATTCATATTTTTTCATCATTTTTGATACGGGCACAAAAGGTACCATAGATACAGATGGAGAATACGTTCACTTTGCTGTTCTGCCTTCTGGCGAGTCAGGGTACGGGGCACCTCCTCAACGCCCACTGCATGGGAGTTTTTGCAACATATGTACGATCCGCCAACCCCTGATGCCTCCACCGTGCTGCACTACAGGCGAGGGTAGCCAAGGCCGTGCATGCGCCAACAGACATGGGAAGAATGAGGCGTATTATTATTCGTATTGTCTATATATTTCACGTCTAATGATGAACCTGCATGAGCAGCACACACGCCAGCCCAACCAGCAAATTCTGCAACCAGCGCATGGCCCTGACACAGACCTGCAGCCACGCAGTGCGATTGTTCCCAGTGTGAAGACTGTCAGGTTAAACCAAGTGGTGAGGTCGACTGATGATCATTCACTCACGAGTCTAACCTTGCGTATGGCAGCAGTACGTTCAGGAGCAAAATGCCAGTGTCTGGAGTGTGCTAGCCACAATGAGAGGGCTTCAGGAGAGAGTTTGTGTAGTTTTGCTTTTTCTCCCCCATTGAAAAAGCACAAATTACAGTGGTTGACTATATGGTCCATAGTTTGGGTTGAGTGGCCACAACCACACGACTGGAGCTTGTCTTTAATGTGTATATATATGTCTTTATGCATCTCCATTAGTCTCTATATGTGTCTATAGGTTTAAAATATGGTCCATAGTTTGGGTTGCATGGCCACACACTACTGTGGTATTTAATTTTCCATTCATGAAGGAGATGTGCGCATTAGCTTGTTGAATGGTCTAATGCAGTTGGCGGTTCCACCGGTGTCTTTGAGGAGGTATGTCAAAGCCAGGAACTCCGATTAGCACGGTTGGCTACGTATGGTATACACATCATGGAATGTCTGTGTTACTCGCATCGCCTTAGGAGGCATCCAAGTTGCCTGATTTTTCCCTTTTCTAACTCTTTGAGGGCTGTTTGTTGCTGGCTGTGACTTTTTTTTGGCCTTTGGGCCTGTGCTCAAACGTGAAGTTCATGGGGAAAAGTAACCACGGTGGTAGTTGCCAAAGGAGAGTGGTAAGGAGGCGACTGACCCCCGGTGAGCGGGTGGCTGGAGGGAATCCGGTGAATGCTGGATCATCAATGACCGTGACTGAATTATATCGGTGAATTCTATCCCGTGCAGCGAGGTAGGAAACTGGGTGCTCCACATCAGATATGAACCTCATGGCGGGATACATTTTTACTCAAAACTTTCGTGACTGCAGGAATTCATATTCTATGGTTCTTTCGGTAAAGTCACGTAGATAGAAAAATTAACAATTAAATAATAAAAATAAAGTGAATAAAAATATCACGACTTTTCGATCGCAACACAAGCGGTCGTCATCAGAAACAGGGAGGATGTGTTCCCTGTTCCTGATGACGACCGCTTGATGTGGTCGTCAGTTTACCTGCTTCTACAGATGATGATGATGCTCAGATCGAATATGCCATCTGATGCAGATTGTGATAAAATTTCTCTGTTTAGTCAGCCTGAATTGAATGATCTTGTAAGAGATTTGTATTTACCAAAGCAGTCTGCTGAATTGTTGGCTTCCAGGCTGCAAAAGAAATGACTACTCAGACCTAGCACTAGTGTCTCCTTTTATCGTAACAGAGAAGCAGCACTGCGAAAGTACTTCCATTCAGATGGTAAACTTGTTTATTGTAATGATGTTGAATGGCTTCTTCTCAATATGGGACTGCCTGCATATGATTCAAGTGAATGGAGACTTTTTATTGACAGTAGTAAACGGAGTTTGAAATGTGTGTTACTTAACAACAGAAATATATATGGTTCAATCCCAATAGGACACTGTAAAAATGAATGAAGAGTATGCCAACATCAAGATTGTTCTGGATAGATTGGAATACCATGTTCATGGATGGCTAGTTTGTGTTGATTTTAAAATGGTTAATTTTCTGCTGGGTCAGCAAGGAGGTCACACCAAATACCCTTGTTTCCTGTGCTATTGGGACAGTAGGGCTACATTAGAACACTGGGTTAAAGAGAAATGGCCACCAAGAATCAGTTTGACGCCTGGTGACAAGAACATCAAGAATGAGCCTCTGGTTGATAGGAATAAAATTGTATTTCCCCCACTGCACATAAAACTTGGGTTAATCAAGCAATTTGTCAAAGCTCTTGATCACACTGGAGACTGCTTCAGCTATATATGTTCAACCTTTTCAAGTCTCAGTGCCGAGAAGAAAAAGGCAGGAATATTTGATGGCCCTCAAATAAGAACACTCATCAGGGATCCACACTTTGTTACAACAATGACTGCGGCAGAGGCTAGAGCTTGGAATGCATTCTCTGATGTGGTGCGGAATTTCCTTGGGAACAGGAAAGCGGACAACTATCGAGAGATTGTGGTGGAGCTGCTCTTGAGTTTCCAAGCAAGGTTCACTACTTACATAGTCACTTGGCCCAGTTTCCAGAGAACATGGGTCACGTGAGCGAAGAGCAAGGTGAACGCTTTCATCAAGACATTAAAGTTATGGAAGAACGTTACCAAGGCCGATGGGACTCAAACATGATGGCAGATTACTGCTGGTCCTTGATGAGAGACATTCCACAAGCTGTACATCGGAGATCGTCAAAGAGGTCGTTTATGCAGATGTAACATCACTATTGTGAATGACCTTTTTGTACATATTTTTCTTATCTTCACAATTCAATTCTTACATGGTAATATGCATTCACTCACATTGATATGCAGTCATTCTCACAACTTTGTGCTATGACTCATTAAATGTTTGTTTCATTATTATTGTATATTGTATCTTATCTTATTATTGTATGGATGTCTATTTAGCTATTCGTATACGAGCATAAATTTGCTATTTTTATTGAAAATACAATATTTGATATCTCAAAAACATGATGTGATAGACAAAAACGGATGCCAGATTTGGAATCAGCACCCCAAAATTACCTTAAAACCGTTGGAATACCTTATGCCAGAAAAAGTGTGTTGACCAGTGTAATACTTCTAGATTTGAAGCTTTCGTGACTGCAAGGATTCATATTCTTAGGTTTTTTCGGTAAAGTCACGTAGGTAAAAAATTAAAATTAATAAAAGTAAAATAAAAATAAAATTAAAATCACGACGTTTTGGAGGCAACACAAGCTTCCGTCTTTAGGTGGAACCGTCACAGCACGATAGCTGTATCAAGTGAGAGAAATTCCAAGAAAACAGTCCTTGTATATATACTGGTTGAGGGTGGGAGGAGCCAAGGTAGGCCCTGAATATTATTTTTGTGAGGTTCGGTGCGGCTGAAGCACGCTGTTAGGAATGACCCTTTGTTGTGTAAACTTGGTGCGGATGATGTAAAGGTGCGTGTAAAAGGGACTGAGCCTTTTTTTATGTAGAGGTGATGCGGCTGAAGGTTTGTACACGAGGCCATCCAAATACACAAACACAGACATAATTTCAACCGTGATGATGGGTACAAAGTTAGTAATCATTGGAAAGATGTTATTAACCATGCAAAAAAGATTTAACCACACATATTTGGAGCATTCCTGGCAGCGATTTCAGCCGCACCACCTCTACATAACAATAGGCTCAGTCAACCATTCTACACAATAAAGACTCATTTCCTGGCAGCGATTTCAGCCGCATCACCTCTACATAACAAAAGGCTCAGTCCCTTTTACACGCACCTTTACATCATCCGCACCAAGTTTACACAACAAAGGCTCATTCCTAACAGCGTGCTTCAGCCGCACCGAACCTCACAAAAATAATATTCAGGGCCTACCTTGGCTCCTCCCACCCTCAACCAGTATATATACAAGGACTGTTTTCTTGGAATTTCTCTCACTTGATACAGCTATCGTGCTGTGACGGTTCCACCTGAAGACGGAACCTTGTGTTGCCTCCGAAACGTCGTGATTTTTATTTTATTTTTATTTTACTTTTATTAAGTGTAATACTTCTCTTGCCCGTATGCATCTGTGCAGATAGGTTTTTTTTAGCAGTTAAGCCAAAGTCCCCACATACCGCTCGTATCAAAGTGGATAAGAGCGGCGACCCACTACTATGTAGAGTAATATTGGTATAAACGCTTGTTACAATATGAACAGCGCATTGAAAACGCGTACTATTTTACGTACTGTTGACAAAGTGTGTTCACAAATCCACACTGAGCAACACGATGATTGACAGAGGGGTGTAAATTATTTTGTCGATAGTGTATTTAAATAGAGGTACTGCAGGTAAGTAGTTTTCAGTTTTAAAGGCATAGTTTAACAAGACAACACTTGCCACCGTCCTTCAAACCCATTGGTAAAAAAGAGCAAAGTTTTTGTTTACATTATAATATGTTTATGCGAGAGCTGGGGGCATATGGGACCCCGGGGTGCTGCCAATCTGCCATAAGGTTCACATGACAAACATGCATTCCAATGTCAACCGAATGTGTTTTGTATGGCAGTAATAATTGTTGAAGTTAAATTCGCTTTGGTAGTGAGAAGGGAAAAAAAATTGCTTCATCAAGGGGCCCTTAAGCCAGTTTAATAACACAGCCATTCCATGACAGCTCAGCTGGGATTGCGATGCCAAGCAGATTAATCGGTTTTTACTATGGATATGAATATTATATTTACATATGCGATGTGCGCTCATAGCGTGATTACGTAACGACTGCAATGTGTGCGTGCGCGTGCATATGTCCAGATCTAAGTAAGGCTCAATGTTGGGCCCAAAGCTGCCAGCGCTATGCCTGCTATGCCACACCAAGTGAATGCAGCGGGTCAGCCGACATGTGGCTTAGCAGTTTGACTCAAGTAGCCAATGGCTAAAATTACTCTGCCCTGCTCCTCCCTGGAGCTGCTGTTCACAGTATAACTCGGCAGACAATAAAACCGTTCTTCTCATATCTGTCGCTCCGCGTGAAAAGTGAAAGTATTTTTTTTATTACATATACATGCGCCACATAACCTTTTTGGAAGTGCATCATTTCAGCAGTGTTGATTAAAAACAAGCAGGATCTGCAACGGTTTTGACACTCTAAACTAATAATACAGGTTTTTGTGGTTAGATCGTGTAAATATATGTGTAACTTAACCTGCCACCACCCTACACAGCCAAATTAGTAAGGTTTTTCACGTAAACCGTACATGCCAATTCGTAAAAAAATGTGTGTTGGAGAGCAAAGCCACAACATTTGCAATCTGAGTACGACGTTTTGCCACTATTTATAACTAGCTTCATCAGGCGACAGCCAGATTTGTGGAGAAATCCTGTTTTGTTCCTTAGAGGGGTAGATATGATGGAATCAATTGTGAGCACTTCCTGAGCGAAGTGGGGGGGGATTAATTAATGCATATGAATGACAATCGGTATCGATTGCTGGTTGGGTTATTTATATGGTAATCAACGTACATTATGCATGCACATTATGCAATCCCATTATTCTTGTACCTCCTGTCATTTGTGTGTACTCCCTATTGAAGTATGGTGACCTGTATAGGCATGCATTTAAACAATGTATTATTTCATGATTAACTTGAAAACAGCACTACATCTGTAGCTATCTGAATGGTTAAAATTATTTTTTATTTCTCTCAATTTAGATAAACAGTCATACCTCGGTATACGACCGCTTTGGAATACGTCAAATTTGGTATACGTCGTGTTTTGACGAGAGAAAAAATTCTTTGGGATACGACGTCTTGCTTGGTATACGACGCGCTTGCTAGAACTTGTATGGGTCGGGATGAGTCACCGCGTACCCACGTATACCCCATTCACGACAGAAACAAAGCGCCGCTCCTCAGTCTGCCTGTACAGTAGATCTCGTTCAGTGCACAACACTTGCTATAACTCTCTGTCAGAGGTGGGACAAAGTCATTGTTATGCAAGTCCAAGTCGAGTCGCAAGTCATCAAATTCATGACTCGAGTCTGACTCGAGTCCAAGTCACATGACTCGAGTCCACATCTCATAGGTGGGACAAAGTCATTGTTATGCAAGTCCAAGTCGAGTCGCAAGTCATCAAATTCATGACTCGAGTCTGACTCGAGTCCAAGTCACATGACTCGAGTCCACACCTCTGCTCTCTGTGACAATATTACACTTCAGAAAATTCTTAGAAGGCAAAAACAAACTTCAACGGACAGGTTTTTAGTAAAACTCAAACCTGGTGAGCCTCAACTAGGTCCAAGTCAAGAAAAAAGACAGAAAAGAGAAAAACCCCATAATTTTAGCTTCCTGAAGTTTTAATGGAAGGGGACTCTCCTTCCAAAAAATAACATCTCCTCCTCCCTTTCCTCACCACCATCCTCGTAGGCTATCAATTCCTCTCAGCAAGGTAAAGTGATGTTAAATTGTATTTTGATTTCAATTTATTTTTTATTTATTTAAGCATTTATTTTAATTTATGTATGCATTTTAGTAATAAGTAGTGTCCAAATTATTTTATACAACCCCATTAATGTATATGCCATATAAAATATAACTTCGTATCCTCTGGAACGGATTATTTCCTTTCCTTACGATATTTTAATAGTTTTAATTACTTGGTCAGTTTCAACACTCGTGTTATTTGATTTGGTTTTGGCATTCAGTGCCCTGTTGATTTGTGCATCATTGTAACCATTCAACTGCAGTGCTTCTTTAACGTGTTTAATTTCACTTCTCAGACTTTCACCATCTGACACTTTCTTAGCCCGATGTAGGAGCATCTTGATGAGAGAGGATGTCTGTGCGGGGTGATGGTGTGGCTGCATTCAGATATGCGTCAGTGTGCGTTTTCTTTCGGTAAACGTTGTGTGTTATTTTACCATTTCGACTGCGCCCAAGCAGAATATCCAGAAATGGCTGTCGGGTGGTGGGTTTAACGACACATTTATATATGTTTATGTGAAGTAACCCAAAAAAACCTGTATTACGGATCATATTGGTTACGAAAGCCTACGTGTTAAACTGTAAACTATTTTTTTTATTTTACCAGTTAAGTGCAACTGAGCTGCATAGCTATTTTTGAGAAGCGATCTGGCCACTTTTGATAAGCCGAATGAAGTGGCGTATTACGTGGAAATGTATTGCAGCCAAATACTCTACACAGCATGTTTCTAAATGTGGAGACTCAGAGAAAAATCCATGCAACCATGGGCAGAACATGCAAACTCCAAATATACGGGCTTCAGGGTCGGTGCTCTTCCCAATCTGGGTGAGATTACAGGATGGTGATAGTGGTATCCCTAAAGGGGTAATGGCACGAGTTGGCAGGAAGGTACACTGTTGAGGTCTTTGGTTGATGGGTAGGTAGTTGTTGGCAATAAAATGCGTATACTCCCTTGCAGTTTGTATGTTGCTGCGGCTATTTGGTGGCAGAATGTGCGCCCAGAACAGGGACCCAGGGGACTGGTGTCATTTCAGTGTCCCCAGTTATGACGCGCAGTGTTGTTTAATTGTGCGTCCAGCAGTTATGTACCAGAGCTCCCGGACCAGGCTGGAGTGCAATACTCTGGCACCGAGCAGATCAGTGAGAGGGGCGGCAGTTGGCAGAACATCAGGCACATCAACTTATTCCAGCAAGTTTCTGTAGCAGGGCGATTCCTTTTTTTTTTTGCACATCAGTTTTATGTGGGGCTTAAAAGTCAGGCTTATATCCATGATAACATCCCTAGGTATCCTCGCGTGGGGTCATCGCGCACTGGGCTACGACAGAACGATACATCAAGGACACATCACTAGTGCAATAATCGATTTGCATGTTTCTGTAACTTAGTGTCAAGGTGAAATTTTAAAGCTTAAGTTTCGAAACCAATTTTCATTCCAGGACATATTTTAATTTAACATTGATTTATGTTCGTGGAGTGCTTTTTTATACGTAATGCAGCTTTTTATATTTGCTTCATTTCTGTACGTGATTGTTGTTTCTGTCATTATGGTGATCCAGGTCACAATGCACATGGAAGTCCCCTTGCCTTAGGATATCTTAAAGAGAAGCAAGACACATTTGAAACTTAAAGAGAACATTGGACAGTCTATTTTTTTTACTAGGTAAGGTCCATTGAGCTGTATTGCTCACAAATTATATCGCAACTAAGTGGCTTATCATGAGGAAATGTATAGCAGTCAAATACTCTAAACGCACGTTTCTAAATGTGGAGGGAAAACCCGGAGGACCCGGAGAAAAATCAACACGACCACGGGGAGAGAGAGATACGCAAACTAGAAATATACAGCAGCAAGGCGTCTGGGTCGGGCGAGGTCGTTAACATCTCGCCCCGTCGACCAGGGATATGAACCATCCAGACCAGGGGTCGGAAAACAAAACGAGACTTTTTTTAATTCGGTAAAAACCTCATGTTTCACGAGCCGCAGTGCATGTGCATACGAGATGGTCCCTCATGAGCTGCATGAGGCTCCGAAGCTGCAGGATTTCCAGAGTCCATGGACCGGCCACCAAAATAAGAGCAATTTTTCGAATTTCAATAGCTGTATGTTTCCGACCCTGGTCAACAAGAGTATATAAACATTTAAATGTGAGGAAAGTCCTGAACGATTTTCATTTTGGTATTTAAAACCTGCAGCTTCCAGCGCCACCTATTGGTGATGCGCGTGGCTTCTACTTAGGCCTCGGCAAGGTAAGGTAAATTACCCTTTATACCGGGTAAAAGGGTAAAGGTGTCGACATGCCAAGGGGTAAGGTAAAGGGTAGGGTAACGGTAGCTTGGAAGAATTACCCGGTAGGGTAAAGATAGCGCGAAGTTAAATTTCGATTAAAAGCTTTCGTGACTGCAGGGATTCATCTTTTTGATTCTGTCGGTAAAGTCACGTAGAAGGGAAGTAATAAAATAATAAAAATAAAACATAATAAAATAATTCTCACGAAATTTCGGCCACAACGCAAGCAGCCGTCCTCAGGTGAAGAATGAAACACCACCAAGCTTGGAACGTATATTTAAGCTGGGTTGGAGGGGGAAGAAGAGCGCCTTGACAAAATAATTTGCATATCAAGAGGAATTTAGCATTTTAACACGTAGGCTTTCGCGACCAATATTGTTCATAATCAACGATTTTTGGGTTTAGATCGCGTTATTTATAAATGTGTCGTAACCCTCCACCACCCGACACGGCCAATCAGTAAAAAAAGTGTCACGTTGACAAAAGACAAATAGTTCACTGCTTTAGCCCACCGGTGTGTTGAAGCGTGGAACCACAACATTTACAATTTGAGTACGACGTTTCGCTGGTAATTGCATCCAGCATCATCGGTTCACGCTTCAACACACCGGTGGGCTAAAGCAGTGAACTATTTGTCTTTTGTCAACGTGACACTTTTTTTTACTGATTGGCCGTGTCGGGTGGTGGAGGGTTACGACACATTTATAAATAACGCGATCTAAACCCAAAAATCGTTGATTATGAAGAAATTTAGCATATTTATGGGAAATGCGTAGGAGGTGGGCGGGGGGGGTTTCAAAGTCATATTATGCCCGTGCATTATGCAGGATTAGCAGCATCAAAGGGAGGGGATGGAGGTAGCAATAACAAAGGGAAGGAATGTTAATAGTATGTAGCTGCAGTTACTAAACAACCACGTAAAAAACTAAAGTATAAACTACATAGTATCATCAGTATACTAAATATACTCTCCAATAGGCTGAGCTACTAACAGTAAGTAATACATTACAATTCTATGTCGCAAAAAATATAATATGCTTCCAGCTAAACTTTTTTCTCTTACATAACATGGGTCTACCCTGTACTATATACTACCATAGACAAACCCAACATTAAATTATATACTGTATTACTATACACCACTCTATACCTTCGACTATAATATTACCCTAAGTATTATTCTACCCACTCTACTGTATACCACACTGCTGTATATTCACTATACAATTACGATACTGTATATTACCTTATACATTGTATTAAACATTACAATTTTATACAATTTATACAATCTGCTATACACTATACCATTGACCGTCGCGTGAAAGATACTAAGAGGAAGGAGACTTGCAGCGGAGCAAAGAATCCATTCCCTGTGGAGAATACAAGATATAGAGTCAATGCCAGTGAGTGGACTGCAGTCTGAAAGTCACCGTAAACGTGAACACAATCAGTTAAGATCCGAAATGGTTTATTACTTCCTTCCAATGATTGCTGAGCCAGAATCCATCTTATCGGTTGAAATTGTCTCTGTGTTTGTATATGTGGATCGCCTCATGAACGAATCTCTCATGGTAGCCAGATGGCTTGCAGAGAACCTATGGTCTTGGAGAAGTCAATGTCATGTGAGCCCACTGAATTGTAACAGTGATCTGCCACGGCTGAGGTGTTTGTCCTACCATGTTTCAGGTCTGCTTTATGTTCACGGATGCGGTCCGAGACATGTCGTTTGATTTCTCCAATGTAACTGCTACCACTTAGTTTGTAGATGCCAGGGTACTGTATGTCTGGAACCAATTTTTTACCTACGTGACTTTACTGAAAAAACCTAAGAATATGAATCCTTGCAGTCACGAAAGCTTCAAATCTGGAACCAGATCTTTTACAGACGGGACCAGATCACGGATTTTATGTACTGTGTTGAATCGGACCTGGATCTTGTGTTTAATCAGGATTTTGGAGATCTTTTTTGTGACCCCAGAAATGTAGGGTAAGGTGATGGTTTTGAAAGGCTCCTCAACAGGATCCTTCTTGATGGTTGGAGTGATGGCTTTGCGGATTGTGTAGTTGGCGTAACCATTAGCCTTAAGAGCTTGGCGTACGTGTTTGAGTTCACTGGTAATGTGATGCATTGGGCTCTATGGTATAGAGCCCAATGCATCTCCGACCATAGAGCCCAATGCATCTCCGACCAGGAACATATTACCAGTGAACGTCAGTTGAGCATGGACTAGGCCTCGGCAAAGGTAAGGTAAAAGTTAAGAGGTGAAAACAACGAGCCTACCTTTACCCTATATTTTACCTTACCACAATACAATCACTCTACCCTACCTTTTACCCTTTAGCAGGTAAGGTAAAAGGTAAAAAGCAACGAGCTTACCTTTACCCTACCTTTTACCCTTACCCCATACAAATTACCCGATTACAGGGTAATTACTAGGGTACTACTACACATGAACAAGGTTAATAACGGTAAATGCTGGGTAGAGCGCTTTAATCATATAGAATACTCTCGATGATTCCAATTTTACACGCTTTCCTTTAACTCACTCTGTTGTTGTCGTTATTGTTGTTGTATCCTCAAATCTTGAAACTCAATTTTTACCCACTTCCTAATGTGGTATCGACTGCTAACTTGGTATACTTAGGTCATACTGATGACAATACTATATTCTATCATAAAAAATATATATGTTTTTAAACATAATTTTTTGTTATGTTTCGGCTTGGGTCTAATTGTTCACGCTCAACTGACGTTGGTTGTAATTGGCCACGGTCCCTGACGTTGTGGCAAGCTTCGGGGCCACTTCCTGGAGTCGTGGAGTTCTGCCATTACTAGTACATTTTATAAAAGCGTGTTTTTAATAAAGTTTGTTTTAATATTACTTATTAAATGGAGGCCACGGACTGCGCCACAGAGCTTTTAGCGGTAAACAAGGTACTGTATTTACCGGGTAATACTTCGCGCTACCTTTACCCTACCGGGTAATTCTTCCGAGCTACCTTTACCCTATATTAGGAAGTGGGTTAAAATTGAGTTACAAGATTTGAGGATACGACAGCGATGACAACGACAACAATAACGACGACAGAGTGAGTTCAAAGAAAGCGTGTAAAATTGAAATCATCGAGAGTATTCTATATGAATAAAGCGCTCTACCTAGCACTTACCGCTATAAACCTTTTTCATGTCGTAGTACAGTACTCCAGTAATTACCCTGTAATCGGGTAATTTGTATGGGGTAAGGGTAAAAGGTAGGGTAAAAGGTAGCCTCGTTCCTTTTTACCTTTTACCTTACCTGCTAAAGGGTAAAAGGTAAGGGCAGAGTGATTGTATTGTGGTAAGGTAAAAGGCAGAGGTGGGACAAAGTCATTGTTATGCAAGTCCAAGTCGAGTCGCAAGTCATCAAATTCATGACTCGAGTCTGACTCGAGTCCAAGTCACATGACTCGAGTCCACATCTCATAGGTGGGACAAAGTCATTGTTATGCAAGTCCAAGTCGAGTCGCAAGTCATCAAATTCATGACTCGAGTCTGACTCGAGTCCAAGTCACATGACTCGAGTCCACACCTCTGGTAAAAGGTAGGGTAAAGGTAGGCTCGTTTTTACCTTTTAACTTTTACCTTACCTTGCCGAGGCCTACTTCTAATCCAGTACTTCTTGCGTAGAGCAAGTGACTTGCACTGCTAGGATGTGTGCTTTCATAACCCGGTGGTGATGTTTTACATAGCACATCGGGTACCAATTTGAGGCCGAGTCGACATGGGCGAGGCCCGGAACCGGTGCAGATCAATCGTCACTGGGTGTTGGGCCGTCAGCGGGAATCGAACTCCGGTCGCCGGGTTCGGGGCGAAGCGCCGCTAACCGTTGCACCACCGCTCCCCACCAACAATTCCACCATCCTGGTTGTGGGTCGACTTAGTTTGTCATTCCTCCCGAGGTTGGTACGCCAAGGAGTTGTACCAATGTCAAAAGTGGCAGAGGCCCCTGGATGAACAAGTTCCCCGTCACACAGTAATGTGGGGAGGGGGGGGAGATGGCCACCAACTTGACTCGCTCGCGCAGTAAAACAACGAGCGCCAAAGTGAAACTCGCTCACCCCCCCCCCCATGCAAGATGGCGCCGCCGTTCGCACTCACCACGCCGCCACCGTGATGTCACGCGTACTGCTCTGCCGCCGCTCACCTCTGGGATTGTAACGAGCAGCGCGGCGTCGTCATCATCATCCTCTTCGTCCGCAAAGTAAAACCTCTTCAACCTTGTCCGCCCTGCAGCATTCTCCTCCTCTCCTCCCTCCTCCACGACTTCCATGCGCTCTCAACGCTGAGCGGCCATCTTACCCCCACGTAAGATGGCGCGGGGCCGTCTGCAAGTGACGTCACCAAAGGCAAAGATTCCCCCAACTTCACATAATGTTGGGGCAAGTGCAGCTAGCGAGCATCTGTGAAGTGCCGGAACTGCACACGAGGGGTGGGCGGGATGGTAAGCAACCACGCCCGGCCGCCTTTCTCCCCCCCTAGTGGCAATGTTTACACGCTCGTTTGAGGCTGAGTTGACCTTAGAGGGGGGGGGTCTAGGACCGGCTCTGCTCACAGTCACTGGGTGTTTGGTGGCCGTGGGCGGGAGTCGAACTCGGGCCTCCGCGCTAACCATTGCACCACCGCTCCCACCGCCTCAGACATTCACCCACGATACATTTAGAAACCTGAGCCTTTGACTATTTAGATGATTTTACTGCTGTGGATTTTCACGATAAGCCCCTTCGTTGAGCTATCGTTTGTGAGGAGAGTATATTGCATACCTAGCCCTGCTATTAAAAGTGGACCGAATAAAATACACATCCCTCCGTAGAAAAAATAAAAGTATATATCTTAAATCACCTACAATTTTGCTTTCGGAGATAATATTTTTCATCAGCGTTGGTTCAATGGAAGCACCAACCCTGACCCCTGCTGGATATGTGGAGTTCCCCTCCAGATTTAGAATCAACATCGCGGCGTTTAGAGTATTTGGCGACTACCGAATACATTCCACATGGGTAAGCCACTTCAGTTATATTCTTAGGTCACGTAGGTAAAAATTAAAATGAATAAAAGTAAAATAAAATAAATCACGACGTTTCGGAGGCAACAGAAGCTTCCGTCTTCAGGTGGAACCGTCACAGCACGATAGCTGTATCAAGTGAGAGAAATTCCGTGAAAACAGTCCTTGTATATATACTGGTTGAGGGTGGGAGGAGCCAAGGTAGGCCCTGGATATTATTATTGTGAAGTTCGGTGCGGCTGAAGCACGCTGTTAGGAATGCGCCTTTGTTGTGTAGACTGGTTGAACTCGGAGGTTCCAAGAGTTGTTAAGGTGCGGCTGATGTAAAGGTGCGTGTAAACGGGACAGAGCCTTTTGTTATGTAGAGGTGGTGCGGCTGAAACCGCTGCCAGGAATGAGTCTTTGTTGTGTAGACTGGTTGAAATGGGAGGTTCTAAGAGTTGTTAAGGTGCGGCTGCTGTGAATGGGACTGAGCCTTTGTTATGAAGATGAAACAGCACTTTGCTACGTTGCTGGGATTAATTCTAGATTTGCCAAATATGTGTGGTAAAACTTAAAGTAGGAAAACCAGTGTATGAAAAAAGAAGAAGAAACTATACGGTAACTGAAGAATAGTGCCTGTCAAATAAGATGGTCCAAATATGTGTAGTTAAATCTTTTTTTGCATGGTTAATAACATCTTTCCAATGATTACTAAGTTTGTCCCCATCATCACGGTTGAAATTATGTCTGTGTTATCTTTTGTGGCCAGGACGCTTCTGAAAAAAAGCTTTATAGCTAAGTGGGCCTTACCTGATAAAAAAATGCTTTGTTTAAAAGTAGTTTAGTTTTAGTTTAGTCTGATCGCTGGACACAACTTTAAACATTAGTTGTATTTGTATATGTTTTACGTGATTTGTTTACCATTCCTATAATTGGCACTCCTATCGTGTTTTTTTGTTCTGACCCGTCCTGTACTGAACATCTACATGAGCCAATGGTGTGCGAGCCATTTAATTATGTATTCACGTGTTTAACTGGGTGTGATATTAATTGTAACAGGTCCCTGCGGGGTGGGCTGGTAGGAACGAACAAATACGATATGAAGGGAGAGTTTGAGGGCTAGTTCTAGGCTTTAGGCCTAGCTGTAGGCTTATGGCCGCTGTGAGTTAATTTTTAATTTAAATGTTTTAATTAAAAACTATCTCAGGGAATGAGTTAATTTTTAATTTAAATGTTTTAATTAAAAACTATCTCAGGGAATAAAAAAAACTATCTCAGGGAATTACACACACACGGGGGTACGATACGAAGGGAGAGTTTGAGGCCTAGTTCTAGGCTTTAGGCCTAGCTGTAGGCTTTAGGCCGCTGTGAGTTAATTTTTAATTTAAAGGTTTTAATAATTTTTAATGTAAATGTTTTAATTAAAAACTATCTCAGGGAATTATAAGGGAATGTTACACTTGTTTAGCCAGGAAAGCCTCACTGAGTCTAATGGTTTTTGTAGGGTCCTGCCAAGTGTTTGCAGTAGGGGGCGATGTTGCTACATGGACGGACGGACGATATAATCTATTGTAGGCTGGTTCACTTCGTTCCTACCAGTATAAATGCAGTATAATTAAAATGTGTATGTGAAGAGGGAGCTTTATAGCCCATCGGATTCCTCCAGTATACATATATATTGTGATTCTTCATCCCTTACAACAAGTGGCGGTGTGACACGACCACGGCGCCTGTGCCAGGCTACGTGCACTTTTAAAGGCCACGTGAAGTGTCGAACGCCCACCTGGCTGGCAGCCAGCAGGCGCCACGGGACTGACTGAAATGACTGCCCCGATGCACCGCCTATGCCCCTTACTGTGCCAACTCGCTGTTTTGTTTGTTTTTTGTGTTAGATCGCGTAAATAACAGGACCCTGCGGGGTGGGCTGGTAGGAACGAATAACCAAAGAATATAAACATAATGTATTATTACACTTGTTTAGCCAGGAAAGCCCCACTGAGTCTAAAGGTTTTTGTAGGGTCCTGCCAAGTGTTTGCAGTAGGGGGCGATGTTGCTACACCTAATCGGACGATACGAAGGGAGAGTTTGAGGCCTAGTTCTAGGCTTTAGACCTAGCTGTAGGCTTTAGGCCGCTGTGAGTTAATTTTTATTTTAAATGTTTTAATAATTTTTAATTTAAATGTTTTAATTAAAAGCTATCTCAGGGAATTATAAGGGAATGTTACACTTGTTTAGCCAGGAAAGCGTCACTGAGTCTAAAGGTTGTTGTAGGGTCCTGCCAAGTGTTTTCAGTAGGGGGCGATGTTGCTACACGGACGGACGGACGGACGATATAATCTATTGTAGGCTGGTTCACTTCGTTCCTACCAGTATAAATGTGTCGTTAAACCCGCCACCATCCGACACAGTAAATTAGTAAGGTTTGTCACGTAAACTTGTGGTGGCAATTCGTTACTGGTTCAGTAACACCGGTTGCGTGTTTGAGAGTAGTTTAAAGCCACAATTGTAGTCACGAATTGTTTTACGTGACAAACCTTACTAATTGACTGTTGAGTTGGTGGCGTGTTTAATGACGCATTTATATTTACGCGATCTATCTCAAAAACACTTCTTGTGGATAATGTTGGTCGCGAAGGCCAATATCCTTTTTGTGGCATGCAGGAGGTCCGGTCTTCCATCCCAACTCTGACCGCCTGCTCTATCTGGAGTGTTCGTGTGTCTCTCCCAGTGGTCGCGTGGATTTTTTTTTCTCCGAGTCCTCCGGGTTTTCCCTCCACATTTATAAACATGCATTTAGATTATTTAGGCTATTTTGCTGCTATAAATGTCCAAATGATGGACCACTTTGTTGAGCTATCATTTGTGATGGCCAGGTCGCTTATGAGAAAACAGGACCCTGCGGGGTGGGCTGGTAGGAATAATACTTAGTACCGGTACAGGGATATCGACCGGGTATAGAGGAGTTAAAGAAAAAATTACTGTATTCTAGTGTAACGTTAATTAAAAGTGTTTGTTTTGACAAGAAACGCTGTGAGATTTAAAGACTCGTAGCCTTTCATTTCCAAACGATCACATCTGAGATTAATTGACCTTAGATGGGGAAACTCGAATGCATTTACTAGTATAAAGGTGAAATAAAATAGAGGGAATAAACGGCACCTTGGTGCATTTTATGTCGTCTACATAGAGTTGAATAAACGGGCGTTTGGCATATTCATATAACAGTACTACATTGAGCAGTGTTTGTTTGGCACTTCGAGTTTTTATTCGCGCGCACGACATGGATACCGAAAACAACCACGACTTTGAAGACCCCAATGGTTGTCTGGACGCCCACGTTGAAAATATGCTTGCTGAAACAGAGACCGCATTTGCTGCTGGAACCCTTTACAAACTCGCAGTGAAAAGCGTCGTTTCCATCGACCCAGAACCAACCGCAGTTGGTGCTGCTATAACGGTAGCATCGCCACCAAACATGCAGCCAGCAGCTAAATAATCAAACATTGCAGCACACGGCAGAGATGTGGTGAACACGGCAGAGATGTGGTGAACACGGCAGAGATGTAGTCAGTCCCTCCAGAAAAACGCGGAGTTTTTTGGTGATTGTCGCGGGCAAAAATCGTTGATTATGCGGCACGTTTTCTTAAAAAATGCGATGGAATATGCGGGATATTTATGCAATTTTATGCGATTAAATTGCGGGAACTTGCAAAAATTGCGGGAACTTGCAAAAACTGCGGTTTGATGAAAAAGAGAAAAAAAAAGTGATTCCCCCAACACCCTATTCACTAGGCTACTACTTTAATGTAAAGAGTCATTTCTTATTACTTCCTATGATAAGCAAGCATACTACATCACAGAAAGTGCTGGGAATATTTAAGTTCTCATCTTGTTTTATTTCAGACCTTAACAAACAGATGGCTCAAACTTACAAAACATTGAGTCGAACAAGTTCTGTAGCTTTACAAAATGAATATGCTACAACTTCTGTAAAAATGAATAAATAAAATATTAAAAAATAAAATGTGTGCTTCCTGTTTTACAGAGGTAGCTATGCAAAATAATTTGCCCCCACTGTCATGTAACACACTGGGGAACTGCTTTGCGCAGTCTTTTGCGCTTATGTTTGTTGGCAAATGAGAAAGATTTGCGGGCTTCATCATGGTATCATTGGCATCGCGGGGTTTGCAGCTTTTCAATGATGTCGCGTAATGAGTGACGTCACTTCATAACATTCCCCTGGCAACAGGGGAAATGGCTGCGCCTGTTTTGAAGTAAACGCAACATTTTTCAACTTTCTGCTAAGATATATGTGACTTTTTGCAACGAAAATGCGGGGATTATGAAATCATGCAAGCCCGCATATTTTGCACGCGGAAATCTGCAATTTATGCGGCGAAAGTGCGGCGTATTTGAAAAAACGCGCCCCCCGCATAAATATGCGGACTTTGGCTGATTTTGCGTGAAATCTTGCGATCGCATAATCGCGTTTTTCTGGAGGGACTGTGTAGTGAACACGACAGAGATGTAGAGATAATAGTGAACACGACAGAGATATAGTGAACACGACAGAGATGTAGAGATGATAGTGAACACGGCAGAGATGTGGTGAACACGGCAGAGATGTGGTGAACACGGCAGAGAGGTGGTGAACACGGCAGAGATGTAGTGAACACGACAGAGATGTAGAGATGATAGTGAACACGACAGAGATATAGTGAACACGACAGATGTAGAGATGATAGTGAACACGACAGAGATGTAGTGAACACGACAGAGATGTAGAGATGATAGTGAACACGACAGAGATATAGTGAACACGACAGAGATGTAGAGATGATAGTGAACACGGCAGAGATGTAGTGAACACAGCAGATGTAGTGAACACGGCAGAGATGTAGTGAACACGGCAGAGATGTGGTGAACACGGCAGAGATGTGGTGAACACGGCAGAGATGTAGTGAACACGACAGAGATGTAGAGATGATAGTGAACACGACAGAGATATAGTGAACACGACAGAGATGTAGAGATGATAGTGAACACGACAGAGATGTAGTGAACACGACAGAGATGTAGAGATGATAGTGAACACGACAGAGATGTAGAGATGATAGTGAACACGGCAGAGATGTAGTGAACACAGCAGATGTAGTGAACACGACAGAGATGTAGTGAACACGGTAGAACTATAAGCGAGTGCATAGCAGCAGCGACGAGGCCTCTCGCTGCCTCTGCTCTGCCGCTGCCGGGCTGCAGATTCAGCCGAGTCAGGCACCACTGCCAATATGCACAACAACAACAATAAACGTGCTGCGTTTCATCTCTGTGTTAATAAGCCTCCCGCACTAGGCCTCGCGAAGCCTGCCGCACTAGGCCTCGCGCCGTGCTTTTAGTGCACAAATAAGGCGATTAAATGTATCTCGTCTCTGTGTTAATAAATGTTTCTTGTCTCTGTGTTAAAAAAACGTGCTGCGTTTCAGTAAAGTATTTTTTTTTAAATAAACGTGCTGCGTTTCATCTCTGTGTTAATAAGCCTGCCGCACTAGGCCTCGCGAAGCCTGCCGCACTAGGCCTCGCGCCGTGCTTTTCGTGCACAAATAAGGCGATTAAATGTATCTCGTCTCTGTGTTAATAAATGTTTCTTGTCTCTGTGTTAAAAAAACGTGCTGCGTTTCAGTAAAGTAATTTTTTAAATAAACGTGCTGCGTTTCAGTAAAGTAATTTTGAAGCGAAGTTTAAAGTTTTGCCGTGATGCGCCGGAAGCAGGGGGAGCGGGCGGCCATCTTGTCGGACAGGGTCATGCCAAGTGTTTGCAGTAGGGGGCGATGTTGATACACGGACGGACGGACAAACGCGGACGGACGGACGGACAAACGCGGACGGACGGACAAACGCGGACGGACGGACAAACGCGGACGGACGGACAAACGCGGACGGACGGACGCGGACGGACGGATGGACGCGGACGGACGCGGACGGACGGACGGACGCGGACGGACGGACGGACACATTAATCTATTGGTGGTGTGGTCCACTTCGTTCCTACCAGTATAATCTATTGGTGGTCTGGTCCACTTCGTTCCTACCAGTATAAGTTAATACCTCAGTGGGCTTTGCCTGGTAGGATGGGGATGGTTTAGTTTTACTTGTACAGTATGTGTTTGTGTGATTTGCTTACCTTTCTTGTACTTTGCACGACTGTCGTGTTTTTGTAGTTTGTTTTTGTAACGTTCTTACCCGCCCCCTACTGGACATCTGTGAGAAAAATAGCTTTATAGCTCATCGGATTCCTCCAGTATAAATGCATACAGTATTCAGATTATTCTCCCTTACCAATGTGGCGGAGGCCCCGGTAACTTTGACGACGTCACCCCCTCCGCCCTTACAAACATGGCCGCGGCTCACGTGACGCAGCGCGCGACTCCGGAAGCGCGCGGGTGACGTCAGCGCGCACTCGGCGCGAACAGGCGGGAGAGAAGGTGGAGTGAGCGGAGGCTGAAAATGGTGAAGTATGGCGATGTCGCCGAGTGAGAGAGTGCGGGGAGATCATCGTTGGCACTACTGCGAGGGAGCGGTAGTGTAGCAGTCAGCGCGCTGCGCTACAAACTCGGGCGATCTGATTTCGATTCCCGCTTACTGCTACCAACATCGGTGACGGATTATTTGAACCGGCATGGGCCTCCCCCTGGGTCGACTCAGCCGCAAACGATGACCTGGTGTGGTTTGTAAAAAAAACGCGACCAGGGAGATAAAGGCGACTGGGCGTAGTGCTGCCCCCCCCCCCCCCACGTGCACCGTGCTGGTCTCCATAGGCGCTCGCGCTCTCATCACTTGCCCAAACCGGTCTGTTAAGGTTATACGGGGGGGGGGGGGGGTCTGTGGTGATAGCGGAGCGGTCGAGCAATGGTTTTCGCTGCACCACGCTACAATCTGAGTACTGTAAATGTTGTGGCTTGGCTCTCCAACACACTGGTTAGTGCTGTACTAGTGACGAATTGGCACGTTATGTTTACGTGACAACCCTTACTAGTTGGCCGTGTCGGGTGGTGGCGGGTTATAACGACACATTTATATATTTACGCGATCTAACCCAAAAAAACCTCTATTATGGAAATATTAAAGTATAAAATGGTAGTTTACAAACACAGTTGTGTAGTTCCAGTTGTGATTCGCGGGGCGACTGAAAATGCAGACAGCAAGTTTGTGATAAACGAGGGAATCCTGTACACACAACAGTCATCGCCCCCTGAATACGACAACTTGGCAGGACCCTCCTGAAGAGTTGAGACTCAGCGAGGCTTTCCTGGATTAACATGTCTGGGTTAACACACGTGGGCGCCACGGTGGTGACATGTGAACTACCTCGCCTGGTAATCAGGAGGCCGTGTGTTTGATCCCGACCCTGATGCCTGCTGTATATTTGGAGTTTACATGTCTCTCTCCCCGTGGTCGCGTGGATTTTTCTCCCGAGTCCTTAGGGTTTTCCCCCCAAATTTAGAAACTTACGATTCGAGTATATGGCTGCTATCAACTTTTACATGATAAACCACTTCGTTGAGCTATCATTTGTGGCCAGGTAGCTTCTGAAAAAAGCACTACATAAGTCACGTAGATAGGTTAAAAATAAATAACAAAAAACTACGACGTTTCAATCGCAATGCAAGCGGTCGTCATCAGGCTGAAATCAACTCCTTAAAATGTATTTATAAAAGACAACGGTTTTATTTTCAAGTGCGCTCAAAAGTAACAAATTATTTTCTTTCAGCCGTCACCAGCTGATCAGAATATTTTTGGACATTTGGAATTACAACATAAAACCGTGGGGCACTCCTTTAATATCACTTATATAAATATATTCTGATCAGCTGGTGACGGCTGAAAGAAAATTTTTGTAACTTTTTAGTGCACTTTAAAATAAAACCGTTGTCTTTTAAAAAAACATTTTTAAGGAGTTTATTTTCAAATTTTTTGTCTTCATTTTAACAAAGAATTTATTACAAAGAATATTATTTGATACTTTTTGAAAATACTTTTAGAAAAAAACAGACCCGGTCTAAGACTAAGCTTACTTCTTTTGTCGACCTTACACTTTATAGTGCGATCCGAGAGCACTGTTCTTAACTCTATACATTCCCTTCATGTTGTTTGCAATGTACTCAACCATATTTGTGTGTATAAGATGTCACACAAATCTAATTTTTTTTTATGTGGTTGATGGTTTCTCATTCTATAAATTTCTGCTAACGCTTCATTATTTGCATGGTGTGTTTCCGGTCAGTCTTTGGTTGTCCAAATCTACAATTTGAAGTCCATCCAGCGAGCGAACACGACTTAAGGCAACATATACCTGACCTGCTTCGAAGAGCTTTGATCCCAAGTACACGACTGCATGATGCGCACTGTACATCCTTGCATTTTGTGCACTGTCGATGCCCATGATAGAATTAGTGGGAGCATTCTTCGTTCAGCTGTACCATAGCCACGATTAGCAGGGGACTTAACTGATTTGGGCTTAATTTCGTGTGTGCCGTCCTTGCCAAAGGCGATTTCAACTAGTGAATGTATTTGTCTTTCGTGCAATTGTGCACGACTAGGAATAGGCCAAGTGATTTTTGTGATATATCCGATTGCACCATTTACAAGTCCTTTACAGACATCAATGTTGGATCTTAACATAACTTTGGCTCCATTGGAACCTCATTTGCCTGTAAAAAATATGATAATTGGTTTTTTACCCTTCTTCTGGCAACAAAACTGACACCTTTTTTACAAGGAGTCATGTTTGCATAGACCACAATAACTGCAGTCATAATGCAAACAAAAAACATAACTCTGATAATGTATGCACTGTGCTTGAAGTTGATTGGTCCACACCCGAGACAGCTTTCCTTAGAGCCTAGTCTCACACTGGTCTATGCAAACATGACATGAAGGTGTCAGTTTTGTTGCCAGATAGAAGGGTAAAAAAACAATTATATTTTTTACTGGCAAATGAGGTTCCAATTGTGTAAATGCTTTCCCCGAGCTCTCATACTCTGATGGTGCATTGTCTTTGAGTTGTGCGCCTATTGGCGTCATCTGGTCCAACCCATGTGAGACTAGGCTCTAAGGAAAGCGTATTCTTTGGTTCTTTCGGTAAAGTCACGTATAAAGATAAAATAATAAATTAAAAAATAGCATACTACGACGTTTCGATTGCAACACAAGCAATCATCATCAGGTATAAAAGAAATAGCAACAAAAATCTAGAAGCTTATCTTTTTTCTCTCTCTGGTTTTTTGTTTTCTCTCTCTGCCTGTGTCCTCTCTTTGGAATTTTCACACATAAATTCTAACTTAGCAATCTTTGAAATACGTAATCAACCGGGCTATGCGTTAATTGTGTGTTGACTGACTCTCTGTGTTGCATTACATTACATTTCGATATTTTACTAGGTTATTTAATTTTAGTGTGTCTTTCTCCTAATTTTAAAGCTTGCGTACCGTACCACGTCGTTGTCCACTCATTGACATGCACATTTTTTTCTGCCCCCTCCCTCTCTCCGCCCCCGCCCCCTCTCTATATTTAAGGCCCCGTCACAGAGACGACCTCTCTCTTTGTGCCGATACGTGTTCTCTCTCTGTGTATCTTTATGATGTCTGTCTGCTTATATGTCTGTCTATAGTTTTCTGGTTAGATTTTTGTTGCTATTTCTTTTATACCTGATGATGATTGCTTGTGTTGCAATCGAAACGTCGTAGTATGCTATTATTTAATTTATTATTTTATCTTTATACGTGACTTTACTGGAAGAACCAAAGAATAATTCCTGCAGTCACGAAAGCTCCAAAATTAAGATTCTAAGGAAAGTTGTCTCGGGTGTGGACCAATCAACTTCAAGGACAGTGCATACATTATCAGAGTTATGTTTTTTGTTTGCATTATGACTGCAGGTATTGTGGTCTATGCAAACATGACTCCTTGTAAAAAAGGTGTCAGTTTTGTTGCCAGATAGAAGGGTCAAAAAACAATTATCATGACTTTGGCTCCTATAAATATTATACATTAATGTGGCAAGCCTTCAGTCTTATTGATGTCCTTTGGAATGATTGTGTTCATTTGGATATTTTCAACATTTCTCGTGACATCCAGTAATTGATCTTGTGCTGTGATTGTGTACATAGGGGTGTTAAGAGCTCTGAAGTATTGAAGCACTGCTTCATTATGAGCATTCACTTGATTATTTGATGGATATATTCGCAGAGCTTTATCTATGGCAAACTCTCCAATTGGTTCTTGAAGACGTCTGCTTTTTAATACTGCAAAATGCTCAGCTCTCATTTCTCTAACTCGCAGTGCATTCAATACATTGATGAACGTATTATCACCCTGTTTATTTTCTTTCAGCTCACACAGTGTGAATAATCTCCATAGATGAGTGGCTTGTTGTAGATATTCTGGCTGGTCATATATAGGAGTGACTGGTCTTATTCGGTCTAACTGGAGGAAGTTGCATCAAATCGCCAAAGAGCAGGACATTCATACCACCGAAGAATGTATCATACTTATTCTTTAGCTGTCGAAGACGCATATCAATCATGCATAGCATCTGATATGAGACCATTGATATCTCATCGATGATTATGCATTTAATGTTCTTCCATTGTAGTCGCATGGTTTTCAAGTAATGTCCGGTTAATGGTGACATGGTAGCGCTTCGACCATCTCTTTGAACAGGCAATTTCAATGTGGAAATAATAGTTTATCTACTGATAAGGCGCGCAGAGACTCCAGTTAACGCAAAGACTACTACAGCCTTCTTTGCAAAGCATTGATTGATTTGATTTTGCAACAATTTAAGTAGGAATGTTTGCCCACTCCAGCTCCACCAGTGATGAAGACTCTTAAGCATTCAGGAGAGCCTTCAGTCTCAGGGTCTTCATGCAATTGCATGCTTATGATTTCTGTGACCATTCTAAACATTTCCTCTTCTACATTAATTGCTCTACGTGCCGATTGTAATTGTTCTTCATCTATTGGCACATCTGGCACCTCTTGTTGTTCATTTTCCATTTCAATAGGTAAAGCTTGTTCGAGAATGTTGAGTGCATAAAGTTGATTGAATGTATTCTCGAGTCGTCTGTCCCGTTCACGATGCACTTGCATATGCTCACTCATCTGTTTTAGCTGTTGTTGATTTGCCAGAAAAGCTTCCTTTGCAGTCTCAAATCATTGAAATAGCTCTTGTTCACTTCTGTATGGTGTGTATTGAACCAGAAGGCTATAAAAGTAGTGTTCATGATCTGTTGCAAGCACAAAGTGTGGCACTAACAACTGCTGGAACATTTCATTTGAGCATTTTTGTTCTATCAGTGAGCGTGATCATCTCTCTTCCTCTTGCAGAGATGTGTACCTCTTCATATGCATCCTCATTGATATTAACTTGAAGATCGTCTTCTGTTTTAGCGTAATGTGGTTCAAACAACATTGCAAACTCTACCAAGCACATATCTTGATATTGCAAAGGATGCTTTTCGTATCGTTCAAAGCTGCTGGCGCAATATCCAGATGCCTGACCTTGTTCAATGAATCTCAACACACTGTATCGCTGCTCGGGTTTTCGAGTATTGAGGAAGACATTTTCTTGAACTAACTCGAAGGTTGAGATGACATAATCGGAATACACATTCACTAGCTGAAATCTGTCGCTCCTTCATTATTCTCATGCAAATCTTGAACAGTTTGCGCGACACATCATTTTCTTCACGTCAAATATTCTGTTTTTCTTGCCTGATTCCTGGGGAAAGCTCTATAGCAGGGGTCTCAAACTCAAATTACCTGGGGGCCGCTGGAGGCAGTATCTGGGTGAGGCTGGGCCGCATCAGGTATTCCACAAAAAAAACTTTGCTAAAAAAATCCAAACTTCTCAAATGTCATTACTAACAGTTATTTAACTTCAATGGGTTCTTTTGAACATGAATAGAATATTGAAGAACATGAACGGTTCTTCTGAACATGGCTTCTCTTGCCTACTTCTTGCTGCCAAAGACCTGGCAGCACTTCCTCTCACATAGCTGAGCCACATTTGGCTTGAGGGAGGAAGCAGTTGAGACCCTCAGTATGGCTTGAAGATGATCATCAGTAAGTCTGGACCTGTACTTGGACTTATTGAAGTTCAATGTGGAGAAGAGCTTTTCACACAAATATGTGCTCCCAAAAAGGCACATGGTCCGCTTGAACATTCGGGAAAGCTCAGGGAAGCTGGGGTTCAATTCTCGCAAAAATTGCCCAAGCTTGTCTTCTTTTCCACTCACCTCCCTGAACTTGGCTTTGAGGTCAGAGTTGCACTGCAGGTCAATGAGCTCCATTTGAAGCACAGGAGGGACATCTTGCACATCAAAGGAGAAGGGATCCGCAAAAATTTGAAAAGTGGCTCTGTGCGTCTTGAAGTCTGCAAATCTGTGATCAAATTACTCCTATAGCCTCGAAATGGCATCAACATACTTCTCACCACTCAATGGTGTGCCTGCATTCAGGAGTGCCTTGCATGCTGGGAAATGGCAAAGGTTTGTCTGAGAGAGCTGGGCTTTCCATAACACAAGTTTTGTGGAGAATGCTCTCACGTTGTCATAGGCAGCACTGACGAGCTGCCCCTGGCCTTGTAACTTCTTGTTCAGTACATTCAGCTCATGCGTGATGTCAACAAGAAAAGCTAAGTCCATGAGCCATTTGGGATCACTTAGCACAGGAACAGCCACCCCATCCTTCTCCATGAAGGCTTTCACTTCTGCTCTCAACTCAAAACATGTCTTCAAGACGTTTCCCCTGCTGAGCCAACGTACCTCGGTGAAGTGGAGCACATCCTCATATTCTGACTCCATTTCCTCTAAAAAAGTACAGAACATCCGGTGCTTTAAGCTTCTGGATCTGATTTGGTTGATGCATTTCACAACAACAGACATCACATTGTCAAACTTCAGGCATTTGCTGCCAAGGGCCTGCTGATGGATGATGCAGTGCAGAGCAATGGCCTCCTCCACACCCTCCTCTTCTAGTTTTCTTTGAACAAGTGCCACCAGTCCATTTTTCCTCCCTGTCATTGATGGCGCTCCGTCGGTTGTTATTCCAACAAACTTCTTCCATGGCAAACCGGCATTCACAATGGCATCACACAGCTGGCAAAATATCTCCTGAGCGGTGGTGTGGCCATGCATTGGAATTACTGTGAGCAACTCCTCCATCACTTCAAAATTGTCATCAACACCACGGACATATATTTTGAGCTGGGCAGTGTCAGTGATGTCTGAATTCTCATCAAGAGCGACTGAGTATGCATTGAAAAATTTGGCTTTCTCACGCAGTTGATCATAAATGTCACTTGACAGGTAAGAAATGCGCTCTGCCACGGTGTTAGCAGAAAGGCTGATGTTGCTAAACTGACCTTTCTTTTCCGGACAGACTATACTTGCAGCCTGTAAGATGCACTTTTTGATAAACTCGCCTTCTGTGAATGGCTTTCCTGCCTTAGCAATCATCTCACTAACCACGTAGCTTACTTCGACTGCTGCATTATTCTCTTTGGTTGCTTTCTTGAAGACATTTTGTTGCCTCAGTAGACATGTTTTAAGATTGGCAACCCGGTTGGCTCTCTCATCTCCCCGGTATTTTGCATACTCCTCAGCATGTCTAGTTGAGTAATGACGTTTGAGGTTGTATGCCTTGTGCACCGCAACTTTTTCTGTACAAATAAGACACGTCGGGGTGCTCATGTGCTCAACAAAGAAATATTGCATCTCCCACTTTTCCTGAAATTGTCTGTGCTCGTCACCAACCTTTCTCTTCACTGCAGGCTTTGAAAAAGACATGATTGGGGCTGTGTGACAAGATATATATTCATTCCACTTGCTGTCGCTCACGCAATAAAGTTTCAGTCAAGTGTTTAGCCAACCAGCGACGCACGGAGACGTAATTTCCGCAAATGCACGTCATTTCTGCTTTTTCCGGTAACAACAGGTGCGTAGATTATGGGGGGGGGGGTAATGCGTTCCCATCAGATTTCGTCCCCACACCCCAGTCACAGGCAGACACAGCTGTAGCGGCTGCTACTATACACGCTTCTCTGTTCAAAGCACGGGGATCTGAGCCGGGATGAGCTGTGGATCTGCGCTTTGACGCGCTCCGGTGTGCGCACAGTGGAGAGCCGAAAGAGGGAGAGGAGAGGACTATATGAGGCAGCGTCATTGTGTGACCACGGGGTTCAAATGCTGCTGGCCACTGTCGGGGCTTTCGCTGCCTTCAGTCACATCATCACATTTTTCTATGGATTTTTGTGCTTACTTTGTGCCGGCGTGTTGGCTTGCCTGCGTTCCGGGACTTATTTGAGCAAATCCGGAACCTCTCGTATCGAAAAAAATATGAATATTAAAACAAGTTTTTTAAGAAATTATTAAAATAAAATGTAACAATATAATGTAATCACTAGAAAATGACGGAGCCCCTGTTGACATCGGTGGATGAATTACTAATTTGTGGCCACGCAATAACAAGATAATCTAATAAGTTATATATAAAGCTTTCTTAACAACAGCATCACAATTTCATACAATAATAACAAATGCAGACTTCTAAGATGAACCAAAATAATTATGCACATCGTCATGTACAGTCTGTGGCTCGGTGCGTAAATGTCACCACCAGAGGATGAGGGAATTTAAATCATTAAAATTCATCCACACATATCAGGTGTAAATAATAATGTAAAACAGCCCAGACAGTAAAATGTAGATATTAGCTCAATGACGTGTTATAAACTGCTGCGGTTTAGACTAATCCGTCTGCGTAAAGAAGCTCCCAAAACCTCACAGCGCAGCGTGTGCGTAAAGGAGCCGTGGTGTCCCTTGAATTTGCCTTCAATTTAACAAATTGTGTGTGTGTGTGTTCCGTTCGTTTTCTCCGCTGGACACAGAAGTCGCCTTTGCTCAAGATGCCACTTTATTAATCACTGACATAAAGACTGATACCGTCACTGCAGTATAGCCTAAATAAGTCCCACTGCATTGTAAGTGGCATGTGTGTGCTGTTTTAAGCGTCGTTTTATGTGCGTTCCGGGACCTGTGCTCGTCGTACCTGCGCTGTCATATGTACTTAGCATTCCGGCACCTTGTGATTTACAAATGAAGCACTGGATACATCATGACCTGCGCGAAAGAGGGCGGAAAACTATGAATTTCACCCTCCTGCTCTCCGCACATCCAAAGCCACTCTTTTCTCTCCCGGCTCTCTCTCTCTCACTCACTCTCACACGTACACACACACACACACGACCCCGCCCCCCATGTCACTCACATGCATGCCGCATTCACTGGACAGGCACACAGTAGGAAACCAGAACATCATAACATTGTCCCACACAGCAGCTAACAGCGGAGTTGCTACAATATAAAACTCGCGGGCCGCACTAACATTAAACTTTCATATTAAGATGGGGGCCACAAAATATCGTCCCAAGGGCCGCAATTGGCTCGCGGGCCGCGAGTTTGAGACCCCTGCTCTATAGGTTCAGATTTTGCAATGTACTTAGCAATCTTGATTTGAAGCTTTCGTGACTGCAGGAATCCATACTCTTTGGTTCTTTCGGTAAAATCACGTAGGTATAAAATAAAATAAATCACGATGTTTCGGGCACTTGCATTGTGCTTCATTGACAAGGTTGTTGGTTGTTTTACGCCTTATTTCGTGAGTATTATCAGAGACTTCGTATTCCTCCTCCACATTTGGCTAATCACAATCTATCGAAGCCATGACTGATGTTTGTACAGGCATCGATTCAACTTGTGCTGCCATATTTTCTTGCATTGCGTGTCGCAGATGTGATGATGAATCTTCTTCTTCTCGCATCCCTGGATCGGCGATGACATTTTTTGGATGAACATATATGACGTTGATGGTGAATTGAACATTTCTTGATCCTGTTGATGGTCTGCAGATTCGTTCAAGTTCTTCAACTGTCTCACACTCAATTATGCATGCTCTGCCATTGCCTGCCGGTGCACCTTTCTGACCACATGAATGTGAATCAGTGAGGTAGTATTTTAAATTTGGAGCTTTCGTGACTGCAGGAATTACTTTTTGGTTCTTTCGGTAAAGTCACGTATAAAGATAAAATAATAAATTAAATAATAGCATACGACGTTTCGATTGCAACACAAGCAATCATCAGGTATAAATGAAATAGAAACAAAAATCTAACCAGAAAACTATAGACATCTGTCTGCTTATATGTCTGTCTATAGTTTTCTGGTTAGATTTTTGTTTCGATTTCATTTATACCTGATGATGATTGCTTGTGTTGCAATCGAAACGTCGTATGCTATTATTTAATTTATTATTTTATCTTTATACGTGACTTTACGGAAAGAACCAAAGAGGTAGTATTTGTCATCGTATGCATAATTCCTAGTGATTTGGATCCTGTTATTTGTACGCCAGCCTGATGATTCGTGAACAAGTCATTAAATGCATCCCCGCCCAAAGTCATTCCTTGTGAATCGCCTTCATTGACTGAGTCTTGTACACTTCCAACGAGAAGTGTTTGCTCATCATAGGCTATTGAGAATGAGTTGTTGAACATAATGAAGTAGTTTCTCATGACACCAAAATGTTTGACTTCCAGATATCCATTTGTGTCATTGGATATCCTACATTCTCAAGTTTGGCCAATTGAATGGTTTCATACATTTCATCACCCGCAATCAAGTGCACGTTCAATGTGTTTGTGGTCCATATGCTTGGTGGCGGTATAGCAGCTCTTACAATATTTGCCAACACCATTGCACAACATTGAACACCTGCATTTCCCCATGTAAACACACCCTCATTTGCTTGATGCCATGCAGCACGAACAATTCTACATCTTTCATTGATTGGCGTGTAAGCATTTGCAGGTCCTTGCGGTGGATTTTGCTCCACTGGTTGTTGCGCAGGAATAGCAACTGAATGTACATCAGCGATGGTAGCTTCTTCATTGATTGTTACATCCCCATAAAGTGGATTGTTTTGAATTAGCCAGTTTAGTGCATTGTAAACTTGGTCACGATTTATAGAGAATTCACGTGTGATGTTCAGATTCTCAAGATCTTCTGTGATGACAACCATTCCAGTATTAGCCATTGCCCGTGGAAGTGTGTCACTAACTTCAAAGATGTCCATAGCAAAGAGAACTGCCTGTCCACGGAAGCCAAATTGACCGAAGACTCCACTGAATTTGATTATCTTCAAAAATGGTATAACTCTTGGTAATAGACGTTGTTCTGGCTGTGTTAAGACTCGAATCACATCTGAAATTTCACCAGGATCCAAATAATTCCATTAGGCTTTTGGCGGTGCAGCTCTTTTGTTACTGCTGATGTGTGTCTTGCAACGTGAACACAGTTGCAATGTTTGCTTTGATGACAATTTGTTTGGTAGATAGTGGAATGCATTTTCATTACGTCGTACTCTGTAAATCTGACTTGGATAGCAGCGTTTGGTCCAGACTTCACAGAATTGATCGCGGAATATATTGATTGGATTGTCAAATTTAGTCATGTCAGCATTGAGTGCATGAAGACATTGCGCTTCATCTTTACGATTTTGCTGTAATATCACATCACGTGCTTCAAGTCTTTGTGCAACTCTGAATTGTGACGTGTTCACGCACACGTTGCAATTGAGCATCACCAGCTTGTGGTTTTTTTCTTGAATTTTTGATTGTATATGATGGTCATGGTCTCGTTGCAATCGGACGTCACGTGCTTCTGTTGTTTGATCATGCAAACGATCACGTCGTTTCTCAAGTCTGGCGTGCTTTGCCTGCTTATCTTCACTAGCACGCTTTTCTTCGTACTTTTTCCAAGCCTTTTCTAATCGTCGCTTTCGTTGCGTTGCAGTTTCTTTTCGATTTCTCTTGCCATGATCCATTGTTTGTTGAACATTTGTCGTAACCGCTGTTTCGATTTAAAGCTTTCGTGACTGCAGGGATTCATCTTCTTGGTTCTTTCGGTAAAGTCACGTAGAAGGGAAGTAATGAAATAATAAAAATAAAACATCATAATTTATTAAAACATAATAATTTATTATGTTTTATTTTAATAATAATTTATTATGTTTTATTTTTATTATTTTATTACTTCCCTTCTACGTGACTTTACCGAAAGAACCAAGAAGATGAATCCCTGCAGTCACGAAAGCTTTAAATCGAAACTACGGTTACGACAAAGAAGGGAAGTAATAAAATAATAAAATAAAACATAATAAATTATTATGTTTTATTTTTATTACTTCCCTTCTACGTGACTTTGCCGAAAGAACCAAGAAGATGTAACCGTAGTTGTTTGTTTTTTGTTTGATTTGTAGTTTTCCATATTTTGTTGGCACGAGTATAGGACAAATGACCTTGGGTCAAAGAGTGGCTGGCAATGTTTGATAAGTCGGGCCTTGAACTCATGACCTGAGAGTAGAATATTGGAATATAAAAGTGACATTTCGAAAGCTCAAGCAACTTATGAACTACAGACAAGTCACTCTTAAATATGCTAGACTTTACAGCTCTATATAAAGTAGCAACATTTTTCTTTTAAAATAAATTAAAATTTCATTCCTGAGATTATAACTTTTGACTGAAAGGCCAACACTCAACCGATTAGTCGACCACAAGCAGCTTAATTTTAAATGTAAATGGATTAAACATAAATATAAATGGTAATAGTTTACTTTGAATAGGGTTAGTGGAAAAATGACGTCACTAACCTTATTCATGCATTGTCCCATTGGATGCACGACATAATATACACAACTTTTGTAAACACACCAAAGGATTTTACGTGAGTGTTTACCTGAGAAAAGTAGAAATGCAAGAAATAGTACCAAAACAATGTTGCGGCCGAGTTTTGAACTCTCGACTCCTACGTTGCTAATAATATATTTATTTCACAAAAACCTGTTTGTAAAGCACTCGTCAAATAAGGCTTTCATACAAACAATCAATAGCTTTAAACGAGCCCAGTAATTGATTAATTGATGGCGAATTTGATTCAGGCATGCATTGTGTCTGGATCTGACTGTTTGTGCAAGATTTGGGATCGATTGGACAAGGAGAACTGGACAACATTTTGATTACAATATTTTACCAGGACATACAAACAGATGCATGAAGTATCACTTTTATGTAGAACTTTTTAGTGAACTTTTAAAGAGAAACGTTGCTTAAAAAAAAATTTAAGGAGTTTTTTCCACAACTTCGTTTAACTCGCCCTCGACAAGTACGTCAATGATGTGGCGTCTGCTCCCACATCAACTCTTACTTCAATTAATTGATAACTTTATAAATTAATCTTCAATGTACTACTTTTTTTGTGTCGAGTAATGCTGGCCGTAACTCGTTCACACTGCAGGCGTGCCTGAGACACGCGGCACCTGCTTTTTCTGCGAGCCGATTCCACAGTTTAGGGACCGCGGCGATTTTCAGGTAACAAAAATATACAATTAATATGCCGTCCATGAAAAATTTGTAATTGCTTGAAAGGAGGCAATTAATTGATGCCGATTTTAATACAGGCATGCATTGTCACTAGATCTGAGTACATGCGCAAAATTTGGAATTGATCGGACAACAGGAAGTAGACTTACTTTTGATTACAAGATTTGACCACGACAAACACAAGTCAAGTTAAATAAAACCATTGAAAAAGAGAGGAAAGCTGCTGAGGCAGACTGTTTTCAAGGTTTGAAATGGGTTTAGCCCAAGGGTCATGAACGAAGTGGGCGGGGCTCATGATGTTAATGTGAGAAATTAGCATGTTAATTTAAGATCGGAGGGCGACCTCCATGACGAGCGCGCGGAGGTGGCTATGTTAACGTGAGAGAAATTAACATATTTTTGGGTTTTTCGGTAAAGTCTCGTAGATAGTTTAAAAGAAAACAAAAAAACTACCACGTTTCGATCGCAACACAAACAATCGTCATCAGGAGAAAAAAAATGACGATTGCTTTGGTTGCGATCAAAACGTCGTAGTTTTTCGTTATTATTTATTTTCTTTAAACCTATCTTCATGACTTTACCGAAAGACCCAAGAATATGAATTCCTGCAGTCACGAAAGCTTTAAGTCAAGAAATTAGCATGTTAATGTCAGATCCGAGGACGACCTCCATGACGAACGCACGGAGGTGGCTGTGTTAATGGGAGAGCAATTAGCATGTAATGTAAGATCTGGGTTAATGTGTTCATGGCATTAGCGGTTATATTCAAAAGACCCACCTAGAATGTCGAGCAATGCACATTTTGATCACAGTCCAAATCGGCAGAGTCATGTGGCGAGTAAAAAATGTGGGTATTCTATCACCTCTTTAAAGACGTGGAAGAGAAGACCAAGTATCCTCCAGCACTCTCCCTCTCTTTCGTGGAGTTCCAACCAGCAGTTAGCGTGAGGGAGCGATACATTTCCACATGATGATAGCTAAGTGGGCTTTACATGGTAAAATAAAAGTAGTTTATAGTTTTAATTCCGAGGCTGTAAATTTTCATTTTAACCAGTGAGCCGGGGGGAAATTACCACGTGGAGACTTAGGCCGCCGCGCCAATCGTTCTTTCGCGCAATGCCAATCGGTGCTTGCGTGGCTGACATTCTACCTGGAATTTATTGCCAGTTATTTGCTCTCTAAAGCAGAAATCGGTTCTGAAAGCGGTTACCAGTTTGGCGGTTGTCGTGGAACAGCCCCGTGGATGCCTGTGAGAGCGCGTACTAACTGCTGTGACAACCTCTTCTTGGTTCTTTCGGTAAAGTCACATAGAAGGGAAATAATAAAATAATAAAAATAAACATAAAATAATTCTCACGACGTTTCGGCCACAACGCAAGCAGCCGTCCTCAGGTGAAGAACAGGTCTGTCGAGAAGACAGCGTCTGAATAAAACACCCCAGGCTTGGAGCGTATATTTAAGCTGGGTTGGAGGGGGAAGAGCGCCTTGACAAAATAATTTGCATATCAAGAGGAATTTAGCATATTTATGGGAAATGCAGATATGGGATTAGTTCTACTTGTGAAATGCGTAGGAAGTGGGCGGGGGGTTTCAAAGTCATTATGCCCGTGCATTATGCAGGATTAGCAGCATCAAAGGGAGGGGATAGGGGTAGCATTAATAAAGGGAAGGAATGTTAATAGAATGTGGCTGCAGTAACTAAACCACCACGTAAAAAACTAAAGCATAAACTACATAGTATAATCAGTATGCTAAATATACTCTGCAATAAGCTGAACAACTAACAGGAAGTAATACATTACAATTCTATGTCGCAAATAAAAGAATATGCTTCCAGCTAAACTTGTTTCCTCTTACATCACACGGGTCTACCCCGTACTATATACTGCCATAGACAAACCCAACATTAAATTATATACTGTATTACTATACGCCACCCTATACCTTCGACTATACATTGTAATATTACACTATGTATTATTCTACCCACCCTACTGTATATCACACTGCTGTATATTCACTATACAATTACGATACTATATATTACTTATACATTGTATTAAACATTACAATGTTATACTATTTATTATCATACAATCTGCTATACACTATACCATTGACCGTCTTGTGAAAGAAACTAAGAGGAAGCAACGAAATATGTCAATGGGAGAGTGGTGAAAGGAAACTTGCAGCGGAGCAAAGAATCCATTCCCTGCGGAGAATACAAGATATATAGTCAATGCCAGTGAGTGGACTGCGGTCTGAAAGTCACCGTAAACGTGAACACAATCAGTTAAGATCCGAAATGGTTTATTACGTCCTTCCAATGATTGCTGAGCCAGAAACCATCTTCTCGGTTGAAATTGTCTCTGTGTTTGTATATGTGGATCACCTCATGAACGAATCTCTCATGGTAGCCATATGGCTTGCAGAGAACCTCTGTCTTGGAGAAGTCAATGTCATGTGAGCCCACTGAATTGTAACAGTGATTTGCCACGGCTGAGGTGTTTTTCCTACGATGTTTCAGGTCTGCTTTATGTTCACGGATGCGGTCCGAGACATGTCGTTTGATTTCTCCAATGTAACTGCTACCACAGAGGAGAGGACGGCTGCTTGCGTTATGGCCGAAACGTCGTGAGAATTATTTTATTATGTTTTATTTTGATTATTTTATTATTTCCCTTCTACGTGACTTTACCGAAACAACCAAGAAGATGAATCCCTGCAGTCACGAAAGCTTTAAATCGAAATGCTGTGACAACGTTCACAAATGCATTCTTCATGTGGCTCACATTGATGTAGAGCAACGGTTCTGAATTTACCTTGAGGTGGTTGAGCCAGATGATTTATTGTGTTAGGAGTGGTTGAGGAATATCCCTGTGATGGATGCCTCCTTTGTTTTTGTGTGATGAGGCATTGAGTCTGTTATTTGGACATATTGGCGGTGCACCACAACACACTGGTCCTCGTAAAATACTCTAAAATTTCAATTTGAATCAGCAGATCTGTTTGTCAGTTTTTAGTTGACCCTATCGCCAAGTTTGACACGATTCAAAGGTTTAATCAGTCTCCTGAGACTTGCTAAAAAATGTCGGTATTGACCATTGATTTGTGTCCCGTTGAATCGAGGAACCATCCGACGAAGTTTCGGGCACAAGCCAAATCTGCCTTTGGAACACAGCAGCCAATCGTCATCAACCTGGGTGCTGCTCTACGGCAATAGACTAAAGCTTCGTGGTCAGCCACTCATAAACATTCTGACCGCTTTGACACAAGAACTAATTTTGACGCACCATCATCACCCCGCAGGATTTTATGACCGGGGTTGCGAATCGTGGAAAAAGAAATAATGATTGCAAAAAATATGCTTTTTTAAATGTACACCGTGCACCTCCGGTGTACCGCCAATACGTGGAAATGTTCAGTGGTCTCTTTTAGGTGACCGCAGTAGCACAGTGGGGAGTTTAATTCCCCATTTGTGTATCATCTGCTGCTGCTATCATTAGTACGGGTGCGGTTCAGGGGCTGTGAATTATGAGCTTAATGGCAAGAAGATCATGGGAAGAAACAGGAAACCCGAATGAAAGCCATAAAACAGTAATGGGGGGGCGGGAGCCCATACAAATTCCATTCAAGCACACACTCACACTCGACAACAGGGTGGGACAGCATACAGCAAATTTTCTCACTCAAACTCACACTAGCAGAACCAAGGGTGCAGCATACAAACTGCACACGGAACAAGTCTGGATTCGGACCGAGATGCTTCTTGCAGTGAGGCACAGGTATTATACTGCTGTGTTACTACTGCGTTACTCCTGCTGCCGCCCACTAACTTGGCTGTTGTGTTCCCGCAGCTGCATTCGGAGAGGGAGAGAGACGGCGGCGTCATGGAGGAAAGGGACGAAAGTGTTCAGGAGACGGTGAGAAAAGCCAGCGTGTGGGAGTGTAAGAGTGGAAGGGAGTGTGAGAGTATGGATGATAGTGTGAGAGTATTGATGGGAGTGTGAGAGTGTGGATAGGAGTGTGGGTGAATGAGAGTGTGAATGGGAGTGGGGATGGGAGTGTGAGTGTTGATGGGAGTATGAGGGTGTGAATGAATGAGAATGTTGGACGTGGTGGATTTTGACCTTGGCAACCTCTTGCCCCCATCTCTCAGCTGGTGAGTGGCCTGGGTTCAGGGCAAGCATTGCTGGGCCTCGACTGGCATCTTGGGGGATTGCTCCTCTATAACACAAAGTACACACGTGACGGTGCGTGGACTCGCACCACACTCATGCTACATTCATGACGGTGCGTGGGTTTGCACCACACACACGCTACATGCGTGACGGGTAGTGGGTTTTCACACTACACATACTCGCTACATGTGTGACGGTGCGTGGGCTCGCAAACAGTAGTATAGTGGTTAGCGCACTGCACTATGAACCCAACGACCCAAGTTTGATTCCGGCTCACGGCCAACACGACGGACGAATATCTGAACCAGTCCTGGGCCACCTATAGGTTGACTCAGCCTTAAATGAGTACCTCGTGCGGTGTGTAAATATCACCACTGGGGAGACAAAGGCGTTCGGGCGTGATGCTGGCCAACCACCCCCTGCGTGTGCTGTGCCGACCTTCATAGGCGCTGCTACTTACTAACAGCACTTCCTCCAACAGTCCGTTAAGGCTATACGGGGCATCTTTGTCTTGTGTGTGTGTCTGTCTGTAGGAGGCGGTGTGACGGGAGGGGGAGACAGCGACGCGATGCTCGTGGAGTGTGAGCGTGACGCCAGTATGAGCTGCCCCGTGATGCGCACCCTCTACAGCGAACTGTACAGCATCTTTTCCTCCCTACAACAGCAGCAGGGTGCCGGCCCTGTCGACAAGAAACAGTACGGCAGCCGCCTCTGGCGGGCACATGCGTACCAGTAGGAGGCATCTGTGTGTAATTCCAGTAGTCGGCACCTGTGTGTGACACCAGTAGTAGCCACGTGTGTGTGTGATACCAGTATGGGCCACGTGTGTGTGTGATACTAGGAGGAGGTACGTGTGTGATGTCAATTGAAGTCACATGTGGGATAGTTATATGAGGCATGTGTGTGATACCAGTAGGTGCCACGTGTGTGTGGTGCCAATAAGAACTACGTGTGTGTGATTCTAGCAGTTGCCACGTGTGTGTCATACTAGTGGAGGCACCTGTGTTTGGTACCAGTGTAATGACGCCGACACACGTTGTACTTGGAGCCTTTATTTGACACACTGGGCCCCGCTTCTGGCTTGACTCTTGAAGCTCCCCGAACATCCCCTCCCCTTGTGCTCTCCCCTTTTAACCCTTTCGAGTCTCTTCTCGCGAAACTTCTCTCACTGTATTCCTTTCAGCCAATCCCTGTCCTCCCTCAACGGTTCTCAACCATCCCTCAACGCTCAACCTCCACTTCCCACCTTTTTCTGTTTGAACCTCTCCTTCAATCCCTTCAAACCTTCCCTCCCGACCAATCACCATGGAGGCCTCTTTGCACCAAGTGGAGGCCTTGGCCTACTTCCTGGTAAAGTCGCGTAGAAGGGAAGTAATAAAATAATAAAAATAAAACATAATAAAATAATTCTCACAACGTTTTGGCCACAGCGCAAGCAGCCGTCCTCAGGTGAAGACCAGGTCTGTCGGGGAGACAGCGCTGTCCAGCCTACCAGCTCAAAAGAACTGCAATGCATGGCAATTTTTTTATTCACATCACCAGCTCAAATGTGGCCATCCCAACAGGTAGCAGTGAAACAGACACAAGTCTAGGCCGGTTTTGATTCCCATGCGGCATCGTAAGTGCAGCATGGTCATCTGTGGGGACACCACTCGCACTGCTTGTAGGCAACACTCATTCACATCTTTAATTTTTCTGCTGTGATTGGTTTTCCCATCATATAGTGATGTGGTTGTGTAGTGGTTGGGATGTGGTCCTGGTGTGGTTGTATGATGTGTGGTGCCGGTGTGGTTGTGGTTTGGTGCCGGTGTGGTTGTGCTGGTTTGGTTTGTGTGGTACCAGTGTAGTTTTGTGGTTTTGGTGTCATTGTGTGGTGGTGGTATGGTTTTGTGATCCTTGTATGGTGCCAGGGTGGTTGTGTGGTGCTGGTGTGGTTGTGTGGTAATGTACTTCTGGTGTGGTTGTGTGTTTCTGCGGTGGTTGTGTGTGTAGTGGTCATGTGGTGGTCATGTCGTGTGGTTTCTTTGTGCAGGTTGGTGGAATTTAGCCGCAGCTACCGTTCAGTGATGAGAGCAACCATGGAAGGCTTACAGAAGATGGCAAGTAAGTCTGTCATGGGGGAGTCCTGGTACTTCTCATAAAGATAATGGAACCTAAGTTAAACTTTAGACGAGAGTTGCATCACTATTCCCGACTTTCCCAAGAGAAAAACAAAACCCCAATGCCCTTTACATTGGTGCCAATTATTCTGCTTTAACACGTAGGCTAATGGATAATATTGATTCGTGATAAATATTATCTACTAGCCTTTTGCCCATCCAAAGACGGGTGTATTGCAGTAAATCTGAAACTTGCAAGCGAAAAGCAGACCGCGATGTGGTATTCATTGCACCCCTTTGTGTGCAATTTGTAAGGCTGTGGTGACACAGACAATTTCATTTAAAGGTTATAATCCCTTGTTCATCCTGACGTCATTTTTAGTTCTATGTCTCAAAAGTGTTACGGAGATCGCGTGACGTGGGGGTTCTGCCTTTGTAGTGAGGGTTATAAGTTGACGCTGAGGAGGGGGCAGGCGCCTCGCCCCCTCATGTGGAGGGACGTCACCCGCTAATTACTAATGGAGGGGGGGGGTGTCCATTTGGAGGACGTCACCTGGTCATGATTATTAATGAGGGGGGCTGGTCGACATGGAGTGACATCACGAGCGTTAAGGACAGACATTCCTGGGGGATTATAGTAGGTATAATAAACTCCTTAAAAAAATCTAATCTAGATTTGAAGTTTTTGTGACTGTAGGGATCCATACTCTTTGGTTCTTTTGGTAAAGTCATGTAGGTCAGTCCCTCCAGAAAAACGCGGAGTTTTTTGGTGATTGTTGCGGGCAAAAATCGTTGATTATGCGGCACGTTTTCTTAAAAAATGCGATGGAATATGCGGGATATTTATGCAATTTTATGCGATTAAATTGCGGGAACTTGCAAAAATTGCGGGAACTTGCAAAAACTGCGGGAACTTGCAAAAACTGCGGTTTGATGAAAAAGAGAAAAAAAAGTGATTACCCCAACACCCTATTCACTAGGCTACTACTTTAATGTAAAGAGTAATTTCTTATTACTTCCTATGATAAGCAAGCATACTACATCACAGAAAGTGCTGGGAATATTTAAGTTCTCATCTTGTTTTATTTCAGACCTTAACAAACAGATGGCTCAAACTTACAAAACATTGAGTCGAACAAGTTCAGTAGCTTTACAAAATGAATGTCTTCTTGGTTCTTTCGGTAAAGTCACGTAGAAGGGAAGTAATAAAATAATAAAAATAAAACATAATTAAACAATTCTCACGACGTTTCGGCCACAACGCAAGCAGCCGTCCTCAGGCGAAGAATGAGAACATTATCAAGCTAGGAGCTTATATAGGTGTAGCGAGGAGGAGCGCCTTAACAAAAGAATGTGCATATGAAGAGGAATTTAGCATACCAATGGACAATGCGTAGGGGGTGGGCGGAGGGGTTTCAAAGTCCCATTATGCCCATGCATTATGCAGGATCAACAGCACCACGGGGGGGCGCAAGGAACAGCGTTAATAAAGGAAAGGAATGTTAGTGATATGTAGCTGCATTTACCAAACAACCACGTAGAAAACCGAAGTGAAAACTACATAAAAAACTAAAATATAAACTGATACTTACTATACTCTACAATAAGCTGAGTTACTAACAACAAATAATAAAATTACAATTCTACGTCGTAAGATCTTTCTTGATGGTTGGAGTGATGGCTTTGCGGATTGTGTAGTCGGAGTAACCATTAGCCTTAAGAGCTTGGCGTACGTGTTTGAGTTCACTGGAAATGTGTTCATGGTCGGAGATGCATTGGGCTCTATGATATAGAGTCTTGATGAGGGAATTCTTCTGGGATGGATGGTGGTGGGAATCCGGTTTTAGATAAGCATCCGTGTGGGTGGCTTTCCTGTAGACAGAGTGGCTCATTGAACCATCAGGTCTTCTTTTGATTAGGACATCCAAAAAGGGTAGCTTGCCATCATTTTCGACTTCCATGGTGAATCTGATGGCTGGGTGTATGGAATTGATGTGGTCGAGAAATTGGTCTAGAGCAGGCCGGCCATGTGGCCAGATGACAAAAGTGTCGTCTACGTACCTCTTCCATAAGGTCGGGCGTAGAGTGGCAGTCTGGATGGCGTCCGTCTCAAATTTTTCCATGAAGATGTTGGCTACAACCGGAGATAGGGGGGAGCCCATCAAGAAAGATCCTGTTGAGGAGCCTTTCAAGACCATCACCTTACCCTACATTGCTGGGGTCACAAAAAGATCTCCAAAATCCTGATTAAACACAAGATCCAGGTCCGATTCAACACAGTACATAAAATCCGTGATCTGGTACCATCTGTAAAAGATGTGATTCCAGACATACAGTACCCTGGCGTCTACAAACTAAGTTGCCTCTGTGGTAGCAGTTACATTGGGGAAACCAAACGACACGTCTCAGACCGCATTCGTGAACATAAAGCTGATCTAAAACACGGTAGGACAAACACCTCAGCCGTGGCAGACCACTGTTACAACTCAGTGGGCTCACATGACATTGACTTCTCCAAGACGGAGGTTCTCTGCAAGCCATCTGGCTATCATGAGAGATTCGTTCATGAGGCGATCCACATATACAAACACAGAGACAATTTTAACCGAGAAGATGGATTCAGGCTTAGCAATCATTGGAAGGACGTAATAAACCATTTCGATACACATTAGGGTGAGTTGAATAATACATAGTGTTATATTAAAATGTATAAAGTATAGGGTGGTTTACAGCAATACAGTATATAATTTAATGTTGGGTTTATCTATGGCAGTATATAGTACTGTATATGCTAAGAGAATAAAGTTTAGATGGAAGTATATTATATACTTCTTACGACGTAGAATTGTAATTTTATTATTTGTTGTTAGTAACTCAGCTTATTGTAGAGTATAGTAAGTATCAGTTTATATTTTAGTTTTTTATGTAGTTTTCACTTCGGTTTTCTACGTGGTTGTTTGGTAAATGCAGCTACATATCACTAACATTCCTTTCCTTTATTAACGCTGTTCCTTGCGCCCCCCCGTGGTGCTGTTGATCCTGCATAATGCATGGGCATAATGGGACTTTGAAACCCCTCCGCCCACCCCCTACGCATTGTCCATTGGTATGCTAAATTCCTCTTCATATGCACATTCTTTTGTTAAGGCGCTCCTCCTCGCTACACCTATATAAGCTCCTAGCTTGATAATGTTCTCATTCTTCGCCTGAGGACGGCTGCTTGCGTTGTGGCCGAAACGTCGTGAGAATTGTTTAATTATGTTTTATTTTTATTATTTTATTACTTCCCTTCTACGTGACTTTACCGAAAGAACCAAGAAGATGAATCCCTGCAGTCACGAAAGCTTTAAATCGAAAAATGAATATGCTACAACTTCTGTAAAAATGAATAAATAAAATATTAAAAAATAAAATGTGTGCTTCCTGTTTTACAGAGGTAGCTATACAAAACAGACATCTTCTGTTAAAATAAGTGTTTTCAGTGCACAGTAACGTAAGCAATACAGTAACAGTACAGTCTTACAGTAATGTAAATTTACATACTACTAACAAAAAAGTGCAATCTTACAACTGCTTTGCGCGGTCTTTTGCGCTTATGTTTGTTGGCAAATGAGAAAGATTTGCGGACTTCATCATGGTTTCATTGGCATCGCGGGGTTTGCAGCTTTTCAATGATGTCGCGTAATGAGTGACGTTACTTCATAACGTTCCCATGGCAACAGGGGAAATGGCTGCGCTTGTGTGAAGTAAACGCAACATTTTTCAACTTTCTGCTAAGATATATGTGACTTTTTGCAACGAAAATGCGGGGATTATGAAATCATGCAAGCCCGCATATTTTGCGCGCGGAAATCTGCAATTTATGCGGCGAAAGTGCGGCGTATTTGAAAAAACGCTCCCCCCGCATAAATATGCGGACTTTGGCCGATTTTGCGTGGAATCATGCGATCGCATAATCGCGTTTTTCTGGAGGGACTGGTAGGTATAAATTTAAATAAATAAAATCACGACGTTTCGATTGCAACACAAGCAATCATCATCAGATGGGAAAACTACAGCAAGAATTTTTTCTGAAGTGGGAGAGAGAGTTGCCATGGTAAGAGGTTCTATCGGTAAGAAAGGGGGAGGAGCAAGGGGGGAGAGGGAGGGGTGGGGGTGTGGGGTAGAGACAGGCGAGCACTGCGTGGTGTAGTAGTACCTGTTTTTGACCCCGCTGTGGGGTCCACTTTCTGCCCCGCCTCCCTCTCCTTCTCTCTCCCCCCCTACTGCCGAGGCCGGATATAACCTCGTGCCACGGCAGATCTTTCGCCTGCCTCAGCAGTTTTTTCTTGCTGTGGTTGTCCTACCTGATGACGATTGCTTGTGTTGCGATCGAAACGTCGTGATCTATTATTTTTCTACCTACGTGACTTTACCAAAAGAACCAAAGTGTTTTTATTGTTGCCAGAAAGGATAAAACATGTTCTTTTGTATAATTTGGATACTGGAAAAAAGGTCCCATAGATATAACTGCTCGACCCAAGCTATACGTATTCTGCTACTTGCATTATCTTAATAATGATAATAATAATAGTTCAATTTATAACGCGCGCAAATTTGCGGACATAATGGCCGCAACTCAGAGGCGCGGAGCTGAGCTCAGAGTCGCTCGAAAGCATGATTATAGAGGTGAGTTTTTAAGTCTCTCTTGCAAGAAGCGATTGAGGTGATGCTGCGATTATGCAGAGGATAGCATTCCAGACTGTTGGGGCTGCCACCGAGAAGCGGCGCATAGACATGACCATCATGGATCTTGGTATCAAGAGGAGGTCGTGAGTCGCGCTGCGCAGGCATCTGCCGTGTGCTGCGCTGCAAGTTGTCAATAATGAAGAAAGGTACGGCGGGCAGGCGGATATGAAGGCATTGTGGCAGAGGCAGGCGATCTTGTATGTGAACCTACTGGCGATGGGTAGCCAGTTGAGAGCGCGGAGACAGGCTAGCGCAGACATGGGCAAAGCACGGCCCGCGGGCCGTATACGGCCCGTTGGGCTTTTTAATCCGGCCCGCCGAACTTGTCCAAATATTATTAAATAAAATTTTACCTTCCTCCTGTAATGCCCCCATTTCCCCAATAGATGGCGCACTTTGACCGGGAGAGAGAGAGAATATTCGTATGAGCAATTCATGTTTCTATTGAAAGTAAGTTAACAGTAATATTTGGGTACAGTATTGTTTTTGGAAGCATTCACTGTAATATCGTATGAACGTTTACTTCACCGCATCATCGTATGAATGATGCGAGAAGAGATTAACGGGTTCTTATGTTAGCGATTTACGTACTTGGCGCTTTCGCTCTCTAAATTACGGCTTGAATGAGGGGGAGGGGTATGACTACATCACAAAATTAATATCTTACTAGGAATTTTATATAACAAGTTATATACATAACTGTTACGCTTTGTGTAATTCAACAAAACTTAACTCCAAGTTCTCTCCGAATTTCACGAGTCCGTTCTAGACCCCACAGTTTTTTTTAAAGAGTTTTAAGCACAGAAAACAATTAAAGTTTGAAAAATCATTAATTATACAAACTTTTTTTATAATTTCCTTCTTTACTACGATTTAAATTTTCTTTAAAAACTTCTTCTCACCAACATTACCACTCATTACCACTTTCTCCAAAGGCAAGGTTTTAAAAGAATACATTGTACAGACAGCAGACATCTTGTGTCCAGAGATCAAAAGCAAATTTGAAAAAGTCAGTTTATCACGCAGGACTGTGACTCTCCGTGTGGAATTTTTGACCATGGAGTCCCTGAAAGGAACAACACGGGGAGAGGACTTGTATTACCAGGTATCTGCTGTCATCGAAAGAATGACGCTACCTCGGAGTAAACTTGTCAATGTCACAACGGATGGATCGCCAAATTTAACTGGAAAAAATGTTGGGCTGCTGAAAAGAATCCAGGATAAAGTGAAAGAGGAAAACCCTGTCCAGGATCTTATTTTCCTTCACTGTATCATCTTTCAGGAATCCCTGTATAAGTCTGTATTGCAGCTCATGTCGTGAATCCAGTCGTAAAACTTGTGAACTTTATACGAGCAAGGGGACTTCAGCACCGTCAGTTTATTACGTTCCTGGAGGAAACTGATGCGGATCATCAGGACTTCATGTACCACTCTCGTGTCTGCTGGTTAAGTTTGGGGAAAGAGTTACAACGAGTGTGGGAGCTGAAAGAGGACATCACATTTTTGGAGTTGATGGGGAAATCTGACGAATTCCCTGAGCTAAGTGACAAGAACTGGCTTAGTGACTTTGCGTTTGCTGTGGACATATTTTCACACATGAATGAGCTGAATGTCAAACTGCAGGGGAAAGATCAGTTCGTTCACGACATGTACAAACATGTGAAAGCCTTCAAATCCAAGCTCACTTTGTTCTCCGGACAAATTGCGAACAAATCTTTCGCTAATTTCCCCACACTTGCCATGCAGGAAGAGGCACCGCGAAACGCAAAAAAATACAGCAAATCACTTGAGGACCTGCATGAAGAATTCTGCCGTAGGTTCTCTGATTTCGAAAACATTGAACAGTCACTTCAGCTGGTGTCCTGTCCCCTGTCACAAGACCCTGAAACAGCACCACAGGAGCTGCAGTTGGAACTGATAGATCTTCAGTCTGACTCCGTCCTAAAGGAGAAGTTAAAGTGAATGACCTTTATGCTTCACTTAACAGAGCCACGTTTCCAAACCTCCGGAGGACTGCACAGAAGATACTGACTTTGTTTGGCTCGACTTATGTGTGTGAGCAGACAATCAGTGTCATGAACGCCAACAAAGCCCGTCACAGATCAAAGTTAACGGATCAGTACCTCAGATCTATCCTGAGAATTGCCACAACCAAAATAACTCCATACTTGGATGCACTGGCAAAAATGGGAGATCAACAACACTGTTCCCACTGAAACTGAAAGTGATTATGTGTTGCTGCAACGAGGTTGGAGCCAACTCTCCGACACACAGCCTGCGTGGCTGCTCTAACCTGTTAATGTAGATAATAAAGAAGTTCAAGTGATGTAATTGGTTTGGCGCAGGCCTCAGATGTTTTCATGATGTTTCATCATGTTACGACATGTTTTTGTATTGTTCATGTTCGTGCAATTTGTTAAATTGCCTTACAAATAAATGCTTTGCTACCTGTTAAAGGCCAAATCCTTTTATGTAATGATTTTTACATGTCATTTATATTAGTCCACACAAACACTCCATCCATCTGTTCCTGGCCCGGCCCCTCTGTCAAATTTTAGAACCCATTGTGGCCCGCGAGTCAAAAAGTTTGCCCACCCCTGGGCTAGGTTGTGTGCAGTGAACCATTGTTGCACGGCGGTGGTACATTCCGAGAGCCTCTCGAATCCAGATGCATTGCTGGAATCGATGGCGGTGAATAGAATAGTGTCATCCGCGTATGAGTGATGCTTAACACCGAAGCTTGCGATGAGCCGGCCGATCGGGGAAGTGTAGGCTGTGAAGAGCAGGGGACCTAGTACAGAGCCCTAGGGAACCCCGCATAATGCTATTGTTTCAGGCGATGTGGACATGCCCACCCTGACTGAAGATTGCCGGTCAGAAAGGTACGAAGCTATCCACTTGAGTGCTGAGCCACATATACCGAAGTCGGATTTCAGGAGGGAAGTAAGGAGCGAGTGGTTGATGGTGTCGAAGGCTGACGAAATGTCCAGACTTACAAGTGCAACAGTTGAGGCGTCAGTGGCTCTGGATGAAGAGGAAAGACCCCAGCTGGGCCCCAAAGTGAGAGGGCCAGGAGGTATGCAGTCAACAATGCTTGACTCAGGGAGGAGGACGCCCCTGCCATGCATAGTCCCATGGGATGTTGGCTACCAACAACAAGGCAACTCCTATGACTAATTGGGAATGGGACGCAAGCGTAGGATTGATCACCCTGTCGCTGGCCGCCTTTGGGGAGGGTGTATAGTATGAAAGGCCGAAACACCCTAGGAACCAAAGGGTCACTACTGACGATGCGCTCCCCAAATTTCACCAGGCTCACTGTTCATGAACTCTTGGAAGTGCTTGCACAAAGGATAGTAACATCTCATCCTGTGTTCTTTGGAATCAATGATCGTTAAAATGTCATCATGCACTCTAGTGAGTGCTGTTTCTGTGGAATAGTTTTGATGGTAACCTGACTGGAAGCAGCAGTATTTTGCGGAGGAGGTGATGTGTGGTTTTAGCAGGGCGAGGGCTAGTCGTTCAAGGAGTTCATCTTTTGGCAGTCTCTGGTCTAACACTGGTGAGACAAGGCCAATTATTTTCAAAGACAATGTGTATATTACCACAGCATGTTTGTTTCTTCATGTTTTGCCACAAGTATGTGTGGCTAATGCAGCCTTGATGCTTTGAAAAAGGTATCTTATTTGTTTTTTTATATCTTAACATTGGCAGTAAGGGTAAAACCTATTGTTATTTTTTTCATTTTGGATACTGGTTAAAAGGTTACATAGATAAGTACCATTTAATAAATAAAGGTTTTTTGGGTTAGATCGTGGAAGTATAAATGTGTCGTTAACCCGCCACCACCCGACGCAGCCAATTAGTAATGTGTGTCACGTAAACAAAACGTGCCAATCAATTCTGGCAAAATCGCCTGATGGTGCTGGATGTTATTACCAGCGAAACGTCGTACTTAAATTGTAAATGTGGATTTACTCTCCAACACACCAGTGGGCTGAAGTAGTAGCTAATTGATCTAACCCAAAAAAACCTCTTATGAATAATGTTAATTGCGAAAGCCTATGTGTCAAATAGATAAGTACCACATTGTGGGTAAGTGGACGTCGGTTATCGTATGGAGAAAGTCCCCGCCGACAGGAATGTGGCATTTCCACCCAATTCTCATGGGTAAAATGTATCAATTAGATGGGGTGTTGCGCTTGAAACTCAGTCAATCGTCATCACATTGATTCTTCAACTTACCCGGTGAGCTGACTGCAGCATTAATGATCTGCGTGTTAAACTGCTTGTACAATCAACAAATTAACTTAAAGGGTGTCACTCGTGATTGGGCCGGATCATTACGTGGCCTCCCTCAAAGTCCATTGTGAATCGGTACATTGCCTGCTGAGAAGCTGCTGTGTTAAATGAACGGGATTATTTCACGCCGCTTTGGCTCGGTTGATTTCATCATAGTAAAACCCTTGAATCCGTGTGAAATCATCGGAGTCTGATTCATCCGTGTTCAACTTGTGTTCGCGTGTGTGTTTCTGTGCTGTGTGGTGGTGGCAGTGTCAACTGAGGACCATATTAAGTTGGACTATTGCAAAGAACAGGTAAACTGAGATACACCCTTTTTAGAAATATCACAAATTAATTGTTGTCTGTGGTTGTCTCATGTACAGTAATGCCTCGATGTGTGTATAGTCAATACATGAAGTTTCGGGATAACAAACTTTTGATTTTTTTAAATAATTATTTTAAACAGAAAGCTAAAAATAATGTAAATAAATTCCCTTAAATGTACTATTTGGTTCTTTCGGTAAAGTCACGTAGGTAGAAAAAATAATAGATCACGACGTTTCGATCGCAACACAAGCAATCGTCATCGGGTGGGACAACCACAGCAAGGAAAAACTGCTGAAGTAGGCGAGAGATCTGCGGTGGCATGAGGTTATATAGGCCTCGGCAGTAGGGGGGGGGGAGAGGAGGTGGGGGGAGAGAGGGGGCGGGGCAGAAAGTGGATCCTGCGTCAGCACTGGAGAGATCGGCTTGCTAGGGGGGGGGAGAGAGAAGTTACCCCCGGGTGCTGCCACGGGGTCCACTTTCTGCCCCGCCTCCCCCCCCTTCTCTCTCCCCCCCCTTCTCTCTCCCCCCCTGCAGCCGATCTCTCTAGTGCTGCCACGGTGGTCCACTTTCTGCCCCGCCCCCTCTCTCCCCCCCCCTACCGCCGAGGCCTATATAACCTCGTGCCACGGAAGATCTCTCGCCTACTTCAGCAGTTTTTTCTTGCTGTGGTTGTCCCACCTGATGACTATTGCTTGTGTTGCGATCGAACCGTCGTGATCTATTATTTTTTCTACCTACGTGACTTTACCGAAAGAACCAAAGAGTATGGATTCCTGCAGTCACGAAAACTTCAAACCCTTAAATGTATAATAAATCGATCTCCAGTACTATATATAAGAATAGCACTGATCGTTGCCCATGGTGCATTATGGTTGCACTTTTGGCTCCATTACAGTGCCAGATCAAACTCGTCCTCTGAAGAAGGGCTAGACTTATTAGTACCCTGGCGCTTTCTAAAGTGATGAACAATGCGCTCTCTCTTCATAGCAGAAATATGGTTAAGAAACGAGGGGGGATCATTCTTGAAATGTCCACTCACCTGAGACAGCACCACCAGGGTGAGGTCACAAACTGGCACGAAGGCAGCAGCTACAAGAAGGTCGTCAAACACTTGGAGGAGAAAGGAGTGTGTTTCGGCAGCTGTAATTGCGACTGAGCAGTCTTCTTTAGGATCCACTCCACTCACCCCACACGGGGAAAGAGCTAGAAACGGTGCTCTAACCATAGTCAGCCTCACTCCTTCCCGACTAGATCACCACGTCCAGAGGGATCACCATTACTGCGGTTGAAACAAAAATAAAAGTCGGATAATACAATTTTGGACCTGGACAACCCTAAAAGTGAACGCCTAGAACGCCGCACCGTAATCGTTACCAAGGAATTCTGACGACACAACATTGATGTGGCTGTCCTTAGTGAGACTCGGTGAGCAGGGGAGGGGCAGCTCAAGGAATAAGGAGATGGCTTCTCCCTCTTCTCAAAAGGCAGCCAGGAAGATCAATGGCGGCTGCACGGAGTTGGTTTTGCCATCAAGAACAAACTAATCAATCAGCTATGACGAGTTACCTATCGGAATCAGAGAGCACCTCGTGACTCTTCGTCTCGAACTGGTAGGGAGCCAATATGCCACTGTCATCAGCGCATATGCCACAACTCTTGACTTATGGTGAAACAAAGTATGCCAACCTTGATCAGGTCCTTTCTACCATTCCTGCGGGAGACAAACTTATTCTTCTCTGATTTTGATGCCAGAGTCGGGAGGGACTTAAGCTTCTGGAATGGAACCATCGGCAAGGAAGGAGTGGGAAAAGTCAATTCCAATGGCATTCTCATCTTGACGACATGCACAGAACATGGATTTATCATCACCAACACCCTGTATTGCCAGAAATACAACTACAAAACATCATGGCAATATCCACGATCTAAGCTTTCGCACTTTTTGCCACACCACGCAATCAGAAACGAACTTGGAATTTACCCCTCCCTTGATGAAGTTATGAAAGCCATCAAGCAGATGAAGAACAATTACAACTGGAACTGATGGAATCCCTGCTGAAATAAAAAAAAAAAGGGGAGAGGAGCTGACATCATGGTTCCAAGTGCTCATCTTGAAGATTTGGAAATAATAGGAGATCCCTAACGACCTCAGGGATGCCATGATTGTGAAAATCTTTAATACATTAGATAAATCCGATTGTGGAAAATACAGTGGCATCACCTTGCTGTCCACTGCAGGAAAGATCATTGCAAGAACTCTGCAGAACCATGTTTTGCCACTTGCTAATGAACTCTTCCCAGAATCCCAATGTGGGTTCAGGCCATCCAGAGGCAAACTGACATGATCTTCACTGCCGAAAAAATGTCAGTAACAACACAAACCACTCTACATGGCCTTCTTTGACCTATGGAAAAGCCTTAGATTCTGTTTACCGAGAAGCAATGTGGAGTAGCCTTCCAAGGTATGGATGTCAACCAAATGTGTCACAATTTTTCACCTGCTGCATGGTGGTATGCAAGCAGTGATTTTTAGTAATGGATCCATCTCAGACCACTTTGAAGTTAAGACTGGAGTCAAACAAGGCTGTCATCGCCCTAACACTCTTCTCAGTATTCCTTGCCATGATGCTACAGATAACTATTGGCAAGCTTCGAGCAGGGGTGGAGCGAAAACTACCGAATGGAAGGTAAGCTGTTCAACATCAAACGACTTCGATGTAAAACTAAGACCATCCCAACAGCAGTTGTAGAGTTCCATTATACTGTGCGATGCTGTAGTGTGTGTCCATTCAAGCGGATCTTCAGGCAATCGTCAAAACTTTTACTCAGGCGAATGAGAAAATGGGACTGACGCTTAATATTGCAACGACTAAGGTCCTCCATCAACCAGTTCTCAATGAGCAGTCTCCAGCTCTGACTATACATCCACGGTGAGACTCTGTAAAATATTGAGCATTTGCCATACCTCCGAAGCCTTGTTTCACAGAATGCTGATGTCGATAAATAAATCCAAAATCGCCTGAAATGTGCAAGTTCAGCTTATGGTCGGCTGAGGAAAAGGGTGTTTGAGGAACGTGACATCAGGTCCAAAACTAAGATCATTATTTATCAAGCAAACATAATATCTACCTTACTTTACGGACCTTAGACATGGATAACATACAGTACCATCAACGCCGCCTGCGGAAGATCCTTAAAATCAGGTGGGAAGACCGACACACTAATATCAGCATCCTCTCGCAAACAAACACCTCGAGCATTGAGGCCATGATCATTCGACATCAGCTTCGCTGGGCCGGCCATGTCCGTATGCCCAACTCCATACTCCCGAAGCAAGTCTTCTACTCCCCAGCTTAGGGTGTGCATTCAAGAGGAGGGCTGAGAAAGTGCTTCAAGGATGTCCTTAAGGCCAACATAAAAAAGTGCACCATTGACACCAACTCATGGGAGACTCTTGCCCAGGATCACCTCAGATGGAGACAGAGTCTGTTTCAAGGATCCAAATATTTTGAAACACAACGGCGGACTCAGAAAGAGGAAAGCGTGAACGGCGGAATCAGCAACACTGCAGCCCGATTTACTAATCCAGCTCCACCCACTCTTTCTGGCCACATGTGCTCGAGCTGCAGCGGAATCTGTCAATCCCAGATCGGTCTCTTTAGCCATCTTCGTACCCACAGATAATCCAACTTTTCTAGGGAAGACAATCCTCGATTGTGAGGGATAGCCTATCATGATATGACTAAAATTATGCTTCTACACTATGTTTTTTATTTATGTCAGTTTATATTTTTTAATACTGTGCAGTGTAAATATAATATCAAGCTATGAAGTGTGTATAGTGTCAAATGGTAACTTATGAAGTCTGGGAACGAATCGTCATAATGCTAATGTAAAAAGTGAATCAATACACAGTTTAAATACACAAAATTAGCTCCAGGAACGCCTCTACTTCATATATCGAGGTATTATTGTATATATATATATTTTTTACAGAGCTGCTCAGTATGGGCCCATTGGCCCAAAAGACCAAGCGGCTAGTTGTAATAGATAAGTGTAACACCATAATAGAGATCTTGGAGTTAGATCGCGTAAATATAAATGTGCCGTCAAGCCTGCCACCACCCGACATGGCCAATTAGTAAGGTTTGTCACGTGAAGAAAACGTGACAATTTATTACGAGTTCAGCACACCGGTGAGCTGGAGAGTAAACCCACAATCCTTTGAAGGCTGGCACGGCACACGGAAGGGTGTGTTGCCAGCAACAAGCACGGCCACGTTTGTCTCCTGAGTGGTGATGTTTACACTTCGCGCCAGGTACTAATTTGAGGCAGAATCGACCTAGCGGAGTCCCAGGACCGGTTCAGATGGTCGTCACTGGTGTTGGCCATGAGCGGGAATCGAACTCGGGTTCGTAGCTGTCGCACATATCCACACTCACACATTAAGATGTTTGATGTCAGGGGTAACCATCAGGACGATGCCCCTGTGTCTCTCCTTCTCCTAGGTGCAGGCACTGCTGGACTTGGAGCTGATCTGGAATCTGTGCGAGGTTCTTTATGTCGAAGCAGCTCAAGGTGGGTGACCGTTTACCCCTCACGTCTCTATGGAAAAGTTATTAACACTGGGGTCCCTGATAATCCAAATGTTGAAGTCCCCACGTTGATTTGTGTAACCAGGCGAGAACTATAAAGGCCAGGATAGCTTTATTTGCAAGTGTGACCTGGGTCACCACAATTCCAATAACATTGACAAAGCAAAGTTCAACAATTAAGCATTTCGAAATTGGAGCAAAAAAACAGCCAAACAGAAATCAGAGCAAGACAACCAAGTAGAAATCAGAGTAAACTTTACTGCGGAACAGAAGTAATTGAAACAGTTGCCAAACATAATCAAGATTAACAATGTAAATGTCGTTTAACAAAAGTTGGCGTGAACTAACTATTCTTGAAAACGATTTATCGCTAAAATGAAGTTACAGATATATCGCAGTAGTTGTGATTATTGTGCTCTGTATGTGAACAGGCAGGAAAATGTGTCAGATGTGTTGGAAATGATGAAAAACATAAGAATAGGTTTTATCCTTTCTGGCAATAAATCAGGAGGTGTTAAGATGTTCAAACACCAAATAGGTAACTTTTGCAAGGCTCAAGTCTGCATTAAGCACACATACTTGTGGCAAAACATGCAAAGAAACATTCTGTGATAATATATGCATTGTTTTGTTGTGGCCTGACAAAAATGTCCCGTAGATATGACTGCTCGACCCGAGCTATAAGTGTTCTGGTACTTGTGTTGTCTTTTTACTGTTGTTTTCCTTTTGGAAATCTCTGGTCTAACACTGGTGGGATAAGGCCATGAAGAAGGCTGTCTCTGGTGTAATCCCATCAGGTCCCTTCTGATAAGTAGGATGGGGATGGTTTAGTTTTATTTGTATGTGTTTGGGCGATTTGTTTATCTTTCTTGTTATTTGCACTATTATCATGTTTTTGTATTTGTGGTGACTTGTAGCGTTACTACCGTATGGGCCTACACGCACACACGCGTGATGTCACTACGCGGGGGAGTGTCACTACCACGCGGGTCCACACACACACACATGACGTCATCACGTCTGGATGCGGGAATGACGTCACGGCCAGTTCGGGGTGCCTGGAGGCCGTGGGTCAGTACCACAGGGATTGTGTGAAGCCGTAGCACTCTGGATGAATCCGGCTGGACACGTGACCGGATCAAGATGGGGGCCGGGGGCACCTTGGGGGCCACGTGGACAGGAGAAAAACCTTCTCGAGAGTTCTCGAAGGTGGGGGTGGCTGGGGTGTAGCCCGGACACGCCGAGGCGCATATAAGTGGCTTTCGCACCGGGTTCGAGGCTGCTTGGGTCCGGGATGAAGATGCCTCATGAAGACGCCTCGTGAAGAATAAGAGTCAAGCCTCAAGTCAGCATGGCCAACCGTAGCCCTCCTGGATTGGCCACGCTATCCGTATCAGAGTGTCACTGTTAGCAAGTGACTGTGTGTTAGCGAGGATAGGTCGGTGGTCACCACCCTATGTTAGACTTACCAGTTGTGTTAATTTAGTGACATAGAACGGTCACTACTGTGTCGGCCCGTACGAAGGCTGGGGGCCCCAAGGGGGTGCCTGGGGGGTCACGTGGTGAAGGGATCCGGACCTTCCCAGAGGTGGGGGAAGTGAGGCGTGTCCTGGGAAGGGAGGCGTGGCCTGAAGAGAGCCAGCCACGCCGGGGCGGAGCCAGCCACGCCAAAGCAGATATAAGCGTGGTGTGAACGCAGAGCGAGGCTGTTGTACTGTGCTCCAAAGAGAAGACATCATCGGTCGTCAAGTCCCGAGTCGTCGTCCTGGGCCAGGCAGGCCGTTGCCTGCCTGGTCCAGTCTGTGTCACGTTCCAGAGTGTTAGTGAGTTGAGGAAGGTGGTCACCACCTCATGTACAGTGTTATATTACTTACCGTTAATAAATAGTGTTGCCTCCAAGCTGTGTGTGTGTGCACCTAATTCGAACCCACTACATTAACAATAAATAGTGTTGCCTCCAAAGTTCAGTGTGTGCGCCTCTTTCGAACCATTACATATTATTTGTTGTGATAACATTTGACTCACCCCTTACAGGACATCTGTGAACAAAAAGAGCTTCATAGCTTATCGAATTACATCAGTGTAAATAAATGTTCTGATAATTCATTGTAAATCGCGTCTCAAAACGCCGCTGTGGGATTTGTAATGCTGCGTGCAGTTTTATGCGTGGAGGTGCAGGAAACCACAGCCAAGTGGCGAGGACAACTGCTCTGGGCTTTACCTGCTAAAATAAAATAGTTTAGTTTCCTTTATTGCCCAAGCTCTGTCCTACATTTGGATGTTTGGCCAACTCTATTAACAGGTGTTTAAATATGTGGGAGGAAAACCAGAGTACCTGGAGAAACCCCAAGCAAGCGTACAGATGGATGAAAATGAACATTTGAGAACAAATGGGAATGATTCCACTTGCTGTACTGTCATTGTACCCTGGCGAACCGGGAGACAGCGGACTTTGATGTCTGCAGGAGGGTTAAGGCCTGGAGTTTCACGAGCGTCTGTGGTGTGCTGCATTGTAGCTGGCCTCCTGGTGCCCCTGCTGCTGGACTGGGTGCATCTGCACGGAAGCCACGTGGAGACACAGGCGCAGCTCGTGCTGAGCAGCAGCAGCCCAGGACAGCACCCTCAGTACTGGGACACGGTGAGCACGCCCCTGGCAGCACGCTCAGTACTGGGACACGGTGAACACGCCCTTGGAAGCACACTCAGTACTAGGACATGGTGAGCACGCCCCTGGCAGCACGCTCAGTACTGGGACATGGTGAGCACTGCCTGGCAGTATGCTCAGTACTGGGACACGGTGAACACGCCCTTGGCAGCACACTCAGTACTGGGACATGGTGAGCACGCCCCTGGCAGCACGCTCAGTACTGGCACACGGTGAACACACCCCTGGCAGCATGCTCATTACTCGGACATGGTGAGTACACTGCTGGCAGCACGCTCAGTACTGGGACATGGTGAGTACACTCCTGGCAGCATGCTCACTACGAGGACACGGTGAGCACGCCCTTGGCAGCACGCTCACTACTAGGACATGGTGAGTACACTGCTGGCAGCGCGCTCAGTTCTGGGACATGGTGAGTACACTCCTGGCAGCATGCTCACTACGAGGACACGGTGAGCACGCCCTTGGCAGCACGCTCACTACTAGGACACGGTGAACACGCCCTTGGCAGCACGCTCGGTACTGACACACGGTGAAAAAGCCCCTGGCAGCACGCTCAGGACTAGGACACGGTGAGTACACTCCTGGAAGCATGCTCAATACTAGCACATGGTGAGCACACTCCTGGAAGCTCAACAACACTGGTAGGAGCCTGCTTGACTTATTTGCAGCCCATGGGCTTTTAATCACTATTACACTCTTCCGGCATCGGCGCATCCACGTGACATGGATGCGCAATGGGTCTTGGGAAGAATATCTGCTGAACTAGAGAGTCATGCGACAGCGGATGCTGTGTACCTTTATAGATACTCGTTAACAGCACTTGCCCCAATAGTCTGTTTAAGGCTACGTGGGGGACCTTTGTCTAACCCTGTTGTTGATGCCGGGTGCAGGTGCTGGGCTTTGTGCTTCAGGGCCGCATAGGAGAGGCGCGACAACTGCTATCCCACACAGCCTCCTCTGTGCCCCCCGGCTCTCGGAGTCTGATTAAGCACATGGACACGTTGCTCAAACGGATGCCCTTCTATACGGTGCGTACACACACACTCGTACACACTGTGTGCATGATTTTATCTCCCTTGCCTGGTATACAAGAGGTCGTGGGTTCGATCCTGACCTTGATGCCCGCTATATATTTGGAGTTTGCGTGTCTCTCTCTCCCTCTGGTCGTGTGGATTTTTCTCTGAGTCCTCCGGTTTTTCCCTCCGCATTAATATAATCAACATGCGTTTAAGAATATTTGGCTGTTAAAAATTACCACATGATGATAAGCCACTTCGTTGAGCTATCATTTGTGGCCAGGTTGCCTCTGAAAAAGAGCGATATAGCTCAGTGGGCCTTATCCTGGTAAAATAAATAAAAAATGTTTAGTTTACAAGACAAAGACAAAGAGCCCCCTTATAGCCTCAACATACGTTTTGGGTTTACTCTTCAACACCGGTGTGCTGAACTCGTAATGAATTGGCATGTTTTGTTTACATGACAAACCTTACTTATTGGCGGTGTTGGGTGGTGGTGGGTTTAACGACACCTTGATATTTACGCGATCTAACCCAAAATTTTTCTATAGAATGTGTTAGCGGCGGTGTTGGTGGCGGTGTGTAGGAATGTGTGGTGGGGGTGCGTTGGAATGTGTGGTGGTGCGTGACCAGGCCTCGCAGTCCCTGGCCGAGTTCGACTTGAGGTGGAGACACTGGCAGGAGGAATGCCAGAGTGTGCTTCGGGAGGGAGCCTTTGCTTCTCACCAGCACCTGGAGCTCCTGTGCAAGGTGAGAGGGGAAATTCTCTCCGCTGGTTTTCACCCGAGGTCACCGTCTCAATGCGTCGCCCCTGGGTGGGATGGCGATACAGCAGCTGGATTAATTTCCATTGGAACAGGAATTGAGCGATGCCCGCCTCGCCGCTGTGGCGAAATGTTAACTACCTCGGCTGGTATACAGGAGGTCGTCGGTACGATCCCGACCCTGATGCATGTATATTCTGGAGTTTGCGTGTTTTCCCCGTGGTCGTGTGGATTTTTCGCCAGGTCATCTGTTTTTTTTCTCCACATTTAGAAACATACGTTTCGAGTATTTGGCTGCTATAAGTTTCCACATGATAAGCGACTCTTTGCGCTATCATTTGTGACCAGGCTGTTTCTGAAAAAGAGCTATATACCAGGTAAAAAAAAAGAAAGTTTAGTTTTAAATAGTTTAATAAGTAGGTGATTGAATGGGATTTGTCCAGACGTCCCAATATAGGACCGCAGAGATTGGGAAATTGGCATTCATAATGGAAATGGAGGTTATCATCAGATCCTCAAAATGGGTTGCTGGTGGACAGCGAGTCGACTCTGGTTTTCGCCTCCCTCCACTCAGAGCCTACATGGACGACATTACAACATTGACCACCACTGTCCCATGCACCAGGAGACTGCTCAGAAAACTCGAGGAGAACATCAGCTGGGCCCGTATGAAGATTAAACCATCCAAGTCACGCAGCATCTCGATTGTGAAGGGAGTACTCTGTGACCTGAAATTCTTCATCGGAGATGACCAAATCCCAACAGTGTCTGAGCAGCCGGTAAAAAGCCTTGGAAGGTGGTATGATGCAAGCCTGAAGGACAAAGACCAGGTGCAACAGCTGCGCAAAGACATCAGTAGTAGCCTACAGTCCATCGACAACACCCAGCTACCTGGAAAGGTAAAGGCCTGGTGTCTGCAGTTTGGTCTCCTACCCCAGGTGTTGTGGCCCCTAGCAGTGTATGAGGTTCCAATCTCAACAGTGGAGAAGATGGAAAGAGGAGCCACGAGCTACTTAAAGAAGTGGCTCGGAGTTCCACGATGCCTTACCACCATAGGCCTCTATGGAGATGGTGTCCTTTGTCCGCGAAGGGGCTAAACCACCGAAGAACGGCTCTACACCATTAGAGCGAGACCAGCTGCGCTTGGCCCGCGACTGGAAAATGCTAGCTGACATTGGCCGGCAACTTGTGTTTCCTCCGGAGATCGCAACCACCACCCTAAGACCTGACATGGTGCTCTGGTCCCGTTCGCTCAAGAAGGTCTTCATCATTGAGCTCACAGTACCCTGGGAGGACTCAGTAGATGAGGCTTATGAGCGAAAACATCTGCGCTATGCCGATCTAGCTGCCGAAGCACGGCATCATGGCTGGAACACAGAAGTCCGACCAGTGGAGGTGGGCTGCAGAGGTTTTGTGGCAACATCTACAACCAGACTGCTTAGAGACCTGGGAATTAAGGGCCAGAGCCAGCGTTCGGCAATCAGAGCTGTATCGGAGGCGGCAGAAGGCAGCAGTCAGTGGCTCTGGATGAAGAGGAAAACCCCAGCTGGGCCCCAAAGTGAGAGGGCCAGGAGGTATGCAGTCAACAATGCTTGACTCAGGGAGGAGGACGCCCCTGCCATGCATAGTCCCATGGGATGTTGGCTATCAACAACAAGGCAACTCCTATGACTGATTGGGAATGGGACGCAAGCGTAGGATTGATCACCCTGTCGCTGGCTGCCTTTGGGGAGGGTGTATAGTATGAAAGGCCGAAACACCCTAGGAACCAAAGGGTCACTACTGACGATGCGCTCCCCAAATTTCACCAGGCTCACTGTTCATGAACTCTTGGAAGTGCTTGCACAAAGGATAGTAACATCTCATCCTGTGTTCTTTGGAATCTGAATTTGCATCCTGCGCCTTTGACATCTAAGGAAACTGTGCACATATACTAGTTTCTAACTAACTTGAAGAAAATCTTACTACCAATCGCACCTTTCAAGTAAATGAGCATACAATAAAATTGGCTTTCCTCCCACGCCTGTCGCACAATACCTCGCTGATCTCGTCAAGGAGCATAAACGATCATCACGCAAACTCCGTTCATCCTCGCAACAGTGGCTTTTGGCTTGCCATCGAACAAAGACGGTCACCGCATTGCCCTCTTTCAGATGCGCTTCAGTGGCCGTCTGGATCGCTCTTCTTTCTGCTATTCGAAAGCCGCTAGAGCTATGCACTTTTAAATCATCAATATTGAAAACTTATTTTTTTCTAACTTATTTTTGTGCTTAGTTTGTTGTCCTTCCCCCTCACCTCCGATTAGACGTTTGGCTATGTACGGTGTGAAAGAAGTTAAACATACGTACATACACATAAAAACTATGCAGTAGCAGCTCACACGTCCTTTGGACGTGACAGTCAGTCCGTCCTTCCAGACGTGACGTCCTGCCAAGCCAGCTGGCCAGCAAAACTAAGTTTGAATATTCTGGGAATGATAAGTTTCGAACACGACTTCAACTGATGTAATGTTAACTGATCAGCTATGTCCCTTAAGAATTTACTAAGATACAGGAGATACATTCCAGCACTCCAATTGTCCATATGTAAAGTCTTAATAACTCACAAATTTTATAATTCAATGAGGAAGAATAATACTAAATCATAGAGCAAAGTAAGTACAACATATATAAAAATTATATATTACATAAAACAATAAAATATCATATGTCATAGGTACTTATAGTTTTAATAGATACATAAATATTTGTATGGGGTATATTTGCTCATGTTTACATGGGGGGCGATGTGGCTCAAGAGCGAGTCAAGATGGAGAGAGGCGAGCGGTGGAGTTATACGTGCGGTAATATGGGCGAATGACAACAACAAATAAAGGAGCATTGTACCTCTGCACCGCTTAAAGTAGTCCCTCCGCCACACGAGCAAGCGCGCTCAGCACACAAACGCAACTTAGTAGCGAGTGACTTACAAGTGGTAGTAGACGATTTTGTTGATGATGTTAAACTGATGACTTAAACTGATAGTGATGTCCCCTCAGTTTAACACATAGTAGTAGGAGGCTTTCGCTACCAACATGATCCATAAGAGGTTTTCTTTGGGTTAGATCACTGAAATATAAATGTGTTGCTAAAACCTCCACCACCCAACACAGCCAATAAGTAAGGTTTGCCATGTAAACAATAAATGCGAATTAGGTACTATTACAGCACTAATTTGTATGTTAAGAGAGTCAACCCACATTTACAATTCAAATACCATGATGTTTCACCGGTAATTACAACAACTAGCATCAGGCGAGAGCCAGAATTTTGAAGAAATCCTCCTCCGGTTTTGGCCAATCAGGTGTGAAGACCAGAGGTGGGGGGTCATTCATGTATTCATATAAATTACAATGGAGTAATAGGGTCACAAGTGTGACGACATCACATTTATCCCCCTCTATTTAAGACCGAAAAAGGAGGATTTTTCCACAGTTCTGGCTGTTGCCTGACGAGGTGCCGGCGGAACGATTCCCTCGTGCGGTTGTGCAGATCCTGGCCGGGGAGGAGGAGGCGCTGATGGAGAGCAGGGGCCTCGTGCGGTGGTATGGCTACATGGTGGCTCGCCTGCTCTACAGCCACCCCACGGCCAAGCCTTCTGAGCTGCAGCACTACGTACAGGTGCGCTTGCTGCAGCACCTCCGTTCATCCTACAAAGACAAAGATTCCCCCCTCCCCCCCCACCGTGTATCCTTAACAGATTGTAGGGGCCAATTGCTGTTAGCGGTGGTGGGTGGCCAGCACCAAGCCCGGCCGCTTTTCTCTCCCCAGTGGCAATGTTTACTACACACTGCACCGGGTACTCATTTGAGGTTGAGTCGACCTAGGGGAGGCCCAGGACCGGTTTATATAATCGCTATCACCGGTGGCCGTGAGTGGGAATTGAACTCAGGTCACCGGGTTCGTAGCACGGCACATTAACTGCTACAGTACCCCTCACAAATACAGACACACATAGACACAGATACAAAGACGTACAGAGATGCACAAAGTCACAGACACACAGAGATACATACACACACATAGACATAAACACACAGACACAGAGACACAAACTGAGATATACACACAGATTTAAGGCAAAAGTGAGTGCGTATATTGTAGTGCGCATTATAGATGTAGTGGGTATTGTAGTGTGTAGTATAGTTTATAATTTATACACAAGTGCGCACACACACATTGACCATCCCACGCAGCGCTCCGAGCCTTTCGCCCAATGGCGGTCCAACTCAGAGATGATTTCACGACAATGATGATTATATGACTATTATTGCCTTTGGTTTTTAACCAGGAGAGTCTCTCTGAGTGATGACTCTTTGTTTTGGAGGGAGTCCTGCCAATTGTTCACAGTCGGAGGCGATCTTTGCTATGTTGCTGGGTATTCCCTCATTATTCGCAAGGGGATACGTTCTGGAGATGCTCGTGAAGAGTAAATTTCATGGATAATGATATTGCCGTATGCGCGACGTCTGCAGATGCTTCTAAAGCTTCGAGAAGTTATCTCTCTCTATCTCATCATTTGATCTTCTCATCACTTTATCTCTCATCACTTTATCTCTTAAAACTTCATCTCATTACTTTAACTCTCTTTCTCTCTCGATGGAGAAGTCGCGCAGAGTTGCAGATGCGATTAGCGCATAGCAGGTTTGGAATAACGAGCGAATCCTGTGTGGAATTGAGGGAGGTTTTGTCACATTACTAATACAGGTTTCCTTTGATATATGAAAGGGGTGTGTTCTTCAAAAATACACACTGTTAAATGATTTTTTTTAAGTCGGAACGGCTTTTCCTATTAATTTAATACAAAAAGTAGGTATTGTTTCGAGCAGTAATTCCAACTCTGCTAACCCCACAATACAAAAATAATAATAAAGAACATAATACATTTTGACTTAAAACTTTCGTGACTGCAGGAATTCATATTCTTTGGTTCAGTCGGTAAAGTCACATAGAAAGAAAATAAATTTAATATTAGAATACGACGTTTTGATTGTAACACAAGCAACCGTCATCAGGTAGAACTAAATTTGAGAGAGAAACAAAACACAGACACGGAGACACACAGACAGACACATAAGCAGAGATAGACAACACAGAGACACACAGAGAGAGACACAACATAGACACACAGAGACACAATGCCTCTGTGTCGAGGCCTTAAATAGAGAGAGAGGGGGGGACAGAGAGAGAGGTGGGTCTGCTGGAGCAGCTGTTGGAGCAGAGAAATTAGCATGTCAATGAAAGACGGATAGATGACGCAGCCCTCCCGGGTGGCCTCTTATTTGATGATCTCACGACTTGTGGCGTAGTGAAATTTTGTTTACGGGGAGAATCCGATTTAATCAATCGAAAACTGTCCATAGAGTTAGTTTCCCCAACCAAAAAGATTTCCAAAATCATGAACAAACACAAGATCCAGGTCCGATTTAACACAGTACATAAAATTTGTGATCTGATCCCATCTGTGAAGGACAAGATTTCCGACATGCAATATCCCGGCGTCGACAAACTAAGTTGTATCTGCAGCAGCAGTTACATTGGGGAAACTAATTAATTTAATATAACAGAAATAACTACCCTTTTTAGGGTACTCACCAAAAGATCTCCTGCATGTTGGAGTGACTGGCGATGCGATGTGTACGCATTACTGCTGGACTGGATAGGGACACCGTGACACTGTTACGGATAGATGACGCAGCCCTCCCGGGTGGCCTCTTGTTTGATGATCTCACGACTTGTGGCGTAGTGAAATTTCGTTTACGGGGAGAATCTGATTTAGTCAATCGACAAGTGTCCATAGAGGAGGATTATCTCCAAAATTCTGGCTGTAATGGTGATGCTGAGGAATAGAGGGCATGTGCCGGGAGATCAGGGTTTTGACGGTGCGGCCTGGCGCAGGCGGCCTGCTGTGTGTATGGGAACGACGCGGCCTCCTCCCCGCTCGACCAGCTCCTGCAGGTCGTGTTCGACATGAACCTACACCAGCTGCTCAAGGATTGCAGGCGAGGAACCTTACTCTCACTCGCTCGCTCACTCACTCACCTTACAGGGAACTCGCTCACAAACTCACAGGGAACTCACTCATTTGCAGTGAACTCACTCACTGACAAGAACTCACTTACAGGAAACTCTCACCCTCACAGGGAACTCAATCATAGGGAACTCACTCACAGGGAACTCGCTCACAGGCAACTCACTCACAGGGAACTCATTCACTCACAGGGAACTCACTCACTCACAGGCAACTCACTCACAGGGAACTCATTCACTGACAGGCAACTCACTCACAGGGAACTCATTCACAGGGATCTCACTCACAGGGAACTCACTCATTTGCAGTGAACTCACTCACTGACAGGAACTCACTCACAGGAAACTCTCACCCTCACAGGGAACTCAATCATAGGGAACTCACTCACAGGGAACTCGCTCACAGGCAACTCACTCACAGGGAACTCATTCACTCACAGGGAACTCACTCACAGGGAACTCATTCACTCACAGGGAACTCATTCACTCACAGGGAACTCATTCACAGGGAACTCACTCACAGGGAACTCACTCATAGGGAACTCATTCACTCACAGGGAACTCATTCACAGGGAACTCACTCACAGGGAACTCACTCACAGGGAACTCATACGGAACTCACTCACAGGCAACTCACTCAGAGGGAACTCATTCACTCACAGGGAACTCACTCACAGGGAACTCATTCACTCACAGGGAACTCATTCACTCACAGGGAACTCATTCACAGGGAACTCACTCACAGGGAACTCACTCATAGGGAACTCATTCACTCACAGGGAACTCATTCACAGGGAACTCACTCACTCACAGGGAACTCACTCACTTACAGGGAACTCATTTACTCACAGGGAACTCACTCACAGGGAACTCATTCACTCACAGGGAACTCATTCACAGGGAACTCACTCACTCACTCACTCACAGGGAACTCATTCACTCACAGGGAACTCACTCACAGGGAACTCACTCACTCACAGGGAACTCACTTACTCACTCACAGGGAACTCACTCACTCACTGACAGGGAACTCACTCACAGGGAACGCACAGGGAACTCACTCACAGGGAACTCACTCACAGGGAACTCATTCATAGGGAACTCACTCACAGGGAACTCACTCACTCACACGGAACTCACTCACTCACTCACAGGGAACTCACTCACAGGGAACTCACTCACAGGGAACTCACTCACAGGGAACTCATTCACTCACAGGGAACTCACTCACAGGGAACTCACTCACTCACAGGGAACTCACTTACTCACAGGGAACTCACTCACTCACAGGCAACTCACTCACTGACAGGGAACTCACTCACAGGGAACGCACAGGGAACTCACTCACTCACAGGGAACTCACTCACAGGGAACTCATTCATAGGGAACTCACTCACTCACTCACAGGGAACTCACTCACTCACAGGGAACTCACTCACTCACAGGGAACTCACTCACAGGGAACGCACTCACTCACAGGGAACTCACTCACTCACAGGGAACTCACTCACAGGGAACTCACTCACAGGGAACTCACTCACTCACAGGGAACTCACTCACTTACAGGGAACTCATTTACTCACAGGGAACTCACTCACAGGGAACTCATTCACTCACAGGGAACTCATTCACAGGGAACTCACTCACTCACTCACAGGGAACTCATTCACTCACAGGGAACTCACTCACAGGGAACTCACTCACTCACAGGGAACTCACTTACTCACTCACAGGGAACTCACTCACTCACTGACAGGGAACTCACTCACAGGGAACGCACAGGGAACTCACTCACAGGGAACTCACTCACAGGGAACTCATTCATAGGGAACTCACTCACAGGGAACTCACTCACTCACACGGAACTCACTCACTCACAGGGAACTCACTCACAGGGAACTCACTCACAGGGAACTCACTCACAGGGAACTCACTCACTCACAGGGAACTCATTCACTCACAGGGAACTCACTCACAGGGAACTCACTCACTCACAGGGAACTCACTTACTCACAGGGAACTCACTCACTCACAGGCAACTCACTCACTGACAGGGAACTCACTCACAGGGAACGCACAGGGAACTCACTCACTCACAGGGAACTCACTCACAGGGAACTCATTCATAGGGAACTCACTCACTCACTCACAGGGAACTCACTCACTCACAGGGAACTCACTCACTCACAGGGAACTCACTCACAGGGAACGCACTCACTCACAGGGAACTCACTCACTCACAGGGAACTCACTCACAGGGAACTCACTCACAGGGAACTCACTCACTCACAGGGAACTCACTCACTCACAGGAAACTCACTCACTCACAGGGAACTCACTCACAGGGAACTCACTCACAGGGAACTCACGCACAGGGAACTCACTCACAGGGAACTCATTCACTCACAGGGAACTCACTCACAGGGAACTCACTCACAGGGAACTCATTGACAGGGAAATCACTCACTCACAGGGAACTCACTCACAGGGAACTCACTCACTCACAGGAAACTCACTCACAGGTAACTCACTCACAGGGAACTCACTCACAGGCAACTCACTCACAGGGAACTCACTCACAGGGAACTCACTCACAGGGAACTCATTCACTCACAGGGAACTCATTCACAGGGAACTCATTCACAGGGAACTCACTCACAGGGAACTCATTCACTCACAGGGAACTCACTCACATGGAACTCACTCACTCACAGGGGACTCACTTACTCACAAGGAACTCACTCACAGGGAACTCACTCACTCACAGGCAACTCGCTCACTGACAGGGAACTCACTCACAGGGAAAGCACAGGGAACTCACTCACTCACAGGGAACTCACTCACAGGGAACTCATTCATAGGGAACTCACTCACTCACAGGGAACTCACTCACTCACAGGGAACTCACTCACTCACAGGGAACTCACTCACAGGGAACTCACTCACTCACAGGGAACTCACTCACTCACAGGGAACTCACTCACTCACATGGAACTCACTCACAGGAAACTCACTCGCTCACAGGGAACTCACTCACAGGGAACTCACTCACAGGGAACTCACTCACAGGGAACTCATTCACTCACAGGGAACTCACTCACAGGGAACTCATTGACAGGGAAATCACTCACTCACAGGGAACTCGCTCACAGGGAACTCACTCACAGGGAACTCACTCACAGGAAACTCACTCACAGGTAACTCACTCACAGGGAACTCACTCACAGGAAACTCACTCACAGGGAACTCACTCACAGGGAACTCACTCACAGGGAACTCATTCACTCACAGGGAACTCACTCACAGGGAACTCATTGACAGGGAACTCACTCACTCACAGGGAACTCACTCACAGGGAACTCACTCACAGGGAACTCACTCACAGGGAACTCACTCACAGGAAACTCACTCACAGGGAACTCACTCACAGGGAACTCACTCACAGGGAACTCACTCACAGGGAACTCACTCACAGGGAACTCATTCACTCACAGGGAACTCACTCACAGGGAACTCATTGACAGGGAACTCACTCACTCACAGGGAACTCACTCACAGGGAACTCACTCACTCACAGGGAACTCAATCACAGGGAACTCACTCACAGGGAACTCATTCACAGGGAACTCGCTCACAGGGAACTCGCTCACAGGGAACTCACTCACAGGGAACTTACTTACTCACGGGAAACTCACTCACAGGGAACTCACTCAGGGAACTCACTCACAAGGAACTCACTCATGGGGAACTCACTCACAGGGAACTCACTCACAGGGAACTCATTCACTCACAGGGAACTCATTCACTCACAGGGAACTCACTCACAGGGAACTCACTCACTCACAGGGAACTCACTCACTCACAGGGAACTCACTCACTCACAGGGAACTCATTCACTCACAGGGAACTCACTCACAGGGAACTCACTCACAGGGAACTCACTCACGGGGAACTCATTCACAGGGAACTCATTCACGGGAAACTCACTCACTCACAGGAAACTCACTCACAGGTAACTCACTCACAGGGAACTCCCTCACAGGAAACTCACTCACAGGGAACTCACTCACAGGGAACTCATTCACTCACAGGGAACTCACTCACATAGAACTCACTCACTCACAGGGAACTCACTTACTCACAAGGAACTCACTCACAGGGAACTCACTCACTCACAGGCAACTCGCTCACTGACAGGGAACTCACTCACTCACAGGGAACTCACTCACAGGGAACTCATTCATAGGGAACTCACTCACTCACAGGGAACTCACTCACTCACAGGGAACTCACTCACTCACAGGGAACTCACTCACAGGGAACTCACTCACTCACTCACAGGGAACTCACTCACTCACAGGGAACTCACTCACAGGGAACTCACTCACTCACAGGGAACTCACTCACTCACAGGAAACTCACTCACTCACAGGGAACTCACTCACAGGGAACTCACTCACAGGGAACTCACTCACAGGGAACTCACTCACAGGGAACTCATTCACTCACAGGGAACTCACTCACAGGGAACTCATTGACAGGGAAATCACTCACTCACAGGGAACTCGCTCACAGGGAACTCACTCACAGGGAACTCACTCACTCACAGGAAACTCACTCACAGGTAACTCACTCACAGGGAACTCACAGGAAACTCACTCACAGGGAACTCACTCACAGGGAACTCACTCACAGGGAACTCATTCACAGGGAACTCACTCACTCACAGGGAACTCACTCACTCACAGGGAACTCACTCACAGGGAACTCACTCACAGGGAACTCACTCACAGGGAACTCACTCACAGAGAACTCATTCACTCACAGGGAACTCACTCACAGGGAACTCATTGACAGGTAACTCACTCACAGGGAACTCACTCACAGGAAACTCACTCACAGGGAACTCACTCACAGGGAACTCACTCACAGGGAACTCACTCACAGGGAACTCATTCATAGGGAACTCACTCACTCACAGGGAACTCACTCACTCACAGGGAACTCAATCACAGGGAACTCACTCACTCACAGGGAACTAACTCACTCACTCACAGGGAACTCACTCACAGGGAACTCACTCACTCACAGGGAACTCACTCACTCACAGGAAACTCACTCACTCACAGGGAACTCACTCACAGGGAACTCACTCACAGGGAACTCACTCACAGGGAACTTACTCACAGGGAACTCACTCACAGGGAACTCATTCACTCACAGGGAACTCACTCACAGGGGACTCATTGACAGGGAAATCACTCACTCACAGGGAACTCGCTCACAGGGAACTCACTCACAGGGAACTCACTCACTCACAGGAAACTCACTCACAGGTAACTCACTCACAGGGAACTCACTCACAGGAAACTCACTCACAGGGAACTCACTCACAGGGAACTCACTCACAGGGAACTCATTGACAGTGAACTCACTCACTCACAGGGAACTCACTCACAGGGAACTCACTCACAGGGAACTCACTCACAGGGAACTCATTCACAGGGAACTCGCTCACAGGGAACTCACTCACAGGGAACTTACTTACTCACGGGGAACTCACTCACAGGGAACTTACTTACTCACGGGGAACTCACTCACAGGGAATGCACTTACTCATGGGGAACTCACTCACAGGGAACTCACTCACTCACAGGGAACTCATTCACTCACAGGGAACTCATTCACTCACAGGGAACTCACTCATAGGGAACTCACTCACAGGGAAATCACTCACTCACAAGGGAACTCACTCACAGGGAACTCACTCACAGGAAACTCACTCACAGGGAACTCATCCACTCACAGGGAACTCATTCACTTACAGAGAACTCACTCACAGGGAACTCACTCACTCACAGGGAACTCACTCACAGGGAACTCACAGGGAACTCATTGACAGGGAACTCACTCACAGGGAACTCGCTCACAGGGAACTCACTCACAGGGAACTCATTCACTCACAGGGAACTCATTGACGGGGAACTCACTCACTCACAGGGAACTCACTCACAGGGAACTCACTCACTCACAGGGAACTCACTCACTCACAGGGAACTCACTCACTCACAGGGAACTCATTCACTCACAGGGAACTCACTCACAGGGAACTCACTCACTCACAGGGAACTCACTCACTCACAGGGAACTCATTCACTCACAGGGAACTCACTCACAGGGAACTCACTCACTCACAGGGAACTCATTGACGGGGAACTCACTCACTCACAGGGAACTCACTCACAGGAACTCACTCACTCACAGGGAACTCACTCACAGGGAACTCATTCACAGGGAACTCGCTCACAGGGAACTCGCTCACAGGGAACTTACTTACTCACGGGAAACTCACTCACAGGGAACTCACTCACAGGGAACTCACTCACAAGGAACTCACTTACTCATGGGGAACTCACTCACAGGGAACTCACTCACAGGGAACTCATTCACTCACAGGGAACTCATTCACTCACAGGGAACTCACTCACAGGAAACTCACTCACAGGAAACTCACTCACAGGGAACTCATCCACTTACAGGGAACTCATTCACTTACTGAGAACTCACTCACAGGGAACTCACTCACTCACAGGGAACTCACTCACAGGGAACTCACTCACAGGGAACTCATTCACTCACAGGGAACTTGCTCACAGGGAACTCACTCACAGGGAACTCATTCACTCACAGGGAACTCATTCACAGTGAATTCGCTCACAGGAAACTCACTCACAGGGAACTCACTCACTCACAGGGAACTCACTCACTCACTCACAGGGAACTCACTCACAGGGAACTCACTCACTCACAGGGAACTCACTCACTCACAGGGAACTCACTCACTCACAGGGAACTCACTCACAGGGAACTCACTCACTCACAGGAAACTCACTCACTCACAGGGAACTCACTCACAGGGAACTCATTCACTCACAGGGAACTCACTCACAGGGAACTCATTGACAGGGAAATCACTCGCTCACAGGGAACTCACTCACAGGGAATTCACTCACTCACAGGGAATTCACTCACTCACAGGTAACTCACTCACAGGGAACTCACTCACAGGGAACTCACTCACAGGGAACTCACTCACAGGGAACTCATTCACTCACAGGGAACTCACTCACAGGGAACTCATTGACAGGGAACTCACTCACTCACAGGGAACTCACTCACTCACAGGGAACTCACTCACAGGGAACTCACTCACATGGAACTCATTCACAGGGAACTCGCTCACAGGGAACTCGCTCACAGGGAACTCACTCACAGGGAACTCACTTACTCATGGGGAACTCACTTACTCATGGGGAACTCACTCACAGGGAACTCACTCACAGGGAACTCACTCACAGGGAACTCATTCATAGTGAACTCACTCACTCACAGGGAACTCACTCACTCACAGGGAACTCACTCACAGGGAACTCACTCACTCACAGGGAACTCACTCACTCACAGGGAACTCACTCACTCACAGGGAACTCACTCACTCACAGGGAACTCACTCACTCACAGGGAACTCACTCACTCACAGGGAACTCACTCACTCACAGGGAACTCACTCACAGGGAACTCACTCACTCACAGGGAACTCACTCACTCACAGTGAACTCACTCACTCACAGGGAACTCACTTACTCACAGTGAACTCACTCACTCACAGGAAACTCACTCACTCACAGGGAACTCACTCCCAGGGAACTCACTCACAGGGAACTCACTCACAGGGAACTCACTCACAGGGACCTCATTGACAGGGAAATCACTCACTCACAGGGAACTCGCTCACAGGGAACTCACTCACTCACAGGGAACTCACTCACTCACAGGGAACTCACTCACTCACAGGGAACTCACTCACAGGGAGCTCACTCACTCACAGGGAACTCACTCACTCACAGGGAACTCACTCACAGGGAACTCACTCACTCACAGGGAACTCACTCACTCACAGGGAACTCACTCACAGGGAACTCACTCACTCACAGGGAACTCACTCACTCACAGGGAACTCACTCACTCACAGTGAACTCACTCACTCACAGGAAACTCACTCACTCACTCACAGGAAACTCACTCACTCACAGGGAACTCACTCCCAGGGAACTCACTCACAGGGAACTCACTCACAGGGAACTCACTCACAGGGAACTCATTCACTCACAGGGAACTCACTCACAGGGACCTCATTGACAGGGAAATCACTCACTCACAGGGAACTCGCTCACAGGGAACTCACTCACTCACAGGGAACTCACTCACAGGGAACTCACTCACTCACAGGGAACTCACTCACTCACAGGGAACTCACTCACAGGGAACTCATTCACTCACAGGGAACTCACTCACAGGGACCTCATTGACAGGGAAATCACTCACTCACAGGGAACTCATTCATAGGGAACTCACTCACTCACAGGGAACTCACTTACTCACAGGGAACTCACTCACTCACAGGGAACTCACTCACTCACAGGGAACTAACTCACTCACTCACTCACAGGGAACTCACTCACAGGGAACTCACTCACAGGGAACTCACTCACAGGGAACTCACTCACAGGGAACTCATTCACTCACAGGGAACTCACTCACAGGGAACTCATTGACAGGGAAATCACTCACAGGGAACTCGCTCACAGGGAACTCACTCACAGGGAACTCATTCACTCACAGGGAACTCATTGACGGGGAACTCACTCACTCACAGGGAACTCACTCACTCACAGTGAACTCACTCACTCACAGGAAACTCACTCACTCACAGGGAACTCACTCCCAGGGAACTCACTCACAGGGAACTCACTCACAGGGAACTCACTCACAGGGAACTCATTCACTCACAGGGAACTCACTCACAGGGACCTCATTGACAGGGAAATCACTCACTCACAGGGAACTCGCTCACAGGGAACTCACTCACTCACAGGGAACTCACTCACAGGGAACTCACTCACTCACAGGGAACTCACTCACTCACAGGGAACTCACTCACAGGGAACTCATTCACTCACAGGGAACTCACTCACAGGGACCTCATTGACAGGGAAATCACTCACTCACAGGGAACTCATTCATAGGGAACTCACTCACTCACAGGGAACTCACTCACTCACAGGGAACTCACTCACTCACAGGGAACTCACTCACTCACAGGGAACTAACTCACTCACTCACTCACAGGGAACTCACTCACAGGGAACTCACTCACAGGGAACTCACTCACAGGGAACTCACTCACAGGGAACTCACTCACAGGGAACTCATTGACAGGGAAATTACTCACAGGGAACTCGCTCACAGGGAACTCACTCACAGGGAACTCATTCACTCACAGGGAACTCATTGACGGGGAACTCACTCACTCACAGGGAACTCACTCACAGGGAACTCACTCACTCACAGGGAACTCACTCACTCACAGGGAACTCACTCACTCACAGGGAACTCATTCACTCACAGGGAACTCACTCACAGGGAACTCACTCACTCACAGGGAACTCACTCACTCACAGGGAACTCATTCACTCACAGGGAACTCACTCACAGGGAACTCACTCACTCACAGGGAACTCATTGACGGGGAACTCACTCACTCACAGGGAACTCACTCACAGGAACTCACTCACTCACAGGGAACTCACTCACAGGGAACTCATTCACAGGGAACTCGCTCACAGGGAACTCGCTCACAGGGAACTCGCTCACAGGGAACTCACTCACAGGGAACTTACTTACTCACGGGAAACTCACTCACAGGGAACTCACTCACAGGGAACTCACTCACAAGGAACTCACTTACTCATGGGGAACTCACTCACAGGGAACTCACTCACAGGGAACTCATTCACTCACAGGGAACTCATTCACTCACAGGGAACTCACTCACAGGGAACTCACTCACAGGAAACTCACTCACAGGGAACTCATCCACTCACAGGGAACTCATTCACTTACTGAGAACTCACTCACAGGGAACTCACTCACTCACAGGGAACTCACTCACAGGGAACTCACTCACAGGGAACTCATTCACTCACAGGGAACTTGCTCACAGGGAACTCACTCACAGGGAACTCATTCACTCACAGGGAACTCATTCACAGTGAATTCGCTCACAGGAAACTCACTCACAGGGAACTCACTCACTCACAGGGAACTCACTCACTCACTCACAGGGAACTCACTCACAGGGAACTCACTCACTCACAGGGAACTCACTCACTCACAGGGAACTCACTCGCTCACAGGGAACTCACTCACAGGGAACTCACTCACTCACAGGAAACTCACTCACTCACACGGAACTCACTCACAGGGAACTCATTCACTCACAGGGAACTCACTCACAGGGAACTCATTGACAGGGAAATCACTCGCTCACAGGGAACTCACTCACAGGGAATTCACTCACTCACAGGGAATTCACTCACTCACAGGTAACTCACTCACAGGGAACTCACTCACAGGGAACTCACTCACAGGGAACTCACTCACAGGGAACTCATTCACTCACAGGGAACTCACTCACAGGGAACTCATTGACAGGGAACTCACTCACAGGGAACTCACTCACTCACAGGGAACTCACTCACAGGGAACTCACTCACATGGAACTCATTCACAGGGAACTCGCTCACAGGGAACTCACTCACAGGGAACTCACTTACTCATGGGGAACTCACTCACAGGGAACTCACTCACAGGGAACTCACTCACAGGGAACTCATTCATAGTGAACTCACTCACTCACAGGGAACTCACTCACTCACAGGGAACTCACTCACAGGGAACTCACTCACTCTCAGGGAACTCACTCACAGGGAACTCACTCACTCACAGGGAACTCACTCACTCACAGGGAACTCACTCACTCACAGGGAACTCACTCACTCACAGGGAACTCACTCACAGGGAACTCACTCACTCACAGGGAACTCACTCACTCACAGTGAACTCACTCACTCACAGGGAACTCACTTACTCACAGTGAACTCACTCACTCACAGGAAACTCACTCACTCACAGGGAACTCACTCCCAGGGAACTCACTCACAGGGAACTCACTCACAGGGAACTCACTCACAGGGACCTCATTGACAGGGAAATCACTCACTCACAGGGAACTCGCTCACAGGGAACTCACTCACTCACAGGGAACTCACTCACTCACAGGGAACTCACTCACTCACAGGGAACTCACTCACAGGGAGCTCACTCACTCACAGGGAACTCACTCACTCACAGGGAACTCACTCACAGGGAACTCACTCACTCACAGGGAACTCACTCACTCACAGGGAACTCACTCACAGGGAACTCACTCACTCACAGGGAACTCACTCACTCACAGTGAACTCACTCACTCACAGGAAACTCACTCACTCACAGGGAACTCACTCCCAGGGAACTCACTCACAGGGAACTCACTCACAGGGAACTCACTCACAGGGAACTCATTCACTCACAGGGAACTCACTCACAGGGACCTCATTGACAGGGAAATCACTCACTCACAGGGAACTCGCTCACAGGGAACTCACTCACTCACAGGGAACTCACTCACAGGGAACTCACTCACTCACAGGGAACTCACTCACTCACAGGGAACTCACTCACAGGGAACTCATTCACTCACAGGGAACTCACTCACAGGGACCTCATTGACAGGGAAATCACTCACTCACAGGGAACTCATTCATAGGGAACTCACTCACTCACAGGGAACTCACTCACTCACAGGGAACTCACTCACTCACAGGGAACTCACTCACTCACAGGGAACTAACTCACTCACTCACTCACAGGGAACTCACTCACAGGGAACTCACTCACAGGGAACTCACTCACAGGGAACTCACTCACAGGGAACTCACTCACAGGGAACTCATTGACAGGGAAATCACTCACTCACAGGGAACTCACTCACAGGGAACTCACTCACTCACAGTGAACTCACTCACTCACAGGAAACTCACTCACTCACAGGGAACTCACTCCCAGGGAACTCACTCACAGGGAACTCACTCACAGGGAACTCACTCACAGGGAACTCATTCACTCACAGGGAACTCACTCACAGGGACCTCATTGACAGGGAAATCACTCACTCACAGGGAACTCGCTCACAGGGAGCTCACTCACTCACAGGGAACTCACTCACTCACTCACAGGGAACTCACTCACTCACAGGGAACTCACTCACAGGGAACTCATTCACTCACAGGGAACTCACTCACAGGGACCTCTTTGACAGGGAAATCACTCACTCACAGGGAACTCATTCATAGGGAACTCACTCACTCACAGGGAACTCACTCACTCACAGGGAACTCACTCACTCAGTGGGAACTCACTCACAGGGAACTAACTCACTCACTCACAGGGAACTAACTCACTCACTCACAGGGAACTCACTCACAGGGAACTCACTCACAGGGAACTCACTCACAGGGAACTCACTCACAGGGAACTCACTCACTCACAGGGAACTCGCTCACAGGGAACTCACTCACAGGGAACTCACTCACTCACAGGAAACTCACTCACAGGTAACTCACTGACAGGGAACTCACTCACAGGGAACTCACTCACAGGGAACTCACTCACAGGGAACTCACTCACAGGGAACTCATTCATAGGGAACTCACTCACTCACAGGGAACTCACTCACTCACAGGGAACTCACTCACAGGGAACTCACTCACTCACAGGGAACTAACTCACTCACTCACTCACAGGGAACTCACTCACAGGGAACTCACTCACTCACAGGGAACTCACTCACTCACAGGAAACTCACTCACTCACAGGGAACTCACTCACAGGGAACTCACTCACATGGAACTCACTCACAGGGAACTCACTCACAGGGAACTCATTCACTCACAGGGAACTCACTCACAGGGAACTCACTCACAGGGAACTCATTGACAGGGAAATCACTCACTCACAGGGAACTCGCTCACAGGGAACTCACTCACAGGGAACTCACTCACTCACAGGAAACTCACTCACAGGTAACTCACTCACAGGGAACTCACTCACAGGAAACTCACTCACAAGGAACTCACTCACAGGGAACTCACTCACAGGGAACTCATTCACTCACAGGGAACTCACTCACAGGGAACTCATTGACAGGGAACTCACTCACTCACAGGGAACTCACTCACTCACAGGGAACTCACTCACAGGGAACTCACTCACAGGAAACTCACTCACAGGGAACTCACTCACAGGGAACTCACTCACAGGGAACTCATTCACTCACAGGGAACTCACTCACAGGGAACTCACTCACAGGGAACTCACTCACAGGGAACTCATTGACAGGGAACTCACTCACTCACAGGGAACTCACTCACAGGGAACTCATTCACTCACAGGGAACTCACTCACAGGGACCTCATTGACAGGGAAATCACTCACTCACAGGGAACTCATTCATAGGGAACTCACTCACTCACAGGGAACTCACTCACTCACAGGGAACTCACTCACTCACAGGGAACTCACTCACAGGGAACTCACTCACTCACAGGGAACTAACTCACTCACTCACAGTGAACTCACTCACAGGGAACTCACTCACAGGGAACTCACTCACAGGGAACTCATTCACTCACAGGGAACTCACTCACTCACAGGGAACTCATTGACAGGGAAATCACTCACTCACAGGGAACTCACTCACAGGGAACTCACTCACTCACAGTGAACTCACTCACTCACAGGAAACTCACTCACTCACAGGGAACTCACTCCCAGGGAACTCACTCACAGGGAACTCACTCACAGGGAACTCACTCACAGGGAACTCATTCACTCACAGGGAACTCACTCACAGGGACCTCATTGACAGGGAAATCACTCACTCACAGGGAACTCGCTCACAGGGAGCTCACTCACTCACAGGGAACTCACTCACTCACAGGGAACTCTCTCACTCACAGGGAACTCACTCACAGGGAACTCATTCACTCACAGGGAACTCACTCACAGGGAACTCACTCACTCACAGGGAACTCACTCACTCACAGGGAACTCACTCACAGGGAACTCACTCACTCACAGGAAACTCACTCACTCACAGGGAACTCACTCACAGGGAACTCACTCACAGGGAACTCACTCACAGGGAACTAATTCACTCACAGGGAACTCATTCACTCACAGGGAACTCACTCACTCACAGGGAACTCACTCACAGGGAACTCACTCACAGGGAACTCATTGACAGGGAAATCACTCACTCACAGGGAACTCGCTCACAGGGAACTCACTCACAGGGAACTCACTCACTCACAGGAAACTCACTCACAGGTAACTCACTCACAGGGAACTCACTCACATGCAACTCACTCAGAGGGAACTCACTCACAGGGAACTCACTCACAGGGAACTCACTCACAGGGAACTCACTCACAGGGAACTCATTCACAGGGAACTCACTCACTCACAGGGAACTCATTCACTCACAGGGAACTCACTCACATGGAACTCACTCACTCACAGGGAACTCACTTACTCACAAGGAACTCACTCACAGGGAACTCACTCACAGGGAACTCACTCACAGGAAACTCACTCACAGGGAACTCACTCACAGGGAACTCACTCACAGGGAACTCACTCACAGGGAACTCACTCACAGGGAACTCACTCACAGGGAACTCACTCACTCACAGGGAACTCGCTCACAGGGAACTCACTCACAGGGAACTCACTCACTCACAGGAAACTCACTCACAGGTAACTCACTGACAGGGAACTCACTCACAGGAAACTCACTCACAGGGAACTCACTCACAGGGAACTCACTCACAGGGAACTCACTCACAGGGAACTCATTCATAGGGAACTCACTCACTCACAGGGAACTCACTCACTCACAGGGAACTCACTCACAGGGAACTCACTCACTCACAGGGAACTAACTCACTCACTCACTCACAGGGAACTCACTCACAGGGAACTCACTCACTCACAGGGAACTCACTCACTCACAGGAAACTCACTCACTCACAGGGAACTCACTCACAGGGAACTCACTCACAGGGAACTCACTCACAGGGAACTCACTCACAGGGAACTCACTCACAGGGAACTCACTCACAGGGAACTCACTCACAGGGAACTCATTGACAGGGAAATCACTCACTCACAGGGAACTCGCTCACAGGGAACTCACTCACAGGGAACTCACTCACTCACAGGAAACTCACTCACAGGTAACTCACTCACAGGGAACTCACTCACAGGAAACTCACTCACAGGGAACTCACTCACAGGGAACTCACTCACAGGGAACTCATTCACTCACAGGGAACTCACTCACAGGGAACTCATTGACAGGGAACTCACTCACTCACAGGGAACTCACTCACTCACAGGGAACTCACTCACTCACAGGGAACTCACTCACAGGAAACTCACTCACAGGGAACTCACTCACAGGGAACTCACTCACAGGGAACTCATTCACTCACAGGGAACTCACTCACAGGGAACTCACTCACAGGGAACTCACTCACAGGGAACTCATTGACAGGGAACTCACTCACTCACAGGGAACTCACTCACTCACAGGGAACTCACTCACTCACAGGGAACTCACTCACAGGGAACTCACTCACTCACAGGGAACTAACTCACTCACTCACAGTGAACTCACTCACAGGGAACTCACTCACAGGGAACTCACTCACAGGGAACTCATTCACTCACAGGGAACTCACTCACTCACAGGGAACTCATTGACAGGGAAATCACTCACTCACAGGGAACTCACTCACAGGGAACTCACTCACTCACAGTGAACTCACTCACTCACAGGAAACTCACTCACTCACAGGGAACTCACTCCCAGGGAACTCACTCACAGGGAACTCACTCACAGGGAACTCACTCACAGGGAACTCATTCACTCACAGGGAACTCACTCACAGGGACCTCATTGACAGGGAAATCACTCACTCACAGGGAACTCGCTCACAGGGAGCTCACTCACTCACAGGGAACTCACTCACTCACAGGGAACTCTCTCACTCACAGGGAACTCACTCACAGGGAACTCATTCACTCACAGGGAACTCACTCACAGGGAACTCACTCACTCACAGGGAACTCACTCACTCACAGGGAACTCACTCACAGGGAACTCACTCACTCACAGGAAACTCACTCACTCACAGGGAACTCACTCACAGGGAACTCACTCACAGGGAACTCACTCACAGGGAACTAATTCACTCACAGGGAACTCATTCACTCACAGGGAACTCACTCACTCACAGGGAACTCACTCACAGGGAACTCACTCACAGGGAACTCATTGACAGGGAAATCACTCACTCACAGGGAACTCGCTCACAGGGAACTCACTCACAGGGAACTCACTCACTCACAGGAAACTCACTCACAGGTAACTCACTCACAGGGAACTCACTCACATGCAACTCACTCAGAGGGAACTCACTCACAGGGAACTCACTCACAGGGAACTCACTCACAGGGAACTCACTCACAGGGAACTCATTCACTCACAGGGAACTCATTCACAGGGAACTCACTCACAGGGAACTCATTCACTCACAGGGAACTCACTCACATGGAACTCACTCACTCACAGGGAACTCACTTACTCACAAGGAACTCACTCACAGGGAACTCACTCACAGGGAACTCACTCACAGGAAACTCACTCACAGGGAACTCACTCACAGGGAACTCACTCACAGGGAACTCATTCACTCACAGGGAACTCACTCACAGGGAACTCACTCACAGGGAACTCACTCACAGGGAACTCATTGACAGGGAACTCACTCACTCACAGGGAACTCACTCACAGGGAACTCATTCACTCACAGGGAACTCACTCACAGGGACCTCATTGACAGGGAAATCACTCACTCACAGGGAACTCATTCATAGGGAACTCACTCACTCACAGGGAACTCACTCACTCACAGGGAACTCACTCACTCACAGGGAACTCACTCACAGGGAACTCACTCACTCACAGGGAACTAACTCACTCACTCACAGTGAACTCACTCACAGGGAACTCACTCACAGGGAACTCACTCACAGGGAACTCATTCACTCACAGGGAACTCACTCACTTACAGGGAACTCATTGACAGGGAAATCACTCACTCACAGGGAACTCACTCACAGGGAACTCACTCACTCACAGTGAACTCACTCACTCACAGAAAACTCACTCACTCACAGGGAACTCACTCCCAGGGAACTCACTCACAGGGAACTCACTCACAGGGAACTCACTCACAGGGAACTCATTCACTCACAGGGAACTCACTCACAGGGACCTCATTGACAGGGAAATCACTCACTCACAGGGAACTCGCTCACAGGGAGCTCACTCACTCACAGGGAACTCACTCACTCACAGGGAACTCTCTCACTCACAGGGAACTCACTCACAGGGAACTCATTCACTCACAGGGAACTCACTCACAGGGAACTCACTCACTCACAGGGAAATCACTCACTCACAATGAACTCACTCACAGGGAACTCACTCACTCACAGGAAACTCACTCACTCACAGGGAACTCACTCACAGGGAACTCACTCACAGGGAACTCACTCACAGGGAACTAATTCACTCACAGGGAACTCATTCACTCACAGGGAACTCACTCACAGGGAACTCACTCACAGGGAACTCATTGACAGGGAAATCACTCACTCACAGGGAACTCGCTCACAGGGAACTCACTCACAGGGAACTCACTCACTCACAGGAAACTCACTCACAGGTAACTCACTCACAGGGAACTCACTCACATGCAACTCACTCAGAGGGAACTCACTCACAGGGAACTCACTCACAGGGAACTCACTCACAGGGAACTCACTCACAGGGAACTCATTCACTCACAGGGAACTCATTCACAGGGAACTCACTCACTCACAGGGAACTCATTCACTCACAGGGAACTCACTCACATGGAACTCACTCACTCACAGGGAACTCACTTACTCACAAGGAACTCACTCACAGGGAACTCACTCACTCACAGGCAACTCGCTCACTCACAGGGAACTCACTCACGGGAACTCATTCATCGGGAACTCACTCACTCACTCACTCACAGGGAACTCACTCACTCACAGGGAACTCACTCACTCACAGGGAACTCACTCACAGGGAACTCACTCACTCACAGGGAACTCACTCACTCACATGGAACTCACTCACAGGAAACTCACTCACTCACAGGGAACTCACTCACAGGGAACTCACTCACAGGGAACTCATTCACTCACAGGGAACTCACTCACAGGGAACTCATTGACAGGGAAATCACTCACTCACAGGGAACTCACTCACATGGAACTCACTCACAGGGAACTCATTCACTCACAGGGAACTCACTCACAGGGACCTCATTGACAGGGAAATCACTCACTCACAGGGAACTCGCTCACAGGGAGCTCACTCACTCACAGGGAACTCACTCACTCACAGGGAACTCTCTCACTCACAGGGAACTCACTCACAGGGAACTCATTCACTCACAGGGAACTCACTCACAGGGAACTCACTCACTCACAGGGAACTCACTCACTCACAATGAACTCACTCACAGGGAACTCACTCACTCACAGGAAACTCACTCACTCACAGGGAACTCACTCACAGGGAACTCACTCACAGGGAACTCACTCACAGGGAACTAATTCACTCACAGGGAACTAATTCACTCACAGGGAACTCATTCACTCACAGGGAACTCACTCACAGGGAACTCACTCACAGGGAACTCATTGACAGGGAAATCACTCACTCACAGGGAACTCGCTCACAGGGAACTCACTCACAGGGAACTCACTCACTCACAGGAAACTCACTCACAGGTAACTCACTCACAGGGAACTCACTCACATGCAACTCACTCAGAGGGAACTCACTCACAGGGAACTCACTCACAGGGAACTCACTCACAGGGAACTCACTCACAGGGAACTCATTCACTCACAGGGAACTCATTCACAGGGAACTCACTCACTCACAGGGAACTCATTCACTCACAGGGAACTCACTCACATGGAACTCACTCACTCACAGGGAACTCACTTACTCACAAGGAACTCACTCACAGGGAACTCACTCACTCACAGGCAACTCGCTCACTCACAGGGAACTCACTCACGGGAACTCATTCATCGGGAACTCACTCACTCACTCACTCACAGGGAACTCACTCACTCACAGGGAACTCACTCACTCACAGGGAACTCACTCACAGGGAACTCACTCACTCACAGGGAACTCACTCACTCACATGGAACTCACTCACAGGAAACTCACTCACTCACAGGGAACTCACTCACAGGGAACTCACTCACAGGGAACTCATTCACTCACAGGGAACTCACTCACAGGGAACTCATTGACAGGGAAATCACTCACTCACAGGGAACTCACTCACATGGAACTCACTCACAGGGAACTCATTCACTCACAGGGAACTCACTCACCGGGAACTCATTGACAGGGAAATCACTCACTCACAGGGAACTCGCTCACAGGGAACTCACTCACAGGGAACTCACTCACTCACAGGGAACTCACTCACAGGAAACTCACTCACAGGGAACTCATTCACAGGGAACTCGCTCACAGGGAACTCGCTCACAGGGAACTCACTCACAGGGAACTTACTTACTCACGGGGAACTCACTCACAGGGAACTCACTCACAGGGAATTCACTTACTCATGGGGAACTCACTCACAGGGAACTCACTCACAGGGAACTCACTCACAGGGAACTCACTCACAGGGAACTCATTCATAGGGAACTCACTCACTCACAGGGAACTCACTCACTCACAGGGAACTCACTCACTCACAGGGAACTCACTCACAGGGAACTCACTCACTCACAGGGAACTAACTCACTCACTCACTCATAGGGAACTCACTCACAGGGAACTCACTCACTCACAGGGAACTCACTCACTCACAGGAAACTCACTCACTCACAGGGAACTCACTCACAGGGAACTCACAGGGAACTCACTCACAGGGAACTCACTCACAGGGAACTCATTCACTCACAGGGAACTCACTCACAGGGAACTCATTGACAGGGAAATCACTCACTCACAGGGAACTCGCTCACAGGGAACTCACTCACAGGGAACTCACTCACTCACTCACAGGAAACTCACTCACAGGTAACTCACTCACAGGGAACTCACTCACAGGAAACTCACTCACAGGGAACTCACTCACAGGGAACTCACTCACAGGGAACTCATTCACTCACAGGGAACTCACTCACAGGGAACTCATTGACAGGGAACTCACTCACTCACAGGGAACTCACTCACTCACAGGGAACTCACTCACTCACAGGGAACTCACTCACAGGGAACTCACTCACAGGAAACTCACTCACAGGGAACTCACTCACAGGGAACTCACTCACAGGGAACTCATTCACTCACAGGGAACTCACTCACAGGGAACTCACTCACAGGGAACTCACTCACAGGGAACTCATTGACAGGGAACTCACTCACTCACAGGGAACTCACTCACAGGGAACTCATTCACTCACAGGGAACTCACTCACAGGGACCTCATTGACAGGGAAATCACTCACTCACAGGGAACTCATTCATAGGGAACTCACTCACTCACAGGGAACTCACTCACTCACAGGGAACTCACTCACTCACAGGGAACTCACTCACAGGGAACTCACTCACTCACAGGGAACTAACTCACTCACTCACAGTGAACTCACTCACAGGGAACTCACTCACAGGGAACTCACTCACAGGGAACTCATTCACTCACAGGGAACTCACTCACTCACAGGGAACTCATTGACAGGGAAATCACTCACTCACAGGGAACTCACTCACAGTGAACTCACTCACTCACAGGAAACTCACTCACTCACAGGGAACTCACTCCCAGGGAACTCACTCACAGGGAACTCACTCACAGGGAACTCACTCACAGGGAACTCATTCACTCACAGGGAACTCACTCACAGGGACCTCATTGACAGGGAAATCACTCACTCACAGGGAACTCGCTCACAGGGAGCTCACTCACTCACAGGGAACTCACTCACTCACAGGGAACTCTCTCACTCACAGGGAACTCACTCACAGGGAACTCATTCACTCACAGGGAACTCACTCACAGGGAACTCACTCACTCACAGGGAACTCACTCACTCACAGGGAACTCACTCACAGGGAACTCACTCACTCACAGGAAACTCACTCACTCACAGGGAACTCACTCACAGGGAACTCACTCACAGGGAACTCACTCACAGGGAACTAATTCACTCACAGGGAACTCATTCACTCACAGGGAACTCACTCACAGGGAACTCACTCACAGGGAACTCATTGACAGGGAAATCACTCACTCACAGGGAACTCGCTCACAGGGAACTCACTCACAGGGAACTCACTCACTCACAGGAAACTCACTCACAGGTAACTCACTCACAGGGAACTCACTCACATGCAACTCACTCAGAGGGAACTCACTCACAGGGAACTCACTCACAGGGAACTCACTCACAGGGAACTCACTCACAGGGAACTCATTCACTCACAGGGAACTCATTCACAGGGAACTCACTCACTCACAGGGAACTCATTCACTCACAGGGAACTCACTCACATGGAACTCACTCACTCACAGGGAACTCACTTACTCACAAGGAACTCACTCACAGGGAACTCACTCACTCACAGGCAACTCGCTCACTCACAGGGAACTCACTCACGGGAACTCATTCATCGGGAACTCACTCACTCACTCACTCACAGGGAACTCACTCACTCACAGGGAACTCACTCACTCACAGGGAACTCACTCACAGGGAACTCACTCACTCACAGGGAACTCACTCACTCACATGGAACTCACTCACAGGAAACTCACTCACTCACAGGGAACTCACTCACAGGGAACTCATTCACTCACAGGGAACTCACTCACAGGGAACTCATTGACAGGGAAATCACTCACTCACAGGGAACTCACTCACATGGAACTCACTCACAGGGAACTCATTCACTCACAGGTAACTCACTCACAGGGAACTCATTGACAGGGAAATCACTCCCTCACAGGGAACTCGCTCACAGGGAACTCACTCACAGGGAACTCACTCACTCACAGGGAACTCACTCACAGGAAACTCACTCACAGGGAACTCATTCACAGGGAACTCGCTCACAGGGAACTCGCTCACAGGGAACTCGCTCACAGGGAACTTACTTACTCACGGGGAACTCACTCACAGGGAACTCACTCACAGGGAATTCACTTACTCATGGGGAACTCACTCACATGGAACTCACTCACAGGGAACTCATTCACTCACAGGGAACTCATTCACTCACAGGGAACTCACTCACTCACAGGGAACTCACTCACTCACAGGGAACTCACTCACAGGGAACTCACTCACAGGAAACTCACTCACAGGGAACTCATCCACTCACAGGGAACTCACTCACAGGGAACTCACTCACAGGGAACTCACTCACAGGAAACTCACTCACAGGGAACTCACTCACTCACAGGGAACTCACTCACAGGGAACTCATTGACAGGGAGCTCACTCACAGGGAACTCACTCACAGGGAACTCACTCACAGGGAACTCACTCACAGGGAACTCATTCATAGGGAACTCACTCACAGGGAACTCACTCACTCACAGGGAACTCACTCACTCACAGGGAACTCACTCACTCACAGGGAACTCACTCACTCACAGGGAACTCACTCACTCACTCACAGGGAACTCACTCACTCACAGGGAACTCACTTTCTCACTCACAGCGAACTCACTCACTCACAGGCAACTCACTCACTGACAGGGAACTCACTCACAGGGAACGCACAGGGAACTCACTCACTCACAGGGAACTCACTCACAGGGAACTCATTCATAGGGAACTCACTCACTCACAGGGAACTCACTCACTCACTCACGGGGAACTCACTCACTCACAGGGAACTCACTCACTCACAGGGAACTCACTCACAGGGAACTCACTCACTCACAGGGAACTCACTCACTCACAGGAAACTCACTCACAGGGAACTCACTCACAGGGAACTCACTCACAGGGAACTCACTCACAGGGAACTCATTCACTCACAGGGAACTCACTCACAGGGAACTCACTCACAGGGAACTCATTGACAGGGAAATCACTCACTCACAGGGAACTCGCTCACAGGGAACTCACTCACAGGGAACTCGCTCACAGGGAACTCACTCACAGGGAACTCACTCACTCACAGGAAACTCACTCACAGGTAACTCACTCACAGGGAACTCACTCACATGCAACTCACTCACAGGGAACTCACTCACAGGGAACTCACTCACAGGGAACTCACTCACTCACAGGGAACTCACTCACAGCGAACTCACTCACTCACAGGGAACTCACTCACTCACAGGGAACTCATTCACTCACAGGGAACTCACTCACAGGGAACTCATTGACAGGGAACTCACTCACTCGCAGGAACTCACTCACAGGGAACTCACTCACTCACAGGAACTCACTCACAGGGAACTTACTCACAGGGAACTCATTGACATTGAACTCACTCACTCACAGGGAACTCACTCACAGGGAACTCACTCACTCACAGGGAACTCACTCACTCACAGGGAACTCATTCACTCACAGGGAACTCACTCACAGGGAACTCACTCACAGGGAACTCACTCACAGGGAACTCACTCACTCACTCACAGGGAACTCACTCACGGGGAACTCATTCACAGGGAACTCACTCACGGGGAACTCACTCACAGGGTTCTCATTCACTCACAGGGAACTCACTCACAGGGAACTCATTCACTCACAGGGAACTCACTCACAGGGAACTCACTCAATCACTCAGAGGCAGCTCACTCACTGACAGGGAACTCACTCACAGGGAATGCACTCACAGGCAACCTGTTCTATTCGACGCAACTATATTAGAAATTAACAAGTTAATAATCATTTGCGTCATTATAGAAATACAAGTCACAGAATACGCATGTGTTCTGAGATGGGAAGGAGGCGTGTGTTGTGCATATTGTCACATGTGCTCTCCGTGGTGGTGACGGTGGTTTTTGCATTTTGAGACTGAAAGGGGGGGGGGGTGCTTGGTGTGGGACACGTTTAGTGCGGTGGCCTTTGTGGATTGCCAACTCACCCAAATGTTCTTATTATCTCTTTGCAGCTTGGCGCTTAACAACTGGTGGTTCGTGGCCCATCTCAGTGACCTGCTGCATCACTGTCAGCAACTCCAGTAAGAGCCAGCGCCTCATGCTACGCGTATAAAAGACAAAGATCCGCCATATAGCTTTTCAACTACTCGCTAAGAGCACTTGCTCCAACAGTCTGTTAAATGCTATGTGGGGGATCTTTGTATTTTGTATGTGTGTATGTGTGGGGTCAAGGGATGGCTCCTAACTGGTCAACTTTGTTGCGTATGCTAATGGTGTGGGAATTCATATTCTTTGAGTCTTTCATTAAAGCCACGTAGATAGAAAAGAAAAAAAAATAACAATATCACGATGTGTCAATCGCAACACAAGCAATCGTCATCAGGTGAATAAAGAGGGGGAAAGCTGCTTAGGCAGGCTGTTTATAAAGGTTTAGAGATGGGCGGGGCGGCTAATGTTAATGTAGGAATGATTATTAACTTGTTTCTTTCTAATATAGTTGCATGGGAATTGCTGTTCACTCTGATAATTAGTTGGAGAAATCTACTGCTGGACCTGGAGTATGCCACTAAGAGGTGGGGCCTTATCATCAGCCACCAAATCAGAGCGCCTACCTGGGTATTTTATCCCATCAATTCCTCCGCCACCTCAACTCCTGTTTGATTAACTGGGGCAGTTGTGGAGAGAGTGGAGGCGTTCCCATACATGAGCAGTGTGCTTAAGACCAGCTGCAGAGGTCTCAATCTGGATCAGTTTAACACGTAGTAGTTGAAGGTTTCCTCGACCAATATTATCCATAATAAAGGTTTTTTTTGGGTTAGATCGCGTAAACATAAATGTATCAATAAACCCACCACCACCCGACACAGCCAGTTAGTAAGGTTTGTCATGTAAACAAAACATGCCAATTAGTTACTCGTTCAGTAATTGATAATGAGTTGGCATGTGTTGTTTACGTGACAACCCTTACTAATCTGAATCAGTTTAGGCAGCATTATATTTAATCAGTTGCATAATGCTGTGTGGGTGCTACCTGCTCCTGTCGGTCCGTATGAAACACCGGGCCTTCTCGGCCACATTTATATGCCCCCTTTTCTCCATTCTTGCAAAACGTGGAGTCCTTTGAAGGAATAACTGCACAAGCTTGAAACATTCAGGCTGATAATTGTTTTTTTACCCTTTTATCTGGCAACAAAACTGACACCATGTTTTTACAAGGAGTCATGTTTGCATTGACCACAATACTTGCGGTCGGAATGCAAACAAAAAACACAACTCTGATAATGTATACACTGTCCTTGAAATTGATTGGTCCACACCCGAGACAGCTTTTCTTAGAGACTAGTCTCACATGGTGTTGGACCAGATGACGCCAAAAGGCGCACAACTCAAAGACAATGCACCATCAGAGTATGAGAGCTCGGGGAAAGCATTTACACCATTGGAACCTCTTTTGTCAGTAGCAAAATATGATAATTGTTTTTTTACCCTTTTATCTGGCAACAAAACTGAACCTTTTGTGGACCAATCAATTTCAAGGACTGTATACATTATCAGAGTTGTGTTTTTTGTTTGCATTCCCACCGCAGGTATTGTGGTCAATGCAAACATGACTCCTTGTAAGAAAAAAGTGTCAGTTTTGTTGCCAGATAAAAGGGTAAAAAAACTATTATCATATTTTGCTACTGGCAAAGGATGTTCCAATGGTGTAAACATTCAGGCTGGTCTGTCCACGATCTAGCCTGGGTTTAACCAGAACATTACGTGAGGCGCTCGCAGATTTTGAAAATAATCTTTACACAGTCCCATCAATGAGCTCCTCCGGCAGGCAATGTGTGTTCGCTGGGAAATGTAGCCCGCATGTCCAGCCCACCGCATGCCCAAGCAACTTATGTTTGACTGGATAGAGGGGTCTAAACGGGCACAACACGTGCTTGTGAAGAGATGGACTGATGAGGTATGAGAGGATGTCGAGCTGAGTGGACTCGCTAAAAATTGGTACCAGCCGTGTCAAAATTGGCCTCTCCCATAACACTTGGGTCTGTCCCATGACCTGCCTGCAAGAGCCTTAAATACTTCACATGACAACTTTAAAATACTCCTAGCCTTGAACACTCCAATTAAATTTTAACTCTTGATTAGTGGGCTACGTACAGTGCGAAAGAAGTTAAACATTTCATATATACATTACGAATGGTAAAAAAAAAGTTCAACAAACATGAATTAGCACGGTTCGCTACGTACGGTGCAAAATATTTTCAACATACATGCGAAAAATAATTTCAACGTACATTAGCACGGTTGGCTACGTACGGTGCGAAAGAAGTTTAACATACATACAAGAGCTGTGGTGATGTTGCTGCCACTTAGTGGTGCAAGGTGGCAGTTGTATATAAGTATCTATATCGGTGCCGTCGTATACCAGTGTAGTGAGTCTAACTGAGTCGCAGACGTTATCTTGGGAGCAACACTATTTATTACACATTAACACGCAACACAACACGATCTGCACTTGGGTCTGGAATGCCCATATAACCACGCTACAGCAGAACTAGACACGGTTCGCTATCCCGGTCCGGACCACAAACGGGGTCCCAGACCGCGTGGCTAGAGGCTTCTCCCTGACGTGGATCTTCGTAATACCAGCACACGAAGAACCTCGAGCTCCTCATTGGGCCCTCGTTATATGCCCCCGGGCTGGGGCTGGCTCCACCCTTCGCCCCGCCCACCTTCCAGGTCTCTCGAGCTCCTTCTCGAAGGTTCCCGAGAGCTCCTTCTCGAAGGTTCCCGAGAGCTCCTTTGGACCACGTGACCGCCCCATGGCCCTTGTCCATCGGTGGCCCCCCTCCAATATTGTCCGGTCACGTGACAGCAGGTCAACCAGCGTATCATGCCCCAAGGTAACCTTGGCTGGCTGACGCTCCCTCTCGCTCCCTCACCAGGAGCCAGCACCGCACACTGCTCGCGGTGCCTCCGCGCTAACCAGCGCTCACCCAAGCCCCACTAGGGCTGGTACTACAGCCTGTAACCCGGGCTGCCCGTAATAACAACACATTACCCGCCGTGGCTTCGTAAGCCCTGGCACCATACAGTGACAAGCACAGTCACTACACGAGTGTGTGTGAGTGTGTGCTTGGTCGTACAGTGGTTATCGCGCTGCGCTACAAACCTGAATACCCGAGTTCGATTCTCACTCACAGCCAAGAACCAGTCCTGGGCCTCCTCCCCTAGGTTGAGTGAGCCTCAAATGAGTACCTGGTGCAGTGCGTAAACATCGCCACTGGTGAGACAAAGGCGGTCGGGCCTGGTGCTGGCTACCTACCCCTCATGTGCCGTGCTGGCCTTCATAGGTGCTCGCTAACTTCACTTGCCCCAACAGTCTATAAAGGCTATACGGGGGATCTGTGTCTTTGTGTGTTGTGGGTCATGTGTAATTGTGAATTAGCGGTTGTGTTGCAGGTCGGGCACCAGTCTGCGTGAGTTCCTCCTCCTGGAATTCGCCACGAACCTCATGGCGCATCACAGGTGGGTTTTCTTTATAACAAGCTCAACTACATTTAATTACATAATTATTGAGTACATTGAACATTCACTTCATTCTCACGAAGGAAGGCACTGCTGGCTTTCACAGACGGTCTGAAGTATCTATGTACAGTAGAACCTCTGGTCACGACCATAACTTTGGTTGCAACCCGATTTGGTCGTGACTCGAACCTAATTTCCCCATTGGATTGTATGTAAATACGATTAATCCGTTCCAAACTCCTATGAACTGTATATAAATATAGTTTTTTTTAGATTTTTAAGCACAAAAATAGTTAATTATGCCATAGAATTCACAGTGTAATAGTAAACTAAATGTAAAAACATTGAATAACACTGAGAAAACCTTGAACAACAGAGAAAACTAACATTGCCGCGTCAAGGTTTAGAATCGTTCAACAAGATGATTGTTTCGTCTGCTACATCAGTCGGTCGATTCTGCGAGAGAGAGAGTGAGAATATTCGTATGAGCAATTCATGTTTCTATTGAAAGTAAGTTAACAGTAATATTTTGGTACAGTATTGTTTTTGGACGCATTCACCGTAATATCGTATGAACGTTTACTTCACCGCATCATTGTATGAATGATGTTATCGATTTACATACTCAGCGCTTTCGCTCTCTAAATTACGGCTTGAATGAGGGGGGAGGGGTATGACTACACTCACAAAATTAATATCTTCCTAGGAATTTTATATAACAAAAGTTATATACATAACTGTTACGCCTTGTGTAATTCAACAAAACAAACAAAACTTAACTCCGAGTTCTCTCCGAATTCACGACAGGAAATTTGGCGCTTACAAAAAAAAATGGCGCGGAAGGGGAAATCGGCCGCGGCCGTGTTTGATCGCCACCCGAGTATGTGTTCGTGACCAGATTAAAAAATATTGTGAATTTTTTGGTCGGAACCCGATTTGGTCGTGGTCAGAAGCGTTCGTGATCAGAGATTCTACTGTATGGGTTTTTTTTGCCCATATATACATACACAGATAGCATGTTTCTTTGCATATTTTGGCACAAGTATGTGTGGTTAATGCAGACTTGATGCCTTGTAAAAGGTATCTATTTGGTGTTTGAACATCTTAACTCCTCCTGTTTTATTGCCAGAAAGGGTAAAACCTCTACTTATTTTTAATTCTTTGCCCAAAAGTCCATTGTTTAAGACTGTGGTGGTGGTGGCGGTTCTGGCCGTGATGGTGGTGATGGTGGTGCCTGCGGTGGTGGTGGTGATGGCGGCGGTGATGATGGTGGTGGTGAAGACGGTGGTGACAGTGGCGGTGATGGTGGTGGTGACAGTGGCGGCGGTGATGGTGGTGATGGTGGTGGCCGTGGTGGTGGTGATGGTGGTGGCCGTGGTGGCGCTGGCCGTGGTGGTGGTGGTGATGGCGGCGATGGCGGCGGTGGTGGTGATGGTGGTGGCGCTGGCGGCGATGTCGGTGATGGTGGCGGTGGTTGCGGAGATGGTGGCGGAGATTGTGGCAATGGCAGTGGCGGCGGTGATGGTGGTGGTCTGTTTGTGTTGGTGCGGTGCCGCAGCTTGTGGAGCCTGGCGCCGGTGTACCTGGATGCGTGCGGTGAGGAGGGCCGCGCTGTCATGAAGCTGTGGCTCGTGCGGCTGCCCCTGCAGAGCGAGCGCAAGGCCCAGAAGGTGCTCAGGATCTGCCAGGAGAGGAACTTGCAGGAGCAGGGTAAGATCTTTTTTTTTTGTTCTTCTGTACACAGTATTTGCCTGCCCACAGGCCTTTAAGCAGCAAGTGGCCCTTCAATAAGCAGGGATGTAGTTCGTTTAACGCAGGGTGTAAAGGAGTTCCAGCCCAGGGAAGTCTTTAATTTAGACTTCGTTCCGTCTTCAGCACAGTACGTCCGTCACCCATCAGGGAATTACTCTGTTGGAGGAGGCGCTCCAAACCCCTTCTATTGGCTCCTTCAATCCCCTCCTTGGTCATTTCTGGAACGCTTTTCCTTCCAATATTAGGAAGCAACTGGAGCTGTGCACTGTTAAATCATCTAGTTTGAAACTAATCTCTTTAGAAATGTTGTTGTGTTTAGTTTATTGTCCTTCACCCTCACAATCCTGATTAGCATGGTTGGCTATGTACGGTGCGAAAGAAGTTCAACATACATACATTAGCACGGTTGGATACATACATTTCAAAATAAGTTCTACATTCATACATTAACACGGTTGACTAAATAAGGTGCGAAAAGTTCTACATGCATACATTAGCATGGTTTGCTACGCACGGTGCGAAAGAAGTTCAACTTACATACATTAGCACGGTTGGATACATACATTGCGAAATAAGTTCTACATTCATACATTAACACGGTTGACTACATAAGGTGCGAAAAGTTCTACATGCATACATTAGCATGGTTTGCTACGTATGGTGCGAAAGAAGTTCAACATACATACATTAGCACGGTTGACTATGTACGGTGCGAAAGAAGTTCAACATACATTTATTAGCATCGTTGGCTATGCACGGTACGTTAGAAGTTCAACACACATACAAACATACATGGAACTTTGCCCGACTCTTCACTGATCCTCTTTATTTCACGTTAAAGGCTCTTTCCAATGACCCTGATGACTAATCCGATTTGGATGGTTTTCCACCCTCCAGTCAGATTGAGCACCCTACGTCCAGCAGCTCTTCCCCCTGTGAGAGCTCCTCACCAATGAGAGTCGAGCGTGCTATTTAAACTCACGAGCCAACAGGCCCGTATGAGTATTGATTTATTTATTTTCTGAATTTGGTTCACCTCTTTGCGTCCCTTGCATAGGCAACCCTGGATATATACGGAACGGAACCGGTCCTGACAGGTTATCCGCAAAGTGAAATTCCGTATGCGGAACCCTTGTGGGACCTTTTTTGCCAGTATCCAAAATGATGAAACAATAATAAGAATAGGTTTTACCCTTTCTGGCAATAAAACAGGAGGTGTTAAGATGTTTAAACATAAGAGGTTGATCTGCTGTTGTGGCTTTATATAGGCACGGGAGGGGGGGGAAGGGGGGTGGGGTTTGTAGAGTCGTAGCTGCAGGAGTTCACGGGGGAGAGGGGGGAGGGTTTGTGGCGTGCAGGGACGGGTGGGGGCTGGAGAAATTAGCATGTCCATGAATTAGTAGATGAAAACAGCACAGGTGGGTGAGTGCAAATCACAGCAGTCAAAACTTGATGTGGTTTATCACGTCCGTCCAATGATTGCTCCATCTGATTCCATCTCCTCGATTAAAGTTTTGTCTGTGTTTGAATATCTGGATGGCTACATCAACACATCTCTGATGGTAGCCCGAGGGTTTGCAGAGCACCTTGTTCTCGGAAAAAACAATGTCATAGCGTTGAAACAATGATCCGCCACCGAGGTGTTGGTTCTACCGTGTTTCAAATCCGCTTTGTGTTCGCGAACCCGGGCTGAGAAATGTCGCTTCGTTTTAATAATGTAACTGCTGCCGCAGACACAACTCAGCTTATAGACACCAGGACATTGCATGTCCGGAATCGCATCCTTCACCGGTGGGATCAAATCACGGATTTTGTGTACTGTATTGAACCGAACTTGGATCTTGTTTTTCTTCAAGATTTTGGAAATCCTTTTGGTGACCCCTGCTATGTATGGCAAGGTGATGGTTTTGATTGGGTCTTCAGAGGGTTATCTACCTATGGTTGGAGATGCAGCTTTGCGGATTGTGCGGTCAGAATATCCATTCCTCCTAAGAGCCTGGCGTACGTGCTCAAGCTCACTGGCTAGGCGGTGTTGGTCGGAGATGCAACGAGCCCTATGGTGTAGTGTTTTGATGAGGGAATTCTTCTGGGCTGGATGGTGGATGGAGTCAGGCTTTAGATAGGAATCCGTGTGGGTGGCTTTCCTATAGACAGTGTCCCAATGAGCCATCAGGCCTCTTCTCGATCAAAACATCCAGGAATGGTAGCTTGCCATCATTTTTCACTTCCATGGTGAATTTGATAGATGGGTGTATGGAATTGATGTGGTTGAGAAATTGGTTCAGTGCTGGCAGGCCATGTGGCCGGATGACGAACGTGTCATCTACGTATCTCTTCCACAAGGAAGGACGTCGGGTGGATGTCTGGATGGCATCTGTGTCAAATTTCTCCATGAAAACATTCGCTACCACTGGTGATAGGGGAGAGTCCATACCTTCATTCTGTTTGTAGAAAGTACCATCACAGGTGAAGTATGTGTTGGTAAGGCAGTGCCTTACCAACAAAGGTACATCAGGATTCAGTCCCTGTTGGACCAGGTCTTCAATGGTTGCAATAGTATCAGGTACGGGTACCTTGGTGAAGAGGGAGACTACATCGAAACTGACGAGCAAATCCTCCGGGGATAGTGATATGTGCTTGATTAGTGAAACCAAGTGGGCCGAATTAAGTACAGCTGAGGCGATCTTGCCCGTGAAGAAAAGCAGAGTCTCAGTCAGCAATCGTGCCAGTCTGTAAGTGGGTGAGTTAATGGTGGAGACGATAGGACGGAGTGGAGTACCCTCTTTATGGATTTTTGGTAGGCCGTAAAATCTGGGTGGTCTAGCAGCCGAAGGTTTTAGAGAGAGCTGTTTGGTGGGTTCGATTAGGGAAGTCGAATTAGTGATTATTTTGTTGGTTTTAGTAGCCAGGCTAATGGTAGGGTCTCTATTAATTTTGGTATAGCAGCCATCATTGAGAGGGTCCTAAATTTTGTTGTTGTATGTGGTTTTATCCATGATGACAGTGGCATTGCGCTTGTCGGCTGAGAGGATGACAATATCAACTCTCTTTTTCCAAACCCTCGTCCTTGCTGATGTTGCTAATGGGTTTCTTAGCATTCTTGAGGATAGCGATTTCAGATCTTGCAACGTCTACTGGGATGTGTCTCAGATCTTTGAGGGCTACGTCGATCTGGGCAATGGTGCCATCCACCGGGATGTGTTTGGGGGTGACTGCGAAATTCAACCCCTTAGTACCGATTTTAGGCTGTCAGAAATTGGGCTGTTACTGTGATTTATAACAATCTTGTTAACATCTAACTTTTTCAAGTGTGGTTTGGATTTCTTTTTTGACAGGAGGTTGAATTTGGCAATCAGGTTAACTCTGCTTTTGGTTGACATTGAAGCAGCTGAAAAAATAGTCATGTTATCTACATGGTCCCAATCAGATGTGAACATTTTGTCTGTTAATGCTACATGTGATTGTAAGAGAGTCTTGTCTAACAACAGCAGATAATTAATTCTCACCTGATGACGGACGCTTGTGTTGCGACCGAAACGTCGTGTTTTCTTTGATTTTTATATCTACGTAACTTTACCAAAAGAACCAGAGAGTATGGATTCCTGCAGTCACGAAAGCTTCAAATCAAGATTTTTGGGTTAGATCGTATACATATTTAAATGTGTCGTTAACCCACACTCCTCTACGCTAACCCACACTTCAAATTTATACATGTTGCAAGGCATCAAATCTGTATTAACCACACATACTTTTTTGAAAACATGCAAACAAACATGCTCTGATGAGAGAATGTCTGTTACCTTTTGCAAGAGTATGTCCTGGGGGGTAGGCCTTCATATGTGCTACTATTCGCTAACAGCACTTTCCCCAAGATTAAATGAAAGGCTTTGCGGGGGATTTTTGTCTTTGTTGGTATCCCAGCTCGCGGGATCTGCAAGGAGATGGCGGTGAGGGCAGTGCGCTCGGGGAGACTCGGACTCGCGCTCAACTGGAGCCTCCGAGCGAAAGATCCCGCACTCACCACGGCACTGGCCGACCGGTACACTCCACCGCACTCCACCAATCTCCACTACATTCTCTCATGTTCAACCATGCTCGTCCACGCTCCACCGAGCTGCTCTGTGCTCCACCGTACTCCTCCACCACCCTTATCCACACTCCTCCACAATACTCCCGTTCCTCCACGCTCAACCGCACTCCACCACGCTTATCTACACTCCATTACGCTCCTCCATACCCCACCACACTCCTCCATGCTCCTCTACGCTAACCCACACTCCTCCATGCTCCTCCATGCTATCCCACACTCCTCGACGTTAAGCCACACTCCTCCACGCTAACCCACACTCCTCCACGCTAACCCACACTCCTCTATGCGAACCCACACTCCTCCACGCTAACCCACACTCCTTCGTGCTAACCCACGCTCCTCCACGCTAACCCACACTCCTCCATGCTCCTCCATGGTAACCCACACTCCTCCACGCTAACCCACACTCCTCCATGCTCCTCCATGGTAACCCACACTCCTCCATGCTAACCCACACTCCTTCGTGCTAACCCACGCTCCTCTATGCGAACCCACACTCCTCCACGCTAACCCACACTCCTCCATGCTCCTCCATGGTAACCCACACTCCTCCACGCTAACCCACACTCCTTCGTGCTAACCCACGCTCCTCTATGCTAACCCACACTCCTCCATGCTCCTCCATGGTAACCCACACTCCTCCACGCTAACCCACACTCCTTCGTGCTAACCCACGCTCCTCTATGCTAACCCACACTCCTCCATGCTCCTCCATGGTAACCCACACTCATCCACGCTAACCCACACTCCTTCGTGCTAACCCACGCTCCTCTATGCGAACCCACACTCCTCCACGCTAACCCACACTCCTCCATGCTCCTCCATGGTAACCCACACTCCACCATGCTAACCCACACTCCTCCACGCTAACCCACACTCATCCACACTGACCCACACTCCTACATACTCCTCCACGCTAACCCATGCTCCACCACAGTCCTCCACGCTCCTCCACTTTTCTACACTCCTCTAAGCTTTTTTATGCTCCACCATGCTCCACCATGTCCCACCACTCTCCACCTCGCTTTTCCACTCTCCACCACTCTCCACGACGCTCCTCCACGCTCCGGGGTGGCCACTGGACATACACCGTGAATCTTCCCCGAGCGGAGAACGCGCTACAGCTGGGCCCCGTCACCGCCCATCATTAATCATTCACAATAATCTTCCAATTTCGTCGTGGAGAACATAAATAATAAATTCTATCAGCAATGTCTCCTCCACATGAAAAATAGTGGGGTGCCACGGTGGCAAGATGTTAATTACCTTGCCTGGTATAAATGAGGTTGTGGTTTCGATCCCGTCCTTGACGCCTGCTCTATGTATGGAGTTTGCGTGTCTCTCCCCATGTTCCATGATTTTTTCGGTATAGTCACGTAGAAAAAAATAAACAATAATAAAAGTTTTATTATTGTTTTAATTAAATTTTCTATCTACATGACATAGAATATGAATTCCTACAGTCACGAAAGCTTTAAGTCAAAATCTCTCCTCATAGTCGTGTGGATTTGTCTCCGGGTCCTCTGGGTTTTCCCTCTACATTTAGAATCAACATGTGTGTAGAATATTTGGCTGCTGTAAATTTCTATGCGATAAGCCACTTCTTTGAGCTATCATTTGTGATAGGTCGCTTCTGAAAAGGAGCTACATAGCGCAGTGGGGCCTTACCTGCTACAATAATAAAATAGTAGTTTACAATTAATTCTTGCATGGATCTCACCATCTTCTAGGAGTGCTTTCAAGCAGCATTCATTCCAGTGCAAGCAAACTGCCCCTGTATCACATTCTGGCAGTTCACCAGCATTGATTCGAGCTAGCTGATGAGACAATGTATGTCGACACTGGACCAGGGTTTTGCTCGTGCTGAATCAATGCTGTGAAAATGTATACACTCCCAGACCTCTTACCACCTTGTTTGGGGCAGGAGGCCTGCTGCCCATCTTTCTTAACCCCCCCCCCCCTGCTGCTTTCCATAACCGGATTTAAGCTCATGTTGACGATTCACGCATGTGTGGGAAGTATTCAGGAGGCTTGACGACGGGATCGGAGGCACACTTATTTATTAACACCAACTTGTGTACAGTAGCGGGTACACACAGTACTTAAGGGGTTAACGTCCCCTTTACTCGGCTAACAGGGAGACACAACATCTAACCCCGCTAACCTAAGCCCAAGTCCTCCACTACGGAGCTAAGGGAGGCTACCTATCCCAGCCCTGGTCAAGCTGGGATCCCGGCACCCTGAGTCTGGGCTCTCGGGGCCACGCCACCGGCTTGCCCTGGTCGGCCCTGACAAGGACAGCGAGCCAGGGGAGCTCCGGGGCCTATGCTAGCTGGTCTTCGGTCTTCGCTGGTTAAAGCTGATACCCCGACCTCGAGCCCTCCGGCTCACCACCTTTTATAGTACTCGGCCCCCGGGAGGGGCCCGTGGGGGATGCAGGTGCGAACGTCGGTGTGAGCACCTCCTCTGTGTACGGCCCTAACCACGCCCCCTGTGTTTGTTAGCCATCCGCGCCCATACACAATTACACCTCTACACATGCGACACTACGTGATGTAACGGGCCTGCGTATTGCCTCAATAAAAAAATAAAATAAGAAGTAATAATGAAATAATAAATAAAGTCATGGACAACAAAAATGGAAACTGGATTTTTCCCCCAAAAATATTGAAAAACAATCATATTTTTTACACATGTAAATAATAAAAAGTAATAATAATATACTTATAAAAATCATGCACTCCCAGAAGGCCTTGGCCAGCCGATGGGTTGTGTTTTTGAACACGTATTATTTTTCCCAGAGTATTCGACGGTTGTGGGAGAAGGAGACTGTCAGTCTGCTCGTTATTTGTCGATCGTTGTTGGTTGATCGTCGATTGGTGCCGCTGCAGGTTCCTGGACAGTTACGCCGCCCGTGGAGCTTTCTGCGACTTGGAGCTCATAGACAGCCTGGGCTCCTCTATCCTGCTGAGCGACCGTCTCACCTTCCTGGGTGGGCGACGTGCACAGACACGCAAGCCGAAGACACAAAGATCCACCACCGTATATGGCCTTTAACAGACGGTTGGGGCAAGTGCTGTTAGTGAGCACCTGTGAAGGCTGGCTTCAGGGGCGCAACTGGGTGGGGGGGGGGTATGTGTCAGCATTATGTGACGCATCGGGGTCCAGTCGGCCACAAGGGAGCCCTAAATTACAGATAAACAAGTAACAACATTGTAAAAAAAGATTATTCGTTAAAAATGACCCGGCGGTCTGTTGAATCGAGGAAACGCCGATCAAGTCGAGGGCATGAGGAGTCAAATCTGCCTTTTGAACACAGCAGCCAATTGTCATCAAGGCTGGGTGCTGCGCTATGGCAAAAGACTGTGAAGCTTCATGTTCAGCCACTCATATAAACATTTGTCTTCCGACTGCTTTGACATCACGAGAACAGATTTTGACGCACCAGCACTAAGATTTTCTGAACGGGGTTGCAAATCCCAAGGAAAGTAAATAATTATTGAGATTTATTATTATTTATTTACTATATACCGTGCACCATTGTACCGCCAATACGTTAAAATAGAAATCAGAGCAAAGACAACCAAATATAAATCCGGTGCACGTTTCCCCAGGTAAGTACCGTGAGTTCCACCGGCTCTATGGAGACCGGAGGCTCCCCGAGGCTGCGCGCTTGCTGCTCACGCTGATGACCGCTCGAGTGGCCCCCACCGGCTTCTGGCTCACACTGCTGGGCGACGCCGTGCCCCTGCTCACTCACCAGCAGGTAGCACTACCTCCCCCACCCCATCTTTCCCACCACCCCGACCTCCTCCCAGCACCCCACCTCACCATTACTCCGACCTCACCACCACCCTGACCTCACCACTCCCCCACCCCATTTCTCCACCTCCCCCAGCTCCCCACCTCCCCCATCCACTCACCCATCTCTGACCTCCCCAGCTCCTCCACCTCCCCAGTTCCTCTACCTCCCCCACCACCCAGCCTCCCCCACCCCTCCACCACTCCATCTCCCCCAGCACCCTACCTCCCAGTGGGGAGGTGGGGTGCTGACCCCATCTCCTCCACTTACCCACCACCCCCACTACCCAATCTCCTCCACTTCCCCACCACCCCATCTCCCCCACCTCTCCCCAGCACCCCACCTCCCCCATTCCTCCACCTCACCACCACCCCATCTCCCCACCTACCCCATCTCCCTACTACCCCCACCCCCTCAGCTCCTCCCCCATGCACTCAGCCACATCCCCAACTCCTCTACCTCCCCACCTCCCTCACCTGCCCATCTGCCCTCCCCCTCCCTCATCTCCCCTCCCCCTCACTCATCTCCCCTCCTCCCCACCTCCCCCACCTCCCCCACCTCCTCCACCTCCCTCATCACCCCACCTCCCCATCATCACCCCACCTCCCCATCATCACCCTCCCTCCACTATATATTTTTTATCACATCGCTTTCCCCTCCACGTAAATAGTAAGTTTTTACACATCTCATAAGCAGCATGACCTGCAGGGAATGTGGAATTTAACAAGTGTTGGGTGAACACAAGCAAATTCTGGACTGGTTTTTCCGTTCAGTGTTTCATTAACAGTCGGATTTGCTTAAACTTTGGCATTCACTAGCAGGTTATACTCCTTCTTTTGAAGTTCAATTTGAGGTTGGTTAGCTGCAGTATTTCATCGTTTGGAGCATTTTTAAATACTGATGTGCCTCCTTTGAACTTGTATATTTGTGATGAACATTACAAACTAAATATGGTCAGGTCCTGCAATTTTTCATTTCAGGGCTCTACAATATATTCGACCACTATTGAGTTGTGACATAGCCAACATGGTGGTGTGTAGCATAATGTCAACAAGGCTAGATTATTGCATCTCACTACTCCATGGGACGTTTTGGCAAAAACATTACCAAGCTGCAGCATGTACAAAATAATTTGGCACGTGTCGTGACGGGTACTCTAAAATCCGACCGTGCCCATGCAGTGCTCGCTAAGCTGTATTTGCTTCTGGTTGCTGAATGCATACATTATAAGGTCGCACTCATTTGACACAAAGTGCTTGCCACAAATAAACCACAATACCTTACTGATTTCGTCAAGGAGCATAAACAATCGCTCAAACTCCGCTCATCCTCGCAGCAGCTTTTGGCTAGCCGTCAAACAAAGACAGTCACCACATCATGGGTTTCCGGATGCGCTTCTGCGGCTGTCTGGAATGCTTTCCCTTCTGATATTAGGAAGCCACTGGAGCTATGCATTTTTCAATCACGATTTGAAATTAATTTCTTTGAAACAGCTTTTTGCGTTTAGTTTGTTATTCACCCACACCTCCGATTAACACCATTGGCTACGTACGGAGCGAAAGATTCTCAACATTATACATACAAGTATTAAAATGTTGTGAAGTAAGACCACGTGGAGAAGGAAATTACTATGAGGGCTGTTGCCGTTTATTAACACTTACATTTATACTCTTTGGCTGTTTTGGTAAAGTCATGTAGGTATAAAATAAAATAAAATGTATTACATTTGACACTTAAGCTCACACCAGGGGTAGGTGCTCTCTATTCTTGGTTCTTACCCTGGACTCCCGAACACTATGTTGTCCGACCCTCGGCTATCCCTTGGGGCTCTCACTCATCTGGCCGGAGAGGGGGTTCATCCAACACCGCCCAGCGACGAGGAGAGAGAAACCCTTTCTCTCAGCCGATCTTTACTGATTACTCGGAGCCCTACTCTCGGCTATCCCCTTGGCTCTCCCACTCGTCTGCCCGGGACGGGGGTTTGCCCTGGCTCCCCACAACGACCACATCTTTATCACGGGGTCCCCCTCAAGTACTCCTTTGGCGACTCCTCCCCGTAGCTCGGACCCGCGTTTGTTCTCAAAGTTACCCCCTTACAGCACCCGTGACTATGACGTCACCCTCGGCTGTCAGCCCGCTCGCACCTCCTCCTGTTGGCTCCCTCATAGTTCCTCACAATACTCCTCTACAAAAACATGAATATACTTACTGCAGCCACAGACTAGGTAAAGCGCGATGACAATGGCGTTCGTCTTGCAAGAAAGTCGTCATGGTGGCTGTGTTTGCATGGGCGTTGGGTTCCGGGCAGCTGATTGGTTGGTGCAGTGGGATTGATTGCGGACGATCTTGGGTTTCACAAGCGCTTTCTATACTGAGGCCTCCTCTGTCTGTTGTCCTTATCGCCACTCTCGCCAGGTGATTTTTGATGCTGAGCAGAGCTCACAGCTGCTGGACTGCTTGGAGGAGGCCGTGGAGAGGAGCTCCGTGGGAAAATGGGCAGGAACGGATCAGGTGAGGACACTGCATCTCACGTACATGTCTAACATGCATATCACCATTACCCGTTGCTGATCGGTCTTCAAGTACATACCTGATGCATTATGCAACCCATCGGATCTTTTGCAATGCGTCAGACCTTGTGCAATGCATCCGACCTTGCGCAATTCATCAGGCCATGTACAATGTATCAGACCTAATGCAATGCATCAATCGTGTGCAATGCGTCAGGCCTCGTGCAATGCATTTGGCCTCTTGCAATGCGTCAAGGCTCTTGCAATGCATCAGGCCTCGTGCAGTACGTCAAGCTTCGTGCAATGTGTTAGTCCTCGTGCAATGCGTAAGGCCTGGTGCAATGCGTGAGGCCTCGTGCAATGTGTCAGGCCTTGTGCAATGCGTGAGGCCTCTTGAAACGCGTCAGGCCTCGTGCAATGCATTAGGCCTCTTGCAATGCGTCAAGCCTCGTGCAATGCGTCAGTCCTCGTGCAGTGCGTCAGGCCTCGTGCAAATGCACGAGAGGAGGAAGTAGGTGGGAAGAATAATGGGCTGGGTTTGTTTTGCAGGAGCAGGAGGAGTACGAGGAGAAGAAGGATCTCATCCGCATGGCGATCGTGCAGAACCTGGCACGTGCCATTGTTGGCGAGGGTTCGCTGCCTGTGCCCTGAGCCGTGGATTCCCGATCCACTCACGTGGGAGGCTCCACTCTCCCTGCCACGGACAGCGCCTGCAGTTCGAGAAACTTCTCAGTGGGGCGGAATCTCTTTGCAGGGCGTGGAAAGGCGTCAATCCACAGATTCTCGAACCATCGTGCCACTTGTTGGGTAAATGAATCTGCGTCTTATGGCAGGATCAATAGTTGAAGCCAGATTGATGTTAAATCATTTCTTTACATAAAACCGAGGCGGTTATCACTTGAGTTCAACAATGCATTTTTTCTTAAATGCTGCCTTTACATTTTGATATTAAAGTGGAGCTTGTCAAATTGTTCCGTGGTGTGGTGGTGGTTTCCGCCAGCGTGTGTGCTTCACCATTGCCTTTCTCCTCGTGATTTGGACACTCGTATCAAGCGAGCCATGTGAATCGGCCAAGTGGTGTTTGTGGCAATGCGCAAACTAGGTGTGCTTATCCATTGTGTAAATGGCGCCATGGTGGCGAGATGTTAACTACCTCGACTGCTTACAAGAGGTCGCGGGTTCGATCCCGACCCTGCTCTATATTTGGAATTTGCTTGTCTCTCTTCCCGTGGTCACGTGGATTTTTCTCCGAGTCCTCCGGTTTTTCCCTCCAAATTTACAATCAATGTGTGTAGAGTATATTACATACCTTGCACAGCGAATCAAAGTGGACTGAATAAAATAACCTCCCTTAGAAAAAATAGAAGTATCTTTTTTACATCACCTACAATTTTGCTTTTGGGGTTAATATTTTTATATAACCGTTGGTTCAATGCAAGACCCAACCCTTGACACCTGTACAATTGGAGTTTACTTGTCTCTCCACATGGTGGTGTGGATTTTCCTCCAGGTCGTCCGGCTTTTCCCTCATTCATAATCAACAACGTACATGTTCTAGTATTTGGCTGTCATAAATTTCCACGTGATAAGCCTCTTCTTTGAACTATCATTTGTGGCCAGGTCACTTCTGAAAAAGAGCTACATATCTCAGTAGGCCTTCTTACCTGGTAAAATAAAATAAAAATTGTTTTAGGAAATGTAAACTGTTCAGTCAGGTGGTGGTGGTGTCGGGTGGTGGTGGTGGCGGCGGTTACGCACGTGGCCTGTTTTTATACAGCACTGTGGAGGCAGCAAGGTTCGGTGGATCATTGCACTGATATCAAACACCTTTCCCGGTGGGCGTCGAGGTGGAGGAGCAGTGGTACAGCAAAAAATGTGGACTCCTACCTATCCCGTCTGTACGGGATAGAGCGTTTCCACCTCGCACCTTCATATATCGGGGACCGCAGGGAGCTTCAGCAATTGAACGTATTGGAGGTACAACGGTGGTGCCTGTAGTAAAAAAAAAGCATGTATTAATTATTTACTTTCACGCTATTCGCAAACTTGGGTCAGAAAATATTGCGGGGTTTGTGGTGCTTCAAAATCAGTTCTCGTGATGTCGAAGTGGTCGTAAGACGAATGTCCGTTCAAGTTTTGATTTTAGAACGGTTTTTGAGGGGATTACCACGTGTGTCATTGCAATATTCGCAAATTAGTCGGGAACTAAACAGTAGTTTTCCATAATAGAGGTTTTTTGGGTTCGAGTGCGTGAATATAAATGTGTCGTTAAACCCCCCACCACCCGACACAGCCAATTAGTAAGGTTTGTCACGTAAACAAAACATGCCAATTCATGACTAGAAACTTCGTACTCGAATTGTAAATGTTGTGGGTTTACTCTCCAACACACTGGTGTGGTAACTATGTCGGGTCGTGGTGGGTTTAACAACACATTTATGTTTATGCGATCTAACCAAAAAATATTTCAAACAAACTGCTCTTGTGACCTGTCCTCAGGATGCATTCTCCCACCAGCACGTCATCTCGGTGATCACTGTTGCTACCTACATAATTTCTCATCTCATTGCTAATTCTATTTGGGTCTTGTTTAATTTTCCTAAGGACCGACATTCTTCGAACTTCCAGGCATTTGGACCCGTTACTCGTCCTTGACTGCCCTTGTGTGGATCTTGCCTTTGAATTTCACGGCGTCGGCTCATCACAGAGAATTCCTGTTACCTTTCTTCAACTACGCCAGCCGCTTTTTATTAAATTCTGCCCTTGCTGCACTCTCCCATGTAGTTAGGCCCTCGCTACTCAGTTTCAATGGCCGGCGTGAATTCGACCTCTACAAATGCAGCATTACGCGGATCACGGCTCTTTTGACTGTCCCTACCATGAGCGATCGTCCAGCATCTAATGAAATTGGTTTTGGTGGCTGGACGTCGGTGCGGACTCTGCCTCGTCTACCTGGGGCGATGCTGTCTCTGGCAGCACATTTGAGCAGCATTCTGCCTTTCGGCAGGATTTATTCCACAGGTTGCAAGAAGTCAAGTTGAATGCTGACCTAAAATCAACGATCTCACCCTGCTCTCTGCCACACGCCCTGCTCGGCTCTGTTGGTGAATGGGTCGCTCCTTTTCTGCTGCTGCTGCCCCCTAGTTTTTTGCACTCATTACACACACAATATGCTTGCCCCAAAATGAACTACGATACCTCACTGATCTCGTCATGGAGCATAAATTACCATCACGCAAACTCCGATAATCCCTGTCGCAACAGCAGCAACAGCTTTTGGCTAACCGTCAAACAAAGACGGGTACCACATAGCAGCCATTTTGGATGTGCTTCAGTGGCCATCTGGAACGCTCTTCCGATATTAGGTAGCCACTGGGAGCTTTGCACTTTTAAATCTTGATTGAAAACTGATTTCTTTAGAACTGATTTTTGTGTTTAGTTTGTTGTCCTTCCCCCGCACCTCCGATTAGCACGGTTGGCTATGTACGATGCGCATAGACGTTCAACGTACATAGTCTGGATTTCCCTTCTCGCCCCTGCACTGCTGATTCCATCCTATTGTGTAAAGTCTAAAGTGTATGATTGATGCCCCCATTTATCGTTCAATCGCACCTTCCGAGTATAAAAAAAGCCTTTGCTTCGTGATGTGCAACACATTCCACCTGTTGACAGAGCTTTGAAGTGGAGCTTCATTTTCACACTTTAACAAATTGAAATATAACATTTTATCTTGGGATAGCGATGCATACAAAAACATACAATCGAGAAACGCATCAACAAAATCCACATTTTGTTCATCAAAATCGGCCCAGGGTTGTCTGCGAATGTTGATGTATAGCAGTAGCTATAATTTGACGTTGATGTGCTTGAGCCAGATAATTGCATCAGGAGTAGTTGTGTGTCACTGTGATGATGCCTCCTCCTTGGTATTTGTGAATGGGGCATTGAGTCCGTTATATGAACATGGTGGCGGTACACCGATGCAGAATAACACACCGGTCCTTATAAAACAGTACTAAAATTAAAACAAATTATTAGCACATCCGTTTATCAGTCTTAAATTGAGTGAGCTGCAGACTCTCCATCAGAAGTTGCTTCAGATTTTGCAGCTGCTTTCCCCACTCGAGCGTGTGACACCACCATGAGTGGTCACCTTTCGATGCCACTGCCCGCCAAATAATGATTCCAGAAATGAATCGAGGAACCATCCGACCAAGTCTAGGGCCTTTGGAACACGGAGCGGCTATTCGTCATCAGGCTGGGTCCTGCTCTACGGCAATAAGACTTAAGTTTCGTGGACAGCCGCTCATTAACATTTGTTTTCTGACTGCTTCGACATCACGAGAACTGATTTGTGACGCACCACCCCGCAAGGCTTTTGACCGAGGGGTTGCGAATCGCGGGTAAATAAATTGGAGAAAAATGTTCTATATATTTTTTTTATACCACGCACTCCTGTACCTCCAGTACGTACAAATATTACATGGTTCTCTTCTGAGTTGACAATTTCTGCACACTGGAGAATCTTAATTTTCCATATATGCATTATCGGGTATTCCCACCTGCTGCTGCCTATGGTTTGTGCAGTGGACGGCAGTTCAGAGTTGTGGGCCACATGAGCTTTATGGTGGAAGATCGAAGGCAGGGATTTTCTCCATTGTCAGTCGGGGTCCTTTTTCGTGAGGAGGTGTTTGCGAGATCAAGCAAGCTGGAATGCGTGGATGAATGCGGCGCACGGGCTGGTGGCCGATGTTGCGTGGAATTAGTGGATTCAGAGAATGGATCACCCGAGCTAACGCAGATGTTGTGGCATTGCAAAGAGGGTGACTTGAGTTTTTTTTTTTAACCAGGTAAGGCCCACTGCGCAGTTTCCTTAATGTCAGAGGTGCGGAAAGCCACAGACTGAAGGCAGCCAGCACCAGCGCCACCAATTGCCCAAGCTCTGCGGTCCCCATTCAATGACATGATTAAACTCAACTATTTTAAACTATACAATGCTTTTTTATTTTATCAGGTAAGGCCCACTCAGCTATAATAGCCTCTTTTTTTCAAAAGCGATCTGGCTATCACAATATAATAGCCCAATGAAGTTGGTTTACGCATGGAAATCTATAGCAGTATCCAAACAGCTCGGCGCATGTTTCTAAATGTGGAGGGGAAACCCGGAGGGCCCGGAGAAAAATCCACACGACCGCATGGAGAGAGACACGCAAACTCCAAATACACAGGCGATGGGGTCTGGATCGAACCCACAACCTCTTGTATACCAAGCGAGGTAGTTAACATCTCGCCACCGCGGCGCCCCTAAGCGGAAACACCTGAACGTTATATTTACGTCTATTTCAAGAGCTTAATAATAGGTGGCAGCCACTTATGAGTGCAGTTTACAATACAACGTCAACCCTACTATACGTTGTTGTAACTTATGTCGGGGGGGGGGATTAGTAATAGGCGGCTTTCACTCTTTGGCAAGTAATTTGTGATCATTAAAATATCCTCGCAATGAATCTAGTACTTGTGTGCGCTGCCAGATAAGTGCGAATGCAACAGGTATTCATAACAGCTGCCTTGTAGCCGTGCCAGATTGTTTGCTAAGTCGAAATAACTTTGTGATGCAAGAGTTTGCTTAAACTTTGTCGGATTTCGCTCGTACGAAGCCCATAAATGATTGGATTCAATGCAGGAGGGAAAATGTAATACAGGGAGCTGAGGATGGACCGAGCAGCGGTGGGAATAGCATCGGAGTTGCTTATGCGGTGCTGCAAGACCATGAATATGACAAAGACGTAGGAGATGCAGAGGACGCAGAAGTGAGTGACGCAGGTCCTGATCGCCTTGTGCTGCCCACCTCGACGGCTGGACCGTTTGCATTCGTACAAAATGCCGACGTAGGAGAGAACGATTATCCCCAGTGAACCCGCAGCTGGCACGGCGATGAGGAAGTAGCCGTACGCCACGTTGGCGCTGGTGTCTTCGCAGCTCATCTTCGTCAGCGACATGAAATCGCAGCTCGGCATCGAGACGACGCGGGGCTTCGTGCACAATGTGACGACGCTGCCCAGGATGACCTCCCCGGACACGAACAGCGCGGCAAGCGCCATCAGCAGCACGCAGAGCTTAGCCGCGACCGCGCCGTTCAGCAGGGAGCCATAGTGGAGAGGCCTGCATATGGCCAGGTAGCGATCGACGGCCATCGCGGCCAGGATGAAGCCCTCGACGACGGTGGCGAAGTGCAGCACGGACATTTGCGCGACGCAGCCGGCGAATGAGATGACGTTGACGGACACGAGGTCGTAGAGGATCCGCGGCTGCGTCGCCGTGGTCATGACGACGCCGTTCAGGGCGAGCCCGCATAAGAACACGTACATGGGCTTGCGGAGCTGCGCCTCGCGCGCGATGGCCAGCGTGAGGCACAGGCTGCCCAGCACGGAGAGCGCGTACGTGAGCAAGATGAACGCGAACACCAGGGGCCTCGTGTTGGCCGGCTCGCGCAGGAGACCCGTCATGAGAATCATCCCCGGAGGGAGGATCAACCCCTCCCTCGGGGCCCCGTCCGTGAGATTCGTCTCCATCCGGATCACTCGCAACCTGGCCCGGGGAGATCGACTGGCGTCAATCGGAAGCGATGGATGGGGCAATGCAGAGGGGATAAAGAGCAGAGGTCAGTTTAACACGTAGGCTTTCGCGAACAATATCATCGCGTAACTATATAAATACATCTCCGACCAGCACCAACTAGCTAGTGAGTTGGAGCACGTACACCAAGCCCTCAGGATGAACGGATACTCGGACCGTACAATCCGCAAAGCTGCCTCCCCAGCCATGGGGAGACAACCTTCTGAGGAGCCAACCAAAACTATCACTTTGCCATACATACCAGTCGTTACCAAAATATTTCCAAAATCTTGAACAAACAGGATCCAGGTTCGTTTCAACACAGTACACAGAATCCGTGATCTAATCCCATCTGTAAAGGATGTAATTCCTGCCATGCAGTACCCTGGTGTCTACAAACTGAGTTGTGGTTGTGGAAGCAGTTACATTGGGGAAACGAAACGAAATACAGTATCTCGGACCGCGTTCGTGAACAGAAGGCAGATCTGAAACACGGTAGGACCAATACATCGGCCGTTGCCGATCATTGTTTTAACGCTGTGGACTCACACGAAATTGATTTTCCAAGACGGAGATACTCTGCAAACCTAGCGGCTACCTTCAGAGATTTGTTCATGAAGCATCCAGATATATAAACACAGACACAACTTCAACCGAGATGATGGGTACAATCTGAGCAATCATTGGAAGGACGTTATTAACCAGGTAAAGTCTTAACTGACTGTGATGGTTCCATCATACCTGCCTATATCAGCTGTTATTTCATGTTAATCTCTCACATTAACATAGCCACTTTCGTGCCCAGTTACATGCGAATTCCTTACATTAACATCATGCTAATCTTTCACATTATCATAGCTACTTCTGTGCCCAGTTACATGCTAATTTCTCACTTTAACATCATGCTCATCTCCCAGCCACTTCTTTATGACCCTTGGGCTACACCCATTTCAAACCTTTTAAAACAGTTTGCATCAGCAGCAGACCATGCTTTCCCACCTGATGACGGACTCTTGTGTTGCGCCCGAAACGTCGTGATACATTTTATTTTATACCTACGTGACTTTACCGAAAGAACCAAACAGTATGGATTACTGCAGTCACGAAAGCTTCAAATCAAGATATAAATGTGTCGTTAAAACCCGCCACCACTCGACACAGCCAACTCGTAAGGGTCGTCACGTAAACAGAATGTGCCAATTCGTCACTAGTACAGCACTAACCGGTGTGTTGGAGAGCCAAGCCAAAATATTTACAATCTGAGTACGACGTTTCGCCAGTAATTACAACTAGCTTCATCAGGCGACAGCCAGATTTGTGGAGAAGTCTTACTGTTTCGTTCCTCATATACTGTAGAGGCGTAGATGTGGTGACCACGCAGCTGCGCTCTTGCACAATGGGGGAGGGCAAAGATAGGGCGATACAGTATTTTCCCTTGTCTTTGTGTGTGTGTATGTGTGTGTAAGTGTGCATGTGTATGAATGTGTGTAAGTGTGTATGAATGTGTGTACAGTATTCCCTCGTTATGCGCAAGGGATACGTTCCAGAGAATAGCATATTACACGTGTAATTATCTTGGCTTAGGAAAACCTATATTTGAAATAAATTACCTTAAATAAATACATAAATAATACATGCCATTACTTTTTTTCATCACTTTGTCATCACATTCTCATCTCTCTCTCGATGCAGCAGTCGTGTTCCAGATGTGATTCGCGGATGGCAAATTTCGTAAATAACGAGGGAATAAGTGTGTACGTCTTTGCTACATACAATGTGTGTGTGTAAAGTTCATTGGGGCACATTATGGTTGCGTGCGGGGTGATGTAAAGGACAAGGCGACCGCGCACATGAATGAGATGGGGGAAGGATTGTGCTGGCAAGAAAGTCTGGAAAATTAGGGATATGGGATTGGGGGGAAACCCGCAGGAAATTGAAAGAGAAGGGTCTATAAAGGGAAGGGGGAGACAAGAGAGGAGGGAGTGGGATCCGTGTTCGTGCCCGACACAGTGTTCGTGTTGGCATGGACGATAGAGTTGCCTCAGCCAGGACCACCTTTCGTACGTTTGAGTATGAGGGACTGTGCGAGTTGGCTATCCACGAATCTGTTGATGTATTCCTTGTGAGTGGGTGTGTGCGTGTATATTATCGTGGGTATGTACGCGTATGTATAGTATATCTGTATGCATGTGTGTATGTATGATTGTATAATTAGTGTGTGTATATATTAATCTGTGTGTGTATATCTGTATGTATACGGGTATGTGGGGAGCGGTAATGCACGCTGCGATCTGAACCTGAGTTCGAGTCCTGCTTACGACCACCAACATCAGTGACGATTATCTGAACCGGTCCTGGGCCTTCCCTAGGGTGACTCAGCCTCAAATGAGTATCTGGTGTGGTGTCTAAACATCACCACTGGGGAGACAAAGGCAGCCGGGCTTGGTGTTGGCCACCTACCCCCTCGTGTGCCATGCCGGCCTACATAGGTGCCCACTCGCAACACTTGTTCCAACAGTCTGTTCAGGCTGTATGGGGGTGGGGGGTCTATGACTTTGTTATAATACGGATATGCCATATTCTCTGTCCGTCTGCAACAACAGAGGTGTATGATGTTTAACGGGACCTACATCTCTTATTTAGTGACCTGGTCAAGGTTTTTGATACCATCAATAGGCCTGGGCTCTGGGTTTTTCTTCGTGTTTTTGGGGTTCCTGACTCTGCTCACAATCATAAAGGACCGTCGAGATGGTGAGCAGACCCAAGTAAAGCTGCGGGCCGGGAGTCAGAATCATCCACTGTTCACATTGGGGTGCGACAGGGATGTCCTCTGGCGCCTACATTAATTAACATATTTTTTTATCACGTAGTTCGAAAAGTTTTCCATCTGACACAGATACAACTGATACCCCGGAAACGTTCAACCATGTTATGTATTCTGATGATCTGGCGATTGCCGCTCACTCTGAGATGGAGGCGCCGTGCTTCACCTGGAGTGTGTCACTAAGAGATGGGACTTTACCATCATCACCACAAAAATTAGACGCCTGCCTGGGAATATTGTGCCATGAAACACTCCGCCCCCTCAACTCCCCATGGGTGATGGGACTTGCGGAGTGGCGAGATTTCCGTACCTGGGCAGTGTGCTGATGACCAGCTCTGGTTTGGCAGCTGAGGTCTCACTCCGAATCAGTCGAGCGGCATCATCTTTTCATAGCTGCCTAACGCTGCTGTGTGGAAGCTTCCTGGCCTGTCACTCCACAGTTATGCCCTCGCTTCTCTATGCTTGTGAAATGTGGGTCCCTCTTTAATGGAACATCTCTGCCGCTTTGAAACATTCAGACTGGCCTGCCTACGATCCATATCCTTGCAAGATCTGGACACAGTCCCATCATTGAGCTCCTCTGGCAGCCAAGGCTACGTTGGCAGGGTCATGTAGCCCGCATGCCCAGCCACTGCATGCCCAAGTAGCTTCTGCTTTACCGGATCGAGGGAGCTAAACGGGCGCATCACGGGCTAGATAAGAGATGAGGATATGCAGCTGAGTGGACTTGCTGAAGATTGATATCAGTGGTGTAAAAATTGGCCTCTGTGGAGGAGCATGGTGAAGGACGCTTCTGAGCAGCTGGAGGCAGTCGCCCTCCAACAACAGCGGAGGACCGAGGAGCGACGCTCGCAACAAGCGGAGCGCCGGGTGGAAAAATCGAGCAAGTTGGCGCAGCTGGGAGCACAGGTGGTGCATCTGCCAGTCATCACCGTTAATCACACCATGGCATCTGGGTATGTTCCATGACTTCTTGTCAGCGAGCCTTCGACACTTCCACGTGGCCTGAAAATGCACCTAGCCTGGCACAAGTGCTGTGGTGACGTCACCGCCACTTATTGGCGAATGGCGGCTGTTGTGTATACGTGTGTGTGTGTAAACACGTCATTGTGTTTGCTGTGTACGTGCCAATCAACACCCCTGGACAGCCTTGCAAATGAGATATCCCATCTCCAGGGATCTTGCAAGAAAAATATTATAATGAACAGCATTACTCAATGATCGGATACTGAGTTGGTAGCAACTACTTTCCCAATGTATGCAGATACCATTGATGTACTGGGAACGTTCTGCCTTTATTCAACTCAGGAACTGCATGTTGGTCATCTTGTTTTAAATGAACATCAACAACTTGACCAAACGTGGCCAAATGTCTCTCTGTCTCACCGCTGGCCTGCCGGTTAGTCATATTTGCAAATTTTTAAAGGTGAATTAAGATCACCCAAATGCAGTTATTTTTTATTTGGTCGCTTTGCATAATGCATACGGATTTTTTGTATTTTTATACACGCAATGCACGTGTTTGTGTGTTTAAACTGAACAATTCTCTGAAATTCCTTCACTGGCAGTCGTATCGGACACACTCCATTGTCGCTTGGACAGACGAGTGCGACGATCGCCCTGAATCTACGTCAATGCTCCTGTACGTGTGTTGTACGATGCGGGGTTTTCACAATGAATTTGTCCCGATCCAACGTGCGCGTTGCTGGAAATGTATTTATCTAATGAATATGGTTTTTAGCACTGCTTTTTTATCTTCTCGAACGTGCTTGTTTTTGCTCCAATTTATATTTGCTTCATTGCTGTGCTTCTTTGAACGCGATTTGCTAGTGGTGGCATGTTGGTAACTTTTGCGAATGAGACTCACGCTGGCCTCTTGGCTTCTCACCTGGCTAAACAAACGAACTTGAAGCCTGACACTGGACGTGAGCTCCTTCAGCCACGACTCGCGGTGTTGGTCCCCCCCCTTTCACTCGGGACTGCGGAGGCTGGAATCGCCACTAAAACCGTGGATTTGAGCGATTTACACCTGAGAAAGAAAAACACAACCCAGGACATAATTGGGAAAAGTTAACTCGCGAGATGGAGCTATTCGGACCGTCTTTCTCGTTAGAGCAGGAAACCACAAGGCTGGAAGGCTGCCTGATACCGGTGGCAAACGATGATTGCGATATACCCACACCTCCAATGAAACACGGTTGGCTACGTACGGTGCTAACGAAGTTCAACATACAGATATACATACTACACTATACACTCCTTTATACTACACACACTACGCTATATACTACAATACATTACTATACACGACTATAACCTACACTATATACTACACGACTATACACTACACACTACGCCACTCAACTATATTGAAAACGAATCTTTAGAACTGCTTTTTTGTGTTTAGTTTACTGTTCTTCCCCCACACCTCCGATTAGCAGGGTTGGGTTTAACACGAAGGCTATCGCGACCAATATCATCCATTATAGCAGGGTTGGCTACGTACGATGCGAGCGAAGTTCAAAATACAAACATACTATACTATACACTTCTATACAATACACACACTACGCTATACACTACACACACTACGCTATACACTACAAACATTTAGACTCGCGCACAGCGTCCTACCGTTGTCTGCCAGGCAACGACGCCCCGATCCACAACCCTCCTCCCTCCGAAACTGATGCCATCGTCTCTCCGTCTCCTCCTTTGACTGCCATTCTGTCAGCAGTATGCACGTCAGCTGCCACCCCTACTGCCAGATTGTACCCAACCCACTTGCTTTTCTTTACAGTCAATGTGATCTTCTTGGTTCTTTCGGTAAAGTCACGTAGAAGGGAAGTAATACAATAATAAAAATAAAACATAATAAAATAATTCTCACGACGTTTCGGCCACAACGCAAGCAGCCGTCCTCAGGTGAAGACCAGGTCTGTCGGGGAGACAGCGTCTGAATGAAACACCACCACGCTTGGAGCGTATATTTAAGCTGGGTTGGAAGGGAGGAAGGGCGCCTTGACAAAATAATTTGCATATCAATATGAATTAAGCATATTTATGGGAAATGCAGGAATGTGATTAGTACTACTTGTGATATGCGTAGGAGGTGGGCGGGGGGTTTCAAAGTCATATTATGCCCGTGCATTATGCAGGATTAGCAGCATCAAAAGAGAGGGGATAGGGGTAGCATTAATAAAGGGAAGGAATGTTAATAGTATGTAGCTGCAGTAACTAAACAACCACGTAAAAAACTAAAGTATAAACTATATAGTATCATCAGTATACTAAATATACTCTCCAATAAGCTGAGCTACTAACAATAAGTAATACATTACAATTCTATGTCGCAAAAAATATAATATGCTTCCAGCTAAACTTTTTTCCCTTACATCACACGGGTCTATCCCGTACTATATGCTGCCATAGACAAACCCAACATTAAATTATATACTGTATTACTATACACCACCCTATATAGGTATAGGGTGGTTTATTACTATTCACCACCCTAATCACATGCCTGCATTTTCCATAAATATGCTAAATTCCTATTGATATTATTTTGTCAAGGCTCCCTTCCCCCCTTACAACCCAGCTTAAATATACACTCCAAGCGTGGTGGTGTTTCATTCAGACGCTGTCTCCCCGACAGACCTGGTCTTCACCTGAGGACGGCTGCTTGCGTTGTGGCCGAAACGTCGTGAGAATGATTTTATTATGTTTTATTTTTATCATTTTATTCCTTCCCTTCTACGTGACTTTACCGAAAGAACCAAGAAGATGAATCCCTGCAGTCACGAAAGCTTTAAATCGAAAGTCAATGTGATGTCTCTTAACTTGCATCATTGGTCTGTCTCAATGGATTGCCAAGCATGCTCATCGGATTCCTCCAGTATAAATATTCTGATTTTGATGCACGTAGCCATGCTTCTCTGCACACTTTTCAGCTTTTATTCCATTTATCTTTAATCTATATTTGAAGTTTTTTTTTATCTTTGGCAATGTTTCTGATCCATATGTCACAGCGCATAATTGAACACTTGTTACATTGCCACAAGTTGACTTTGATTTTCACTGTTAAGTTTGATTAGCCTGCTGTATATTTGGAGTTTGTGTGTTCTCCGTGGTCGTGTGGATTTTTCTCCGGGTCCTCCGGGTTTTCCTTTAAATTTAAAATCAACATCACGTGTTTAGAGACACTTTGTTGAGCTATCATTTGTGACCAGGTGGCCTCAGAAAAATAGCTATATAGCTCAGTGGGCCTTACCTGGTAAAATGAAAAAAATATATATATCCTCTCCTCTTGAATTGATACATTTTTTATTCCATTCTGCCTTGAATAATCGCCATAGATTTACGTATTACAGTTGTGTTTTTCCCGCAGATATATTGAATTGCTTAACGAACACGTTATATATACTCCGTATAATATCAAGGAAATGTGGTGTTTACAAACAAGGCAATAATATTGAATAGTTCTAAACTCGTGTTGTTCAAAAGTTTGTTTGGGTTAGATCGCGTAAATATAGATGTGTCGTTAAATCCGCCACCACCCGACACAGCCAATTAGTAAGGGCTGTCACGTAAACAAAAACGTGCCATTTAGTTACTAGTTTAGCACACCGGTTGTGTGTTTGAGAGTAAACCCATATTTACAATTGTGTGCTGGAGAGGGGGTTTACTCTCCAACACACTGGTGTGCTGAACTCGTAACTTATTTGGCATGTTTGGTTTACGTGACAAACCTTACTAATTGGTTGTGTCTGGTGGTGGCGGGTTTAACGACACATTTATATTTACGCGATCTAATCCAAATAAAACGTATGGATAATATTGCTCGCGAAAGCCTCCGACTACTACTGCGTGTTAATTTGAGGAAACTGTCGTGTGATAGAAATGAGCTGCAGAAACTTTGCAATGCGTGATATAGAATTATTACTACTTAAGCAGTCTGAATACAATGCACAGTATTATTCAATACCTTATTATAGAACGGGTCAACAAGTGTGCGCACGTTTCTAATTAGTATGCATGTGTTTAACATACATTGACTCGTGGATAATTTTACAAATACTGTAATTTTGTTTGCATGAGTGTACAAAAAACGTATATGTTATATCTTACCTTCATACCTGTCCCACTACCTGATCTTCATAGCCTTTTAAGGAATACAATACAACAATGAAATTCAATTACAGCTGATATCGTGGCTACCACTGCAACTCAAGACGCCATAACTTACAACAAAGTACGAAACGCTAACAACTAAATGCGTCATATCAATTATACAATCACACAATCAAGTAAACCTACGTGCGTGCCTATATTAAGGCAACCAAGGATGCACGCATATCTATCTAAACCTCGGATTAAGTTACTGGGAGCGAATAAAAGCACCACGATAGAGTGGCGGGTGTTGTGATTAGGGCGGGCGTGAGGACAGCGCTTTTGAGTTTATCAGCAGGCGTCGTCTCTCAACCCGAAGCCATCTCCCTGGGGGGGTCTCTAAGTTGAATCTCTACGCTCCACTTCTCTCGCGTCCAATTAACTCGGGAACACAGCAGATCCCTCCCAAAGTGAATCCTCAACGTTCACAAGAAGTCCAACAACTTTTGATTTGACCACTGGGGGGGGGGGGGGGGACATGCGAACTCGTGGGAATTGCAAAGGTGTGAACAGGTGATGATGCATCTGTGGAGTTCTCTAATGAGCCAGGTTCAGCAGCATGGCAGCAGTAGCACTCGCTGTCCCTCACGCTATCAAAGCTGCCAACCAAGGAACCTTCCTTTCTACTTACATTATCCCACAACCGCCGTAGTGCACGGTCAAAGCAACTCCTGGCGGCTTTTCTCCTCGCATTGCTGCACTTTGGAATTCCTCCGGGTTGTCTCTTTGAGGCCGAAGTCTTCCTTGCTCGTGTGTCTCTCCCAATCACTCTTCTATCGCTACTACCATCGACTTGTCCGCCCATGTTGAGGCCTCGGTCTTGCATATACTATGGTCAACCACCACAATGGAGATTGCAAGAATACACTCACCCACTCACTCACACACTCACTCACCCACTCACTCACCCACTCACTCATCTATAGTCACTGACTCACCCACTCACTCACACAATCACCCACTAACTCTCCCATTTACTCACCACACGACAGGTCACAACAACACACTCACCCACTCACTCATCTAGTCACTAATTCACCCACTCACTCACTCACACACTCACTCACCCACTCACTCATCTATAGTCACTGACTCACCCACTCACTCACACAATCACCCACTCACTGTGCACAGCAACTGTATTGCTTAGCAACTACCGCAGCGGTAGTAGTTGCATTCCTGAATAACACTGCGTTATGGGAAGATCGCGTTATAATAAATAATATAGGGATAAACCACAGTCCGCGATAACACGTGAGGTACGCAGGGTGAACAAAGACTGAGGTTGAGCGTGGTAGCAGCATCTAGAAGCATCCAGCAGCATCCCAACGCCTTGTTTGGTGATGCTACGCCGAGACAGCCGTACGACCGCTTATTCCTGCTCGCGCTGCGACGTAGTTCCGTTCGCTCGATCGCGTTATATCCAATTCGCGTTATGAAAACACGCAGCCTTAAAGGGGAACAGACTGTATGTTCCTTTTTGGTCTGGGTCCATTTGATTAAAACATTCTTCCATTGTTAAAATAACTTTCTGATACATTCGTTGGATTTCACCAGTAGAAAGTAAGAGACAGGAATATCTTCCTTGATGTTCCATGAGTGAGTACTCAACACGGTACACCACATAGAGATATGAGTGTTCAACAAACACCGAACACTTCTTCATCGTCACTGATGTCAGAGTGGTCATCGAATGATCCGTCTTAATTCCCGAGTCAGAATAGCACACGTGAGTTTCAATGCAAGAGGCTCGGAGAGCCAGACGAAGAGACTCTCATGGCTATGGTGGCCTGCAGCATAGTATCGACAAGACTCGATTATTGCAACTCACTACTCTACGGGGCGTCTGCCAAAACATTAATCACCAAGCTGCAGCGTGTAGCCGTGTACAACTATCTTTGACACGCGTCGTGATGGGTACTGCAAGATCATCCTAACCATGTCCGTCCGGTGCTCGCTGAGCTGCATTGGCTTCTGGTTGCTGAACAAATACATTCTAAGGTCGCACTCATTACAAACAAAGTGCTTTCTACAAATGAACCACGACACCTTGCTGATCTCGTCAAGGTAAATTAACCATCACGCGGCTTTTGGCTAGCCATCGAACAGAGACGGTAACTGCATGGCACTGTCGGATGTGCTTCTGTACCCGTCTGGAACGCTCTTTCTTCCGACATTAAGAATCCACTGGAGCTACGCACTTTTAAATCATCATCGAGATTGACAAACTCATTTCTTTAGAACTGCTTTTTGTGTTTAGTTTGTTGTCATTTCCCCACGCTTCCGATTAGCGCAGTTGGCTACGTACGGTGTGATAGAAGTTTAACATGTAACGCAGTTCAGTGTTTACGCACGGGCTTCTTAGAGCCTGACCAAACACAAAGGCGGCATGTACAATTCGTGCTCCCCGCGCGTGATTTGATTGGGTGTGGGGGGGGTCCTGTCTCTGATTATTTTAAATGGCGGAACTGCACTTTCGGTCGTCATCCGCGGGGGAGATTCATGTAACTCCCTCCAGATAAACTCTTGGAATTTGCAATGCCTTCGTGTGGAAATGTAAAAAAATAATATTTTGATTACTGAAATTTACCGAGGTATCCGTTTAGCGCGTAGGCTTTCGCGACCAATATTATCCATAACAGAGGTCACCTTCCTTGAATGCGACACTCGCGACACTAACGACGCGAATTACAACCTCATTCATGATACAGTCCTTCCCCCCTCTTCACTCTCCTCTACATTCTCTCCCCTCTTCTCCCAGCACACTCCCACTTTGACACCTTTACAATAACTCGGATCCAGTATCCTTAATAAAATATGTTTGGGTTAGATCGCGTAAATATAAATGTATCGTTAAACCCGCCACCACCCGACACAGCCAATTAGTAAGGTTTGTCACGTAAGTTACTATTTCAGCACTAACCGGTTGTGTTGGAAAGTAAACCCACAACAAAATTTACTATTCAAGGGGTATCTGGTGTACGGTGGTCCGATTTACAACGATCCACCTTTACGACGTTCATGCATTGCCGTCGTGCATCGATTTACACCGCAGAGACTTGATTTAAGAGGCACCTTCCAACACGACTCTGAACGCGTTTGAACGGAGCCAAGTCTGGTTTGCGATGTGACTTGGCGTGGGGCTCTTGTTATCAAGTGTTTTTTGTGTGCGGAATTCCACCTACTAAACCCCCTGTTAAATATGGCTGATAAAAGGACAAAACACTTCGGCAAGTGATGTTTCTGTGTTTCTACTCTCTATAGCAGGGGTTCGGCAAATGTTCAAAGGTAAGATAAGAAGAAGAGCCGTTGTTCTTTTTGTTTTTGTCTTTGATCAAAATAGTTCCAGAAGCCGCATCACACGCACAGAGGTACCTGCACACAAACACAGCAGCAGGTAAACGGCCGATGACAAACACGTTCTGATTTAAATAAACAAAATAGGTGATGGAATAAACCGCGTCTATTTAGCTATATTCTTCACTTAGTTATTCTTCAACAATACAGTTTGACTGTTGTACATTTTGTTGTCACCAAGGCATTCCATAGTGAACCATTCTCTGCTATATTGAATAATTTGCTTATTATATTTGTGTTGAATTATGTTTGAGGTTAACGGTTTTTTTCTTTAAAAAAAACGGCTGCCCGCAAGAAGTCAGCCAAAGAGCCACAAGAGGTCAGCCAAAGAGTCGCAAGAGGTCAGCCAAAGAGCCGCAAGGGGGCAGCAAAAGAGCCGCAAGGGGGCAGCCAAATAGCCGCAAGGGGGCAGCAAAAGAGCCGCAAAGGGGCAGAAAAAGAGTCAGCACGCGGCTCCGGAGCCGCAGGTTGCCGACCACTGGTCTAGAGGAAAATAGGGTCGGATTTACGGCAGGGCTTCCAGGACGCATTACGTCGTAAACGCGGGGGCCGCTCCATATTTGTGACACAGGGCCACTATCAGGATGGGTAGGCGCAGTACATTGTGATGTGGATCAGCAGGGGCGCAATTATGCGTCGCGTAACGCTGCTATGTGGCAGCATCATGCGACACAGTAACTGCAATGGGAATGGATGCATGGTAGTCTAAATCACGGAAACTTGTTTTCGGCTACACCAAATTCCATTGCCCCATGTACGCTCGAGAAAGAGATTCTCACCACCTCATCAGCACCTCATCACGCGAGCCATGTCCGTGCTTCACGGACAGGGATGGGCAGGCAACACATAGAGAACGAGTAGCACTTTCCACGCGCATTCCACATTATCCTTGCGTGTTTGCTCCCACCTTCATCCCCCCATTGGATAAATTCCTAGAGACAGATTGGCCCCGGGCCCTGTGATGTATGTGTGTGTTGAACTTATTTCGAACCGTATGCTGCCAATCGCGATAATCTGGGGTGCGGGGGAAGGACAACAAACTAAACACAAAAATAAGTTCGAAAGAAATTATTTCCAATCAATGTGAGTCTTTGGGTCTCTATGTGAGTCCATGGATATCTGTATGAGTCTATAGATCTCTGAGTCTTTGAGTGTCTGTGTGAGTATGTGGGTCTCTGTGTGAGTCTGCGGGCCTCTAAGTGTGTACAGCATGTGTGTAGATCCTCTTTTGCATCGTACGTCGCCAACCGTGCAAAAAGCAGTTCTAAATAAATTAGCTTTCAATTTAGACGTGTTCTGCAACGAACAGAAAGTCCACAGCCAAAGGATATTTTACTTGGCAGACTGAGCACAGCCTCCTTCACTGGACAGACCTCTTGCAGTTTGTAATTAGATCAGAACGAAACACAAAGCACGCTCCCAGAGTTGCACAGCGCTTGACCATGCAACAAGTTACAGCCACAAAGCGCTGCACAAGGCAGTAGAGACTTCTATTCCTGTAATGACAGGGTTGGGCCGAACTTCATACCTCGCCCCCCACCGAGTTCCCCCTCAGACCAGTGATTCATCTTCTGAACAGCAGCGCATCTGGGCGAGTGTGCAACTCATCTGAAAATGCGTCATTGCGAACTCTTCGTCATCAACGCATCATCAATGCACGCAGATTACCAGGGGCGCAGCTACCTCTTACAACGGGGGGTGGGCTATGCAAGATGCGACTGTGGGCCCCTCTCCTTTCTCCCGACTCACTTTTACTGAAATAGCTACGGATATTTTAACACGTATACAATCATATGTAGGCTATAACTATATATAGTTGCACCGTGTATTGGGTTCAGCGGAACAGTCTCACAGTGACAGTATTAAAAGATGTCAAGGTACAATGCTCACAATTAAGTAGTCGTACGTCTTGCTTTGATGTGCATGTCAGTTAGCAAAAAATCCTGGTGTTCAGTAACAAACACCAGCAGTAGCGCTACTAGATTTCACGCGAGGTTTTTTCGGAAGTATAATGTTTTCATTCGTGACAATGTTTTTACGCATTTATAGTAATTAAAAATATATATTTTTGTTAAAATATTTTTCTTTACATTTTGTTACTTGTTTATCTGTTGATTAGGGGCCCCCTTGTGGCCGACTGGGTCCCTATGCGTCACATAACGCTGCCACAACCCCCCAACCATAGTTTCGCCCCTGGCCGCGACATTTGTGCAGAGCCGTTGTCTTTCGTGCAGCACCGGACAGAGCACCCTGCTGTGTGCGACGCGCAGTCATTAGGGGGCAGTCGCGCTACATTACTGACCCTGCCCCATGCTGGTCCACAGCACAGCAGTCTGCCAATGCAAGTCCATTAAAAAAAATCAGTTCAGATATATGTATGTTGAACGTCTTTCAGATGGTACGTAGTCCATCGTGCTAATCGGAGATATATATACGTTGACCTTCTTTCGCACCGTACGTAGCCAATTTTGCTCATCGGAGGTTCATGTATGTTGAAAGTCTCGCACGATACGTCGTCAACCGTGCTAATCGGAGGTGCGATATGTTTAGTCGTGGCCACTGAAACAGTTTTAGAGATATATCATTGCGTAATATACTTTCCTGAGCAAAGTATTTATTTGTAACCCAAACAACTACGCGAATCCCCTTGAAGTCGCCTTTTTTGGCAAAACAAACGGAGGAAACACTCAAAGCGCATGGCGACACATCGCATGCCACAATGAGGGACAACTCTCGTCGCCTTTCTCGCATTGCCTTTCTCGCATTGTAACTTGCAACTATGATTTGACAACGATAAAAATTGGCAAGTGTAATTGATCACTTTTTGTAAAGTTTTTTTATATTGCTGTATGTTTTGTTGTATATTACCAGCAGCGCGCACATCCTTTGGACGTAACCTCTCCTTCAGATACATTTCTGTGCTATAGGTGGCCACAGATCCACCTTCCCTCAACCCTTCATGGCGCCTGCCTCCCCATCTGGCTCATTATGCACGTGGATAGTGAGTCTATTTAACTTAAACTATTTTTTATTTGACCAGGTAAGGCCCACTGAGCTGTATAGCTTTTTTTTTTATATGACTTGGCTATCACAAATGATAGTTCAGCGAAGTGGCTTATCATCACGTATGAATTTATATCAGTCAAATATTTTGAACGCGTGACGTTGATTTTAAACGTGGAGAGAATCAAACCAGAGGACCCAGAGAAAAATTCCACGCGACCATGGGGAGAGAGACACGCAGACTCCAAATATACTATTTCTATCTTCTATTTTTATTTTACAAGGTAAGGCCCATTGAGCTATATTGCTCTTTTTCAGAAGCGACGTGGCCACAAATAATAGCCCAATGAAATGGCTTATCACGTGATACATTTAAAGCAGCCAAATACTCTAAATGCATGTTTCTAAATGTGGAGGGAAAAATCGGAGGACCCGGAGAAAAATTAATGCCACCACGGGGAGAGACATGCAAACTCCAAATATACAGCAGGTGGCAGGGTCGGGATCGAACACACAACCTCCTGTATACCAGGCGAGGTAGTTAACATCTCCTAGCCATCGTGACGCCCACTGAGTCAGAGGAGGGCGCAAGATATTGCAGACAGCCGAGCAAGCCACTCCAATCCCAGGTAAACAAAACTAAACACCCTGTACAGTATAATACAAAATACATTATTACTACCAGCTGCGTTAAATCAGGAAGCAATCCCAAGCAAGCAGCTGTCATTTGATTTTGGTTTATTTCACGAAATTAACGATGTTTCACCATTCTTCTTATTTCGTATGGGGCTGATGGTGTAGATACAGAGCAACAACTCCAATGTCACATTCAGGTGATCAAGCCCAGACAACCGCGTCAGGAGCAGCAGAGTGCATCGTCGCTGTGATGTCTCTTTCGTATGTGTGGATCGGGGCATTGCGCGTTATATGTTGTATGGTCTATTCTGGATAACCACAGTCGCACACGACTGCTGGAGAGTTAATTTTACATTTGTTGCACCATTAACACGGGTGAATGTGTCTATATTTAAGGATGTTGTTTCCCAAACAAAGACAAAGATCCGTTGTGTAGCCTTACCAGACTGTTGGGGCAAGTGTTGTTAGCGAGCACCTATGAAGGCCGGCACGGCACACGAGGGGGTGGGTGGCCACTACCACGCCTGGCCGCCTTTGTCTCTCCATTGGCGATGTTTACACACCGTATCATGTACTCATTTGCGACTGAGTCGACCTCGAGGAGGCACAGGATTGCTTGAGATAATTGTCACCGGTATTGGACGTGATTGGGAATCGAACCCGGGTGGCCGGGTTCGTAGCGCAGCACGCTAACCACGGCACTACCGCTCCCCCATGTTGTTTCCCACACACACACACACACGGGATATTGCCTTCACGAAGATGGTCTCATGATTTGTGAAGGGCTCTGTGACCACCAGACCAGAGAAATACATCGCAGACCCTCTGCGAGCCGAGTTGAACGGAGGTAACATGTGACCGCGTATTCTCTTCGCTGTCGATTGAGTAGGCATACGCAATTGATAATCGACTAAATTTAATCGACGGATTCTTTTTACAAATGTATTTTGTATTATTTCATATGTTTAATACCTGTTGATTGAATGTGTCCTCGATTATGAAATGTATAATTTTATTTGTTATATTAATGCGTGCAACAAACGTAATAGTTTAATTCCTACAAATTATTTCACATGTTGTCGACAATTAAGGAGGTATTACATAAGTTATGTATAATGTCGATAATTGGCGATATGTTAAATTTAGAGTATTTGGCTGCTATACATTTCCACATGATAAGCCATTTCGTTGAGCTATCATTCGTGGCCAGATCGCTTCTGAAAGTGAGCTACATCGCTCAGTGGTGCCTTACCTGGTAAAAGAAAAGAGTTTAGTTTTTAGTGTTTTCATACATTGTATTTAGCTCCGACATCAAGACTCGTTCTAAAATAATTATTACATTTCAACCCGAATCATTTCCTTCACATCTGAGTTGCGGATGAATGTTTACCCAAAAATAGTCCCAATAAAAGGTATCGCCCGCAGATTAGTTCCATAGCCTTTCCGTCACCTATATAATGCTATTGATATACAATGTGTTTTTCAATGCTATATTTAATTAACAACACACGAATGACATGTGATTAGTAAACAATGATTAGCAATATGGCCATATGACTAAAGTACAGAACTATAGCCTTATATTCATAGACACTGGCTATTCTAATTCGGCCTAAATATATGCATTGAAAAAAAATAACTCGTTTATTTAAATTATTAACACAATTGCATCCTTCACAGCTACTAATCGCAATCCCTGACAAAACCAGAACATAGCACGTGTATTACATCATGGGAACTTTCATGCCAGTTTCAAAATACAAGAATTGATTTTACCCTTTCTAGCAATAAAACTGGTGTTAAAATGTTAAAACACCAAATAGAAACTTTATTCAAGGAATCATGTCTGCATTAACCACACATACTTGTGGTGAACATGCAAACAAAAATATACTCTGGAAGTATATGCGTTGTTTTTGAAACTGATTGGTTCACACCAGAGACAGCTTTCTTTAGAGCCCAGTCTCAAACAGTGTTAGACGCCAAAAGACGAACAGCATAAAGACAATGCCACTGTCAGGACATTTATAGATCGGAGTGAGCACACACACAGTTGAGTTAGGCAAGATAGGCCAATGAGAGAGAGTGAGTCGCGTGGGAGAGGACAGAGAGTTATTAGATAAAGGGAAGTTAATTAGGTCGGGTGGTGATAGCTGAGAGTGGGTGATGTGAGAGGGAGGGAATTGAGAGCGGATGAGGGAGAGGGAAGCGGGAAAGCACAGGGGAGGCACGGCTGTGGACTCATGGTTGGCACTTGGTTAGTACTATATAGCAAATGAAACAGAGAATTATAAATCGGCACGATATATAAAAAAATAGATACAAATGTTTGCAAGCATTACTTATTTTCCCGCGATTCGCTACCCTGGTCAGAAAATCTTGTGGGGTGGTGGTGTGTCAAAATCAGTTCTCGTGATGTCTCAAACGGTTGAAATTGAATGTCAGTTCACATTTATATTTAGAATTTTTTTTATGAAAGGGTAAAACCTATGCTTATAGAATAATTAGGTATTTGATATTTTGGGCGCATCGTATCGAGTTTCTACTTTGGTGCACATCCAACGAAATTTCGATGCTTGTTTTTTTAAATGGACTCAACTTTATACTTTAACATTTTCACTAAACTCTGCCGAATCTCAGCCGTACGAAGGCCGTAAATAATTGGATTGAGCGCGGGAGGGAAGATGTAGTAGAGTGAGCTGAGGGTTGAACGGATCGTGATGGGGATGACTGTAGAGCTCGGAATGCGATGATGTAAGACCATGAAAAGGAAGAAGACATAGAAGGTAATGAGGACAAGGAAGTGAGTAACGCACGTGCTGACTGCTTTACGCTGACTTTTGCGCTGGTTGGACTTGTGGCAGTCGTAGAGAATGCGGACGTAGGAAAACACAATGATCCCCAGTGAGACAAAAACTGTTACAGCTGTAATAACGTACCCATATATGATGTTAATGGTTACATCTTCACAGCTCATTTTTGTCAATGACATAAAATCACAACTTGGCATCCATACAATTCTTGGCTTGCTGCATAGCTGAATAAGGCTTGCCAATACCATTTCTCCTGATAACATTAAGGATGAAATCACAACTAATACGAAGCATATTTTAACAGCGAGTACAGACGTGAGGATGGAACTATAGTGGAGGGGTTTACATATAGCCACGTACCGATCCGCTGCCATTGCAGCCAATATAAAGCATTCGAATAGACTCGTGGTGTGGATGAAGCTCATTTGTATGACACAACCGGGAAAGGAAATTATATTGGTGGACACGAGATCATACATGATTCTTGGCAGCGTGTTGGTGCTCACAACAATTCCATTCATGAAAAGTGCACACATGAAGATGTACATGGGCTTGTGTAGCTCTTCCTCTCGCAAGGTGGCCAGAACCAGCAATGTGTTTGCGATAAGAGTGAGGGCGTACATCACAAATATAAATGTGAACACGAGAGGCCTCGTGCTCTCCGGCTCGCGCAGGAGACCCGTCATGAAGATCATTCCTGGAGGAGTCATCTGCATGGCCTCTGTTACGTTCAGCTCCATCAGCCCAGGACACCTGTACGTACATATGAACAGAGAACTTTGTAAGTGTACCATACTGCTGTGTAAACAAAGGCACCACGGTGGCGAGATGTTAACTACCTCGCTGGATATACAGGAGGTTGTCGGTTCGATCCTGACCCTGACCCCTGTATATTTTAAGTTTGCGTATCTATCTCCCTATGATCTCGTGGATTTTCCTCCGGGTCCTCCGGTTTTCTCCTCCACATTTAGAATCAACATGCGGTTAGATTATATGGCTGCTTTAAATTTCCACGTGACGATAAGCTACTTCGTTGAGCTATCATTTGTGGCCAGGTCGCTTCTCAAAAAAGTTTGATATCTCAGTTGGCCTTATCCTGGTAAAATATAAAACGAATAGTTTATAGTTAGTTTTTTTATTACACAAGCCCTAACCTAGAATAGAAAATAATCTCATCTAGCAATGGGATGATAGCCCCTGAGAGGACTCCACTTTGGACATGGAGCAATGAAATCAGCTTTAATGGATTTTTGCATCAGAATAATATTTTGGCGATGGATTACAGAGGCATTCATTCAGCAATCGGTAGATCCAGGTTGATGATAATGATGATGATGATGTTTAGCAAACCTGACTCTGCTGATGAGAAAGTGAATGGCAAAGTCGATCCAGCCTTTTCTTAAACTAAGCTTTTTTCTTTTTTACCAGGTAAGGCCCACTGAGCTATAAATTATTTTTCAGAAGCGACCTGGCCACAAATAATAACTAAACGAAGTGGCTTATCCATGTAGAAATGCATAGTAGTGAAATAATGTAAACGCATGTTGTTGATTTTAAATGTGGAGGGAAAAAAATCCACGCCACCACGGGGAGAGAGACATGCAAACTACAGATATATACAGCAGGCGTCAGGGTTGGTGCTTGCATTGAACCAACGCTGATGAAGAATATTTACTCCGAAAGAAAAATGTAGGTGATTTAAAATATGTACTTTTATTTTTTATCTATGGAGGGAGGTGTATTTTATTCGGTCCACTTTTAATAGCAGTGCTATGTATGTAATATACTCTCCTCAGTGTTCCAGTTTTGTCCACGTGACAGATTTATCCAAATGTTGAGCGAACTTGTTGTACAAGGCCTATTAAGCTATTCTAATATTTCCTCCACTTCATATCCATTAGACGTTAAATTATTATGTTGTCAGCAAATCGGAAATGGTTCGTGATCTCTCCACATTTTGTACGCCTTCGTTTCTCAATATCCGTTTTCGGAAGAAAAAAATATTATAATGTCACTGTGAAAAACTTTGGCGAAGCGTCCCACTTTTTCTGATTCCCCCCCAAATGTTGGTACTTTATTTGTTATATCTAAATCTTTGTTTATAATTTAGGACTCGAAATGTGAGAGCTTAGCTGGCTGCATCATTGTTTATTGGGTATTATATTTTTTAATACTCCACAAAGGCTAGGCACAGTGGTATGCTGAATTTTCGTGAACTTTTGTAAATTGTGTGATGTTGTTGTTGTTTAACTTCTTCATTGTGTATATTCTTATCAAATTTTCGGAATAAATGAGCCAAAGTTCATTTCAAACAGCACAGCTATTAAACGCATGACTCTAGATAATTAAACACAGCCTTTCTTTCTTTAATGAATGCAGTCGTGTACACACATAAACGTTGATTTACTTTTGGGTTAGGACTTCTGGTTTGTACTAGAGTTTGGCCTGATGTTCATGGTCAATGATATAGTTAGGTTTTATAGGTAATTATTGGGATTATGGTTAGCGATGGGGATAGTGGTTTGAAAAAATAAAACAGGTGTTAAGATATTCTTGCTTATTTCCGTAAAGTGACGTAGATAGAAAGAAGTACAATTAAAATTAAAAATTAATTAAAAAGTAAAAGCCAAAAACTACGATGTTTAAACCACAACACAAGCGGTCTTCATCAGGTGGAGAGAAAAGAGGCGGCAAGCCTCCAAATGCAACTGCTTATAAAGGCTTTCAAAGTGAGCAAAGCTGTGCATGTAAACAGTATGGGCTGGGCAGCCAGCACCAATGTAGGAGCAAAGCACCAAAGTACAACTAAAGCAGTGCGTTAGACAATGGGGGGAGGAATAGGGTAAAGATAGGGGGGAGAGAGAGAGGGGGAGTAGGGATAGGGGGAGGGAGGGGGGTAGAGATGGGGGGGGGGCATTGCACCTCACTACACCCATCCACACTGCTGACGATAGAGTTTGACAAGAAAACACAAATCAAGTCATGACCCAAAGTGGTTGATGGCATCTTTACAATGATTGCTGAGTTTAAAACCATCGTCTCGTTTGAAATTGTGTCTGTGTCTGTATATATGGATGGCTTCGTGAACGAATCTTTGTTGATAGCAAGTTGGCTTGCTAAGTACCATCGTCTTAGAGAAATAAATTTCACGTGAGCCAGCCGCATTAAAGTAATGATCAGCCACGGCAGAAGTGTTGGTCCTGCCGTGTTTCAGATCTGCCTTATGTTCACAAATACGGTCCAAGACATGTTGTTTAGTTTCACCAATGTAACTGCTGCCGCAGATACAGCTTAGTGTGTAGACGCCGGGATATTGACAGACGAAATTTCTACATCTGATCGGGAACATGTAGATAACATGACCGCTTCCGATGGTTTAAAGTCGGTTTTGGCTATAGGATTGAACTTCGCAGTCACCCTCAAACACATACCAGTGGATGACATTATTGTTCAGGTCGATGCAGCTCTTAAGGGCTTGGGACATATCGCTGCAGACGTGACAAGCTCTGAAATCGTTGCAACCCTCAAAAGTGCTAAGATACCAGTCAGCAACATCAGTAAGGAGGAGCGTTTTGAGTTATCTCAATTAAAAATGAGGGAAGATATCATCATCCTCTCAGTCTACAAAGGCAATGCCACGGTCATCATGGATAAAAACGTGTACTATAACAAAATTCAGGACCTACTTAATGATTGTAGCTACACTAAAATTAAAACAGATCCCACCAATTGCCTCGTTACAAAAACGAACAGTATCATCACTGGTTCAGCTTCATTAATTGAACAAACCTAACGGGTTTCCTTAAAATCGTCTGCTGCTACGATCACCCAGATTATATGGCTTACCAAAAATCCATGAAGAAGGTACACCCCTTTGTCCTATCGTCTGCACCATTGGCTCACCCACCTACAAACTGGCCCAATAGCTGTCTGAGACCTTGCAGCCATTCACTGGTAAGATCACCTCTTCTTTTCTTAAGTCAGCTCAACTGGTATCGTCAATTAAAGACATCTCACTGTCCCCAGGTGATTTGCTCGTTAGTTTCGATGTAGTTTCTTTGTTCACCAAAGTTCTTGTGCCCGAAACCATTGTAATTATTGAAGATTTGGTCCAACAAAGAATGAATGCTGATGTACCAGCCCTGGCGAGACACTGTCTCACCAATACATATTTCACCTGGGGTGGAACATTCTACAAACAAACGGTGGCACTCCAATGGGTTCTCCCTTATCTCCGGTTGTGGCCAACATTTTCACGGAACAATTTGAGACGGACGCCATCTAGGCATCCACTGTATGCCCGTACTTGTGGAAGAGGTACGTGGATGACACGTTTGTCATCTGGCCACATGACCAACCGGCTCTAAAACAATTCCTCAACCACATCAATTCCATACACCCAGCAATCAAATTCACCATGGAAGTAGAAAAGGATGGCATGCTACCTTTCTTGGATGTCTTAATCAAAAAGAGACCAGATGGCTCAATGAGCCATTCTGTCTACAGGAAAGTAACCCATACTGACGCCTACCTAAAACTTGATTCCCACCACCATCCATCCCAGAGGAATTCCCTCATCAAAACGCTACACCATGGAGCTCAATGTATCTCCGACCATAAACACCTAAACAGTGAACTCAAACACGTACACCAAACTCTCAAGGCAAATGGATATTCTGACTACACAATCCGCAAAGCCATCACCCCAAGGAGCTATCTGAAGATCCAATCAAAGCCATCACCTTGCAAAAAGATTTCCAAAATCTTGAACAAACACAAGATTCAGGTCCGATTTAACACAGTGCATACAATTTTTGACCTGATCTCATCTATGAAGGACAAGATTCCTGACATGCAATATCCCAGCGTCTACAAACTACGCTGTATCTGCGGCAGCAGTTACATTGGGGACACCAAACGACATGTCTCAGACCGTGTTCGTGAACATAAGGCAGATCTGAAACACGGCAGGACCAACACCTCTGCCGTGGCTGATCATTATTTTAATGCGGCTGGCTCACGTGCAATTGATTTCTCTAAGACAATGGTACTTTGCAAGCCGACTGGCTATCAACAAAGATTCGTTCACGAAGCCATCCATATGTAGTGGAGTAACGCGCGCGTGGGGGGTTTGCAAACAGTATGCACGCATGTGTGAGCTGTGGACAGTGAGGTCACATCAGGGCGAACAGGTGCTGCGAGAGAAAGCAACGAGAGAGACGACCAATTAAGATGCATAGCAGTGATTGGCTGGCTGAAAATGCAGGCGCGGAACTATCGCCAGGTTGGCGAGAGATTGAGGCAATAGCAGTGGAAGCCATGGGCGAGAGGCGATGGGAAGACGCCAGCTTAATTAGGGCATTTAATGAGGAGCAGGATAAAACGGGAACGTGTGAGGCAGAGGAGTTGAGTTGGTGGGAGTGAAGACAAGAGTGAACAAAAGAGAAGTCCAAGATGCCACTCTCCACACCTCGTCCTCTCCAGCGGTGTTGGCTGATCCCCCGCTGGATGCAAGGGCGAGGTTGGAGGAGTGAGGGTAGACAGGCTAGCACTAGAGAGGCTAGCGGAATCCTAAGTGTGAGTGTGATAAGGCTAGCAGTAGAGAAGCTAGTGGAGTATATTGTGAGAGGCTAGCAGTAGAGAAGCTAGCGGAGGATATAGTGAGAGGCTAGCAGTAGAGAAGCTAGCAGAGGATATAGTGAGAGGCTAGTAGTGGAGAAGCTAGCGGAGTGCATAGTGGGAGGATAGCAGTGGAGAAGCTGGCAGAGTACAACATAGAGGCTAGCGGAGCGCGAGAGAGCGAGTGGAGCGTAACAGACGAGCAGTACAAGTGGAAGACTTGCAAAGAGGCTAGCAGTGGAAAAGCTAGCAGAGTATACTGTGACAGGCTATCAGCGGAGAGGCTAGCGGAGTGAGAGTGAGCGAGCGGAGCGTGGCAGACGAGCAGTAAAAGCGGTAGAGTTGCGACGGAGATATGTGGTGTTGAACGCGAGGAGTTCTGTACAAATAAAGTGACAGAGGAGAAAAAGAAGTAGTTGTCCGCGTGAAATAACACCACTTCACATATATACAGATACAGACACAATTTAAACCGAGACGACAGTTTTAAACTCAGCAATCATTGGAAAGATGTCATCAACCACTTTGGGTCATGACTTGATTTGTGTTTTCTTGTCAACCTCTACCGTCAGCAGTGTGGATGCGTGTAGCGAGGTGCAATGCCCCCCCCATCTCTACCCCCTCTCTCCCCCTATCTCTACCCCCCCTCTCTCTCCACCCTATCTCTAACCTCTTCCTCCCCTCATTGTCTAACACACTTGGACTGCGCCCTCACCTTCAGCTCCACCTCAATCTCTACCCCCCCCCCTCTCCCTCTGTCCCTGTCCCCTCCCTCCCCCCATTGTCTAACGCACTCGCTTTACTTGTACTTGTGGTGCTTTGCTCCTACATTGGCACTGGCTGCCCCGCCCATGCTGTTTACGCGCACAACTTTGCTCACTTTGAAAGCCCTCATAAGCAGTTGCATTTGGAGGCTTGCCCCCTCTTTTCTCTCCGCCTGATGAAGACTGCTTGTGTCGTGGTTTTTTGCTTTTTTAAAATTAATTTGTATTTAAATTTTCTATCTACATGACTTTACCGAAGGAACCAAGAATATGAATTCCTGCAGTTACGAAAGTTTTAAGTCAGGTGTTAAGATGTTCTAACACAAAATATAAACCTTTTGCAAGGAATCAAGTCTGCATTAACCACACGTACTTGGGTGAACATGCAAACAAACATGCTCTGATAATATATGCATTGTCTTTGAAACTGATTGGCCTACATCCGAGACAGCAGCCATCCTTAGGGCCTAGTCTCACCAGTCTCAGACTAGAGAATGCCAAAAGGCGAACAGTACAAAGAAAATGCACTATCAGGGCATTTATAGCTCGAAGTGAGCAGCTACAAAAATTAACCCGTAAAAACAAAGTTTTTCACTCTAAATCCTTTATATGCGTGGCGGCTAGAGTCCTCTCGTCCTCTGGCTTGAGATGGCTGCCACTTATGGGTCAGATGATTGCCTGCCACCATTAAGCAAATGGTAATTAAATATAAAAAAAAATTCCTAAAAAGTGTTACATTTTGAAAAAAAAATTTCACGAAAATAAATTGTCACGCACAACGAGTCTGTGTGCAAAATGTCAGCTCGATTGGATCACGGGAAGTGGGTTAAAAAACGACCGAAAGATTTGCACGGTCGTAAGTGCGCAAGCAAGCAAGCAAGTGAACTTAATATGAAGGATTTAAAAATGGGATAACATTTGATTAAGGGTTTATGGGTAGCTCTAGAATAAGGGGTTATGGTTAGAGATAGATTGTGGGGTTACGGTTAGTGATAGATTAAGGGGTTATGGTTAGTAAGAGTAATTATTTACAGCAATACCTCGCCCAACACAGGGGTTGTGTTTCTGGAAATTTCTATTTTGGGCAATACTGCGTTTGACAAATAACAGACCTTATGGGAAAATGGCATTGTGTTCCTGGGTCCAAAATTTTCACTCCCCTCCATATTTGTTGAACAAATTCTACATGATTTTTCCCGACTTGGTATCACGTAAACATAAAAAACAGACACATAATCGAGATTTGAAAGAACCAAAGAGAACAGACACATAATTCATGTAAATAGAATGAAATAAAAAATGTTTTAACATAGAATGAAATGTATGTATGGATGTTCAACCTCTTTCGCACCGTACATAGCCAATGACGCGAATTGAATGTGCGGGAAATAAAAATCTGAAATACATAAAAATTACAATAAATGGTAATGATTATGAACCCCCCCCCCCCCCCCCACTTTGTTTCACTTATAATTCTACACAATTCCCCCCATCATCACACACCAAGAACACATGCGTGTAACATACATGGTGACTTAAACAGTGGCATAACATTTTATTATAAAAAGTTAAACTGAAAATTGTTAATTTTGTAATGCGGGCGTAAACGGCCTGGCGGATATGACGTCACGGGGGGGAGGAGTTAGGTCACGTGAGAGAGGGGTGAGGTCTTAAGGGAGAGATACCGGAAGAGACGAGAGAGTGTTGGGGATAGAAACAGAGTGAGGCCACGCAGGGCGGAGGTTGGAGAGTGGCGAGATCGCCACACACACAGTAAGACTCGGCACCGTCGGCCAGCGGTGACCGAGCACGGAGGAACGGGGAGCAGCGGTGGAGCTGCAGTGAGAGCAGCCGGAGGACTGCACAGGGGAGCGAGAAAGGCTACGGGAGCGAAGGCAGCTGTGGAGCTGCCAAGCGGGGAGGCTCTGAGCGAGGGCCGTGTGGGACAAGTGTAAATAACCCAAATAAAGGACAACGGAGACAGACCCAGTGAACGAGTCCTTTATTACACTGGTGTCAGAAGTGAAACGGCATGTCAAAACAGCTCAGAAGAATATTCCTACGCCATCATCTGCTACATCATCCGACGACGACGACCTTCCTCAGGCGGGGGACCTGCCTGCGATGGAGGAGGAGATCCGTGCGGGAACGAGTACGGGTCCGGGAGTCCAAGACGTCGCCGCGTCGGTGGACCCGTCTGCGCCGGAGGACGCGGACTTGCGATGGAGACAGATGGCGGCGCAGCTGGAGACACTGAAAATCGTGCTCGCGCAATTGTGCGAGCTCGTCACGCCGAGGACGGCGTTGGGGAGAGCCGATGGAGGTCCGCAGGTCGCCGCCTTGCCTCCGCTGTCGGCACCATCGGCCACGCGGCACGAAGACGCCATCTTGGGCGTGGCAGGAGAAGAACGGCGGGAAGCCGCCATCTTGCGCTCTCCGCGGTGGGAGGCCGCCATCTTGAACACGTTGCGATGCGACGCCATTTTGAATATGCCGCCTGATGAGTCATCGGCTGAGGACGGCGCAACAAGGAGTCGCAGTCGTCATCTCACGACCGTTAAAGAATTCTCCATCGGTGGCGATTGGAGTGCTTTCGCCTGCAGATTTTTGGCGGCGGTACGCTCAGCGAGGTGGACGGACGCTGAGGCATTGGAGGTTTTACCGACTCTTCTCGATGACGAGTCGGTGAGATTCTTCCGTTCTATAAAGGCCGAGAAGAAGAAAACATTGAGAGGAGTTTTCGACGAGATGGCAGATGCATACGAGCCACCGGATGATGCTCATCACCGGTTTGTTCAACGCCAGCGAGCACCCGAGGAGTTGCCGGTGGCATACAGGGTGCGGTATTGGAGTTGGCCATGGCCGCATACCCGGAGACGGAGCCTGACCTGCTCGAACCTCTCATCTTGGGTAAGATGCTCGAGCTGTCCCGGGATTTGGGGATTCCTATGCCGGTGTGTGGCCACGAAAAGCTGACATCCCGGGCGGCCGCTAAATGTCTTGATGCCCACTTCAACCTGCGCCGTTGGAAGCAAGTCACGGTGTGGACGGGGGGGCCCATCGTCGAAGGAGGTGCCGTGGGTTGGGATCCCAAGAAGGCGGTGTACGTTCCTGACGGGGGGGGGGCCCGCAGGAGCTGACAGCCGCCTCTGCTCAGTGGTCGGCCCGCAGTAGGCCGGGGCCGCGATCTGCGCTGCCGACACGGGAGCGTCAGGACGGGGGGCCTGCGGCGCGGCGCAACGACATCGACTGCTTCCGCTGCGGCCGTAAGGGCCATTACGCCAGGGACTGCTGGGCCCGTGTCCCAGGTCCGCCCCAGCAGGAGGCCTCGACAGCGGACGTGCCGCGGAAGGATCCTCCAGGACAGGCAAGTCGGTGCGCACCAGACACCCGGCAAGGCTTGACACCTCACTCATCACCGTTGTCGTGCGATCCGGGTGTTGTTAATAACGGGGGGAGGCCATCGACTGGGCCACGTCGCTCGGTAACGCAGTGGCGTAAATTGGCACGGCGGGTCGTCGCGGCCGCTATGGGTTCGTCCACTGTACCTGGTTCTATACAAGGGGTGGACGTGCGTATTTTAGTGGATTCCGGAGCGTCCGCGACCATTATATCGGAAGTAATCTTCCATCTGTTGGGCATCCCACCAGAGGCCGTGCGTCCGGTTTACGATTCCTGCGTCGCTGCGAATGGGGGTAGCATGGGCATTGTGGGCCAGGTGGACGCTAAAATATCTATCGGGGGAGTGTCGGCCTCGGGAATTGTGTTAATTTCGAGGTCCCTTGCGGTTCCTTGTTTGTTGGGAACTGACTTTCTGGCCAAGATGCCCATTCTAATCAGAATTAATGAAAACTGCATTGAATTACCGGGTGGGCGAAAAATTACATTTCTACCGTCGCCCTGGGGGCGACCTGCTCCGGTCGCCCAGGTGCAGGCGCTGTCCGAGGTATCTGTTGATATTCCACCTGCCTTACAGATGCTTATCCCTTTGCGATATCGGAAGCCTGTGCCTGGTCGTCAAGGTGCAATTGGGGTTTTGTTGTCGCCGTCCGCCACCATAACGGGCGGATCGGCGCTCGTTGGGGCGCAAACTATTGTCCGGCCGGACCAGCAGCCGTTTCTGCAGGTGCTTAATGCAAGTACCGAAAATGTGTGTGTGCCGGCTGGTACGGTTGTGGCACATGCCACTACGGCGTTTACGGCACAGGATTATCTGGGCAGCCAGGTCATGGTTGGTGGTGTTTCAGGCCCTGGGGCCGCAGATAATCGCTGGATCGCCGAATTGTGTGGGGAAAATCCTTCCCTTTCCGGGGAACAACGTTGCGCGCTTCATAAATTATTATTGAGTTATTCTGATGTGTTTAGCTCCGACGATTTGGACTTGGGACGCACCTCGTTGCTTTACCATCATATTGACACAGGGGACGCTGCCCCTATTCGGTTAAACTCACATCGGATGAGTCCGGCGGAGCGAGATCAGGTTCGAGGGCAGTGGATGACATGTTGGCTGCGGACATAATATCTCCATGTAACAGCCCATGGGGTGCGCCTGTTGTTTTGGTTAAAAAGAAGGACGGCAAATTGCGATTTTGTGTGGATTTTCGGAAATTAAATAAAGTGTCTGTGGCAGATGCGTACCCCCTGCCGCGTATGGACGACTCCCTCGATGCCTTGTCGGGGGCGAAGTTCTTTTCAACGCTAGATCTCTCTTCGGGATTCTGGCAGCTTCCCCTTGACGAGCCCTCGCGGGAGAAGACTGCTTTCCGTACGCCGCAGGGGTTATTCCAATTTAATTGTCTTCCGATGGGGTTAAATGCTGCCCCTGCCACATTTCAAAGGTTGATGGAGCTGGTGTTAACGGGGTTGCAGTGTCCCGATTGTGCCCGGCGAAAGCCACCTAAACAACCATATGTGCCGCCGATACAGTCTATTCAGGTGTCTCGAGTTAATGAATTGGTGGCGTTGGATATTTTGGGACCCTTCCCGCCATCCGCTAAAGGTAATAAATACTTGCTGGTTGGGGTGAAGTACCTCTCCCGCTGGCCGATGGCCTGGCCGTTGCCTGACCAGTCAGCGGCGTCTATCACAGACGCCTTTCTATTTGGGTACGTTATGGACAAGGGGGCGCCAGAGAGGCTCCTCACAGACCAAGGCCGGAATTTTTCTTCTAAATTGTTGGGGGAAGTGTGTGCGGCTCTTGGAACTAAAAAGATACGGACATCTCCCTACCACCCACAAACGGATGGTATGGTCGAACGGCTAAATCGGACTTTGTCCGCCATGTTGTGTCACACGGTGAGTGAAAAACAATCAGATTGGGATTTGCATATCCCTGGGGTACTTTCGGCATACCGGATGACGCCGCATGCGGCTACAGGATATTCGCCGTTTTTCCTTATGTACGGTCGTGAAAACGTGCCGCCGATGGATGTGCAGTTGGGAACTGGAGTGAGGGGACCTGCTAAGTCTCTTCCTGATTACATTCAGGATACCGTTCGCCGTGTTACTGAGGCGCGGGAAGGGGCCCGTATGGCTACGGCCAAGGCCCAGGCCCGGAACGAGCGGTGTGCTGGACGCTCCAAGGGGGAGTGCCCCTGGAAGGTGGGGGACATGGCCTGGCTCCATTGCCCGCAGGTGCGGCCAGGTACCTCTCCTAAATTACATAAACCATGGCAAGGGCCGGTTCGCCTCATCGAGGTTCCCAACCCACAGTCTGCGCGTGTTCGGTTTGGATCTCGGCGTTGGTTCGTTCACACGTCGCGCTTGAAACCATATGTGGCCCCTCGAACTGATGCGTCATCTCCTGATGTTGCCTTGCCGGGGTCTGTTGCTGCCGACTCATCCTTGCCTGTGCCTATTGACCTTGCAAGAGCGCCTGTCGTGCCTTTTACAGACAAGTCGGCCGTGACACTACAGGAGACAGGGGACTCTGCTCGGGGTGTGCCTACCATGGCTGCGGGGACTCCGAGCCCCGCCGCCCTTCCGACCCCGCCGCAGACACGATCGCGGGACACCCCCGACGCTGGGCCTTCAGGGATACGGGACCGGGACGTTGACGGGCCTCCAATAGCGACAGGAGGACTTCATCCTGTCGCTCCTAAAACCCCGTCACGTTCCCGGTCTGCAGGAGGGCCGCCGCCCGTCCGGGACGGACCGGCGACCCGCACGCGGATTTTACTGTTGTGTTCTTATTGTTATTGTTATATTTATTGTATGCTTCGTTGTCCTTGCATGTGTGATGGTTGTGTTCGCTCGCATTACTTGTTGTCGTTATTGTTCAGCCGAGGTCGGCTGGATTTTCTCTACGGGGGAGGGTGGTGTAATGCGGGCGTAAACGGCCTGGCAGATATGACGTCATGGGGGGGAGGAGTTAGGTCACGTGAGAGAGAGGGGTGAGGTCTTAAGGGAGAGATACCGGAAGAGACGAGAGAGTGTTGGGGATAGAGACAGAGTGAGGCCACGCAGGGCGGAGGTTGGAGAGTGGCGAGATCGCCACACACACAGTAAGACTCGGCACCGTCGGCCAGCGGTGACCGAGCACGGAGGAACGGGGAGCAGCGGTGGAGCTGCAGTGAGAGCAGCCGGAGGACTGCACAGGGGACCTGCAGCGGAGCTGCAGGAGCGAGAAAGGCTACGGGAGCGAAGGCAGCTGTGGAGCTGCCAAGCGGAGAGGCTCTGAGCGAGGGCCGTGTGGGACAAGTGTAAAGAACCCAAATAAAGGACAACGGAGACAGACCCAGTGAATGAGTCCTTTATTACACTGGTGTCAGAAGTGAAACGGCATGTCAAAACAGCTCAGAAGAAAGAATATTCCTACGCCATCATCTGCTACATCATCCGACGACGACGACCTTCCTCAGGCGGGGGACCTGCCTGCGATAGAGGAGGAGATCCGTGCGGGAACGAGTACGGGTCCGGGAGTCCAAGACGTCGCCGCGTCGGTGGACCCGTCTGCGCCGGAGGACGCGGACTTGCGATGGAGACAGATGGCGGCGCAGCTGGAGACACTGAAAATCGTGCTCGCGCAATTGTGCGAGCTCGTCACGCCGAGGACGGCGTTGGGGAGAGCCGATGGAGGTCCGCAGGTCGCCGCCTTGCCTCCGCTGTCGGCACCATCGGCCACGTGGCACGAAGATGCCATCTTGGGCGTGGCAGGAGAAGAAAGGGCGGAGGTTGGAGAGTGGCGAAATCGCCACACACACAGTAAGACTCGGCACCGTTGGCCAGCGGTGACCGAGCACGGAGGAACGGGGAGCAGCGGTGGAGCTGCAGTGAGAGCAGCCGGAGGACTGCACAGGGGACCTGCAGCGGAGCTGCAGGAGCGAGAAAGGCTACGGGAGCGAAGGCAGCTGTGGAGCTGCCAAGCGGGGAGGCTCTGAGCGAGGGCCGTGTGGGACAAGTGTAAAAAACCCAAATAAAGGACAACGGAGACAGACCCAGTGAACGAGTCCTTTATTACAATTTTACTCACAATGAATGATGATGGTGATCAGGGGCTCAACTACCTATTTCAGCTTCCCATTACAATGGGGGGCTATACAAGATACAACTGTGGCCTCCCTCCTTTCTCCCGACTCACTTTTACTGAAATAGTTACGGATGGTTTTTAACCCGTAAACAATAATATGTAGGCTATAAATATATATTATTTTAGTTGCACCGTGTATTGGGTTAGAGGAAGACAGTCTCACAGTGACGGTATTAATACAAATATGTAAAGGTATAATGCTAACATTTAAGCTGTCGTGCATCTTGCTTTTATGCGCACATCAATTACCAAAAAATCCTGGTGTTCAGGTATTTTTCGGAAGTATAATGCTTTCATTTGTAACAATGTTTTAGGCATTTATGGTTAATTCTTGCCATATTTTTTTCAAATACATTCTTCCCATCTTGTTACTTGTTTATCTATTGATTCGGGGGCCCTCCTTGTGGCCAACTGGGCCCCTATGCGTCGCATAACGCAACCACATACAGCCTGATGGTGATGATGGTGGTGAAGAAGAAGAAGATGATGGAGGTGGTGTTTGGAGTGTGGCTGGTAACGCGTCGAGTGATAACACATGGGAGTGTTGGGGAGGGAAGGATGGTAGCGAGATATTCATCCACACCATCATTGTACTGCAGCATGAAACCGTGTAGAGCATGAAATATTGCCCCGTGTTCCGGATACGTAACTCACTACGTGGACCGTGTGAGGCTGAACACACACTTTCGATACGGCAGAGTTGGGAAAGGTATCACTGTGTTGTTAGAGCGAGAGTAAGGATTTATGGTTACAGCTTTAGCAAGGGTTTAAGGTTAGAGCCAGAGGTAGGGTTTATGATTCGAACTAGAGTAAGGGTTTATAGTTAGAGCTAGTGTAAGGTTTGTGGTTATAGCTAGTGTAAGGATTTATGGTTAGTGATAGAGTAATGGTTTCTGTTTCGATTTAAAGCTTTCGTGATTGCAGGGATTAATCTTCTTAGTTCTTTCGGTAAAGTCACGTAGAAGGGAAATAATAAAATAATAAAAATAAAACATGATAAAAAACAATTCTCACGACGTTTCGGCCACAACGCAAGCAGCCGTCCTCAGGTGAAGAACAGGTCTGTCGGAAAGACAGCGTCTGAATGAACACCACCAAGCTTGGCAGCGTATATTTAAGCTGGGTTAGAGGGGGAAGGGCGCCTTGACAAAGGGATTTGCATATCAACAGAGGAATTTAGCATATTTATGGCAAATGCAGATATGGGATTAGTCACTACTTGTGGAATGCGTAGGAGGTGGGGGGGTTCTCAAAGTCATATTATGCCCGTGCATTATGTAGGATTAGCAGCATCAAAGGGAGGGAGTAGGGTTAGCAGTAATAAAGGGAAGGAATTTTAATAGTAAGGAGCTGCAGCAGCTAAACCACCACGTAAAAAACTAAAATATAAAATATGCCTCCAGCTAAACTTTTTTCTTAAACCCAACATTAAATTATATACTGCATTACTATACATTGTAATATTACACTATGTATTATTCTACCCACCCTACTGTATACCACACTGCTGTATATTCACTATACAATTACGATACTATATATTACCTTATACATTATATTAAACATGACACTTTATACTATTTATTATTATACAATCTGCTATACACTATACAATTGACCGTCGCGTGAAAGGTACTAAGAGGAAGCAACGAAATATGTCAATGGAAGAGTGGTGGTTGGAGACTTGCAGCGGAGCAAAGACTCCATTCCCTGCGGAGAATACTAAAGATATATAGTCAATGCCAGTGAGTCACCGTAAATGTGAACACAATCAGTTAAGATCCGAAATGGTTTATTACGTCCTTCAATTGATTGCTGAGCCAGAATCCATCTTCTCGGTTGAAATTGTCTCTGTGTTTGTATATGTGGATCGCCTCATGAACGAATCTCTCATGGTAGCCAGATGGCTTGCAGAGAACCTCTGTCTTGGAGAAGTCAATGTCATGTGAGCCCACTGAATTGTAACAGTGATCTGCCACGGCTGAGGTGTTTGTCCTGCCGTGTTTCAGGTATGCTTTATGTTCACGGGTGCGGTCCGAGACATGTCGTTTGGTTTCTCCAATGTAACTGCTACCACAGAGGCAACTTAGTTTGTAGACGCCAGGGTACTGTATGTCTGGAACCACATATTTTACAGACGGGACCAGATCACGGATTTTATGTACTGTATTGAATCGGACCTGGATATTGTGTTTAATCAGGATTTTGGAGATCTTTTTTGTGACCCCAGCAATGTAGGGTAAGGTGATGGTTTTGAATGGCTCCTCAACAGGATCCTTCTTGATGGTTGGAGTAATGGCTTTGCGGATTGTGTAGTCGGAGTAACCATTAGCCTTTAGAGCTTGGCGTACGTGCTTGAGTTCACTGGCAATGTGTTCATGGTCGGAGATGCATTGGGCTCTATGGTATTCCTGATGGTCTGAAATCCGTTTAAGCTAAAAGGGCTAAACTTTGCAGTCACACCTAGACACATACCAGTTAATGATATCATTGCCCAAGTAGATGTGGCTGTCAAGGGCATGGGTCACATCGCTGCAGACGTAGCAAGATCTGAAATCGCTGCAACCCTCAAAAACGCTAAGATGCCAGCTAGCAACATCAGCAAAGGTGAGCGTTTTGAATTAGCTCAATTAAAAAAGAGGGATGACATTGCCATCCTCTCAGCCGACAAAGGTAATGCCACTGACATCATGGCCAAAATAGAATACAACAACACAATTCAAGAACTAAAAAGAGACCCCACCAACAGCCTCGTCATTAAAACCAACAAAATCATTTCTGATTCAACCGCATTAATTGATCAAACCAAACAGTTCTCGTTGAAACCTTCTGCAGCCAGGCCACCAAGATTATATGGCTTGCCAAAGATACATAAAGAAGATACACCACTTCGTCCCATTGTCTCTACTATCAACTCCCCCACCTACAAACTGGCTCGTTTTTTGTCTGAAATTCTGCGGCCTTTCACTGGAAAAACCACCTCTGCGGTACTAAACTCTACTGACCTGGTATCGATAATCAAGGAAATTTCCCTGTCCCCAGACGACCTGCTTGTCAGTTTTGATGTGGTTTCCTTATTCACCAAAGTTCCTGTACCTGACACCATCGCAATCATTGAAGACTCGGTTCATCAAGGACTGAATACTGGGGTACCCCCGCTGGTGAGACACTGCTTAACCAATACATACTTCACCTGGAATGGCACTTTCTACAAACAAACTGAGGGCACCCCAATGGGCTCCCCCTATCTCTGGTTGTAGCCAACGTTTTCATGAAGAAATTTGAGACTGACGCCATCCAGACTGCCACTCTACGCCCGACCTTATGGAAGAGGTATGTAGATGACACTTTTGTCATCTGGCCACATGGCCGTCCTGCTCTAGACCAATTCCTCGACCACATCAATTCCATACACCCAGCCATCAGATTCACCATGGAAGTCGAAAAAGATGGCAAGCTACCCATTTTGGATGTCCTAATTAAAAGGAGACCTGATGGTTCAATGCGCCACTCTGTCTACAGGAAAGCCACCCATACGGATGCTTACCTAAAACCGGATTCCCACCACCATCCATCCCAGAATAATTCCCTCATCAAGACTCTACACCATAGAGCCCAATGCATCTCCGACCAGGAACACATTGCCAGTGAACTCAAGCACGTATGCCAAGCTCTTAAGGCTAATGGTTACTCCGACTATACAATCCGCAAAGCCGTCACTCCAACCATCAAGAAGGATCCTGTTGAGGAGCCATTCAAAACCATCACCTTACCCTACATTGCTGGGGTCACAAAAAAGATCTCCAAAATCCTGATTAAACACAAGATCCAGGTCCGATTCAACACAGTACATAAATCCGTGATCTGGTTCCGTCTGTAAAAGATGTGGTTCCAGACATACAGTACCCTGCCATCTACAAACTAAGTTGCCTCTGTGGTAGCAGTTACATTGGAGAAACCAAACGACATGTTTCGGACTGCATCCTTGAACATAAAGCATTTCGGATTTTAACTGATTGTGTTCACGTTTACGGTGACTTTCAGACCGCAGTCCACTCACTGGCATTGACTATATATCTTTTGTATTCTCCGCAGGGAATGGAGTCTTTGCTCTGCTGCAAGTCTCCTCTTAGTACCTTTCATGCGACGGTCAATGGTATAGTGTATAGCAGGTTGTATAATAATAAATAGTATAAAAGTGTAATGCTACTGACGATGCGCTCCCCAAATTTCACCAGGCTCACTGTTCATGAACTCTTGGAAGTGCTTGCACAAAGGATAGTAACATCTCATCCTGTGTTCTTGGAATCTGAATATCTGGACTTGTCCAGTGACTGCTGAGAAAGATCAGCTGACAACAGGGGAAAGTCCTTGTGGCGGCACGGAGAGACGGCTGACAGGAGGGAATAGACCCCACTGGGACAGTCATGGGTTAGCTTCCCATTTCTGTAGTTTCCCATGCTTCGCAGTATGTTGGAAACACCCGCTTTAGCTACAGAAAGTCAACATACGAGAATACCCCTCGAGTCTGCGAGAGCGGGGGCGGAAGATGACTCATCGGCTGACAACATGGTAACGACTGGACCGGAAACGACTACGAGTAATGAGAGCACAGCACAAGAGAACACCACAGCAACTGTCACAAGTTCCGCTGCAACAGCGGGCCACAAACAGATGCAGGTATGTGTTTGTGGTTGGAGGAAAGTTACATCACACCATGGGTTGAGGATCCACCAGGGGAAGAAGGGGTGTTTGGGTAAAGAGAGTAAGAGGCCTCGCATTGATTACTTTCTGCGAAAGCGATCAAATCAGTCGAATGAAGTACAGCAACTGGACGCAAACCATAGTTTGCAGTGCATCAGTACCACTGTCATGGAGGACGTAAACTCAAGCACCGAAGTAACAACTGAGGTGGAACCAACAACAGGAGTGGAACTCACCCAGCCTCCCAGACCTGCAGTCGAGAGGAGATTACCAAGGCACAGACCGTATGTGAAGTGGCCTGGCGCCAGTGACAAGAAGTTGTGGGAAACAGTGAATACTGACCTTACCTTGACCCTCGAGAAACTTCGAGGCACAGTGGAGAAGAAGTTGGAGAGGATGGGGGACATCATCTATAAGTACGGGGCAGAAAGCTTTTGAGTGCAAGAGGCAAAAGGCGGGAGAAAGGTTCCAACCCCACCAGTTTCCAGGAGGCAACAAGAAATCAAGCGCCTCGTTCAAGACAGGAGACAGCTTAAGAAACAGTGGAAGAAAGCCTCGGAAGTGGAAAAGGAGGGCATAGAGGCACTTCAGGCTGACATCAAAACCCGGTTGGCATCCCTCCGTAGAGCAAAGAACCTACGGAAACGCAGAAGGAAGAAAGAACAAACTAGAACTCTATTCTATAAAGATCCCCGCAAGTTCCATAAAAGTCTCTTCACGAAGGAAAAAAGTGGAGTTCTAAAAACAACATAGAAAGACCTAGAAGAGCACCTGAGAACAACAAACTTTGACTCAAAGCGACATGAACATCTGGCCATCCCATCAGATATCCCACCCATTGAACCCCCGGAACATCATATTGAGACCAGCCTTCCGACATGGAAAGAGGTGGAAAACACAGTTCGAAGGGCAAGAACAGCATCAGCTCCGGGGCCAAATGGAGTCCCGTACAAAGTGTATAAGAACGCACCAGACGTCCTGAGGTTCCTCTGGAGGCTTATGAGAACAGCTTGGCAAAAGAAGATAATACCCAAAGTGTGGCGTAGGGCAGGCGGGGTCCTGATCCCTAAGGAGAAGGATGCAGTGAACATCAGCCAATTTCGCCCAATCTCCTTACTGAATGTCGAGGGTAAAATCTTCTTTAGGGTCATTGCCCAGAGGATGGCCGAGTACCTGCAAAGCAATGCGTACGTCGATACATCTGTACAGAAGGCAGGAATATCAGGGTTCTCTGGCTGCTTGGAACATTCCAGCATGATCTGGCACCAGATCTAAATGGCCAAGGTGGAGAAAAGGGACCTCCATGTAGTCTTCCTCGACCTCGCCAATGCATTTGGCTCTGTGCCCCATGAACTCCTGTGGTCTGCCTTCAGATTTTTCCACATACCGGACACCATCACAACCCTGGTGAAGTCGTACTTTCAGGATCTGCAGCTCTGCTTCACCACCTCAGAGTTCACCACATCATGGCAATGCCTGAATGTAGGTATAATGGCGGGATGTACCATTTCTCCATTGGCATTCATAATGGCAATGGAGGTTATCATCAGATCCTCAAAATGGGTTGCTGGTGGACAGCGAGTCGACTCTGGTTTTCGCCTCCCTCCACTCAGAGCCTACATGGACGACATTACAACATTGACCACCACAGTCCCATGCACCAGGAGACTGCTCAGAAAACTCGAGGAGAACATCAGCTGGGCCCGTATGAAGATTAAACCATCCAAGTCACGCAGCATCTCGATTGTGAAGGGAGTACTCTGTGACCTGAAATTCTTCATCGGAAATGACCAAATCCCAACAGTGTCTGAGCAGCCGGTAAAAAGCCTTGGAAGGTGGTATGATGCAAGCCTGAAGAACAAAGACCAAGTGCAACAGCTGCGCAAAGACATCAGTAGTAGCCTACAGTCCATCGACAACACCCAGCTACCTGGAAAGTTAAAGGCCTGGTGTATGCAGTTTGGTCTCCTACCCCGGGTGTTGTGGCCCCTAGCAGTGTATGAGGTTCCAATCTCAACAGTGGAGAAGATGGAAAGAGGAGTCACGAGCTACTTAAAGAAGTGGCTCGGAGTTCCACGATGCCTTACCACCATCAAGTGTGCAAAAACCAGGCTCCCGATGACACTGAATGAATCTCGAGACCCAGTGGTGAGCAACAACGCGCCGACCTTGGCAACTGGGTGCAAATGGAGGCCAGGAAAAGCAGTCCAGGAGGCAACAGCAGCCCTCAGACATGCTGACATTGTGGGCCATGTTCAGCAAGGGAGAGGAGGCCTTGGGCTAACTAGCCGTGCTGCTTGGAGTAAGGCCACTGCACCAGAGCGGCGGAATGTGGTAGTGCAGGAAGTACGCCATCAGGAGGAGGCTGCAAGGTGGGCCAAGGCAGTCTCTCTTGCCAAACAGGGACAGTGGACTCGATGGGACAGTGTGGAGAAGAGGAAGATCAGCTGGAAGGATCTGTGGGCCATGGAAGCGAGGCGGTTGAGCTTTTCCATCAGAGCAACATATGACGTCCTTCCAACACCAGTTAATCTTCACCAATGGTATGGTGAAGATCCGGACAGTGCCCTCTGTTCCATGCCAGCCAACCTCAGGCACATTCTCACAGGGTGTAAAACAAGCCTCACCCAAGGACGTTACACTTGGCGTCACAACCAAGTCCTTAAAAACCTTGCGTCCACCCTGGAGGACAAGCAAGCTGCCACCAACTCCCTACCACCCCCAGCAGCATCACACCCCTTACGGACGACCTTTGTCCGCGAAGGGGCTAAACCACCGAAGAACGGCTCTACACCATTAGAGCGAGACCAGCTGCGCTTGGCCCGCGACTGGAAAATGCTAGCTGACATTGGCCGGCAACTTGTGTTTCCTCCGGAGATCGCAACCACCACCCTAAGACCTGACATGGTGCTCTGGTCCCGTTCGCTCAAGATGGTTTTCATCATTGAGCTCACAGTACCCTGGGAGGACTCAGTAGATGAGGCTTATGAGCGAAAACATCTGCGCTATGCCGATCTAGCTGCCGAAGCACGGCATCATGGCTGGAACACAGATGTCCGACCAGTGGAGGTGGGCTGCAGAGGTTTTGTGGCAACATCTACAACCAGACTGCTTAGAGACCTGGGAATTAAGGGCCAGAGCCAGCGTTCGGCAATCAGAACTGTATCAGAGGCGGCAGAAGGCAGCAGTCAGTGGCTCTGGATGAAGAGGAAAGACCCCAGCTGGGCCCCAAAGTGAGAGGGCCAGGAGGTATGCAGTCAACAATGCTTGACTCAGGGAGGAGGACGCCCCTGCCATGCATAGTCCCATGGCTATCAACAACAAGGCAACTCCTATGACTAATTGGGAATGGGACGCAAGCGTAGGATTGATCACCCTGTCGCTGGCCGCCTTTGGGGAGGGTGTATAGTATGAAAGGCCGAAACACCCTAGGAACCAAAGGTTCACTACTGACGATGCGCTCCCCAAATTTCACCAGGCTCACTGTTCATGAACTCTTGGAAGTGCTTGCACAAAGGATAGTAACATCTCATCCTGTGTTCTTGGAATCTATTTTATATAATGTATAAGGTAATATATATATTAGTATCGTAATTGTATAGTCAATATACTACAGTGTGGTATACAGTAGGGTGGGTAGAATAATACATAGTGTAATATTACAATGTATAGTCTAAGGTATAGCGTGGTGTATAGTAATGCAGTATATAATTTAATGTTGGGTTTAAGAAAAAAGTTTAGCTGGAGGCATATTTTATATTTTAGTTTTTTACGTGGTGGTTTAGCTGCTGCAGCTCCTTACTATTAAAATTCATTCCCTTTATTACTGCTAACCCTACTCCCTCCCTTTGATGCTGCTAATCCTACATAATGCACGGGCATAATATGACTTTGAGACCCCCCCCACCTCCTACGCATTCCACAAGTAGTGACTAATCCCATATTTGCATTTGCCATGAATATGCAAACTTTATCTTGATATGCAAATTCCTTTGTCAAGGCGCCCTTCCCCCTCTAACCCAGCTTAAATATACGCTGCCAAGCTTGGTGGTGCTCATTCAGACGCTGTCTTTCCGACAGACATGTTCTTCACCTGAGGACGGCTGCTTGCGTTGTGGCCGACACGTCATGAGAATTGTATTTTATTATGTTTTATTTTTATTATTTTATTATTTCCATTGTACGTGACTTTACCGAAAGAACTAAGAAGATTAATCCTTGCAGTCACGAAAGCTTTAAATCGAAACAAAAACCATTACTCTAGCACTAACCATAACTCATCTACGTACCTCTTCCATAAGGTCGGGCGTAGAGTGGCAGTTTGGATGGCGTCAGAATCAAATTTCTCCATGAAAAGTTGGCTACAACCGGAGATAGGGGGGGAGCCTATTGGGGTGCCCTCAATTTGTTTGTAGAAAGTTCCATTCCAGGTGAAGTATGTATTGGTTAAGCAGTGTCTCACCAGGGGGGGCACCTCAGTATTCAGTCCTTGATGAACCAAGTCTTCAATGATTGCGATGGTGTCAGGTACAGGAACTTTGGTGAATAAGGAAACCACATCAAAACTGACAAGCAGGTCGTCTGGGGACAGGGAAATGCCCTTGATTGTCGATACCAGGTGAGTAGAGTTTAGTACCGCAGAGGTGGTTTTTCCAGTGAAAGGCCGCATGATTTCAGACATTGTCTCTACTATCAACTCCCCCACCTACAGACTGGCTCGTTTTTTGTCTGAAATCCTGCGGCCTTTTATTATGTTTCATTTTTATTATTTTATAATTTCCCTTCTACGTGACTTTACCGAAAGAACCAAGAAGATGAATCCCTGCAGTCACGAAAGCCTTAAATCGAAAAAGGAAAGATATTAAGAAATGAAACAGCTAAATTAAATTACCAATACACTACACTACTATACTCTACACTACACTGTACAATAAACTACACTACTATAGACTGATATACATTACACTAATATACTCCACAATACACCATTACTATACTCTACACTACACTATATACTACGATACTATAGACTACTTTACACTACACTATTAAACAGTACACCATACACTGCTATACACTACTATACACTACACTATTCTACGCTATACTATTAAACACTACACTATACACTGCTATATACTACGCAATACACTATGATAAACTTTGCTACACAATACTGAACACTACACAATACACAACTATATCCGAAACACTACTATAAACTCCTATCCACTATACTATAATACACTACACTATGCACTGGTATACACTCCACAATGCACTACACTATATACTATAGAATACACTACACAATACACTAATATACAATTTTATTTTATTTTTTACCTACGTGACTTTACCGAAAGAACTAAGAAGATTAATCCTTGCAGTCACGAAAGCTTTAAATCGAAACAAAAACCATTACTCTAGCACTAACCATAACTCATCTACGTACCTCTTCCATAAGGTCGGGCGTAGAGTGGCAGTTTGGATGGCGTCAGAATCAAATTTCTCCATGAAAAGTTGGCTACAACCGGAGATAGGGGGGGAGCCTATTGGGGTGCCCTCAATTTGTTTGTAGAAAGTTCCATTCCAGGTGAAGTATGTATTGGTTAAGCAGTGTCTCACCAGGGGGGGCACCTCAGTATTCAGTCCTTGATGAACCAAGTCTTCAATGATTGCGATGGTGTCAGGTACAGGAACTTTGGTGAATAAGGAAACCACATCAAAACTGACAAGCAGGTCGTCTGGGGACAGGGAAATGCCCTTGATTGTCGATACCAGGTGAGTAGAGTTTAGTACCGCAGAGGTGGTTTTTCCAGTGAAAGGCCGCATGATTTCAGACATTGTCTCTACTATCAACTCCCCCACCTACAGACTGGCTTGTTTTTTGTCTGAAATCCTGCGGCCTTTTATTATGTTTCATTTTTATTATTTTATAATTTCCCTTCTACGTGACTTTACCGAAAGAACCAAGAAGATGAATCCCTGCAGTCACGAAAGCCTTAAATCGAAAAAGGAAAGATATTAAGAAATGAAACAGCTAAATTAAATTACCAATACACTACACTACTATACTCTACACTACACTGTACAATAAACTACACTACTATAGACTGATATACATTACACTAATATACTCCACAATACACCATTACTATACTCTACACTACACTATATACTACGATACTATAGACTACTTTACACTACACTATTAAACAGTACACCATACACTGCTATACACTACTATACACTACACTATTCTACGCTATACTATTAAACACTACACTATACACTGCTATATACTACGCAATACACTATGATAAACTTTGCTACACAATACTGAACACTACACAATACACAACTATATCCGAAACACTACTATAAACTCCTATCCACTATACTATAATACACTACACTATGCACTGGTATACACTCCACAATGCACTACACTATATACTATAGAATACACTACACAATACACTAATATACAATTTTATTTTATTTTTTACCTACGTGACTTTACCGAAAAAAACAAAAAGTATGAATCCTTGCAGTCACGAAAGCTTCAATTCTAGAATTATCGAGTGATTTGATTGACTCGTTCACCGGAACCGTCGTGAACAGATAAGTCACATCAAATCTTACCAGAACATCATTAGGGTTAAGCTTAATATCTATAATTATATTTACAATACTTTCTGAGTTGCTAATGAACAAAGTTGGTCCTGCCGATGTAGGGCTTTATTTGTTATGTATTGTAGTAATTTGTATGGTCTTAATGGGACATCAGGTTTGTGCATCTTTGGCAACCCATAAAGTCTTGGTGGTTTTGATGCCCTTTATTTTATCAGGTATTGCTCTTCCTTGGGAATTAATGACTTGGCAATAATTGCAGTCATCCTGCGTTCCAAGGCATTGGTTGGGTCTCGTTTACTTTGAAGTAAATTTTTAATTTTAATATCATGATCCTCAATGGGCATCACAACAGATGATCAGCCCTCATCAGCAGCAAGAACTTGGATATCTTTATTTGCTCTCAAATCTCTTGAGGCTTTTTCCTCACTAAGACTAATATTTATTTTTCACAATTTACTGTTCTCAATTATTTTTGGCAACCTAATGCCTAGTCATCTCAGCTTGATTATGTGGGAGATGTCTAACTGCTGATCCCACTTAAGCATTTATGTCATGAACAGGGATTGTACGTGGGGCAACAGCAAAGTTAAGACCTTTAGATAGGACTAATATCATATCGTTGGTTAATTCAACGTGAGTCCTGTTGATAACCGTTTTGTTTTTCAATTGTTTATTTTAAGTTGAGAGTTCTTTGTCAGTCAGTATAGCAAATTTGTTAATATGCATAGTTAGTTTTCTAAAATACGTTGTCAGCCGATTGCTTTGTTATTGTGTCAATTATATTCCATTAATCTGTAAAGACACTTACTAATTTGTCAGTATAAGTACATTAGTGATTTAGAAATGTGAATTAGTTCACTCGGATTATGCTATATTCGCTCTTTTATCAATGCTTCACTAGCTTTATGTAGTATTTGATTGGCTTTCAATAATTAAACGTGATGAGTTAGTTTAACTGCGTTTGGTTTTATCTTTGATTTTTTTTAGGAACGCTAGTGAAGACATCAGTTTCATCCGCTTGATGTGGAGTTTCTACAATTTTTTGGTTTGAAGAAAAGTATCCTCTCAATAGAGGTTAGTCAGTTTAACCCTTAGGCTTTTGCGACCAATATTATTAATAATAGAGTGTTTTTTGGGATAGATCACGTAAATATAAATGTTTATAGTGAGAGCTAGTATAAAGGTTTAAGGTTAGTTATAGAGTAAGAGTTTATGGTTATAGTTAAAGGGTTTATGATTAAAGCTCGTGTAAGGGGTTATGGTTAGAGCTAGTATGAGAGGTTACGGCCAAAGCAATAGTAAGGGTTTATGGTTATAGCTAATGTAATTAGTGTAATTAGTGCTAGCTCAGGGGTTTATGAATAGTCTTCCATGTATTGTTTATATTAGTGCAGGGGTTGGTTTATATTCAGAGTCTATTGATAGTTGAAGAGTAGTTGCCAAGTTTAAGGTGGGATTCGGGGCTCGGGATGGGTTGACGGGTTGGTGTAATGCGCTTTTATGGTTAGTGCAAGGGGTTTATGATTACACCAGGATTGGTGATTGAGATAAAATTTATATTAGTGTTATGGTTGATGATTACTACTACAGTTGTGTGTATGTTGAACGTATTTCACACCGTACGTAGCCAACCGTGTTAATTTGAGGTACAGTTGTGGTAAGGATCAGAGTCGTGAATGAAACTTAACAATTTTCACTTATACATTACACCATCTCGACTATATTACTCATACCCTTACGTTAGTTATTATTAGAGCGATAGTAATAGAGCACTCATAAATCATATAAATGATAAATTACCCACGTTAATTGCCGAAGACATCACAGAATAGCAGTGTATGTATCAAGCCACATGTATTTGTCATGGAAACTTAGCACGATGTATTCTGCGCACATTAATGGTTTAATATGTGAGGGACTTACCTGCAGTGTTGAAGTGTGAACTAGGTCTCCCAGATCCTCTAGATTGCGGCTCTAGAGTGCGATTGCATCGCGTTCAGTGTCTTTATATCTCACTGGCTGCAGAGTCATGGCAAAATTTCGTGACAAAGCGCCTCCCCTGGAGAATACTGAACCTCCTTTGAGGTTGATCAGCGTTTTAGCATGTCCTTATCACTTTTATTCTTCCAATTAAACGGAAACACTAAAAGCCCCAGCTACATTTGATGCAGACATGCATTGCTTTAGCCACTATGGACCTGGTGTCACGAGAGATTTCAAAAGGTGTGAACGTTACCCATTTTGCTATAATTAAGAATTAAATCGGCTCTGTGATGATGAGTCACAGCTGCATCTTTTTTTCTAAGCTGATGCAGTTTGTGGAGGAAACAATGATGGTCACTGTTGCTAAGCGAGTGACGAACAGAAGGACATTCAAACGGAGGAAGACTCATTAACAGTATCTATTCTTATTTTGTTAATTCATGATATGTGATTTCGAGAAACCGCTGTCAAGTATCCTATGCCAAACGATAACTGATAGTGTGAAACCTGCCTGCTCAAAACCAATACATGCAATAACTTGGAAGACCAACAATTGTGGAGCTGAGTAGACTTGCCCGATAACTCGTACCAGCAGTGTCAAGATCGGCCTCTGTGGAGGGGGATGAAGGATGCTACTGAGCAGTGAGAGGCAGTCGTCCTCCAACAACAGCGGAGGGCAGAGGAATGATGCTCACAACATTGAGTGGAGCGCCGGGCGGGTAAAACACAGCAAGTTGGCACAGTAGGAGGCACAAGTGGTGCATCAGCCAGTCATCTCAGTTAGTCAACCCATAGCACCTGGGTCTCTCTCATGTCCTCCTGCCAGTGAACTTCCGACATACTCTGGATCTGGTTTTGGTTTGCTCCACTGCTCTTCATCTGCATAATATATCTGTGTTAGACATTGGTCTATCTGACCACTCTGCAGTGTTCTTTGAAATGTCCTTATTTCGCCCTGCTCGTTCATACAGCCGGATCTCGTTTCATAATTTCAAATCCCTTAGTCCAACTGCACTTTCTGATGCTTTATCTATCTCGGTTTTATCAGAACGAAGTTTACTCCGTATTAATGAGGATGCACTCCAGTATAACAATACATTATCCGACATTCTCCATTCCATGGCTCCACTTGAGTACCAGTTAATTTCAGCCAGCCACGCCCCCTTAAAACCAAAGCTCGTCAATCTGAACGGATTTGGAGGAAATCAAGCCTCACCATTCAACGTCTAATTTTGTTAACAATCTCTCCTTACTTATAAAGAGAGTGGATTAAATCAAAATATATTGCCAGCGTTATTGCAGCCAGTAAAAGTAAAACACGGACTCTTTTTCAACCATCCATCAACTACTAAAGCCAGTTCCCTGTAGCAATTTTTCGGCTTCAGCTGACTGGTGTAAGTCTTTGTCAAAAAATGTCATCAATAAAATAACTAGTATCCTGGAGTCTACAAACTGAGTTGCAGTTGTGGTGATTGCTATATTGGAGAAACGAAACGTCATGTCTCTGATCGTGTCCGCGAGCACAAGTCAGATCTGAAACACGGCAGAACTGATTCTTCGGCCGTTGCCGATCATTGCTACAACTCTGTGGGCTCTCATGAAATTGTCTTTTCCGAGACCAAGGTGCTCTGCAAACCTCCTGGCTACCATCAAAGGTTTGTACACAAAGCCATACAAATATACAAACACAGACATAATTTCAACCGTGATGATGGTTACAAACTGAGTAATTGGAAAGATGTGATTAACCATGCAAAAAAGATTTAACTACACTTATTTGGACCATCTTATTTGACAGACAACTATTCTTGAGTTACTGTACAGGTTACTGATAGACAGCCAGTTTTGTTTTACCAGGTTTAGCTTCCTTTTTTCACACACTAGTTTCATGCTATAAGTGTTACCCACCAAACAACATAGCAAGAGGCTGTTTCTTCCTGACCTGCTTTTGTACTTTACCATCTACATGGCAAAGGCTCTGTCTCATTTGCAGCATTTTGTTATGTAGGCTAGACGTAGTCACAAACCGCACCTCTCCATAATAAAGGCTCAGTCATTTGTTATGTAATCTAGCCGTAGTCTCAAGCCGCACCTTACCATAATAATAAAAAGTGGGCCGTTCCTGGCCCTTCCCCCCCCCCCTCAACCATTATATATACGGAGTGGTATCTCTTAAAATCTCTCATTTACTTGATACAGCTGTCGTGCTGTGACGGTTCCACCTGAAGACGGAAGCTTGTGTTGCCTCCGAAACGTCGTGATTTTTATTTTTATTTTCTTGTTAATTTTATTTTACTTTTATTAATTTAAATTTAAAATTTTTACCTACGTGACTTTACCGAAAAATCCTAAGAATATGAATCCTTGCAGTCACGAAAGCTTCAAATCTAGAATTAACTACCATTAGCTGACGGCTGTGTTCTTCTCCAGCTAATTTTCTTCCTCTGGATTTCCAGCCTCAATTCAATGGTACACCACTAACTATGCTCCGAGTTATTTTTCCCACTGAGCTTTCCGCCCTGATTGCCAATTCCCGGCCGACATATTGTCCTCTACACCAATTTCCTTCTAAAATCCTCAAATAAAGTTTTGCCCCATTGGAATCATTTGCATTGGATCTATTCAACAGATCTCTAAAAACAGGTATTGTTCATTCACGGTGGCCGTTGTCACTACTCTGCTTAAAAGTCAGGTCTTGATCCGGAGTGCTTTATTAATTACCGACCTATTCCCAATCTTCCTTTTATTTCTAAGGTCCTTGAGCGCGCTGTAGCAAATCGGCTCTGGCAGCATCTGATTTTAAATGAATGAGTATAACACAGCACAGAGACCGCTCTGGTTAGGGTGGTTAACGATCTGTTAGTTGCTGCAGACCACGGTACACCAAGTGCTCTGGTTCTTCTAGAACTCAGCGCAGCTTTTGATACAATTCACTATGACATTTAATTTGAACGGTTGGAAAATATTATGGGGGTAACAGATTCTGCTCTGGAGTGGTTACGCTCTTACCTGCAAAAGCGAAAGCAGTATGTCAATATGGACGGCTTTAAGCCCTCGGTCAGTTCAGTGCAGTCTGGGGTTCCTCAAGGATCGGTGCTTGGTCCCATTCTGTTTAGCATTTACACGGCCCCATTTGGAGCACTGGTGCGATTTCTTGGGCTATGCTACCACTTTAACACGTAGGCTTTCGCGACCAATATTATTCATAATCAGCGTTTTTGGGTTTAGATCGCGTTATTTATAAATGTGTCGTAACCCTCCACCACCCGACACGGCCAATCAGTAAAAAAGTGTCACGTTGACAAAAGACAAATAGTTCACTGCTTTAGCCCACCGGTGTGTTGAAGCGTGAAACCACAACATTTACAATTTGAGTACGACGTTTCGCTGGTAATTGCGATTTAAAAGTTTTATTAAACTTCTCAGCAGGTACAAAAAAAACAAAAAGAGTACTGAAAAACACTCCTTCCCGGGCGCCTCGATCGACGCCTTCGAGTCTCCATCACATCCGCGGGCTCCACTAACATACAATTCAGCAGAAAAAGCTCGCCGCCATAACGCACACCGTCCCATGCCCCTTATATACATTCATTACCACCATAAACCCGTGCGCTGTTCCATCGCATCACCTTCCCCGGATCGAACACGTATATTCCTCTCCCAAATGATTTAGCAGGCCGGTTAACATGTGCATAGCCCTCCTTCTCTATCCCTTCCCTATACCTGCCGGTCCCCTCGCTACTCTACGCCGGGTAGGGGCCATTTCCACTTCACACTTGCAGCTTTGTATCCCAGCCTAACCCGATCTACTTCCATCACTCTTTCTAGCAACCTCCTCGCCCAGTAGCACACCCCCAAAAGTGATATAGGGGACCCATCCAACTCTTTTCTGCGGGCTCTCCATAAGGCTTCCTTTGTCGCGCCTATTATGGCCCACGTTCGGTCTCTGTTATCTCCCCGCACCTCCCTTAAGACTCCCCACATAATGTCCCGACTTGTCACCTGCGACGGGTAAAACCAGGACAACAGCAGACTGCTCAGTCTCCACACCTCCTGTGCGAAGGGACACTTCACCATGACGTGCACCGCGTCCTCGTCTGTGCTGCAGCCCCTCGGGCATTTGGGCGAATGTGCCATTCGGCGGGAAAACATGAAGCCCTTCGTCGCTAATCTATCCCATACCGCCAACCAGGACAGATCTCTCTGTTCTTTTGTGAGTGCCGTTGAAGAGATGTTCTTCCACACTTGGCAGTACATAGTCCTCTTTGCGCCCATCACCCCCTCGCAAGCCTCCCCTTCGTTTATTTCGGCCAGTACCTCCTTGGAGTTCCACGGTCCCCCTCTCTGACTCAAATTGTACTCTTTTATGTAGTCACCCACCGCCGCATTCAGCCATCCTTGTGGCCAGGCCAAGGGCATGCCCGCCGGTAATTGGGTCATCCCAAGCCCCCTCAGGAGCCACGTCAGGCGATACCTTAAATAACAAGCGGCCTTCCCCCGGGGCTCTTCGGAAAAGAATAACCTCAAGGTGTTGCACACAAAAATTGAGGACAGCACACGTGCAATATTTGGGGCGCCCTTCCCCCCGTTCTCGACGCGTTTACACATCACCACCCTCTTCACTCTATCCATCCCGCCTCCCCAAATGAATCTAAACAACAGAGATTCCAGGATTCTTGCCTCCCTCCTACCTGGCGGGTACACATATGCGAGGTAGTTGAGTGTTGGTAAAACCACCACCCTCACTACCAGAATCCTCCCTTCCATCGTGAGCCGTCTCCCGGCCCACTTGCCTAACTGTCCCATTACCTGCTTTATCCTACCGTCCCAGTTTCGTTCCGCCGACCTCTCTCGGCAAAAGGACACTCCCAAGACCTTGACTTCCTCCGTCTTTATCCCCAACTCAGGTGGCCGGCCCTCAAATAGTCTCGGGTCCCCGAAGACCATCAATTTGCTATTTTTCGCGTTCACCTTCAAGCCGGAGGCCAGGCCGAATCGGTTTGTCTCCTTCATGGCCCCCCACACTGATGCCACGTCCCTACAGAGCACGACTACGTCATCCATATATAGCGCCACCTTCCCCTGTTCCTTATTCCCGGGGATGGTCACTCCTTTAATTTCCTCATTGTTTCTCATTGCCTGTGCAAGGGGTTCCCTACACATTACAAATAGAACCGTGGACATCGGGCACCCCTGTCTCACCCCTGACTCTACTGGAATTGTTCCCGAGAGCTCCCCATTTATCAGTAGTCTGGTCTTGAGCCCTTGGTAAAGACGCCTCACCCAATCGACCAAGGGTCCCCTCACTCCTATTTTTTATAACACTGCGAACATGTACTCGTGCGAGAGGCGGTCGAAAGCCTTCTCAAGATCCAGGCTAAGAAGCCCTAGGGGACATCCCCTCTCTCCTTCTACCTCTATTGACTCCCTTAATAAAATCAGGGAGTCCGAAATCCTCCTTCCTGGCACCGCACACGTCTGGTCGGGTTCGACTACTCCCTCCACCACCTTCCCCAGGCGCGTCGCAGCTATTTTTGCCATGATCTTGTAATCCGAGTTCAGGAGCGTAACTGGACGCCAGTTTCCCAACTCTCTCCGGTCCCCCTTCTTCTTATACATCAGCGTGATGAGCCCCTCGCACATTTCTTCTGGCACCAGTCCACCCTCCAGCATTTCCCTATTCGTCTGCAGCATGTCCCCTTTCATTAAATCCCAGAATGTAATATAGAATTCTGCTGGAATTCCATCCAGTCCTGGTGTCCTATTCCTATTCTGCCTCCTCACTGCCTCCTCCACTTCCTCCATCTGGATCCTCCCTCCCAGTACCTCTGGGTCCTTAACCTCATGTGTTAGCTCCCCTAGTAGTGCCTCCCTTATTCCCTTATCCGTTCCCTTCCTCCCATACAACTCCCCATAGTACTCCTCTGCTATCTCTATCATACCCTCTGTCGTTGCCTGCCTGCCTCTGACCGGACTCACCAATTCCCTAAGTGTGTTGTCTCCTGCCTTGCATTTCTTAAAGAAGAAGCTCGTACATTTCTCTCCCTGTTCCGTTGCCCTGACCCTTGCCCTGTATGCCATTTGTTTGACTCTTTTCTCCAATACCGAGGATAACCTTCCCTTTAATCTCCGTATATCCTCACCCACCGGGAATCCCAGCTCAAGTAACCTGTGCTTCTTCTCGATTCTAGCGTTCCACAGCTGCAGTTCCCTGTTTACACTCCTCCTTCTACTATGTGTCTGGAAGAGGGCCTTTATCCGGCCCTTCACCATGCTCCACCACTCCACCCTCATGGCGAAACATTCCTGCAGGGTCATCCAGTCTTCGTACTTCCTTACAAAGTCTTCCACGACCCTTCTGTCTTCCAACAGGCTTACATTCATTTTCCAGGTTCCCTTCCCCATCTTCAGGCCACCTGGAATACCGAGCCTTGCCTTCACCAAATTGTGATCTGACAAGGGGAAGGGTTCCAGGTCTGCTCCATCCACCTTCACATTGGCAGACACAAAGATGAAATCTATTCGTGATTGTGTTCTACCGCCTTTATCCGACCACGTGTATCCCGGTCTCGCCGGGTGTACCTTTCTGAAGGTGTCAGTCATTTTAAAATCCTCTATCAGCTCCTTCAACTTCCTAGAGGAAGGGTCGAGCCTCCTCCTCCCAGCCACCGATAATAGGTCTGCCAGGCACAACGGGCAGTTAAAATCACCCCCCATTATGACTTGCCGTCTCGTCATGAGCAGGGTCGCTACATTATTCCATAGGTCCACTCTTTCTGTGCACGTCGTGGGGGCGTTCACATTTATTAGTCTCAGGTCTGCCTTTCCATAAGACACGTCCACATAATGGAGGCGGCCCGGTATCACCTCTTGGGACCCGACTACCTGCCTAGGAGGGTAACCACCCCCGTGCATCGATTTTCATTACTCCCGGACCAAAAGTAGTAGCCATCTCAGCTCTCCAACAGCTCCTCCCGGCCCAGGGTGTATGGTAGGTGGCATTCCTGGAGGAAGACCACCTCCCACTTGGAAGCCTGTAGTAGTTGTATTATTGCTCCTCTCCTTCGCTTTCCCTTCAAGCCTCTGACATTTACGGACGCCACGGAAAGATCCATGTTGGGATGCGTCTCAGTCCGAAACGGCCTTCTCCGCTCGCCCTCCGTAGCAGTCTTCATTCACCAGTTCCCGTAATTTAATTTTGCCCCTTGCTCTCAAGGGTTTCCCCCTGCGCCGGCTCCCCACCATTTCCTTCATCCCCTCCCTCGAGGCCTCCGTGTCCAGCGAGCAGTCCGAGGGTCCCAAGCTGTCTGAAGGGGCGATTCTTTTTAGTGCTCTCTGTATCCTCCGTTTTCTTCCAATTGGTCCCTCCCATTTCTCGCTATCGTTATCGTCTTCCTCCTGTTGTCGTTCCCCTTTTCTTCATCCTCCTCCACTACCTCCGCCCAGTCTTCCACGGTCTTCTTGGTGATGCTTTCCATGCCGTCGCTCCCCTCCCCCGTCAGCCCAGCTTCCTGCTCGCTCGATGTTGATTCTGCTCTTTCTGCATGCCTCTCCCCTTCTCCCCCTCCGTCCGTCGCTGGTAGCTGCTGCTCGGCCACCTCCCCTCGTTCTTCCCTCACCGGTTCCTTATCCGGGTCCAGTTTGGTCCCATCCCCTTCCTCATCCCCCACTCCTCCTGCCCTGTACGCCCTAACCTTGTTGGTGTACGACTCCGGACAATTTTTGTACAGATGTTCTCGGCTACCGCAGAGGTTACATCGTGCCGGAACACTGCATTCTTCTACCTCGTGGTCCAGTGCCTTGCATCTATAGCAGACTTTTGTCTTGCACGCTGCGGCCAGGTGACCACTTCTCCCACACCTCATACACAGTTTAGGTTGTCCGGCATACACAACATATCCTCGGTTGCCTCCTATGTTCAGGGCACTCGGGATGTGTCTCAAGGCCCCTCCCTCTGTTTTCAACTGCACCCTCCATCGTCTTGCCCCTGTCCATATCCCCATTGAGTCCCTCACCTTTTTACAGCCCGACAGTACCGAGCAGTGCTGTCTTAGCCAGACCTCCACGTCGTGGTCATGTAGGGCTTCATTGTATAGGAAAATAGTCACTACCTTCGTGTCTAGCTCTGATAACAGTTGTAGCTTCATTGATGTCAATGGCTTCTCCTCCGCTTTTTCCTCAAAGCGGGTCATAAATCTTAGTAGCAGGGAGCTTGAGTTAAAGCTTACATCAAACGCCCTCCCTCCCGGCAGCGTTATCAAACAGTACAAGTCTGTCGGCTCTATTTGTAGCAAGCCCATCATTATAGACCGTACAAAGGACGCACGGTCGATGGTCACTTCTTCTGCTACTTCATCCTTCATCACTACCCGGACGCAATTATATCGCTTGACATGAGGTGGTGTCAGACTCACCCCTGCCCTGCCTCTCCATTTCCCGGCTCGTTCCCGGGGCCTCCCAGCTCCCACCGGTCCAGCGTCCACTGTCGCGTTCTCCCTCCGGGCCTCCCCCTGCCCCAGGGTTGCTGGCGTCTCCCTGGCTTCGTTCCCCACCCTCCACTCGGGGGCACCCTCCTCTCTGCTTCCGAACGCCATACCTTCTCCTCGGCCTCCCTCACCCACTCCATCAGCTCCCACCCTCCCATCCATTTCCTCCATCCTCTCCTTCTGCCGTGTCTCCGCCGCATTCCTCTCCATCCATCTCCGTGCCTCCTCCACGCATCCCTCTGCTGTCGGCGGGTCGGTCTGGTTACCCCAGTCCCCTCCGGCAGCACAGGTGGTGTCGGTGGCCCTCTGCTTTCGCCGCGTCTTCTTCTTGTCTCCTGCAGTCACCGTCTGGCCGACTCTGTCGTCCCAGGCTCCCTCAGCAGTGCAGGTGGCGTTCATTTCTCTTGACGCACTCCCTGCTTCCTTTTCATCTGCTGCAAGCATAAGCTGGGCGGCTCGGTCATCCCAGTCTCCTTCAGCAAGTCGGGTGGCCCTCGTGGTCCTTGACTCTCGCCATTTCCCTTCTTCGTCTGTTGCGATTTCCGTCTCCATTCTCCAGCAGTCCCCGCTTCTTGGCAGCGTGGTCATCCCTGGCCACACGTTCAGGGCCCTCACAGGCCTCGGGGCTGGTGGCTAGGTCTCACTTGAGATCCAGACGGGCTGGAAAGATCACCTCGGTGCTCCTGGTGTCTCCCCTGGCAAGCCAGGGCAGTTTCACCGATTTAAGGTTTTTATTTCCTTTCAAGCAAGAGCAGGCCTCTGCCTTGTACAGCAAAAATAACAGCAAAAGACCGGAAAAACCACATGAACGTAACGGGAACAGGGGATCCTTTTTACAGCCGATGCACCGAGTACGCCACGATCGAGTTCCCCTCTTTCACACCCTTTACTCAGAAAAGACAAGAAGTCACCGTCGCAACGGAGGAAAAACAGGGGGGGGGGTACGTTCATCCACCCATTCTCGTCGAAGGGAGGGGGGGGGTCGTTTCGAATTCAGCCTATCCCGCACTTGGGTGGCGGCCATCGCCACTTCGCGTTTGTGGCTGCTCTGCCCGTTGTCGCCCGCTCTACCTCCACCACCCTCTCTAACAGCCCCCTGGCTAGTCGGTATACGTCGGGAGGCGACATATAGACGCCCTTAATCAGCTTCTGGTGCGCTGTCCACAGGGCCTCTTTTACGGCACCTATGACGGCCCACGCCTGAGCCCAGACCCCACCCGCCCTCTGCCTGAACATCCCCCAAGTCATATTAGGCGCTGTGGCCTTTGCGGGCAAAAATGGGACAGCAGGGGTCGACTTAACTCCCACACCTCCTGGGCAAATGGGCACTGTACGAGGGCGTGAGCAGCGCTCTCTCCGAGGCCGCAGCCTCTCGGGCAATCAGGAGAGCGGGCCAATCTGCGGGAACACATAAATAGTCTGCACTCCAGCCTGTCCCATGTGGCCAGCCAGGATAAGTCCCGCTGCCTTTTCGTCAGGGCTGCCGATGCTACATTTTCCCAAATTTGTCGTGCCCGGGTACCCCGAGCACCTGGCACCTCTGTGCAGACCTCCTTTTTCGACATTTCCGCCAGGACTTCCCTGGGAACCCACGACCCCCGTGTCCAGTCCGGCTCGTACTTCGTGATGTATTCATTTACCGCGGTGCACAACCACCCCTGAGGCCAAGCCAGGGGGGTGCTGCGCGGCAACGACGCCATGCTTAGCCGCCTCAGGAGCCACGCCAGTCTGTACAGAACATAATACGAGGCTTTCACCTGGAGCCCATTGGAGAAATATAGTCGCAACGTATTACAGACAAAAATCGTGTCGAGGATGCACGCGACATTCGGGGCCCCCCTCCCACCGTTCTCGGCACGTTTGTACATTGTTTCTCTCTTCACTCGGTCCATCCCTCCCCCCCAGATGAACTTGAAGAACAGGCGCTCCAACCTTTTTGCCATTTGCGCCCCCGGCGGGAACACGTAGGCCAGGTAGATAAGTACCGGGAGGATTTCCACCCTCAAGACCAACATTCTACCTTCCATTGAAAGGCACCTGTCTGCCCAACCAGCCAGCCTGCCTCTCACCATGCACTCTTTTCCCCGCCAATTCTTAGTCGCAGAGTCCTCCCTATAGAACGTGACTCCTAAGATTTTGATCCCCTCACCCCGGACCGTTATACCTGGCGGGCGGCCCTCAAACAACCGGGGTCACCGAATATCAGCAACTCACCTTTAACCCTGAGGTCAAAAATAATCTATCCGCAAGTCCTAGGGCCTCCCATACCGAAGCAGCATTCCCACAGAAAATGACAACATCGTCCATATACGTTGCAATTTTTGCTGGTTCCGCACACCCTGGCATGCTCACCCCTCTAATCAGCCGGCTTCCCCTGACAGCCTGGGCAAAAGGCTCCATGCACGTTATGAATAACACCGGCGACATCGGGCACCCCTGCCACACACCGGACCCAATTGGAAAGCCTTCCGAGAGGACTCCATTTATTAGCAGGCTACCTGTGAGCTTATGATATAGTTTCCTTATCCAGTCAATAAGCTGTTTCCCCACCCCCATTCGCCTCAAAACCGCGAACAAATAATCGTGCGAGATGCTATCAAATGCCTTCTTCTGATCCAAACTGAGTAGTCCCAATGAATTACCCCTCTCCACAGTGGTTTCCACCACCTCCCTCAACAGAACGAGGTTATCGGATATCCGCCTGCCCGGAACCGCACACTTCTGGTCAGACCCCATCACCTCCCCCACCACCTTCCCCAGACGCGCCGCGATAACTTTGGCCAGGATTTTATAATCGGTGTTCAGCAGGGTGATCGGGCGCCAGCTCCCGAGGTCACTGCGCTCCCCCTTCCCCTTGTATACAAGGGTTATGACCCCTCTTGTCATTGAATCTGGCACAGGGCCTTCCTCTGTAATTTCCTTATACATCTGCCACATGTCGTCCCTGAGGGTACTCCAAAACGTAACATAGAATTCAGCCGGTATCCCATCTAACCCTGGTGCTCTGTGCCGACGTAATCCCCCCACCACCTCATCCAATTCTGCCCTCTGGATATGCTTGTTTATCTCCTCTGGAGCCCCAATAACCTTATCTACCCCCCCTAGCAGTGTGCTCCGCACCCCCTCGTCTGACGGCCTACTCCTGTACAATTCCTTGAAGTAACCCCTGGCGGCCTCCGTTATCTCCTCTGTGTGCTTGAGTCTACCTAACCTGGGACATACCAATTCTCGGATTGTGTTGTCCGCTTTCCTGCATTTCTTAAAGAAAAAACGCATGCAACGCTCACCCTCCTCGACCGCCTTCACCCGAGCCCTGAAAGCAAGTTGCGCGGCCTGCTTCTCCAACACCGCAGAGATCCTATCTTTTAGTTGCTTTATTTCTCCCATGACGGGGAATCCCAGTTCCATCAGTTTATACGCTCCCTCCAATCTCTCATTCAATCCCCGCAACGCAACCCCTACGCTCCTCCTTCTACTCTGGGACTGGAAAAAGGACTTAATTCGCCCCTTCACCATTCCCCACCATTCAGCTATCGTGCCAAAGCAGCACCGCAGGCTCCTCCATTCCTCGTACTGCCTGACAAATTCCTCCACCACCTTTTTGTCCTCCAGCAGTCCCGAGTTCATGTGCCAGATTCCCCTTCCCAACCTCAGCCCATCTGGGATTCTGAGCCCCCCAGCTATCATCTTATGGTCGGAAAAAGAGAAAGGTTCGTTTTCCACCCTCTCCACCTTAACCTTGGCAGAGACAAAGAGGAAATCAATCCTCGAGTGTGAGGTTCCCAAACAACTCGACCACGTGAACCCTGGTCGCTTTGGGTGTAACGACCGGTAAGAGTCAATCAAATCAAAATCTCCAACCAAAGCCCCCAGCTTCCTAGAGGAGGGGTCCAACTTTCGACATCCGGCGACTGGCAGCGTGTCCGCCAGGGTTAGCGGGCAATTAAAATCACCCCCCATGACGATGTGCCTTCGTGTTAGCAGCAACGCTGCCACGTTCTCTAGCAACTCCACACGTTCCGGAGAGCCTGTACACATTGATCAGCCGGACCGCCGCCCCACCATATGCAACATCGACATAGTGGAGTCGTCCCGGGACCACTTCTCGGGCCTCCTGCACCTCTATGTTCTTTCTACCTAGGAGGATAACCACTCCTGAGCACCTATTAACATTGCTTCCGGACCAGAAGCAGTGTCCCTCCCAGTCCCTAGCCAGATCCTCTCGACCAAGGGAGTATGGCAAGTGGCACTCCTGTAAAAAGTAAACGTCCTTTTTCAGGGACCGTAGGTAATGTAGAATGGCCCCCCTCCTAGCCCTGCCCCACATTCCCCTCACGTTTACTGATGCTATGGTGAGGTCCATGCCCTTGCCTCTCCCTACCCAGACTCGTCGTCCAATAGTTCGTACAGGTTTGTGTCAACCAATCCCTGCAACTGTTCCGCTCTCCTAGGCTCCTTGGGCAGCGCTCTTCCCTGGTTGGTCTTAGCCACCACGGCACCATCTTCCGACGACCTCGCGTCCATCGAGGAGTCTGTTGCCTCCAGGTCCCGTTTGCGGGTCGTCCTCGCTGGGCCACGCGGCGCTTTCCGCTTCCTTTTCACCACCTTCTTGAATTTCTCCCTCCTGGTGCTCTCCCTCTGCTGCTCCTCTCTGTCCTCCCCCGCCTCCACTGCCTCCGCCCAGTCAACCACCGTTGGGTCGGGGGGTTTTCCCACGGGCTCCTCGTCCTTGTCCCCGGGGTGCTCCACCTGCTGGCCCGTGGGATCCGCGTCTTCCTCCGACGTCATCTCCCCCTCCTCCCTCTCGTCCTGCAGTGGCGTACCGTGCCTGCCCACCTCTCCACCCCCGTCCTCCATTTTACCGCCAGGCTGCGTTGGCTTCAGCCCGTCCTCGGCCACCTCCCCTTCTCCATCCGCCACCCTGCTCCTATGTGCGTGGACTTTGTTTGCGTACGACAGCGGGCAGTCCCTGTACAGGTGGTCTTTATTCCCGCATAGGTTGCACAATGCTGGGGCGCAGCATTCTGTCACAACGTGGTCCCGTGCCTTGCATCGGAAACATATCCGTGCCTCGCACGCTGCAGCCAGATGGCCGCTTCTCCCACATCGCCTGCAGAGCTTCGGCTGCCCCGCGTACACCACGTAGTCCCTATTGCCACCAATGTTCAGGGCGCTCGGGATGTGTTGCAGAGCCCCTTCTGCCGTTCTCAACCTCACTCGCCATTGCCTGGCGCCCGTCCAGATCCCTAAAGAGTCTTGGACCCGTTTACTGTCCGAAAGCACCAGGCAGTGCTGCCTCAGCCACACCTCGACGTCGTGGTCTGGCAGAGTCTCATTATACAAAAATACGGTGACAATTTTTGTGTCTAGCTCGGAGAGCAGTTGGAGCTTAAGCAGTGACAGTGGCTTCTCCCCCGCCTTCTCCTCGAACAAAGTCATAAAGCGTTGCAGCAAGTTACTTGTCTTGAAGCTCACGTCAAAAGCCCGGCCACCCGGCAGGGCAATCAAACAAAACAGATCCGCAGGATCCACTCGCAGAGTTTCTATCATCACAGACCACACGAACCTTGGTCTGTCGATAGTGACTTCCTTTGGCACGTCCTCTTTGAAGGACATCCGTACACAATTGTGCCGCTTGGCGTGTATCGGGGTGAAGTTCCCCCCCGATCCTCCGCGCCACCGCCCTGCGCGCTCCTGGGGCCGCCCTGCCCCCACAGGTCCAGGACTTGCCTGGACAGCGTCGCTTTGGGCACCTTGCGCCTGCAGGCCCGCCGAGCTCGGTGCTTCCTCCGCCTCCTCTCCTGGGCTGGCTGACACCATTCCACTCCTCGTCGGCTCCTCTCCCTTCCTCGCCCGCTGCCACCAGGCGTCCTCCTCCGCTCGCCTCGAGGTAGACGCTCGCGCCTCGTCCCTCTCCTCTGCGGGTCTCCCTCCTCCAGGCAGTCCCACCTCACCATCCTCCACCTCTGCAGCAGCCAACCCGGCCCGCTCACCTTGGCTCACCACCCCAGAGCGCTTGGTCGCCATGGCCCCGAGGGCCTGCGAGGCTGCCACTGGCCAGGCAGCCAGGGAGCCGAGACTTGGCACGACACGAGCAGAGATACAGAGGCACCGCACCGTATTTAAGGTTTTTATTTCATTTCAATCAAGAGCAGGCCTCTGCCTTGTACAGCCAAAATAACAGAAAAAGACAGGAAAACACATGAACGTAACCGGAACAGGGGGTCTTTTTTTACAGCAGATGCACCGAGTACGCCACGGTCGAGTTCCCCTCTTCCACACCCTTTACTCCGAAAAGGCAAGAAGTCACCGTCCCAACGGAGGGGGGGGGGGGGGGGGTACGTTCATCCACCCATTCTCGTCGAAAGGGGGGGGGGGGGTCGTTCCGAATTCAGCCTATCCCGCACTTGGGTGGCGGCCATCGCCACTTCGCGTTTGTGGCATGCCTGCCCTTCGTCTCCCGCTCCACCTCTACCACCCTTTCCAACAGCCCCCTGGCTAGGCGGCATACCCCGTGGGGCGACATATAGATGCCTTTAACCAGCTTCTGGCGGCCCGTCCACAGGGCCTCTTTCATGGCGCCTATTACGGCCCACGCCTGAGTCCAAACCTCGCCCGCCCTCTGTCTGAACCTCCCCCAAATTATATCAGACACCGTTGTCTTTACGGGGCAAAAATGGGACAGCAGAGGCCGGCATAACTCCCACACCTCCTGGGCAAATGGGCACTGTATGAGGGCGTGAGAAGTGTTCTCACTCAGGTTACAGCCTCTTGGGCAATCAGGAGAGCGGGCCATTCTACGGGAGCACAAACTGTCGGCATTCCAGCCTGTCCCATGCTGCCAGCCAGGATAAATCCCGCTGTCTTTTCGTCAGGGCTGCCGACGTTACGTTCTCCCAAATTTGCCGGTGCCCAGCGCCCCGTGCACCTGGCACCTCTGAACAGACCTCCCTTTTGGAGATTTCCGCCAGGACTTCCCGGGGGACCCAGGACCCCCGTTTCCTGACCGGCTCGTACTTCGTAACGTATTCATTCACCGCGGTGCACAACCACCCCTGGGGCCAAGCCAGAGGGGTGCCGCGCGGCAACGAAGCCATGCCTAGCCGCCGCAGGAGCCACGCCAGCCTGTACTGTACAAGATACGAGGCTTTCACTTGGAGGCCACTGGAGAAATACAGGCGCAGGGTATCACAGACAAAAATCGTGTCCAGAATGCACGCGACGTTCGGGGTCCCCCTCCCACCATTCTCGGCACGTTTATACATTATCCCCCGTCCAACCCGGTCCATCCCATTCCCCCAGATGAACCTGAAGAACAGGCGCTCCATTCTTTTCGCCATCTGCGCGCCCGGCGGGAAAACGTAGACCAGGTAGATGAACGTCGGGAGGATTTCCACCCTCAGGACCAATATTCTGCCTTCCATTGAGAGGCACCTGTCTGCCCAACCAGCCAGCCTGCCCCTCACCATGCTCTCCTTTCCCTTCCAATTCTTTGCCGCCGAGTCTTCCCTGTAAAATGTGACCCCCAGGCTTTTGATTCCCTCCTCCTGGACTGTTATACCTGGGGGGTGACCCTCGAATAACCTGGGGTCTCCGAATATCATCATCTCGCTTTTTCTTACATTGACCTTAGATCCCGAGGCCAAGAAGAATTCATGCGCGAGCCCTAGGGTCGCCCATACCGAAGAGACGTCCCCACAGAAAATAACGACATCGTCCATATACATGGCGATTTTTGCTGGTTCAGTGCACCCTGGCATGCACACCCCTCTAATCTGCCGACTTCTTCTGACAGCCTGGGCGAAAGGCTCCATGCACAGTATGAAGAGCACTGGTGACATCGGACACCCTTGTCGTACGCCGGACCCAATTGGGAAGCCCTCCGATAGCACCCCATTAATTAGCAGGCTGGCTGCGAGGTTGTGGTATAGCTTCCTGATCCAATCGATCAGCCGTTTGCCCACCCCCATACGCTCCAGGACCGCGAACAAATAATCATGTGAGATGCTATCGAAGGCTTTTTCCTGATCTAAACTTAGCAGTCTCAATGAGTTACCCCTCTCCTGTGTGACTTCCACTATCTCCCTCAAGAGGACAATGTTGTCAGATATTCTCCTCCCCGGGACCGCGCACTTTTGGTCTGACCCAACCACCTCCCCCACCACCTTCCCCAGCCGCGTCGCAATAACCTTGGCTAGGATTTTGTAATCGGAGTTGAGCAAGGTGATGGGGCGCCAGCTCCCAAGGTCGCTGTGCTCCCCCTTGCACTTGTATACAAGGGTTATCACTCCTCTTGTCATCGATTCTGGCACTGGGCCTTCCTCCAATATTTCTTTATACATGTGAAGTATTGGAAAATGACGGCAGGAAACTCCTTGACGGGAACACACTTCTTTTATTAAATCTTGACTTGTAACAATACAACGCGTGGCCTCTCTTCTTCACAATGCGCTTCTCTTGACTCTGGATTCTGTGCTGCCGGCTCTCTGTGCCTCGTGTAGACTCCGCGCCTCGGCTACACTCCTCTCTCGCCTCGTGTAGACTCTGCGCCTCTGCTACACTCTCCACTCGCCTCGTGTAGACTTTGCATCTCTCTCTCTGGCTACACCGTATGCATACTCGGCTCGTGTAGACCTTCCTCTCTCGCTGGCTACACCGTATGCATACTCGGCTCGTGTAGACCGTTCTCTCTCGCTGGCTACACACTATACATTACTCAGCTCGTGTAGACCGTTCTCTCTCGCTGGCTACACACTATACATTACTCAGCTCGTGTAGACCGTTCTCTCTCGCTGGCTACACACTATACATTACTCAGCTCGTGTAGACCGTTCTCTCTCGCTGGCTACACACTATACATTACTCAGCTCGTGTAGACCGTTCTCTCTCGCTGGCTACACACTTATACCTTACTCTCCTCTACACTCCATTACTCTCCATTACTCTCCTCTACTCTCCATTACTCTCCATTACTCTCCTCTACTCTCCTCTCCGGGCTCTATCTCTGCACCTTCGTCTTCATTCTTAGATGGTTCCACTTCCGCCCCTGCTCCTCTGTGCATCACCTTATATACCCCTTCTTCCCGGGAGACGGAGCGGATGCGGACCTCAACGTCGGCACCGCTCCTCAGTTACCCAATCCCCACGCGCTATCCCTACGATCCGGTTCCGCTCAGCGCGTGTTTCCACTCCCCGACCAATCACACCGCGCTGCTACCCGATCACTCCCTCTGGGCGCGTCACCGGCACACAGCCAATCAGCAGCACTACCCCCACCCGCGCACTGACGCCTGCTCCTCCCCGTCAGCGCGCGTCACCACACACACACCCGTACATACGCGCTGGCACACGACATATACACCCAGCGCGTATCACCACTACATCACCCCCTCCCACATAGCTCGCAGCCGGCCCGGCTGCTAACAACAACCAACCGCGACGATAAAACGACAACCAACAAAAAAAAACCCCGTAACCCCCCGAGTGTGCCCCGTAACATAACACAACAACAACAACAACAAGAATAACTATGTACAGATTGACAATGAACCCGAAAAGTCAACAATAACACGATACGAGCAAATTCGAAACGAACGCGCCCCACGTCCCTGAGACTACACGCAGTGACGAGGCGCTCCAACTGCCCCGACTCCTCACGAGGCAGGTCATGCAAAGTAGCACGACCTGGCGCGAGTCCGTCTGGCTGGTCCATCGTATGGGGCGGGACACTGACGACCGTCCGGCGGTTCCGGCTGCTCCAGACGGCGCGGAACGGGCCTGAAAGGGCCGGCCCCGCCGCGGAGATCCGGCCGCCGGTGATCGGCAGCTGTCAGTTCCGAGACACCTGGGAGCAGATCAGGCGAAAATACGTGTGGATCAGGCAGAGACATTTCCCCCTCTGGGTCGCCGGTCACGTCACACGCCCGGCCATCACGACACAAGGGGAGGCCATATGGAGGCGAGAACGGTTTCAGTCGGGAGGGGTGAACGTACCACCGGCGCTTTCCCCACTTTATCTGAACGCACTGGGGCCGTGCAACGCGCACGACCTCCACGGGTCCCCTCCACGGTCTCAACAATTTAGGCGACGTAGCCAAGGGTGCCTGAGGGCAATGCAGCCAGGCCCTGTCACCTGGTTTCCATTCGTGCATGGACACCTTCCGTGCCCGCAACCGTTCATTAGCACTTTGGCGAGCCCGCGAATTAAGCCGCGCGGCCTCCCTCGCCTCTGTCAGCTTGTGAATATTAAACTTAATATGTTCTGCCAAATTAGAATTAGTTCGTGGAGCGGACAGGCCAAGTTGCGTTTCTATTGGCGGGTCAGCTTCCCGACCGTACATCAAATAGAATGGGGAAAACCCCGTAGCTGCATGGGGGGCCATTCTATACGCGGCAAGGACTCCCGGGACATGGAGGTCCCAATCTACATGTGCCTCGCACACCTGCTGGCACAGCATGGAAGTCAAGGTTTTGTGGAGTCTCTCCACCATCCCGTCAGTCTGCGGGTGGTACGGGGAGGTACGCACCTTCTTGGTACCCAACAGATCGCACACCTCTTGCAACAATTTACTCGAAAAATGTTTACCTTGGTCGGTCAGCAGGCGTTCGGGAGCCCCCTTGTCCAGGACATAGCCCTGGACGAAGGCATCCGTCACAGCCGCTGCCGACTGGTTAGCGAGAGGCCACGCCATAGGCCATCGGGTAAAGTATTCGACCCCCACTAACAAATATTTATTCCCTCTCGGCGTGACTGGGAAGGGCCCCAAAATATCGAGTGCAACGAGCTCGTTGGTACGCGAGACCTGAATAGATTGCAGCGGTGGATTAGCTGCCACGGCCGGTGGTTTACGCCTGGCGCACTCAACGCACCCCTTCAGAATATGCACCACATCACTTCCCATTCCCGGCCAGTAATAGTCACGCTGAAGCAGGGCAAGCGTCTTGTTAACTCCCAAGTGCAAGAGGCGTTCGTGTGCCGCCAAGACAACCCTCCCCCTCACAGCGGAAGGCACCACGAGTGCGTTCCGCCGGGACAAACTGTCCCATTTCAATAACACGCCCCGCTCAAGTACATAGGAGCCGGTACGCTCCTGGTCCCCCTCGGGACCCCCAACCTTGCGGCGCAATGCTAGCAGCGAGCTGTCCGCCATCTGGAGGCGGCCCCATTCGCTGAGCGACAGCGAGAGCAGCGAGTCCCGACCCTGAGAGGCAGTGGAATCATCCCCGATCGGTGCGCCCGCTGTCGCAGCCAGTGCCCCCATCTCCCCCGCAAGCGTCGGTTTACAGCGCGCCGATCCCGACAAACACGCGCATTCATCACAAGGCAACAACCGCGACAAGCAATCGGCATTCGTGTGTCGCAACCCCTTACGGTACGTAGTCGTAAACTGATAGTCCTGGAGGACTTCCAACCAACGCGACAACTGGCCCGAGGGCTGGGCGACCCTCAATGAATACTGTAGCGCCGCGTGGTCCGTTCGGACTGTAAAGTGACGACCATAAAGATATGGCCTAAACTGCTGCACAAAAAAAACAATGGCAAGCAGCTCGCGACGGGTGACACAGTAGCGCTGCTCCGCCGGAGACAACACCCTACTACCGTAGGCGACAACTCTTTCGACACCCCCAACGACTTGGGATAGCACCCCCCCAATGCCCGTGTTGCTAGCATCCGTGTCCAGCAAAAAGGGACTGGCAAAATCGGGATAACACAAGGGTGGGGCACCCACCAAGGCGTCCCGGAGGGAGCGAAACGCGGCCTCCTCCTCCGGTCCCCATTTGAACTTCACTCCCTTCGCCGTTAGAGCGTGCAAGGGTTTTGCAATAGTGGCGAAGTGCTCAACGAACCGCCGATAATAAGAAGCAAACCCGATGAAACTACGCACGTCGGAAACGGACGTAGGTGTCGGCCACGAACCGACACAATCCGTCTTCGCGGGATCGGTGGAGATCCCCGAAGAATCGACAATGTGACCCAAGTATCTAACGGACCTACGAAGGAGGTGACATTTGGCCGGTTTAAATTTCAACTTAGCCGATCGCATTCGCAAGAACACCCCTCTCAATCGCCGGAGGTGTTCCTCAAACGTTTTACTGAAAACAATGACATCGTCCATATAAATCAAGCATGTATCCCACTGCAAGCCCGACAAAACCAACTCCATAAGTCGCTGAAACGTCGCTGGAGAGGAGTGAAGTCCCATGGGTAACCGGTTAAACTGGAACAGCCCCCCTGGAGTCCGAAATGCTGTCTTAGGTTTCGACTCTTCGTCGAGCGGCAACTGCCAAAACCCCGATAACAAATCAAGAGTCGAAAAATATCGCGCACCAGACAATGCATCGAGGGACTCCGTCCTGGGGAGCGGATACGCGTCAGCCACAGAGATCTTATTCAGGCGACGGAAATCAACGCAGAATCGCAGGGACCCGTCCTGCTTCTTAACCAGCACAATAGGCGCTCCCCACGGGCTAGAGGAGGGCGAAATAATATCGGCTTCTAGCATATCGTTAACAGCCGACTGAACATGTTCCTTCTCCACGGGACTCAGTCGGAAGGGATTTAGCCTGACCGGCGCCGCATCGCCCGTTTCAATGTGATGGTGCAACAAATCCGTGCACCCAATGTCATACTTATGTTTACTGAATACATCAGAGAATTCAATGAGCAACTCGCGCAGCGCACCCAACTGCGCCGCCGACAAATCGTCCGAGGCGGCACATAACGAATGGACCCACTCAAGGTCTTCCCTTGGCTCAACGTTCCGCGCGGGGCTCGAGCCCACCTGCGCAACCAACCCATCATCCCCAGGGACCTGCGCCGCGTGAGCCAGCACGGTGCCCTGCGGAATGACAGCTGGTCGCGACCCCGCGTTCAAAACCATCACAAACGGATCCCTGTCAGCCCGCACCAAAGTGTGAGCCACCGATAAATCAAGACCCCCGACAGCCTTGTTAGAAGGACCTAAAAGCATACTCTGTCCCGAAGCCTCCCTCACCCATGGTTTCCGCAACCGGAGGGGAATCAACATCTGTGAACCCGGGGGCACTTGCACTGTCTGCGTCGCCACCGCTTGTATCGTAGCGCACGCCGTCCGAATGTCAGTAGGGCCCGTCAAAAATGAAATCCGGCGACCCGATGGCAGTTCAATGCATCGTTGATCGATAAGAATTTTAATGGGCATTTTAGCCAAAAAGTCAGTGCCCAAAAGACACGGAACTGCCAAAGAAGACGAAACGAAAACGGGTCCCGACAATTTGATATCTCCAATGCAAATGGACGCCCTAACCTGACCGATAATGCCCAACGATCCCCCATTAGCGGCGTAAAATGGCACATCCACTGGAAGCAGCGGACGACATTGGACCGGAAGAATATTATAAATGAGGTCCGATATAATAGTTGCCGATGCCCCCGTGTCCACTAACACCCTAATCTCAACCCCATCAATAGATCCCGTAACAACGGACGAACCCGCCGAAGCAGCCACAATTCTATGCCCCAATTCCGCCCATTCAATGTCTCCCTGGTCCCGGCCGAGCCCCCCTCGCCGAACCGAATCCCCGAACCTTAACCGGCCCTTCTCCGCCGCAACGCGGCGTCCCATGTGTGCCGAATAAACAGGCCGAGCGTGTGAGGTGCCGCGACTTGCCGGGGATTGTAGAGATGACTTGGGCTCTCGGTCGTCGTCCAGCCGAGCTCCCATGGCGCGCTGCCGCGGAGCGCGGCACCCGGACGCCACGTGGCCCCGGAGGCCGCAGTTATAGCACGTGACGAGGGTCGGAGTAGATCTTGGTTGCTCCGACTTTCGGCCCGATCGCAGAGGCGACCGGGCCCCCGGCCTCCAGTCCCCTGGTCGTCCCGTGGCGAACGCCTCCTCCCGTGGGCTGACGACTTGGGGTTCGGCGACCACCAAACCCGGGGCTGCGACGACAGCAGCGTTGCAACCAACGCCTTGCTTCCGTTGTAGGGCCTCGTGCGCTTGAATACTCGTGGCGACTCTCAAAGAAGAAATATCAATCTCGTCAGCTGTGTTGATAGGGACCCCCAGGTCCTGCGCCAACTTGAGCAGCTGCTCCAAAACCATCGCGTCTTGGCCCTCCTCGTCCATCCGAGGGAACGCAGCATCAGCAAGAGCCAGCAACGCCGTGCGATAGGCCAGCGCGGTCTCCGTGGCCGCTTTCCGTCTTGCGTAGAACTGATGGCGGCACGTAGAGGGAGGCCCGTAGACCCTGGCCAACAAACCCAGCGCATCCTTCAGCGTGGAGCGGTCCGACTTCCGTGCAGCCCTGAAGGCCGCGAGCGCATCGTCGTCCAGCATGGCGGGCAATGCCCGCAGCGCCGTAGCATCGGACCACGCTGACATCTCTTGATGCGCCAAAAACCTTCGCTGAAATTTGCCCCAGTCTCCGCCTTCCGCCTTGAAGGCTGACAACGTGGGCAGGCGCTGCTGAAAAATGAAGTCATCCGCCTCGTGGTTCCTCTCCGCCTGTCCGTCGGTGTCTAAGATGGCGGCTCCAGCAGCAGACGTAAGATGGCGGACCCCCTCGCGCGCTGATGACGTCGATGCGCGCGCTTGGGAACCCACCACCACGTGGCGCTCGCCGTTCCCGCCAAAAATAGGCCCAGGCGCAATGGCGGGAATCCCCCATTCGTTTTGGCGGGAATCTGCGGGGCGACCTTGTAAAATGTCCCCCACCGTCCCCGCTCCTCCCGACGAGCTGATCTCCGCCAAGATGGACGCGGCGGCGAGCAGCAGCTCCGCCAGTCGGGAGTGCGCCTCACGAAGCCCGGCGTCTGTCCCCGGTCGCTCGGCCGGCGCCGTCGACGGACCCTGCAGCGTGGGCAAGTCCTCTTCCTCACCCCCCGCCACCAGCGGCCCCGAGTCGTCCAGGTCTTCCTCGCGGTCAATCCCGTGGGTCCTACGGGTCTTCCTCGTCTCCATACTTGGAAGCCCGTTTCACTTCTGACGCCAGATGAAGTATTGGAAAATGACGGCAGGAAACTCCTTGACGGGAACACACTTCTTTTATTAAATCTTGACTTGTAACAATACAACGCGTGGCCTCTCTTCTTCACAATGCGCTTCTCTTGACTCTGGATTCTGTGCTGCCGGCTCTCTGTGCCTCGTGTAGACTCCGCGCCTCGGCTACACTCCTCTCTCGCCTCGTGTAGACTCTGCGCCTCTGCTACACTCTCCACTCGCCTCGTGTAGACTTTGCATCTCTCTCTCTGGCTACACCGTATGCATACTCGGCTCGTGTAGACCTTCCTCTCTCGCTGGCTACACCGTATGCATACTCGGCTCGTGTAGACCGTTCTCTCTCGCTGGCTACACACTATACATTACTCAGCTCGTGTAGACCGTTCTCTCTTGCTGGCTACACACTATACATTACTCAGCTCGTGTAGACCGTTCTCTCTCGCTGGCTACACACTATACATTACTCAGCTCGTGTAGACCGTTCTCTCTCGCTGGCTACACACTATACATTACTCAGCTCGTGTAGACCGTTCTCTCTCGCTGGCTACACACTTATACCTTACTCTCCTCTACTCTCCATTACTCTCCATTACTCTCCTCTACTCTCCATTACTCTCCATTACTCTCCTCTACTCTCCTCTCCGGGCTCTATCTCTGCACCTTCGTCTTCATTCTTAGATGGTTCCACTTCCGCCCCTGCTCCTCTGTGCATCACCTTATATACCCCTTCTTCCCGGGAGACGGAGCGGATGCGGACCTCAACGTCGGCACCGCTCCTCAGTTACCCAATCCCCACGCGCTATCCCTACGATCCGGTTCCGCTCAGCGCGTGTTTCCACTCCCCGACCAATCACACCGCGCTGCTACCCGATCACTCCCTCTGGGCGCGTCACCGGCACACAGCCAATCAGCAGCACTACCCCCACCCGCGCACTGACGCCTGCTCCTCCCCGTCAGCGCGCGTCACCACACACACACCCGTACATACGCGCTGGCACACGACATATACACCCAGCGCGTATCACCACTACACATGTGCCACATATCCTCTTGGATGGTACTCCAGAACGTGATATAAAATTCCGCTGGTATCTCATCCTCCCCTGGTGTCCTTTGCCGATGTAGCCCCGCTACCGCCTCTTCCAGTTCTGCCATCTGGATAGGCTTGTTCATCTTACCCGGAGCCTCGATTACCCTGTCTACCTCCCCTAGCATGGTGTCTCGTGGCCCCACCTGTGACTGTCTACTCGTGTATATTTCCTTAAAGTAACCCCTCGCAGCCTCTACTATTTCCTCCGTTTGCGTAAGCTTACCTAGGCTGGGTCTTATTAGTTTGCGAATTGTGTTGTCCTCTTTCCTGCATTTCTTGAAAAAGAATCTCGTGCATTGCTCACCTTCTTCCACCTCCTTCACTCTCGCCCTAAAAGCGAGCTGCGCCGCGCGCCTCTGCAATAACCTGGAAACCTTATCTTTCAGCTGGCTTATTTCCCCCATGACTGGAAATCCCACTTCCAGCAGTTTATAGGCTCCTTCCAATCTCCCATTCAATTTTCGCAGAGTACCCATCACACTCCTCCTCCTGCCCAGGATCTGGAAAAAGTCCCTAATTCGCACCTTTACCATCCCCCACCACTCGACCATAGTGGAGAAGCAGCATTATTGACTGACGAATTCCCCCACAACCTTTTTGTCTGCCAGCAGCCCCGTATTCAGTCTCCACATCCCTCTTCCCAATCTCAGGCCTCCTGGAATTCGGAGCCTCGCGGCAATCAACTTATGGTCAGAGAAGAAAAAGGGTTCAATCTCCACCCTCTCTGCCTTCACTTTAGCAGAGACGAAAAGATAGTCGATCCTCGAGTGTAAAGTGCCCAAACAGCTGGACCACGTGTAGCCCGGCCGTTTTGGGTGCTCCAACCGGTAAGGGTCTTTCAGTTCGAAGTCACTAATCAGGGCAGCTAACCTCCTAGAAGAGGGGCCTCCTGTATTTCCACGTTCCTTCTTCCGAAGAGAATGACAACACCCGAGTTCTTATTTACATTACTACCGGACCAGTAGCATCGTCCATCCCATTCCCTGGCGAGCTCCTCCCGACCGAGGGAGTATGGCAATCCACACTCCTGCAGGAAATAGACGTCCTTTTTCAAGCCCTGTAGGTAGTTCAATACAGCCCTCCTCTTGGCCCTGCCCCTCATCCCCCTCACATTTACCGAGGCTAGGGAGAGGTCCATTCAGATATGCCCCCCCGCCTACTCAGACACTTCGTCTAATATTTCGTAGCAGTTTTTATCTGCCAAGACCAGCAGCTGCCCCGCAGTCTAGAGCTCCGGGGCCGACCTTCTCCCTTGGTTGGTCTTTGTCCCCACCCCTCCATCGTCCGACGACCTCGCATCCGTCGAGGAGTCTGTTGCCTCCAGGTCCCGTTTGGGGGTCGTCCTCGCTGGGCCACGTGGCGCTTTCCGCTTCCTTTTCATCACATTCTTGAATTTCTCCCTCCTGGTGCTCTCCATCTGCTGCTCCTCCCCATCCTCCCCCGCCTCCACCGCCTCTGCCCAGTCAACCACCGTTGGGTCGGGGGGTTTTCCCACGGGCTCCTCGTCCTTGTCCCCGGGGTGCTCCACCTGCTAGCCCGTGGGATCCGCGTCTTCCTCCGACGTCATCTCCCCCTCCTCCCTCTCGTCCTGCAGTGGCGTACCCTGTCTGCCCTCCTCTCCACCCCCGTCCTCCATCTTCGCGCCGGGCTGTGTTGACTTCAGCCCGTCCTCGGCCACCTCCCCTTCTCCATCCGCCACCCTGCTCCTATGTGCGCGGACCTTGTTTGCGTACGACAGCGGGCAGTCCCTGTACAGGTGGTCTTTATTCCCGCATAGGTTGCACAATGCCGGGGCGCAGCATTCTGTCACAACGTGGTCCCGTGCCTTGCATCGGAAACATCTGGCTGCAGCGTGCCTCGCACGCTGCAGCCAGATGGCCGCTTCCCCCACATCGCCTGCAGAGCTTCGGCTGCCCCGCGTACACCACGTGGCCCCTATTGCCACCAATGTTCATGGCGCTTGGGATGTGTTGCAGAGCCGCTTCTGCCGTTCTCAACCTCACTCGCCATTGTCTGGCGCCCGTCCAGATCCCTAAAGAGTCCTTGACCCGTTTACTGTCCGAAAGCACCAGGCAGTGCTGCCTCAGCCACACCTCGACGTCGTGGTCTGGCAGAGCCTCGTTGTACAGAAATATGGTGACCACTTTTGTATCGAGCTCAGAGAGCAGTTGGAGCTTCAGCAGTGACAGTGGCCATTCCCCCGCCTTCTCCTCGAACAAAGTCATAAAACGCTGCAGTAAGTTATTTGTCTTAAAGCTCACGTCAAAAGCCCTACCACCTGGCAAGGCTATCAAGCAAAACAGATCTGCCGGATCCACCTTCAGAATTTCGACCATCACCGTCCGCACGAACCTCGGTCTGTCGATCGTGACCTCCTCTGGCACGTCCTCCTTAAAGGACACCCGCACGCAGTTATGCCGCTTAGCGTGTATCGGGGTGAAGTTCCCCGCCGGTCCTCCGCGCCACCGCCCTGCGCGCTCCTGGGGCTGCCCTGCCCCCACAGGTCCAGGACTTGCCTGGACAGCGTCGCTTTGGGCACCTTGCGCCTGCAGGCCCTCCGAGCTCGGCGCTTCCTCCGCCTCCTCTCCTGGGCTGGCCGACACCTCACAACCCTTATCCGTGCAGAGAGACATTATATGCAGTACATACATTCCGCACATCGCGATCGCGAGAAAAGCCCCATACAATAAACACATCGTTAACAAATGTGGCACATCGCAATCACACAACAACAAACAAATGTAGATCTGACCAACAAAATAAACCGATGTCACACTGCGAGCTAATAACACGGCAACCCACGGGACATTAAAGGGCCTCGGAACACTCGACACAACCGAATTAATCATTAACTGCCCCATCAAGATAACGATCCTGATGCCGTAACCTTACACACACAATTTTTTTTTCCATAGCAACACACGTGCACAAACGCCGCGTTCATTCTACACTCACACAGCCAGAAAACCCAGTTCTCCAGCTCCGCAAGCAAAAAAAAACCACGCAAAAATAACCCGGCGTGCGTAAGATGGATTAGGTGTGTTGTTAGGGCCGGGTGCATTGTGTCACGACTCGCCTGAGAGACTGTGAGGGATGGAGGATGGCAGGGTGGAACTTGTAGAATCTTGGATGGCGAGCACGGCATCCCCTTGCAACAGGATGCTACCAAGACGGCCGAAAATCTCCCTCCGCAGGAGTTGAGAATGGCGGGAACCGCGTGCCGCGCGTGGCCACCTTCTTGGCGTCCTCTCTCCTCCAGCTCCGGCGCTCTCTCTCTCTCGATGGCAGCGAAGCAGTGACGTGATGTGCGTCCTGCTGCCCCGCCTGCAGCTCCATCTCCCTCCTTCACCGGAGCTGCAGACCCCGGGGCTGCCCTGAAGACGATTTTCCCGCCGTCTCCGTCATGTGAAAGCATCAAGGTAAGTTGTAGTAATCGTGCCCATTCTATACTGGCTAGGATAACACCTAACGCTAGCCACTTCTGACACCAATGTAATGGGTTCAATTTAGGCGCACACACTTCTTGGGAGGCAACACTCATTTTTTAATAAACACAACGGTTACTCAACAGTTACTCTTACTCTACACATAGGGTGGTGACCACCGACTTACCCTAGCTAACACACACTTGTCTCTTAGCTATTCCAGCGTGACCCAGCCAGGTGGCTGCTGGCAGTCCGCTCACTGTAGGCCTTCTCTTCTTGGCATCTTCACGAGGCGCCTTCATTCTTCGCAGGAACAGCCCCGAACCTCCTGAGGAGGCCGCTTATATAGGGCTCGGCGTGCCCGGGCCCCACCCCGGCCACGCCTCCCTTCGAGTACCCTCTCGAAGCCCCCCCCCTGCTGTCCACGTGCCCCCCCGAGGGCCCTCTGGACCCCCGGCCCCCACTGGGATCCGGTCACGTGTCCAGCACCGGCCCTCACGTCATTCCCGCGTCCAGCCGGGATAACGTCATGCGTGTGTGTCGACCCATGTGGTAGTAACGCTCCTGGCACAGTGACGTCATACGTGTGCGTATGTACCCAGCAATGATACCACAATCACTACACTTCCATGGTCAGTTGGCAATAAAGGCTGCATTGTCTAGAGGTCCCATTACATACCTCCCAAAAATTGCATCGACCAAGGCAGGGCCCTGTTGAAATAATTGAAGTGAAGCGGCCGCAATGTGTACATGTGTAGTGACATGGAATGTGTCACTGTGGCGCATAGCGCTGGTTGCTGGCACAGAAGGGAATCTGTAGGTATAGTAGCCCTGTCTGCCAGCAGTATGTGATGAGCCGGAGTGGAACCGTCGTGCTGCTAGGAGTCTTCGTCACCGTCTTCACCTCCTCGGCGTTGTTGGTCAGGCAGCCTGTTAGCTGTCCTGACTATAGTATAGCTATTCTTTGTGCCTGTGAAGGCTATAATAAATATAGTACCCCTACTATTAGTGTCTCTGAGTGATTCACTACACATGTACAAAAGGGACTTCGTCATTGGTACATTCACCCATCGCGCCGAAAACCGTATTCCCATCATCACCCTAGCATCTCATCCCCATGCCCTGTTTTGCTGGAGTCTGGGGTATCCGACGAGCTGCTACGGCCGCCAGTGGCACCTGGATCACAAGAGCTGAGTGTGACCCAGCACGGCACAGAATGGGACCCTGCAGCAGATGCCGATCAGGCAACAAGAACTCGCGCTAAATGCACATGATGGTGCTGACAATGGACTGGTCAGCGCAACAGACCGTTGCACCCCTTGTTCCCATAATACTATTGTCGTTATTGTTCCTACTTGTGGGAGATGCAATGTCTGTGCTGCGAAAATTATCCACACCACACATTGTTATTCACACATTGTTTATTGCCACACTGTCGGCACAGAAATGTTCTATATGGTATCACCGCGTTCTGGGTTGTAATTCCCCTTGGCTCCCCGTGCTCTGTAGGTCGGTCATTCCTCCCTGAAGTTATCCGGGACGGCTCGTTCTTTTTTCAAAGGGTGGGAGGAGGGGAGGTTATGTAATGACCGAAATTCATAAAAACTCACACCAAGCAAATGTGCAGCCTAATAGTTATTCAAAAGTAGTGGAAAGAGACATCCACAGTGATTGGTCGAGAGGCAGGCTTTTGAAATTATTGGAGGAAAAGGTTTTGAACGAGAATAGGTGGGAAACGAAGTGGAACCCAGAGGCGATGGTTAGGATCCATAAGAGGAGGACAGGGATTATCTAGGGGACAAACAGTGTGGGAATGATATAAAAGGGCAGAGCACAAGGGAAACGTAGGTTCGAGGGAATGGACGAGCTTCAAGAACAACCACGAAGTCCGGACCTATTGTTACTGTGCCATTGAAAGAGGCTTTTAGTTGTTCGTCGTTCGTGTCGTTTCATATAGATCACGCACATTTGTCAATTACGTGGGGAAATATCAAGCTTCCAAATCAGGTGTCACCTTTAATTTTGGCACATTCGAAATGTACTCTTGAATTACTCTATCAGGATTATACATTTCCATCGTCACACTCTACTGGCACACGAATTTGAAGGCCATGTGCTGCTGATTTATCTTGTCCCCACAAGGACAGCTGCAACTGGGGGTGCCCTGTAAAATATTTGTGATTAAATTGTAACGGGCTCTGAGACGCCCTGTCGTATATATTGTGCGATTCAATAATATATTCTCATTTTTTTGCTAAAAATAACATTTGCAGGTGTCAGCATCATCACGACAGAGTGGATACTCCCCCTTATCCGTGCCCACATTCGCGAGAGTCGGACCAATCCACAACTCCTTCCATTATCTTCCCTTGCTTTTTGAAATATTTTATTTGATTTAAAATATCCCTTCTCTTGCACTTGTGGTTAGGAAACCCGCGCGAATGTGGTCTTATGTTTTTGATATGAACTCCAATCCCTGCACGCATGGTTCGCGGATGTGGTTGCGTGTTTGCGCTTCAATTCATCAGCTGCCTTCCAGTGTCGCTTGAGTGGTGCATGACCTGGCGGTCATTTTCCCTCCAATGTGTTTGCTACTCAGTTTCTACAATAGTATGCTTCATTTGCTGTCACACAAAAAAAGCCACCAAGGTCCTCCGCGGGTCATTCTTGTAAAAACAACTTAAGGCTGAACGTCTCTTACTCACGATAAAAAATAACACGAGCACATCTTAGGAATGGCGTTTTCAATAATGCGCCAGCTTATGGATTAGACAAAGCACACCTTTTGCGGAGGACTTAGGATTACTGATATTTTTCTTTTCAACCCATAACCGGAAGTGTCGCTAAATGGATGAAATTTTATACTTTAATATTTTCACTAAACTCTGTCGAATCTCGGTCGTACGAAGACCGTAAATAATTGGGTTAAGTACTGGAGGGACGGTGTAATACAATGAGCTGAGCGTGGAGCGGACTGCAATGGGAATGAGCGTTGAATTTTCAATCCGATGATGCATGACCATGAAGACGACAAACACATAAAACATGATGAGAACAAAGAAATGAGTAACGCACGTGCTGATCGCTTTTTGTTGACTTCTGCGCTGGGTGGACTTCTGGCAGTCATACAGAATACGGACGTAGGAAAACACAATGATCCCCAATGAGACCAACACTGATAGAATTGTAAGAACGTAGCCATATATGATGTTGATGGTTACATCTTCACAGCTCATCTTTGTCAATGACATAAAATCACAATTTGGCATCCATACAATTCTTGGCTTGCTGCATAGCTTAATAAGGCTTGCCAATACAATTTCTCCAGATAACATTAAGGATGAAATCACAACGAATACGAAGCATATTTTAACGGCGAATACGGAGGTGAGGATAGAATTGTAGTGGAGGGGTTTACATATAGCCACGTATCGATCCGCTGCCATTGCAGCCAATATAAAGCATTCGAAAACACTCGTCAAGTGAATGAAGGTCATTTGTACGACACAAGCAGGAAAGGAAATGATATTGGTGGACACAAGATCATACATAATTCTTGGAAGTGCGGTGGTGCTCACGACAATTGCATTCGTGGAAAGTCCGCACATGAAGATGTACATGGGCTTGTGTAGCTCTTCCTCTCGGAAGACGGCCAGAACCAGCAATGTGTTTCCCATAATGGAAAGGGTGTACATCACAAATACAAATGTGAACACGAGAGGCCTCATGCTCTCCGGCTCGCGCAGGAGACCCGTCATGAGGATCATCCCTGGAGGAGTCATCTGCATTGCCTTTGTTACGTTCAGCTCCATCAGCCCAGCACACCTGTATGTGTGAATAGAGACGTTTGTGAGTTTACTTCTCTGTCCTGTAGAATATACACTTGAATTCCACACTCACTCCCACCATCACACGCAACAATCTTAACCGAGACTATAATCCGATATTTATAATTACACATAACCATCTTGGGAAATTTATTGGAACAAAATTGAGAAACGCAATGACGATGTCTATTCAATTGCTAAAATTTTGCTAGCCAATCGTAGGTGGGAATATACCACACTCATCGTCGTTTCGTGTTCATTATTCCAACTTGGATTAACGAAGACCATTTATGGACGCGTGGTTAGTAACGGTGCTGAAATCATCAGCTGTCCACAGTTGCTCGATACACGTGACACTTGAGTAGACGTGGCATCAACTGCTCTTCACCACAGATGGAGTTTGTGTTGTGAGCCGGGTCAAGGTGGCCCCACTTTCCCGAGGTTTGTTTTGCAGCAGCAGTTGGCACCTTGTACGGAGGCATAGACAGATTTATTTTGTGGGTTTCCGCTCAGGGCTGGTCTTAGAAAAAAAGTGTGCCCTCTGCAAACCTTGCACAGGGCACCCACGGGGCCAGCCCTGTCTCTGCCTCTCATGAGATAATCCAAGCCGAGCATTACGGGGCTTCAGCAGCAATGTGGGTTGATATGTTGTGCAAACAGCTGTTGTATTTTCTATCGATTACTTTTATAGAGATCGAACGAGGATGGAGCAATGGCGAAGGGTAATACTTTTTTTATATGGCGCCCTATTAGATTGAGATGTCTCAGCGCTTTGCATCACATCTGATCTCAAACGTTTGAAAGAGCACACCCAGTGGCAGCTGTCCCTATGAGCACAAGTTGACGGCAGCACTGGACCTGGTCGTTAGTCTTCCATAATTTTGTTTTTTTTGGGTTAGATCGCATAAATATAAATGTGTCGCTAAACCCGCCACCACCCAACACAGCTAATTAGTAAGGCATGTCACGTAAACACAAGATGCCCAATCGTTACTAGTGTTGAGGTGCAAATGATGACTCAGAGGCAGATCTTCATGTAAGGGCTTGCGCCGGATATTTATTAAGGGTTTAGTAAACTCCCCAGGGGTTGGGGTCCTATGCTGGGTCCTTCACACGACCCCGCACTCTGTCTGTTCCTAGCTCGGCTAGCTCCAGGGCTCTCTCCCTCGAGTCGGATCGGGGGTTCAGCCAACACCGACCGACTGGGGAGAGCAGCACCTCTTATGACTACCGCCGGCTTCTCTCCAGACTCCTTAAGCTCTACCCCTGGCTTGGCTCTTCAACCGTTCTCTATCCCGGGCTCCCACAGTGACCCCGCTTTCGTCACGGGGTCCCCCTTAAGTACCTCGAGGAGGCATGACGTCATCGCCCCGCCCAGCGCGCATGACGTCACGTCCCATGACGCCATCACACTGGACAGCGCGCATGACGTCACGTCCCTATATTACTCCTTTACACGAGCACAGCACACCGGTGTGTTGGAGAACAAAACCACACTTTACAATCAGAGTACGACATTTCACCAGCAATTACAACTAGCTTTATCAGGCGATAGCCATGTTTGTTTACATGACAAACCTTACTAATTGGATGTGTCTGGTGGTGGCGGGTTTAACGACACATTTATATTTATGAGATCTAACTAAAAAAAACCGTATTATGGATGATTTTGGGTGCGAAAGCCTATGCATTAAATGGTCGTTAGTCTGTCATTAGGGGGCGATTATTGCTACGTGTCATTACTTTATTGAGTAATTTGTAGGTAGTTTAAAAATGTAGAAAAAAAATCCAAGGTGATAATTGACGTACTAAGGCGACGTACCATATTTTAGTGGCCGACTCGGTGAGTGAGTCGGTGAGTGTGGGAACTCAAGAGACAAGGAGACCAGGATGGTCTAATTTGCAAGAGTGACCTAGCACATTAATCTGCCAGTTAGAGGTTGATGATTTCTATGCATAATGCCAATTAAGTAATTTAAGTGAGTAACCGTGGGCAGTGGTAGTGTAGTGGTTAACGCATTGCACCATCAACCCAGTGAGTTTGATTCCTGCTCAGCTAACATCGGTGACGATTATATTTATCTGTGCCAATCCTGGGCCTCGCCAGATTCCGCGGGAATCCGTACTAATCAATGGGATTACTCGATCCACGGATCACTTGTCAAATGAATCAGTGCAGTGCTTAACCCTCAACGAATCTATACGTTCAAGTGGCTTTCGGATCAACTGTGAGCAGAATTTATCAAAGAGACACCTCGATTTGAGGTTCCACAAGGACCATATATGGGGAAGAACACGCCCCTAGGGGCAACACCACACCCACTTTATTCCATATATGGGGGCTGAACCGCGCAGGAATTTTCCTCCAGGACAAATAGAGTAATAAGGAAACTGCGTTATGCGTATGTATGTTGAACTTCTTTCGCGCCGCACGTAGCCAATCGGAGGTGCGGGGGGTGCGGGGGAAAGACAACAAACTAAACAAAAAAAGCAGTTCTAAATAAATCAGTTTGCAATCCAGATTTCAAATTACTTATAAGAGATATGCCTGTATATTGGAGATTTTTGTCTTTATATGTAGGTGCATGGACTTGTCTCATCAGGTCGCTATGGCAAATCACTCTGTAATTCCTTCAAAAATATAAGTTACAGCACCACACCTATTACCATCATTAAGGAAAAGAGTGGTGATCCGATCTCTAAACTACAGGAATGTTAGCATCTTTGAGCGTTTCTGTGACATTTTGGGGAGGGCACCCCTCAGCACCAAATAACATCATGGGGCAAGGGTGAGGTTGACCCTGCTGGGGCTGCTGTGCCTCATATTGTGTGGAAGTATCCACACCCCCTTTTCAGTGGCTGGCTGACGTGCAATCTGCAAAAGAAGTGTGAAGAGTGATCCAAACCTGAGAGTAGATAGTGCCAGGCAGAGTTTACCTCCCATAGTGAACTGCTTAGGAAGGGTGGTGATTGTGACCAGGCTGCTGCTATCTTTGGTTTGGTTTATTTTAGCCTTACAGGTAAAACTCATAGAGCAATAAATGTCAATTTTCAATGGGGACTTGGTTCCACGATATAAACCTAATTACAGCAAGGCAACGTGGTAGAGCCAGCACAGAAAATTACAGCAAGGGTGGTAGAACACATCACATACACGATATATTGGGTACAAAACAGCACTGAGGTAGCTTTGATTGCAAAACGAACATTTATGACGGAACACATGCAAAGCAAAGCGGTCAATTACGTTTACATTTGAAAATAAAGCTGAGGTTCAACAGTGATTTAAAGTAGAACAATGCTAAGTAAGGTTTTGATCCCAAACTTTTTCGCTTGAAGATTCCACAGCGTTGGGGTCACCACACAGCAGGAATGTGAAACGTAAACTAAACTATTTTTTATTTTAGCAGGTAAGGCCCACTGCGCTATATTGCTCTTTTTCAAAAGCGACATGTCCACAAAATGGCTGATCATGTGATACATGCATAGCAGCCAAACACTCTAAACACACGTTTCTAAATGTGGAGACAAAAACCGGAGGGCCCGGATCAAATTCCACGCGACCAACAGCTGGCGTCAGGGTCGGGATCGAACCCACGACCTCCTGGTGAGGTAGCTAACATCTCAGCACGTTTGGTACTATATGGCATCAGTACAACTGCCTGGACCACGGGATAAGTCCGAACGATTTGAAGGATGCCCTTGGTGATTGCAACAACTACTGGACCATCTCTCTCCTAAGTGTTCCAGGACAGGTTCTGGCAATGATTACTCAATATGCGCTTGCCAGGCACGCTGAGAAGAGGCTTATGGAGTCAAAATGTGGTTTCCTGCACATATGCCATCGTATCTATCTGTTGGTATACAGCAGAGCTGTATGGAAGATCAGCAGGACCTATAGCTCTGCTGTATTGACCTAGTCAGGGATTTATGATACCTTTAAGAGTCATGGCTTTTTTTTATTTAGCCGGGTCCCTGACCCTTTGTGCACACATGAATGATTATGATCAGTTCCGGAGCAGCAGACTGACCACATCCACACCTATGTGCGGAAACAATGGTGTTGTAATACATCATATGAGGCCATGTTTGATGTAAATCATGTTAACTGGTTGATACAACTGTGGTTACAAATAAAATACAGATGGGGTGGAATATATATTACGGACTATGGGCAAGGCATACAAAAATGATGGTCTTGCTTTCTGTTGCTATTCAGACTTACGTGCAGACAGCAAGGCCATAGCCATGGAGTCAACATTGGAGGGGGGGGGGAATCTTCCAGGGGGTCTGGGGGTCCTCCCCCATAAAAAAAAAATCTAAATTTGAAAACGAATTTCCTGCCATTTCCTGCCTAAAATATACAAAAATTCACTAACACATAAGATGGACTTTGTATTAATTTTTTTTACAATAATGTCTAATAGTGTATTCTATTATATTCCTCTGTTTTTCTTTTTTTACCTTTTCTTGTTTCATTGTATGTAAGGCCAGAGATTAGGGATTAATAAAGTACAACCATAACCACAATCACATAAACCTATTTTATAGCATTATATTGGGGGGGACATTTTGAGCATATTTGAATATTGTGGGGGATGTGTCCCCCCCAATATATATTATAATTACGGCCTTGGCAGATAGGATGTGATGCAGGCAGACAGAAAATTAACGAACCCATTGTATTCCATTGATGAAACAGATTAGGACAGATAAGATGGGTGATTGAGGCATCGGGCTCACATGCGAGATATCTACAGATGATGCACCCACTGGTATAAAGAATCAGGTACATTATGAAGAAGCAAGGAGATTATAAGAGAGGGATTTACGTGAGGACAGTTAGAGAGATGGGGAAAGAGTGCCAGGAGCACAATGGCTGGAAGATCCGGGACAACGTGGCATCATTTTGTTTCCCTTGCAAACAAAGCCCTTCACCTTGTTACCACCTCGACGATGCCTGTTTATTACAGCGTGTCGGGACATGGTTGAGTGGTAGTAAAAAACACTTGTTCGTGAATTGCAATAACTGTTTATAGCACTATTTTGCACGTCTGGTGAGCCCCGTATGCCATAAGAAAATGTGACATGTTTTCTCCATTGATATATATACGGCGAATAGGACATCATGTTTGACACTGTGGATATTAGATCGGTATGTGTCTAAAAAGAGGAATGTGATTCAAGGGAAATGAATGTAAAAAACACTTCCAACCTGTGAATACCTTAAACACGGTATGACCCGTATTGATAAATCTCCCCCCTCCTCTGGTGAAAAGCATTAAAATGGTACGATCCGTACTGTGTAATTGGTCACGTGGACAGGAGGGAGAAAGGCTGAATCCGGATCAGACTGGTTTGAGTCTCCACGTGGAGATACGCATGGCCATTTCTCAAGACAATGTTTGGGCTACATGACGGGCATAAGTAGGTCAGTTTAGTAAAGGGCATCTTCATAAAATATAATACTGTGGATACACCGGAGGAAGTGTTTTGGATTGACTATTGTGAAGTGCCAATGCACACGTGATTATCCTGCTATTGGCAGTACAGCAGAATCTGGCAAATGAATGAGTTATGCTGTGTAGAAAAGTATTCTGGTGAACGTTGCTACGGATGAGAATTACAGTATTGTCAGTGTACTGATATGTGGGTTGTGTGCAAATATATGAAAGTGATTACTTCGGGTATTAGTGTTATTTAAGCAGTAGTGATACTCAATATTGTTGAAGAGGAATGACATTGTTTCCGTACAATATATTAAAGGAATATTACTCTTTGTTTTTTTCGGTAAAGTCATGTAGGTACATTTTTTAATTAAATGAGAACTAAATCAAATCACGACGTTTTGGGCGCAACACAAGCGTCCTTCTTCAGGTGGGAACAACGTAGCGAAAGCACAACCGCTTAAGTGTATCTAAGAGATGGCTGTGACGAGGAATTATATAGTCGCTGGGGATGGAGGGAGGGGAGGGGCCAAGGTGAGTGTGTGGGCGGGCTGTGGACTGGGAGGCAACGATGTGAGGAACGGGGAGGGCGCTGGGAGGCAACGCATGGAGTTCAAACTGAAGCTTTGTGTTGCAGGGGGCGGAAGTAGATAAGCAAGATAAGATTAAGCAGCCTTTTATTATGCTGCCAGGGGGGGGGGGGGGGTAAATTAGAAATGCGCAAGCTGAAAAACAACGTGTGGTAATGGTGATGGTAGTGTGTGAAGCTGAAGGTAACAAACTCGGAATATGGATATGATTATGAAAATAAATCTAAACTGGCTGTCTAGCAGTAATCTGCACGGCAGCTAAAGTTTTAACTTGGTTAATTACATCCTTCCAATGATTGCTCAATTTGAATCCATCATCTCGGTTGAAGTTATGTCTATGTTTGAATATCTGGAAAATTAGATAGGCACAAGCTAAAATTGCACGCTCGAAATAACGTGTGGCAATGGTGATGGTAGTGTGTAAAGCTGGGAGTAGAAGACTGGGAATATGGATATGAATATGAAAACAAATATAAACTGGCTGTCTAGCTGTAAACTGCACGACAGATAAAGTTTAACTTGGTTAATTACATCCTTCCAATGATTTCTCAATTTGAATCCATCCTCTCAGTTGAAGAGTCTGAATGACACACCCCAGGCTTGGAGCGTCTATTTCAGCTTGGATGGAGGGGGGAAGAGCGCCTTGACAAAATAATTTGCATATCAAGAGGAATTTAGCATATTTATGGAAAATGTAGATATGCGAATAGTACTCCTTGTGAAATGCGTAGGAGGTTTGGCGGGGGGTTTAAAGTCATATTATGCCCGTGCATTATGCAGGATTAGCAGCATCAAAGAGAGGGGATAGGGGTAGCATTAATAAAGGGAAGGAGTGTTAATAGTATGTAGCTGCAGTAACTAAAAACCAACACGTAAACAACTAAAGTATAAACTACATAGTATCATCAGTATACTAACTATACTCTACAATAAGCTGAGTTACTAACAGTAAGTAATACATTACAATTATACGTCGTAAAAATTATATAATATGCTTCCATCTAAACTTTATTCTCTTACATCACACGTGTCTACACCGTACTATATACTGCCATAGACAAACCCAACATTAAATTATATACTGTATTGCTATGAACCACCCTATACATTATACATTGTAATATAACACTATGTATTATTCTACCCACCCTAATGTGTATCACACTGCTATATATTCACTATACAATTACGATACTATATATTACTTTGTACATTATATTAAGCATATAAATGTTATACTATTTGTTATTATACACTGTACCATTGACCGTCGTGTCAATGGGTGAGTAGTGGGGGAAAACTTGCAGCGGAGCAAAGAATCCATTCCCTGCGGAGAATACAATGCCAGTGAGTGGAACGCGGTCTGAAAGTCACCGTAAACGTGAACACAATCAGTTAAGATCCGAAATGGTTTATTACGTCCTTCCAATGATTGCTAAGCCAGAATCCATCTTCTCGGTTGAAATTGTCTCTGTGTTTGTATATGTGGATCGCCTCATGAACGAATCTCTCATGGTAGCCAGATGGCTTGCAGAGAACCTCTGTCTTGGAGAAGTCAATGTCATGTGAGCCCACTGAATTGTAACAGTGATCTGCCACGGCTGAGGTGTTTGTCCTACCGTGTTTCAGGCCTGCTTTATGTTCACGGATGCGGTTCGAGACATGTCGTTTGGTTTCTCCAATGTAACTGCTACCACAGAGGCAACTTAGTTTGTAGACGCCAGGGTACTGTATGTCTGGAACCACATCTTTTACAGACGGGACCAGATCACGGATTTTATGTACTGTGTTGAATCGGACCTGGATCTTGTGTTTAATCAGGATTTTGGAGATTTTTTTTGTGACCCCAGCAATGTAGGGTAAGGTGATGGTCTTGAAAGGCTCCTCAACAGGATCCTTCTTGATGGTTGGAGTGATGGCCTTGCGGATTGTGTATTCGGAGTAACCATTAGCATTTCCCATAAATATGCTAAATTCCTCTTGATATTAAAATTCATTTGTCAAGGCGCCCAGCTTATATATATGCTCCAAGCTCGTGTGCTGTTTCATTCAGACGCTGTCGCCTCGACAGACCTGGTTTTCACCTGAGGACGGCTGCTTGCGTTGTGGCCGAAACGTCGTGAGAATTATTTTATTATGTTTAATTTTTATTATTTTATTACTTCCCTTCTACGTGACTTTACCGAAAGAACCAAGAAGACAAAGAAATGATCAGTCTATAATTTTAATGGTAGGTTTATTTGAACAGTGAGAGACAGAATAACAACAAAAAAATCCAGAAAAACGCATGTCAAAAATGTTACAAATTGATTTGCATTTTAATGAGGGAAATAAGTATTTGACCCCCTCTCAATCATAAATATTTCTGGCTCCCAGGTGTCTTTTATACAGGTAATGAGTTGAGATTAGGAGCACACTCTTAAAGGGAGTGCTCCTAATCTCAGCTTGTAACCTGTATAAAAGACACCTGTTCACAGAAGAAATCAATCAATCAGATTCCAAACTCTCCACCATGGCCAAGACCAAAGAGCTTTCCAAGGATGTCAGGGACAAGATTGTCGACCTACACAAGGCTGGAATGGGCTACAAGACCATCGCCAAGCAGCTTGGTGAGAAGGTGACAACAGTTGGTGCGATTATTCGCAAATGTAAGAAACACAAAATAACTGTCAATCTCCCTCGGCCTGGGGCTCCATGCAAGATCTCACCTCGTGGAGTGGCAATGATCATGCGAACGGTGAGGAATCAGCCCAAAACTACACGGGAGGATCTTGTCAATGATCTCAAGGCAGCTGGGACCATATTCACCAAGAAAACAGTTGGTAACACACTACGCCGTGAAGGACTGAAATCCTGCAGCGCCCGCAAGGTCCCCCTGCTCAAGAAAGCACATATACATGCCCGTCTGAAGTTTGCCAATGAACATCTGAATGATCCAGAGGACAACTGGGTTAAAGTGTTGTGGTCAGATGAGACCAAAATGGAGCTCTTTGGCATCAACTCAACTCGCCGTGTTTGGAGGAGGAATGCTGCCTATGACCCCAAGAACACCATCCCCACCGTCAAACATGGAGGTGGAAACATGCTTTGAGGGTGTTTTTCTGCTAAGGGGACAGGTCAACTTCACCGCATCAAAGGGACGATGGACGGGGCCATGTACCATCAAATCTTGGGTGAGAACCTCCTTCCCTCAGCCAGGGCATTGAAAATGGGTCGTGGATGGTTATTCCAGCATGACAATGACCCAAAACACACGGCCAAGGCAACAAAGGAGTGGCTCAAGAAGAAGCACATTAAGGTCCTGGAGTGGCCTAGCCAGTCTCCAGACCTTAATCCCATAGAAAATATGTGGAGGGAGCTGAAGTCATGTTTGAAGAGGGGTCAAATGCTTATTTCCCTCATTAAATGCAAATCAATTAATAACATTTTTGACATGCGTTTTTCTGGATTTTGTTGTTGTTATTCTGTCTCTCACTGTTCAAATAAACCTACCATTAAAATTATAGACTGATCATTTCTTTGTCAGTGAGCAAACGTACAAAATCAGCAGGGGATCAAATAGTTTTTTTCCCTCACTAGATAATATTGGTCGTAAAAGCCTACTTGTTAAACTATTAACTTCTTTCGCACTATACGTAACCAACTGTGCTAATCGGAGGTAATTTAAACAATCATATGTAAAGTTGAAGAAAGCATATGGGGGAAAAACTGCAATAGTTATATGTAATTAATTCGTTACGTGTTAAACGAAATTAATTCTCTTAACATGTAGGATTTCGCAACCAATATTCATAATAACGGTTTTTGGGTTAGATCGCCTAAGTATAAATGTGTCGTAACCCTCCAACACCCAATACAGCCAGTAAGGTTTGTCACGTAAACCGCGTCAATTAGTTACTACTTCAGTCCACCGGTGTGTTGGTGAGTAAATCCACAACATTTACAATTTGAGTACGACGTTTCGCCTGATGCTGGATGTAATTTCCAGCGAAACGTCACTCAGATTGTGAATGTTGTGGATTTACTCTCCAATACACTGCTGGGCTGAAGTAGTAACTAATTGGCGCGTTCTTTACGTGACAAACCTTACTGGCTGTGTCGGGTGGTGGAGGCTTACGACACATTTATACTTACGCGATCTAACCCAAAAACTGTTATTATTAAATGAATTCGTATAAACGTGTACGCACATTGAGTTAGGTTAACAACTGCTTTGCAAATGTCTGTATTGAACACACGATGTGAAATTTCACGAAGGCAGGGCAAGAAAGAGGGGTTATGTGTGATCAGTGCTCTAGCATGGGGATTCACGTTGGGTTAAGGAAGAGCTTGGGTTTATGGTTAGTGCTTGGGTTATAACTCACGATTTGTGCTCGGGTAAGGCCTTATGATTAACGCTAAGGTTTATAGGTCATTCTAGAATTAGGAGTTTATGGTTTAGTGCAAGGCTAAGAGTTATACTTAGTGTTAGCTTATTGATTTATGGCTAGCGCTAGAGTTATGCTTTATATTAGTGATCGGATTAGAAGGAGAGTTGACGTGTGTGTGTGTTTAGAGTCTATTGATAGTGTAAAGAGTAGGTTTCAAGTTTTAGGGTTGGTGTAGGGGTCAGATAGGTGGAAGGTTCTGTGTAATGCATTTTTACGGTGAGTGCAAAGGGTTTATGATTAGCGGCAGGGTTGGAGGTAAAGGGAAGGTTTGGGTTAGTGTTTATAATTAGCATTATGGTTTATGATACTGCTAGAGTTAATAAAATAATAAAAATAAAACAATAAAATACAATTCTCACGACGTTTCGGCCACAACGCAAGCAGCCGTCCTCAGGTGATGAACAGGTCTGTCGGAAAGACAGCGTCTGAATGGGTCTGTCTTTCCGACAGACCTTTTCTTCACCTGAAGACGGCTACTTGCGTTGTGGCCGAAACGTCGTGAGAATTGTATTTTATTATGTTTAATTTTTATTATTTTATGATTTCCCTTCTACGTGACTTTACCGAAAGAACCAAGAAGATAAATCCCTGCAGTCACGAAAGCTTTAAATCTAAACTGCTAGAGTTGTGAGGATTAGAGTTACAGATGAAAACAATACTTTCAAATGGTCATTTGAATCATCAACATGATTAACATAAATGAAACTAAAATAGAATAAATTTGCTTTGATTGATAGTAAAAACTTACTGATTGCCGCTTCTACATTATAGTACACCTTACTTACTAGAGCATTCATAAGTCAAGCATGATTAGTTACCAACCTTAATTGCCGCATACATCAAAACATTTTTTTGCCATGGGAACTTGGCATGTATATTGCACACAGGTATAGTTTATCTTTGAAGAACTTACCTGCAGTGTTGAAGTGTGAACTAGGTCTGCCAATCTTCGAGATTGTGGCTCTAGAGTGCGATTGCATCGCATTCGGTATCTTTATATCTCACTGGCTGCAAAGTCATGGCAAACTTGCGTGACAAAGCGCCTCCCTGGAGAATACTGAACCTCCTTTGAGGTTGATCATCCTTTTAGCGTGTCCTTATCATATTTGTGAGCCCAATTAAATGGAAACACTAAAACCCCCACCTACATTTGATGCAGACCTATACTCCTTTAGCCGCGATGGACCTGGCGTCACAAGAGATTTAATTAAATCGGCTCTGTGATGATGAGTCACCGCTGAACCTTTTCATTATTACACGCTTTTATTTAACTCACTTCGTCTGTTGTATCCTCAAAAAAGAAATATTGTAACTTTTTATACACTTCCCAATGTGCTTTCGACTGAAAACTTCGTATAGGTATGTCATACAGATGACAACACAATATTCTATCATAAAAATCAAAAACATTTTAAAACTTTTTACACGCTTTTATTTAACTACCCTGTGTGTTGTCATATCCAAAAATCTTGTAACTCAATTTCAACCGTATTCTCAATGTCGTATCGACTGCAAACTTTATATAGGTGTGTCAAACTGATGACAATACTACATTCTATAATTAGAAATTAAAAAAATATATTTTTAAACAATATTTTTTGCGGCTTTAATTGTCGACGCTCAACTCACGTTGGCTTGAAATCACCACGGTCCCTTACGTCACGGCAAGCCTTGGGGAGCCACGCCGAGGGGCGGGGGATGTGGAAGGAGGGGAGGGGCGATGTGGGAAGGGGGCAGGGGAGGGTCAGCTCGGACAGTACATTTCATTAAAGCGTTTAAAAAAAAAAGTATTTTTTCATATTTTATTATTTTATAAGCTGATGCAACTCGTGGAGGAAACAATGATGGTCACTGTTGCTCAGCGAGTGATGAACAGAAGGATATTCAAACGGAGGAAGACTCATTAACAGTTTCCACTCTTATTTTGGTCATTTATGATATGTGATTTCGAGAAACCGCTGTCAAATGTCCTATGCCAATTTATAACTTATAGTGTAAAGCCTGCCAGCTAGAAATAAATACATGCAATTACTTGTAAGAATAACACTTGTCAAACAATTGATGAAATGACGTCGAAGTTGTTTATTTCCCAAATAAACAATTATAGTAGATTTTGTACTGCAGTTGAATGTAATATATTTTAAAAAATAAGACGAACTTGAAATATTTCCCATCAGGTGTCCTCACTAATTACAGGGCGTACATGTCACGGGAAGGAGATTTCCACAAAAAACAAAGGGGATTTGTGAACTTGGACTGCAAATGCTGAAATTGAAATATTGGGCCCATATTTTCTACTTCTGCAGATAATAAGTGATTACAATGTTGGTGACAGCGGAAATCACATTTTCTCAAACAATAGGAAGACCACAGAGCTCCTCATGAAAATGCATGAGAAAACATCTACCTACTAGCAGAAGTACCCGGCGTTGCCCGGGTGAAAAATAAAAAAACAGATGGGCTGCTACCCCTGCCCCCCCCCCAGCCACGATCTCCTCGGCCGCTGTGCAGTAATATGTACGGCCTATAGTGTGGTGGGGTGTCGAGGCCTAGTACCGTGCAGAGCCTCCGGCCTCGCCTAAATTGCCCACCCGGCTGAAGCTGGGTACTGGGGCCGTTACCCCCCCCCCCCGCGCTACAATAATACTGTCTAATCGCTATAATTGTATTATCTACCGACCCTATAATAGTAATTGCCAGAGGTGTGGACTCGAGTCATGTGACTTGGACTCGAGTCAGACTCGAGTCATGAATTTGATGACTTGCGACTCGACTTGGACTTGCATAACAATGACTTTGTCCCACCTATGAGATGTGGACTCGAGTCATGTGACTTGGACTCGAGTCAGACTCGAGTCATGAATTTGATGACTTGCGACTCGACTTGGACTTGCATAACAATGACTTTGTCCCACCTCTGGTAATTGCACACATTGGGGTGGGGGGGGGGAGTGAAGAGGACGTGAAACTTTGATGAATTTACCTCAGAGTCGCGTGTTAATGCGTGCGCATATTTTTAACGGGAATTAAAAATGGCGTCCACCCCGCAGCGAATGCGTCGCTACCCGTTGCCAGGGGCAACCGCCGTGGTCTGCGATGAACGGGCCAATCGCAGCGCTAGGAAAACCAAACGGACCAATCGTGTCTCGCAAATCCCTCACATTTCGTCCAATAAAACTGCGTATGGTCCGGCGACACACAGACAGACAGACACACAGACAGACAGACAGATTTGCGATTTTATATATATAGATACTGCCGACTGGTGCCCACTAATGCACACTTGCCCAAAGCTGCCCATTATTTCCTCTTGCCAAATGCTGCTCATCGATGGCCACTGTCGCCCATTATTTATCGCTGCCGCTGTAACTCTCCTGAATTGTAGAGCTTTTGTCAGGTTCAGTGGTTGCACATTTTTACACGCTTCTATTTAAATCACTTCGTCTGTTGTATCATCAAAAAATAAATCTTGTAACTAAATCTTTACACACTTTCCAATGTGCTATCGACTGCAAACTTCGTATAGGTATGACTTACTGATGACAACACGATATTCTTACGTTAAAAAAATCAAAAACATTTTTAAACTTTTTACACGCTTTTATTTAACTTACTGTATGTGTAATGCGGGCGAAAGCGACCTTCCGGATGTGACGTCACGAGGAGGCGGAGCCAGGTGACGTGGGTGAAAGGTTGGGGTCCTTAAGTGGGTAAACCGGAAAGAGAAGGCAGTCGGGTTGTGAATGGAAAAGGGTGAGGCCACGAGGGCGAACGAGAGGAGGGGGGCACCGCCGGCCAGCGGGAGCCAACCCCAGAGTAACAGCCAGGAAGGCTGTGTGTTAGAGGCAGCGGTGTGGCTGCAGAGAGTCGCAGGAGCGACGAAGAGAGAGGAGAGTACAGCCAGGAAGGCTGTGTGTTAGAGGCAGCGGTGTGGCTGCAGAGAGTCGCAGGAGCGACGAAGAGAGAGAGAGAGACAGCACGAGGCTGTCAGCGCTGCGGAGTGAGTAGCAGCGATTACAGCCAAGGGGGCTGAGAGTGAGTAACAGCAGCGGAGCTGCTGTGGGGGCTACAGGAGCGACAGAGGCCAACAGAGGGGCTGCTGGTGGAGAAGAGAGAGACATCGGAGTCGGCACTGTGGGGACTGAGCAAAGAAGAGACAGCCGTGTGGGTAATACAGTACGGACCAAATAAAGGACACTGAGCCAGAGATCGTGGTCAAGTCCTTTATTACACTGGTGTCAGAAGTGAAACGGCTTGTCAAGACGGCTCGGAAGAAAAAATATTCCTGTGCCATCATCTGCTACATCATCCGACTTACGATTGAGACAGATGGCGCAGCTGGAGACCTGGAAAATCGTGCTGGCGAAACCGTGTGAGCTCACCACGCCGACGACGGCAGTGGGGAGAGCCGATGGTGGTCTGCAGGCCGACGCCTTGCCTGCGCTGCCAGAGCCATCTGCCACGCGGCACGAAGACGCCATCTTGGGCGTGGCAGGGGAGAAACGGCGGGAAGCCGCCATCTTGTCTTCACCGCGGCGGGGAGACGCCGCCATCTTCAACATCGCGGCGGAGAGGCAGCCTTGCGCTGCCATCTGGAGGTGCCGTGGGGAGAGCAGCCTGCTGTGAGCTGCTGTTTTGCGAGGGGGAGCTGCGAGGAGAGGACGACGACGCTACAGCTGCTGGGGCGGGAGCTCTCCCGTCCTGGCTCGGGTGCGTGACAACGGAGCAGTCAAGTCGCCGAACGAGTTCTGCGAGACGACTCAAGTTGCCGCCCTGCCGTCCTCTTCTTGCTGCAGCCCCGGGCGGGTCGTAACGATACGCACCCGGCCTTTACACACACCTCACCCATCTTTCGAGGGCCGGGGGGGGGCGATTTTGTTTTCTCTCATGACTCGATTGTGCGGAGCGCGGTTCGGACTGTGGGTATGTGTGTGTAATAACGATGAACGCGCTATCTGCTTGTTACTCGGTGTCAATTAAAGTGTGTACGTGTGTTGAGAATGGACGGAGAGTATGCTGTGCTTGCTGAGTGTAAATTGTGTGTGTGCGCTGCGGTGTGGAGTTGTTATATTGATGGCGAAGTTAATTATTAACTCGGGAGCGTCGGGTATCTTGCGCTGTATCATCTCGTGGGTTACCTTGTGCGATGGGCTTAATTGGAAAATATATATATATTTTTTTGGTGTATTGTGCTGCGAGGTGCTATGTGCGATGTGGTTGTTGCAAGAGAGAGAATATTTGTGTTGTTGCTGCAATGTTACGACTGGATTAATGGTGTGTTGGTTACCTGCAGATCGGCTTGCTATTGTGCTTAAATGTGCGCGTGTGATCGCGATATGCTGACTGTATGTGCTGTTACACCGTTCTGTACGGTTATGGGGTGCGATGCATTGATTGACTATTGGGGTTGGGATGTTATTAATTGTGCGTACCTGTTTGGAAATTGGTAACAAATTCGAGGGGGACCCTATTATTTGGTCGTATGGATGTTATGTACACGCGATTTTGTGTATATTATGGGTAACGGCGCTTTGTGAGAGAGAGAGCGCGCTTTGAGGGTGCATGATGACGCCGTTGTGGGTGTCTCAAAGGTTAATGCTAATGGGACCGTAAATTGGCGCCAAGTTGCGTCGCGTATTCGGTTGGTCGCATGCAGCCACGAGTTGCTTTGCGAGTTGGGTTGTGTAACCAATGTGGTTGGTAAAATATTGGTTAAAAATTCCCCGATATGACTGCTGCGCGCAGCAAGCTGGGGCTGTGCGTCTATCGTTGTTGGGATTGTTACAATAAGACGGGGGATGCAATTTGTGACCCCCAGCAAAGGGAAGCTGGGGTGCACGAATGGAGAAATCTGGCCACGTGTTCGCACGTTGGGCCGCCATTTTGCGCACACGCGGGGTATGGCGTCGATGCGCTTTGCGGAAAGGGCCGCCATTTTGAGTGCGCGCGAGATATTGCGCGAACGCGCTGGGCGAAGGGGGCCGCCATTTTGAGCGCGCGGGAAAAACCTCGGTGGGGCAAATATTCCATCTGTTATGCCTGCCATTGTTGATTGGGTGATGCACGAGTGGTGGTCACGTCGGCCTATGGCTGATGGCTGACCTGACAGCCCGGAGGCGAAACCTCCGTGGTATGTCTTAAACTAATGGGCCGTGTGCTCATATGGCTCGGGGAGTCATGGTTCAGTTGTGCGGTGGCAGACTGAACCTGGTGTGCCGGGGGCTCACGGGTTTTGGGTTAGGGCGTTATTGTCTCTATAAGAGAACATTACCCCGTGGGGGGGGTCGTTGATATCTGGCCTTGCCGAGGGATTGATCTTCCCTTGGCTATGAAGCGCATTTCAAAGATTGATGGAGCTCTTTTGACGGGGTTGCAGTGGCAGACTTGTCTTATATATTTGGACGATATCATTGTCTTCAGCCGCACAATTGAGGAACATTTAACACGGCTGGAGACAGTGTTCACGAGGATGCACTCTGCGAATTTAAAATTTAAACCAAAGAAATGCCACCTACTGCAACGGTCCGTCCGTTATCTGGGGCACATTGTGAGTGCTGAGGGGGTGTCCACGGATCCGGAAAAGACGGCGTGCGTCCGGGATTGGCCGACTCCGGCCACCGTGGGGGATGTTCGGCGGTTTTTGGGATTTGCCTCGTATTACCGAAGATTTGTGCCGGGTTTTGCGACGATTGCGAGGCCCTTGCATCTCCTTACGGGTAAAGGACGGAAATTTGTTTGGGGACAGCCGGAAGAGGTGGCCTTTCGGAGTCTGCGTGATCTATTGGCTACGGCTCCGACATTGGATTATCCCGATTTTGATCGCCCTTTCATTCTTGATACGGACGCGAGTGACACAGGTAATGGGGCGGTATTATCACAGTCTAAAGGGGGCGTAGAGCGCGTCGTGGCGTATGGTAGCCGAGTCTTGTCGCCTGCGGAAACACGCTACTGTGTCACTCGTAGAGAACTTTTGGCGGTTGGTTTTTCCTACGGCAATTTCGACCGTACCTTTACGGTCGTTCTTTTATTGTGCGTACGGATCATGCGGCCTTGCAATATGCACTTAAAATGGACCAGCCATCGGGACAGTGGGCACGTTGGTTGGACACGCTACAGGCATTTTCCTTCCAAATTCAACATCGGAAGGGAGTGCGCCATGCGAACGCTGACGCACTTTCCAGATTACCAGGGCGCGCCCCTTGTAAATGTGCGTCGGGGACGCATAGGTGTTCGCCGATTCTAAACCCCCCTCAGCCGCTTACGTTGGCCGTCGAGAAGTCGGATACTCCGATGGAACCGGGAACGACTGACGGGGTTTTGAATCTGCCGCGGTCTGTCTGGATTCGGGAACAAATGATGGATGAGTTGTTGTTGTCCATGCGGAAGCGGTCTATGAGGGACAATGGGAGTCCGAGTACGGCTGTGGGGCCGCGAACCGCTCTCCGAGATGGTCTGCTTATGTGGCGAGAAGGGTTCCAGGAAAGCTGGCGTGTGGTGCTACCAACGTCCTTGCGATTCGAGTTGATTAGAACTCTCCATTGTGACACACTATTGCATTTAGGGGTGCAGAAGACTTTGTTGACGTTGCAACGTCATTATTTTTGGCAAGGCTGGTGTGTGTCCATCGCTGATGGGATAGTAAGGGAGGAGCATGGCCGAGTGCTGCTCATCCCCGAAATGGCACTAGCTGAGAGTATGGTAAATGGATGTTGCCGTGGGTTGACGACCACGGTGAGGGTTACGGCGAATTAAACGTTACCGCTGGGGAGCGTGGCTCTCTCCACGCGAGGGTGTGCGATTAGGGGTTTTGTTGGTTTGTTGAGAGTGACTGTGGGTACATGCTGTGTACGTCTGAGGTCTGTGCTGGTCCTCAAGGGAGGACTGCTGGTGGGTAAGAGCAGAAATTTTTTTGTTGTTGTTGTTTTCACGTGTAAATAATATTGTTGTTAAAATGTAAATACTGGGGCGTCCATCGCGGTTATTTGGGTAATTATTGGGGTTTTCTTAAGCGGGCCGGAATTACATCATCTCCACTACCCTGGGGCCGGGTGGCTGTCGTGTACGACATGCGGATGTGCGTTGTTGTGCTTTGTGCTGTTGTTGTTCTTGTTGTTATATTACATGCTTAGTGTCCTTTAAGGGGGAAGGTCGGTTCACCGCATTACGCTTTGGTATTGTTCAGCCGAGGTCGGCTGGGTTTTTTCTATGGGGGAGGGTGGTGTAATGCGGGCGAAAGCGACCTTCCGGATGTGACGTCACGAGGAGGCGGAGCCAGGTGACGTGGGTGAAAGGTTGGGGTCCTTAAGTGGGTAAACCGGAAAGAGAAGGCAGTCGGGTTGTGAATGGAAAAGGGTGAGGCCACGAGGGCGAACGAGAGGAGGGGGGCACCGCCGGCCAGCGGGAGCCAACCCCAGAGTAACAGCCAGGAAGGCTGTGTGTTAGAGGCAGCGGTGTGGCTGCAGAGAGTCGCAGGAGCGACGAAGAGAGAGGAGAGTACAGCCAGGAAGGCTGTGTGTTAGAGGCAGCGGTGTGGCTGCAGAGAGTCGCAGGAGCGACGAAGAGAGAGAGAGAGACAGCACGAGGCTGTCAGCGCTGCGGAGTGAGTAGCAGCGATTACAGCCAAGGGGGCTGAGAGTGAGTAACAGCAGCGGAGCTGCTGTGGGGGCTACAGGAGCGACAGAGGCCAACAGAGGGGCTGCTGGTGGAGAAGAGAGAGACATCGGAGTCGGCACTGTGGGGACTGAGCAAAGAAGAGACAGCCGTGTGGGTAATACAGTACGGACCAAATAAAGGACACTGAGCCAGAGATCATGGTCAAGTCTTTTATTACAAATGTGTTGTATCAAAAAATCTTGTAACTCAATTTCAACCGCATTCCCAATGTCGTATCGACTGCAAACTTCGTATAGCTATGTCATACTGATGACAACACGATATTCTATCATAAAAAATCTAAAACATATTTTAAAACTTTTTACACGCTTTTACTTAACTTACTGTATGTGTATGTGTTGTATCCAAAAATCTTGTAACTCAATTTCAACCGTATTCCCAATGTCGTATCGACTGCAAACTTCGTATAGCTATGTCATACTGATGACAATACTATATTCTATCATAAAAATAACATTTTAAACAATCTTTTTAACTGCTCTAATTGTCCACGCTCAACTGACGTCGCCTGTAAATCACCGCGGTCCCTTACGTCACGGTAAGCCTCGGGGAGCCATGCCCAGGGGCAGGGGATGTTGAAGGAGGGGAGGGGCGATGGGGGAAGGGAGCAGGGGGAGGGGCAGCTCGGACAGCACATTTAATTAAAGCGTGTTTAAAAAGAAAAGTATTTTTAAATATTTTATTATTGTTTTTGTAGATAGTATGCCACTGGATTTGTGTGTCGGCATGCACACAACGATGGACGTTGAGACTTATTCAAGGTAGGGACTACTTTACAGTAGACTTGATTGTCCATGCTCATGATGGCGAGAACTGCTGCGGATGATTCAAAATTGCGGATGATCAAAAAATATACATTTTCCGCAGATCTTTAATACCAAAAACTAACGATTGACCGACCTATGCGTCTGCTCAGTGATAACAATTTTCTGCTCCATGCCAATCAGCATCAATCAAACTCCACCCACTGTTGTAAAGCTATGCAACTACTGTACTGTAGGGGCGATCATGTGGGCTTTGAATGTAAGTTTTGAATCACTCAGTAAACCCAATTATTTGAAGGACTGTTCATTGATGTTGTTTGTGATTCCCATAATAGGTGAAGGGAATGCAACTGGATTTTTGTTTGAAGGAAAGAGCACGATATTTTATTGAGAGGGATTTAGGAACAATTTTAATGAAGACAATTGCTATTGAATTAAGTCAATCATGTTGAAGATTATGTTTGACTTAGTTTGGAGATTTACCTGATACTAGCATGACAGTGTCATCAGTAAATATTTAATTTTGAGTGATTTAAATCGAGTCCAATATTGTTTAAATATAAGGAGAACAGCAATGGATCCAGCAGCGACCTTGTGGAACACCATTTGTTATTTTAATATTTGTTTAAGAGACGTTATCACTATGCACCTTTTGAGAATGGTTTGAGAGGTAACTCTTAAATCAATTTGTTCTACTGTCTGAAAATGTTAGTGAGTAGAATGACATGGTCAGCAAAATCAAGAACTTTTGAAAAGTCGTGGAATAGTGCACAGCAGTAGTGGACTTTATCAAGGTTACTGAACAGAACATTTTACACATCTGTAGTAGGTTCCAGGAGACTTGGACGACGTAGTTGGAGGCACACTTATTTATTAAGTACAAAATACATAACAGGCCGAGATGTACAACACTTGAAGGGGTATCGGCCCCTTCACCCGTCTAACTGGGAGATCAACACTCTATGTCACAGCTAGCCTACTCCTAGGTCCTCCACTACCGGGCTAGGGCAGGCTAGCTAACCCAGCCCTGGTTAACCTGGGATTACGGCACCCTGAGTCCCCAGACCGGCTCTTACAAGAGCATCAGCTCTGGGCTCTCGGGGCCACGCCACTGGCTTGCCTCGTCGGTCCTGAGAAGGACAGCGATCCAGGGGAGTCCCAGGACCTATCTAGCAGGTCTTCTTTCTTCACTGGTTAAGGCTGAACACTGGACCCCGAGCCCTCCGGCTCACCTCCTTATATATCAACTCCCCCACTGAGGGATGGGGCCGTGGGGGATCCCAGCTTCGTGTCAGCCCCCCAGGCTGAACGGTGCGGACGTCGATGTAAGCGCCTCTCGGCGTACGGGCATAACCACGCCCAGTGTGTTTGTTAAGCCCTCCGTAACACCTCTACATCACCCCCCCCTGTACAGCCCGCAGCCGTCCCGGCTGCAACAAAATCTCAATAAAGATGCATCCCCCCAAATCCGTGTGTGCCTCGCATAATATTAACAAGAAGAACAACAACAATGAACAACAACAACAAGAAAGAGAAAAATAACCCGACGCACCCCCCCCCCCCGAATAAATACCGAACCCCGTAAAAACGCAACATATATACAATTTCCAGGACCCCCCGCAAGGGCCGCACAAGCGGCCGACCTCACAAAAGTCTGCGCGTTTTGGCGCGCGTTCTTGCAGCTGGGCCGTCACACGGGGCAACCCCGGTTGGCCCAGTGGCGGGTGTCAACAGTCCGGGTGCGAGATAGTCAGGCTTCGCTGCTGAGCGACCCCCGACCCCCCCGGGAGGGGTTGGCGGTCGTGAGCACGTCAATCCTGGTGCACCTGGAGGTGGAACAGTTGGTGGCAAGTTAGGCGAAAGCAGCGAAGTCGGACTCCGGGAGTCGGTGGACCCCTCACATGTTTGGCCACGCGTGTGTGTGGTAGGAACATGGGGCGCAACGAACGGTTTTAACCTGGAGGGGTGCACGAACCACCGACGCTTCCCCCACCGGATACGCACACATTGTGGCCGCAAGACCTGCACCACTTCCACGGGCCCCCGCCACGGCCGCACCAGCTTAGACGAGGTTGCCAGTGGTATTTGGGGACAGTGCAACCACGCCTTGTCACCCAGTTTCCACTGGAGCACATGTGCCCGACCCAGCCTGAGCCTCTCATTTGCCTTTTGGCGAAGTTCTGAAATCTGGACGGCCGCCTCCCGCGCCTCTATCAATTTAGCGATGTTGAATTTGACATGGTCGGTCAATTTAGATTTAGCATGCGGCGCGGAGATCTGCAGCTGGGTCGTGACAGGTGGGTTAGCCTCGCGGCCATACATTAGGAAAAAGGGCGAAAATCCGGTCACCGCATGCGGAGCCATTCTGTATCCCGCCAAAACCCCCGGAATGTGAAGGTCCCAATCGGTCTGTGATTCAGAGACCTGTTGGGACAGCATGGACGTGATAGTCCGATGCAGACGCTCCACCATCCCGTCAGTTTGCGGATGATATGGGGAGGTACGAATTTTCTTTGTTCCCAGGAGCTCGCAGACTTCGGAGCAACTTTGTCGAGGACGTAGCCCTGGACAAAGGCCTCCACGATGACTGCTGCCGACTGGTTGGCAAGGGACCAGGCCATAGGCCATCGCGTAAAATATTCTACCCCGGTCAATAGGTATCTATTTCCCCTAGGTGTAGCAGGGAATGGGCCCGTAATATCAAGCGCAACGAGCTCGTTAACCCGGAAAACTTTGATAGACTGCAATGGTGGGATGGACCCCCGCGCTGGTGGCTTCCGTTGCGCGCACTGAGTACACGACCCTAAAAGATCATCCACGTCCCTTGCCATGCCCGGCCAAGAAAAATCCATCTGGAGCATGACAAGGGTTTTGTGAGTCCCCAGGTGAAGGAGGCGCTCGTGCGCAGCCCACACCACTCTACCCATCAATGCGGAAGGTCTCCCGTCCCAATGCATCAAAAGACCTTGAAATAACCCCCACGAGTCGACATTTTCCGCCCCCCGATCAACTCCCCCGATGCGACGGCGCAAAGTGAGGAGGGAGGTGTCCTCCATTTGGAGGCGCCCCCACTCCGCAACAGAGAATCCCTCCTTTCGTGCTCAATAGGACCGGCAACCGAAGGCGCATCAGCGGCGGCCGCAAGGACTGGATCAGAGATCATATTCGGAGGTCTGCAACGCCCCGAACCCAGGAGGCAAGCGCACTCGGAGGTGGGCGGCAAACGCGACAGAGCGTCTGCGTTCGTGTGGTGAACGCCCTTACGATAAGTAGTTTAAAAATCAAAATCCATAGAAGTCAAAGTCTTGTGAAGTCTTTCCACCATCCCGTCTGTCTGCGGGTAGTACGGGGAGGTACGCACCTTTTTAGAACCCAATAAATCGCACACCTCTTGCAACAATTTACTCGAAAATTTTTTAACTTGGTCGGTCAGCAAGCGTTCGGGAGCCCCCTTGTCCAGGACATAGCCCTGGACAAAGGCGTCCGTCACAGCCGCTGCCGACTGGTTGGCGAGAGGCCACGCCATAGGCCACCGGGTGAAATATTCGACCCCCACCAACAGGTATTTATTCCCTCTAGGCGTGACTGGAAAAGGCCCCAAAATATCGAGTGCAACGAGCTCGTTAGTGCGCGAGACCTGAATCGATTGCAGCGGTGAATTAGCTAGCACGGGCGGTGGTTTCCGTCTGGCGCACTCAACGCACCCCTTCAGAATATTTACCACGTCACTCCCCATTCCCGGCCAATAATAGTCACGCTGAAGCAGGGCAAGAGTTTTGTTTACTCCCAAATGCAAGAGGCGTTCGTGTGCGGCCAAAACAACTTTCCCCCTTACAGCAGAAGGCACCACCAGCGCGTGCCGCCGGGACAAACTGTCCCATCTCATCAACATGCCCTGTTTAAGTACATAGGAGCCAGTTCGCTCCTGGTCCTCTTTAGGACCACCCACCCTGCGGCGCAATGCTAGCAGGGAGCTGTCCGCCATTTGGAGGCGGCCCCACTCGCCCAGCGACAATGAGAGCAGCGAGTCCCGATCCTGACAAGTAGCGGGGACCTCCCCGATTGGCGCGCCCGCAGTCGCAGCCAATGTCCCCTTATCTTCCACAACCGGCGGTTTACAGCATGCCGATCCCGATAGACACGCACATTTCTGACACGGCAACAATCGCGACAGGGCATCGGCATTTGTGTGTCGCAACTCCTTACGGTATGTGGTCGTGAACTGATAGTCTTGGAGGACTTCCAACCACCGTGACAATTGGCCCGAGGGTTGGGCGACCCTCAATGAATACTGTAGCGCCGCGTGGTCCGTCCGGACCGTAAAGTGACGCCCATAGAGATACGGTCTGAACTGTTGTACAAAAAAAACAATGGCGAGCAGTTCACGACGGGTGACGCAGTAGCGCTGCTCAGTCGGAGACAACACCCTGCTACCATAAGCGACCACCCTTTCGACTCCCCCAACGACCTGGGACAGTACCGCCTTAATGCCCGTGTTGCTAGCATCCGTGTCTAGCAAGAAGGGACTCGCAAAATCCGGATAACGCAAGGGTGGGGCGCCCACCAAGGCGTCCCGGAGGGCGCAGAATGCGGCCTCCTCTTCCGGTCCCCATTTGAACTTCACACCCTTCGCCGTGAGAGCGTGCAAGGGTTTTGCAATAGTGGCGAAGTGCTCAACGAATCGGCGATAATACGAAGCAAACCCAATGAAACTGCGCACGTCTGCAACCGACGTGGGTGTCGGCCATGAACTGACACAGTCCGTCTTTGCCGGATCGGTAGAGATCCCCGAAGAGTCGACAATGTGACCCAAGTATCTAACGGACTTACGAAAAAGGTGGCATTTGGCCGGTTTAAATTTCAATTTAGCCGATCGCATTCGCAAGAACACCCCTCTCAATCGCTGGAGGTGTTCCTCAAATGTTTTACTGAAAACAATGACATCGTCAAGGTAAATCAAGCACGTCTCCCATTGCAAGCCTGACAAAACCAACTCCATAAGGCGCTGAAACGTCGCTGGAGAGGAGTGAAGTCCCATGGGCAACCGGTTAAACTGGAACAGGCCCCCTGGAGTCCGAAATGCTGTCTTAGGTTTAGACTCTTCGTCGAGCGGCAACTGCCAGAATCCCGATAACAAATCAAGAGTCGAAAAATATCGCGCACCAGACAATGCATCGAGGGACTCGTCCATCCTGGGGAGCGGATACGCGTCAGCCACAGAGATCTTATTCAGGCGACGGAAATCTACGCAAAATCGCAAGGAGCCGTCTTGCTTCTTAACCAGCACAATAGGTGCTCCCCACGGACTGGAGGAAGGCGAAATAATGTCGGCTTCAAGCATATCGTTAACGGCCGACTGAACATGTTCCTTTTCGGCAGGACTCAGTTGGAAGGGATTTAACCTGACCGGTGCCGCATCGCCCGTGTCAATGTGGTGGCGTAACAAATCCGTACACCCAATGTCATATTTATGCTTGCTGAACACATCAGAAAATTCCATTAGTAACTCGCGCAGCGCACCCAACTGCACCCCTGACAAATCGTCCGAGCCCACGCACAGCGAATGGACCCATTCAAGGTCCTCCCTCGGTTCAATATTCTGCGTGGGGCTCGGATCAACATGCGCAACCAGCCGTTCCTCCGCAGGAACCCGCGCCGCGTGAGCCAGCACGGTACCCTGCTGAATGACGGCTGGCCGCGATCCAGCGTTTAAAACCATCACAAACGGATCCTTGTCCGCCCGAACCAAAGTGTGAGCCACCGACAAATCGACCCCTCCTACAGCCCTGTTAGAAGGACCCAAAAGCATGCCTTGTTCCGAAGTCCCCTCTACCCATGGTTTCCTTAACCGGAGGGGAATTAACATCTGTGAACCCGGGGGCACGTGCACGGTCTGCGTCGCCAATGCTTGTATCGTGGCGCACGCCGTCCGAATCTCAGTAGGGCTCGTCAAAAATGAAATGCGGCGACCCGAAGGTAGTTCAATGCAACGCTGATCGATTAGAATTTTAATGGGCATCTTAGCCAAAAAATTAGTGCCCAATAGACAAGGAACCGCCAAAGAAGACGAAACAAAAACGGGTCCCGACAATTTGATATCTCCAATGCAAATGGACGCCCTAATCTGACCGATAATGCCCAACGATCCCCCATTTGCGGCGAAAAACGGCACATCCACTGGGAGCAGTGGACGGCACTGGACGGGGAGAATGTTATAAATGAGGTCAGATATAATCGTCGCCGACGCCCCCGTGTCCACCAATACCCTGACCTCTACCCCATCAATAGAACCCGCAACGACGGATGAACCCGCTGAAGCAGCCACAATTCTATGTCCCAACTCCGACCACTCAATGTCTCTCCGGTCCCGGCCGAAACCCCCTCGCCGTACCGAATCCCCGAACCCTAACCGGCCCTCTTCCATCGCTCCGCGACGGCCCATGCGTGTCGAGTGTGTGGGCCGAGCATGTGAGGTGCCGCGACTTGCCGGGGTTTGTAGGGATGCCTTGGGGCCTTGGTCGTCGTCCAGCCGAGATCCCATGGCGCGCTGACGGGGCGCGCGGCAACCGGACGCCACGTGGCCCCGGAGGCCGCAGTTGTAGCACGTGATGAGGGTCGTCGGTGATCTCGGTTGCTCCAGCTTGCGGGTCGATCGCAGAGGCGACCGACCCCCCGACCTCCAGTCCCCCGGTCGTCCCGCGGTGAACGCCTCCTCTCGCGGACTGACGACTTGTAGTTCGGTGATCACCGAACCCGGAGTTGAGGCCACAGCAGCGTTGCAGACGACCCCCTGTTTGCGTTGAAGGGCCTCGTGCGCTTGTATACTCGTAGCGACCCGTAAGGAAGAAATGTCGATCTCGTCGGCCGTGTTGATGGGGACCCCCAGGTCCTGCGCCAACTTAAGCAGCTGCTCCAAAACCATCGCATCCTGGCCCTCCTCGTCCATCCGAGGGAATGCAGCATCGGCGAGAGCCAGCAACGCCGTGCGATAGGCGAGCGCGGTTTCCGTGTCCGCCTTCCGCCTCGCATAAAAATGATGGCGGCACGCCGAGGGAGGTCCGTAGACCCTGGCCATGAGACCCAGCGCTGCCTTAAGCGTGGATCGGTCCGACCTCCGAGCTGACATGAAGGCCGCGAGCGCGTTGTCGTCCAACATGGCAGGCAATGCCTGCAGCGCCATAGCATCGGACCAGGGACCAGGCCGACATCTCCTGATGCGCCAAAAATCTGCGCTGAAACTGGCCCCAGTCCCCGCCTTCCGCCTTGAAGGCTGACAATGCGGGGAGGCGCTGTTGAAAAATGAAGTCGTCCTCCGCGTCGTGGTTCCTTCCCGCCGCGCCGTCGGTGTGTAAGATGGCGGCTCCAATGGCGGACGGCTGATGGCGGTCCGCAGCGCGCGTCGATGACGTAAGATGGCGCGCTTGGAGACCCGCACCCACGTGGCGGTCGCCGTTCCCGCCAAAAGTCGCCGCCGATGAAATGGCGGGAATCGCCAAGTCATTTTGGCGGGAATCTGCAGGGCGACCCTGTAGAATGTCCGCTGCCGTCTCCGCTCCTGCCGACGAGCTGATCTCCGCCAGGATGGACGCGGCGGCGAGCAGCAGCTCCGCCAGACGAGAGTGCGCCTCCCGGAGCACGGCCTCGGTCCCCCGCCGCTCCTCCGGCGCCGCCGGCGGATCCTGCAGCGTGGGCCATTCTTCGTCCTCACCCCCCGACGGCAGCTGGCCCGGGTCGTCAAGGTTGTCCTCGCGGTCACTCCCGTGGGTCCGAACGGTCTTCCTCGTATCCATGCTTGGAAGACAGTTTCACTTCTGACGCCAGTTGAAGTATTGGAAATGACGGCAGGAAACTCCTTGACGGGTAACACACTTCTTTTATTAAATCTTCACTTATCTCGATACAACGTGTAGTCTCTATTCTTCCGCGTACGGTCACCAGACACCGGTACAACTCGTAACCTCTTCTCTTCTTATAACACACCGTACTGAACTCGTGTAGACTCCAAGCCTCTAGCTACACACGCCTCACTCGTCTCGTGTAGAATCGCCTCGTGTAGACCCTATGCCTCTGGCTACACACACATCACTCGTCTCGTGTAGACTCTTCTCGTGTAGACCCTATGCCTCTGGCTACACACACATCACTCGTCTCGTGTAGACTCTTCTCGTGTAGACTCTATGCCTCTGGCTACACACACATCACTCGTCTCGGGTAGACTCTTCTTGTGTAGACTCGTCTCGTGTAGACCCTACGCCTCTGGCTACACCCATATCACTCGTCTCGTGTAGACTCTAGGCCCCGGCTACACACTCGGCATGCTGACACTGCATGCTCACACTACCCCCGCCTCTGGGTTACACAGAGTCCCGGTCCTCGCAGGACAGCGGGACTAGGTACCGCAGGGCCCTGGCTCTTCTTCCCGTCTTCAGTCTTCGCTGGTTACACTCTCCCCGTGCGCCTGTGCGCATCCCCTTATATAGTCGTTCCTCCCGGGAGACGGAGCGGATGCGGACCTCGATGCGAGCATCGCTTGTTAGTGAACCAATCACAACGCGTTATCTGTACGATCCTTTTTCCCCAACGCGTGTTTCCACTCACCAACCAATCACGCCGTGCTGCCACTCGATCACTCCCACACCAGCACGTCACCGGCACCCAGCCAATCAACACCACACAACCCACGATCCCGCGCTGACCCCTGATCCCTCACCGTCAGCGCGCGTCACCACCCACACATCCAATCACAACGCGCTGGCACCTGATCGCTACCCCAGCGCGTATCACCACTACATATGTAATCTTTAAGTTACGGGTGACAGGAGACCTTATGGAAGGAGCAATATTATGCCATTGTCGAATACTATATCCTGGAAGAAAAAAATGAACAATATGGGAGGTATTGTTTGAGACAGTATATGGGGTGTGTTGTGTGTAATGGATGAGATGACAATGAATTATATGGACAATGGGGTTAAAAGACAGACCAAAACTACTGGGTGGGAGACCAGCAGCAGTCCGCTCTACCGGTTCCAGACAACCCAGTACTAGTGTAGTGGTGGTATTGACGTGCGCCGACTGTGACAGTGATGGATCACGGGGCGGCGCGGGGTGCGGGGTTGGGCACGCGTTGTGGGCGTGGTGTGGACGCGCGCGCCGGGAGTGACAGATGACGAGGCGGCGCGGAGTGAGTGGTGAGGCACGATGAGATGTGGGAAAAGAGGATTGTAGCCAGCGCCCGGCGATTGGTCGAATAAGTGGGTGCTCGCAGCGACGTCCGCAGGTGGGGTATAAAGGGGGACGCGCGAGAGCACTCGGGGAGAGTTACCCAGTTGAAGACCCGAAGACGGAGCTGAAGACCTAGTGAAGCCGAGTAGCTCAGTGGCGTTAGTCGCCGAGTAGCTAAGTGGATGTTGGTCATCCGAGTAGCTCAGTGGCGTTAGTCGCCGAGTAGCTAAGTGGATGTTGGTCATCCGAGTAGCTCAGTGGGCGTTAGTCGCCAAGTAGCTAAGTGGGTGTTTGTCACCCGAGTACTAAGTGGATGTTGGTCATCCGAGTAGCTCAGTGGCGTTAGTCGCCAAGTAGCTAAGAGGATGTTGGTCATCCGAGTAGCTCAGTGGGCGTTAGTCGCCAAGTAGCTAAGTGGGTGTTTGTCACCCGAGTACTAAGTAGGTGTTAGTCACCTGTAACCAAGTTTGATAAAATAAAGAGTGTGTTACCCGTGAAGTCGTCTCCCGTGGAGTTACTACATTACAACTGGCGTCAGAAGTAAACCTGTCTTCAAGAAGTATGGACACAAGGAAGACTACCCGTACCCACGAGCGAGGTCGGGATGACGACGGCGTACCGGGGACACCGACCTCGGGAGTAGAGGACGAGGAGTTGCCGCCGATGCAGCACTTCGCGGTGATGGCCGACGCTCCGCTTGCCTCCGACACCAGCCTCCAGGACGCGCACTCCCGGTTGGCGGAGTTGCTGCTCGCCGCCGCTGCAATCTTGGCCGAGATCTCCGTTCCAGCGGGCGGGAAAACGGCTGCGGGGTTGGAGGAAGGAGCGAGGCTGGCGGGATCCCGACAAAAGGCGCTTCGCGCCAAAAGTCTGGAAGTTCCCGCCGTTTTTGAGGGGCCGCCATTGATTGGCGGGAAACACGGACGCCACGTGGCCGGACACCTCCGCGCAGCGCAGCCCACGTCATCAGAGCGCGCCGGAGCCCTCCATTTTGCGCCTGACAACCGAGCCGACATTTTACACAACTCCAGCGGAGCGCGGGAAAATCTCTCCGGCGTCGACGACGATCGGGTCCTCCAGCAAAGATTGCCCGCGCTGTCGGCGTTCAAGGCGGATGGGGGCGACTGGGGAGCCTTCCAACGAAGGTTCCTCGCTCATCAGGAGATGTCGGGGTGGTCCGACACCACTGCCCTGCGTGCGTTGCCAGCGATGCTTGACGACGACGCGCTTGCAGCCTTCACATCTGCTGCAAGGTCGTCCCGCTCTACGCTCCAGGCCGCACTACACCTGATGGCGAAGGTGTTCGGGCCGCCCTCCACGTGTCGCCACCAGTTCTACGATCGGCGGAAGGTGGCTGGGGAAACGACGCTAGCCTACCGCACGGCACTACTCGCCTTGGCGGACGCAGCTTTTCCCCGCATGGATAAGGAGGGGAAGGACGCCATGGTGACGGAGCAGCTGCTGGTGTTGGCCCACGAGTTGGGGGTCCCCATCAACGTGGCAGACGAGATGGAGATCTGCTCCCTGGCGATCGCCACGAGCATTCACGCGTACGAGGTCCTCAAACGCAAGCCGGGGGTCGTCTGCAAATGGCCGGGGAACGCAGCACTGGCCGCCACGATCGCCGAACCTCAGCCAGCTGCGGTGCAGGAGCAGGCCTTCGCTGCATCGCGTCCGGGGGAGTGGAGAACGGGAGGTCGTTCGCCCACACGTTCGCCCCGCAAGCTGGAGCAACCGAAACCTACGACGTCCGTCGTCTGCTACAACTGCGGCCTTCGGGGTCACGTCGCAGCCGGGTGCCGGGCCCCGCGTCAGCGCGCCGCAGGACCACGTCGGGACGACGACCAGGGCCACAAGTCATCCCAACAAAACCCGGCAAGTCGCGGCACCTCACACGTTCGGTCCACAAACACGGCACATTCGGGTCGCCGCTTCGCGGTGGGGGGTTCGCGGCTGGGTGCCGGGGGTTCAATTCGGCGAGGGGGGTCCGTACGCGGCCCGCAAGCAGTCGAGTGGTCCGAATTGGCCCACAGGATCGTGGCTGCGTCGGCCGGGTCGTCCGTGGTAACGGGGTTCATTGACGAGGTTGAGGTCCGGGTGCTTGTTGACACGGGTGCGTCGGCCACCATCATCTCGGACCTTATTTATAACATTCTTCCCGTCCAAAGTAGACCCCTTCTGCCGGTAGACGTGCCATTTTATGCGGCGAATGGGGGATCTCTGGGGATCATCGGCCAGATTCGGGCGACTATTTGTATTGGTGACATTAAATTAGCGGGCCCTATTTTTGTATCATCATCGCTGGCCGTTCCCTGTTTGCTAGGTACGGACTTTTTGTCAAAAATGCCCATCAAAATTCTTATAGATCAGGCCTGCATAGAGCTTCCGTCAGGTCGGCGGGTTGCCTTCTTGTCGAGCCCTATCAAAGTGCGCACGGTTTGTGCGACGGTGCAGGCGCTGGCGACTCACACTGTACGGGTACCCCCGGGATCGCAAATGTTAGTACCCCTTCGGTTCAGGAAGCCACTCGAGGTGGGTGCGGAGGCACAGGGGGTGCTGTTGGGGCCGTCAAACAGAGCCAGTAAGGGCCTCGACTTAGCGGTTGCTCAAACCATGGTGAGAGGGGACAGTGAGCCGTTCGTAATGGTCCTGAATACGGGGTCGCGGCCGGCCGTAATTGCGCAGGGAACGGTGCTGGCTCACGCCGCGCCGCTGCCCGTTGAGGAACGGCTCGTGGCTCAAGCAGATTTTACTGTCGAGTCGCATCCTCAAAGTGATGAGGGGACTGAGTGGTTGGACTCGCTGTGTGCGGGTTCAGATAACTTGTCCGGGGTGCAATTGGGAGCATTGCGGGGTTTGCTCATCGAGTTTGCTGACGTGTTCAGCAAACATAAGTACGATATCGGCTGCACTGACCTGTTGCGCCACCACATAGCTACAGGGGACGCGGCCCCTATTCGTCAGAATCCCTTCCGGCTCAGCCCGGCCGAGAAGGAACATGTGCAATCGGCGGTTAATGATATGTTGGCGGCAGATATCATTTCGCCCTCTTCTAGTCCGTGGGGTGCTCCTATTGTCCTAGTAAAGAAACAGGACGGGTCCTTGCGGTTTTGTGTCGATTTCCGCCGCTTAAACAAAATCTCGATGGCGGATGCGTATCCGCTCCCCAGGATGGATGAGTCGCTGGATGCCTTGGCGGGAGCGCAGTTTTTTTCCACACTCGATCTGCTTTCTGGATTTTGGCAATTGCCACTCGATAACGAGTCTAAACCTAAAACTGCTTTCCGAACACCTGGGGGCCTATTTGAATTCAACCGGTTGCCCATGGGCTTACATTCCGCTCCCGCCACGTTCCAGAGACTCATGGAATTGGTTTTGTCGGGGCTCCAATGGGATACCTGTTTGATTTATCTTGACGATATTATCGTCTTTAGTCGGACTTTCGAGGAGCACCTTCAGCGACTGAGAGCGGTGTTCCTCAGGATGCGTTCCGCTAAGCTTAAATTTAAACCGGCTAAATGTTTTCTGCTTCGGGAATCGGTCAGGTATTTGGGCCATATCGTGAGTCGTTCAGGGATCTCGACGGACCCTGCTAAGACGCATTGCGTCAGCTCATGGCCAACGCCAACCTCGGTCACGGAGGTTCGTAGTTTCATTGGTTTTGCCTCCTATTACCGTCGTTTTGTCAAGCAATTTGCCACCATAGCCAAGCCCCTGCACGCTTTGACGGCTAAGGGTGTGAGGTTTCACTGGGGGGCGGAAGAGGAGGCTGCGTTCTGCTCCCTCCGTGACGCTTTGGTGCAGGCTCCCCCCTTGTGTTACCCCGATTTCACACAACCGTTTTTGCTTGACACGGACGCCAGCAATACGGGTATCGGGGGGGTGCTCTCACAGGTGGTCGGGGGGGTTGAACGGGTGGTCGCCTACGGTAGTAGGGTTCTTTCCCCCGCAGAACAACGCTATTGCGTAACTCGTCGTGAATTGTTAGCCATTGTGGTTTTTACACAGCAATTCAGGCCGTATCTTTACGGCCGTCATTTTACGGTCCGGACGGACCATGCGGCTCTACAATACGCTATGCGCGTGGCACAGCCATCGGGCCAATTGTCCCGATGGTTGGAGGTCCTTCAAGACTACCAATTCACGACGATTTACCGAAAGGGGTTGCGGCACTCAAACGCGGACGCCTTGTCGCGGTTGCCGCCGTGCACGGACTGCACATGTTTGTTGGGATCAGCGCGGTGCAAACCCCCGGTCGCCGGCACCCCGGGAGTTGCGCTCGCCGCCACTGACACCCCGGGAGAGGACGCCCCCACGGGGAGGGATTCGCTGTTGTCGTTGCCCCTCATTGAGTGGGGCCGCCTCCAGATGTCCGACAGCTCCCTACTTACGCTGCGTCGGAAAGTTGGCGCTCCCGAAGAAGGGGAGGCGCGGGTCGGTTCCTGGGTGTGCAGACAGGGCCTTTTGATGAGGTGGGACAACATGTCCCGGCGTCACGTGCTCGTTGTGCCTGTTGCTATGCGGGTTAGGGTTGTTCTGGCAGCTCATGAACGGCTCATGCATCTGGGTTTTCACAAAACGCTCGCCCTAATCCAGCGAGACTATTATTGGCCGGGGATGGGTAACGACGTGGCGAATATTCTTAAGGGATGCGTAGGGTGCGCCAAAAGGAAACCGCTACCATTGGCAGCTAATCCACCGCTGCAATCCATTCAGGTTTTGCGTATAAACGAATTGGTAGCGTTGGACATCTTGGGGCCCTTTCCGGTTACACCAAGGGGAAATAGGTTCCTGCTGGTTGGCGTGGAATACTTCACCCGATGGCCTATGGCATGGCCGCTCGCCAACCAGTCGGCTGCGGCGGTGGCGGACGCCTTTGTCCAGGGTTATGTGTTGGACAAGGGCGCCCCCGAACGCTTGCTGACGGATCAAGGGAAGAATTTTTCGAGCGTTTTGTTGCGCGAGGTGTGCGACCTGTTGGGTACAAAGAAAGTGCGTACTTCCCCCTACCACCCGCAGACTGACGGGATGGTTGAGCGTCTGAACAGGACGATTACGTCTATGTTGTGCCAACAGGTCTGCGACGATCAGGTTGATTGGGACTTACAGGTGCCGGGGGTACTCGCGGCCTATCGAATGGCCCCTCACGCGGCGACGGGGTTTTCCCCATTTTTTCTTATGTATGGGCGGGAGGCCGATCCGGCCATGGACGTCCAACTGGGGATTTCCCAGCCACGTGCAAAATCTAAATTGGCAGACCACATCAAATTTAATATCGCCAAATTGACTGAAGCGCGGGAGGCGGCAAGGTTGAATTCGCGGTCGCGGCAAATTGCAAACGAGAAATTGCATGAGCGGAGGGTGCATACGCATGATTGGAAACCAGGCGATAAGGCCTGGCTGCATTGTCCACATGCACCGTTGGCTACGTCCCCCAAGTTGTTGAGACCTTGGAGGGGACCGGTGGAAATTGTGCGGGTTGCACGACCCCAGAGTATACAGATTAAATGGGGGAAACGCCGTTGGTATGTGCACCCCTCCCGACTGAAGCCCTATGCGGCACCGTGTGACCCCGTTCTGTGCCGTGACGACCGGGCGTGTGATGTGACCGTCGACTCGGGGAGGGAGGTGTCGCAGGCTGCTCCTCACGTGTCTCCACCTGACCCACCCCCAGGTGCCTCGGGCTTGACGGCTGGTGACCGTCGGGAGCCTGAACCCCGGGGCACGCACGAGTCCTCGATGCCTGGCCGATGTCTTCCTGAACCGCCGGCACCACCGGACGTTCAACCGCGTCGGGTGCCGTACGACGGACCGGCAAGGCGGACTCGGGCTAGGTCTCAACAATTTTCATGAGGACGGTTTTTTTGTGCTCTACACCGAGCTCGCCCGGTGTTCCCCTCTGCCGGGGTAATGTCCCGTTGTAGGGACGCTCGGAAGAAAAGGGGACACTGCACGAGTCGAAAGAAAAAAAAAAAATTTCCATTTTTTTTTTTTTGTATACACATTGCTATTGTCACTCGCCGGTTTGTATATATTGTTCTATTGTCGCGGTGGCATTGGTTGAGGGTTGCGGATGGTGGTGTTCGCGTCGTGTTGTGTTGTTAGCTTAGTTGTTGTTCTTGTTGTTGTGTTGTGTTACGGGGCACACAGGGAGGGTTTGTATATTTTTGTAGCAGCCGGGGCGGCTGCGAGCTATGTGGTAGGGGGTGATGTAGTGGTGGTATTGACGTGCGCCGACTGTGACAGTGATGGATCACGGGGCGGCGCGGGGTGCGGGGTTGGGCACGCGTTGTGGGCGTGGTGTGGACGCGCGCGCCGGGAGTGACAGATGACGAGGCGGCGCGGAGTGAGTGGTGAGGCACGATGAGATGTGGGAAAAGAGGATCGTAGCCAGCGCCCGGCGATTGGTCGAATAAGTGGGTGCTCGCAGCGACGTCCGCAGGTGGGGTATAAAGGGGGACGCGCGAGAGCACTCGGGGAGAGTTACCCAGTTGAAGACCCGAAGACGGAGCTGAAGACCTAGTGAAGCCGAGTAGCTCAGTGGCGTTAGTCGCCGAGTAGCTAAGTGGATGTTGGTCATCCGAGTAGCTCAGTGGCGTTAGTCGCCGAGTAGCTAAGTGGATGTTGGTCATCCGAGTAGCTCAGTGGGCGTTAGTCGCCAAGTAGCTAAGTGGGTGTTTGTCACCCGAGTACTAAGTGGATGTTGGTCATCCGAGTAGCTCAGTGGCGTTAGTCGCCAAGTAGCTAAGAGGATGTTGGTCATCCGAGTAGCTCAGTGGGCGTTAGTCGCCAAGTTGCTAAGTGGGTGTTTGTCACCCGAGTACTAAGTAGGTGTTAGTCACCTGTAACCAAGTTTGATAAAATAAAGAGTGTGTTACCCGTGAAGTCGTCTCCCGTGGAGTTACTACATTACACTAGCACAAACACCAGCCAGGGAAGGACCTCTCCAGCAGAAGCCCATCCCGAAGGTCATGGCCACAGCATGGCGTCCTCATAATGAAAACCTCCTTGAGCATGCCCATGGTGAGACACCTCATGAAGTGGCTCTGGCGTGACTTGCAGCGCCGCTTGGTGATTTCGCACTCTTTGGAAGCTGGGCAGCTGCACTCGATGTCTCTCTGGATGTTGTGCTTGAAGAAGGCCCCGCTAGCCTCGCACAATGCCACCCCATAGTGGTACCCCGATGCTACATCGCCGCATGCTGGGCATAACTGCTTGGGCAGTATGCTCGGCTTGTCCTGGCACTTGCTTGGCGGCTGCCCCTCATCCCCTGCCGCCGGTGCCCCACCGAGGCCGCAACTGGGCTCATGGGCTTGCGCATGGGCTTGAGCGAGCCGGACGGTGGCAGTGAGTAGAGGGCAGCCGCCGCCTGGTGGAGGTGGGCAGGTGAGTTGCTGCCACGCCGTGTGGAGCTGCTGCTGCTGGCGTCGGGCAGCTCGCGGGGAATGGGATGGCTGGCTGTGTCGCCCAATGAACTGGGGCTGTGCCTTGATGGAGGCTGAGAGCAGCCCGTCGGCTGCTCCCACGGTGGTGGTGGTGAGGTTTTCCATTATGGCGATTGTGAACTGGTCACCAAAGTAATTGTTCTTTTCTTATTACTTGGGCATTTCGGTAAAGTCACGTAGATAGGTTCAAAGCAAATAAAATAAAAAACTACGACGTTTCGACCGCAACGTCGTAGTTTTTAGTATTTTTTTGTTATTATATTTTAACCTATCTACGTGACTTTACCGAAAGACCCTAATAATAGGAATTCCTGCAGTCATGAAGCTTTAAGTCAAGATTTTGTTCTCTTATTCTTTATTCGTTGTTAAGTTTCCTTTTTTGCCTTTTGTGTGCTGTTTATTTCGTAGTTGCCATTTTGAAGCAGTTGAGGTGCTATCTGGTTTGCTGTGATATAGTGGAGTTCTGCTTTCTGTGGGTCGCTGCTCAGTTTTTATGTGTATTATGGACCATGTGTTCTTGGTATTGTGGATTGTGTCTGTGCTTTCGATCAGCTCCTGCCGTATGCTGCGTTGTTATTCTAATCCAGCAGCGAGCCCTTCCCCAGCTGCCGTGGTGTCCTCAGAGAAGTGGTTGGTTTCTTACATATTAATATCGTTTTCATATTTGCTGGCCACGTCATGGATTTTGTTTTGAAGCCTTGAGGAATGTCTCTTCTGGCAGCATTTATCACTGCATTTACAAAGTGTTTGAAGTGGTTTTTGGTTAGGTTTGACGTCTGCTACTGCTTTGTTGAGGTCTGCTGTGAATACTTGCCAGTTTGCAACGGTTCTGTCTTTGGCATTCCAATGGGGCGGTATTGGTAATGTGGGATGGCATCCATGACCATGTTACAGCTCAGAGCTGCATTTTTTGTGGCTGACAAATATTAGAACGGGGTTGTAACCACTTATTCAACGTCTGTTATTGAATGAAATTGGAGTTTTGGGGGCTCAGACGGTTTGCCTCTTCCCAGTCCTAATGCCAGCTCTCCATTATCATTGGTGGTGGTGTCCAGTTGTAATTATGGCTGTTAATTCAGTTGAAACATTCAATTCACTTGAAAACAGAAGCGAAAGCAAAATTTTCTACCAAAAAAAACAATCTGTTACTGGATGGCAAAGAACTATTCACAAAACAAGATATTCTCATGGATACAATTCTCATTTTGGATCAGCAGGACATATCTTTGAAATAACACACCAGAGTAAAATTTCTGAAAATACACCACTTCACATCAACCACTTCTTCCTCTTCAAACTTACACCCTAAATTCGTTTTTTTTATGTTTTATTAAACCTGCAATCACGAACACAACAGAGGGTGAACAAAATAACACGTGGGGAATGTGTGAACAGAATCCGCGCCCTCTGGGTGATTCTGCCCCTCATGGGCGCCAATTATGGTCCACTGGGCTCTATTCCCTACTAACGGTAGGATCAGAGATCAAGAGAGGGAGACTAGGGGGTGGGGTGCGAGGGGGAAGACGGTGAAGGGGAACGCATAACCAGAGAAAACTAATTAAACAGTATAAATAACACAAGTATGAAGCCCGGTTCTGCTTTTTCTTCTTGGGGACAACCGTCTCTCAGAATATGATAGAGTGATGTGGTTTCTACGACTAAGTCCTCCTCCCCAGCCCCTGCTCACTGGTTACTTTCCTCATTCCATTCAAGTGTTTCGTGTTACGCGGTATTCTCAAGGAATGGGGACCATATCACCTCAAATGTTTCCCTTCAGCTTGTAACTAAGGTGCTCCATCGCTGCTTAAGCATACAGAGATCTGTGTCAAATTCTCGAGGTGGGGGAGGGGTGCATAATCTTTACAGTTTCCCCAGATTGTTTTCGTTGCCATGGTGTAGAAGGCTTGGAGTAGAGCATGCTGGTGCTTGGATACCCCTGTAGGTTTAAATTAAGCACTGATAAGTCAATTCCTTCTCCAAAGTTGTTGTGAAAAAAAAGATGCTGTGGCCATTTATTTATTGGATGATAATTGTCCTGGCTTAATAGTAATCAGACGCTTACAGAGCCGCCTGCAGATCTGCCAACTGACTCATTACACTGGTCAACACACTTTTTATGGCATAAGGTATTCCAACGGTTTGAAGGGAATTTTGGGGTGCTGATTCCAAATCTGGCATCAGTTTTTGTCTACCACATCAGGTTTTTGAGATATCAAATATTACATTTTCAATAAAAACAGCAAATGTATGCTCATATACGAATAGCTAAACAGACATCCATACAAGAATAAGATAAGATACAATATACAATAATAATACAACAAACATTTAATGAGCCGTAGCACAAAGTTGTGAGAGTCACTGCATATCAATGTGAGTGAATGCATATTACCATGTAAGAATTTAATTGTGAAGATAAGAAAAATATGTACAAAAAGGTCATTCACAATAGTGATGTTACATCTGCATAAACGACCTCTTCTTTGACGATCTCCGATGTACAGCTTGTGGAATGTCTCTCATCAAGGACCAGCAGTAATCTGCCATCATGTTTGAGTCTCATCGGCCTTGGTAACGTTCTTCCATAACTTTAATGTCTTGATGAAAGCGTTCACCTTGCTCTTCGCTCACGTGACCCAAGTTCTCTGGAAACTGAGCCAAGTGAATATGTAAGTAGTGAACCTTTATGCTCATTCTACATCCAAGTGCTTGGAAACTCAAGAGCAGCTCCTCCACAATCTCTCGATAGTTGTCCGCTTTCCTGTTCCCAAGGAAATTCCGCACCACATCAGAGAATGCATTCCAAGCTCTAGCCTCTGCCGCAGTCATTGTTGTAACAACGTGTGGATCCCTGATGAGTGTTCTTATTTGAGGGCCATCAAATATTCCTGTCTTTTTCTTCTCGGCACTGAGACTTGAAAAGGTTGAACATATATAACTGAAGCAGTCTCCAGTGTGATCAAGAGCTTTGACGAATTGCTTCATTAACCCAAGTTTTATGTGCAGTGGGGGAAATACAATTTTATTCCTATCAACCAGAGGCTCATTCTTGATATTCTTGTCACCAGGCGTCAAACTGATTCTTGGTGGCCAGTTCTTTTTAACCCAGTGTTCTAATGTAGCCCTACTGTCCCAGTAGCACAGGAAACAAGGGTATTTGGTGTGACCTCCTTGCTGACTCATCAGAAAATTAACCATTTTAAAATCAACACAAACTAGCCATCCATGAGCATGGTATTCCAATCTATCCAGAACAATCTTGATGTTGGCATACTCTTCATTCATTTTTACAGTGTCCTATTGGGATTGAACCATATATATTTCTGTTGTTAAGTAACACACATTTCAAATTCCGTTTACTACTGTCAATAAAAAGTCTCCATTCACTTGAATCATATGCAGGCAGTCCCATATTGAGAAGAAGCCCTTCAACATCATTACAATAAACAAGTTGACCATGTGAATGGAAGTACTTTCGCAGTGCTGCTTCTCTGTTATGATAAAAGGAGACACTAGTATCAGGTCTGAGTCGTCCTTTCTCTTGCAGCCTGGAAGCCAACAATTCAGCAGACTGCTTTGGCAAATACATATCTCTTACAAGATCATTCAATTCAGGCTGACTAAACAGAAATGTTATCACAATCTGCATCAGATGGTGTATATTCGATCTGAGCATCATCATCATCATCATCTGTAGAAGCAGGTAAACTGAGGGATTCAACATCAATCTCTGGTAGCTCAGTAAATACAGGCACAGGTATTTACTCACAGTGCTCAACTGGTCATCTGGCAGATGGGATATCTGGGTATTGTAAGTGTTGTTTGTTTTTCTTATTTAAACCTTTTACATTGACAAGGCAGAAGTAGCAGTTATCCAAATGGTTTTATAGGTTCTCTCCAAACCATTGGCACACCAAACTTCAGCTTAGCATTCTTTCCTTTAGACCATGATCGCAAAGTTTCAACACAGGTTTCACACACTTTGTGAGGAGCCCAATTTTTGTCTTGGTCTCCAAATCGTGCTTTAAAGTAGGCAAGATCAACCTTCTTGACAAAGGTATTGATGTTGTGCCTTTGATCCTGCAAAGTGAAGTTGCCACAGATATCTGGGTCATTACTGCATTTCCTTCTTTCAGACGTTGTAGCCATTGTTAGATCACGCCCTGCAGAAGATAAATATTAAATAAATGTGGATATCTACATAAAATTATATTATAAACACACTATCCTAAAAATACAGCACCATATTTTAACACTAAAGTAGTCACTGACTCGCAACAACTTGCAATCATAAGTGACAGAGTTAATTTCGGGTAAAATCAATGAAAATGGGGTATGCCGATAGCATAAAAATGAAATGTGATAGAGCAAATCTGAGATCAGATTTGGAATCAGCACCCTGAAATTAGTCTAAAACAGCTGCAAAAGTCCAGGCCAGAATTTTTTTTGTTGACCAGTGTTATTGAGTCTCGGAAATCTTTCTACGTGCTGCATATCAATTAATTGGCTCGCGACCCCCGTGCTCTGTGGTGCATCGTGGTGGGTCTGCTGCACTCCAACCACCCATCAACTAGTCAACCCAGTCTGTGCACAGTACTTGCGACGTACTTTGCCAATAAAATAGTGACAATCAAGGCAGCAGTTTATGACTTGAATGCAATGCATTCTCCCGGTCTGCCATCTGAGTTTGATCAACCTGGAACCAATTTAAAACTCAAGACCCTGGCACCAATGTCGGTAGCAAAGGTGTCTATCTTCATCACACGGCTGCCAAATAAGTCATGTACAAAAGTGTACGAAACTCTTCGGAACATGTCGTGACGGGTACTGCAAGATTCGACCGTGTCCGTCCAGTGCTCGTCGAGCTGCAGTTGTTTTTGGTTGCTGAATAATTACACTCATTAGAAATGTAGAGACAGTGTGTGGACTAGCAGCCACGAGTGGCATCTACGGGTGTAGAGACAATTTCGGAGACGAGTTGTAACAACAGAGACATATACGACTAGCGGCCACGAGGGGGAATAACCAGGCCAGGGAACAAAGAGGGGAACGATCTGGGAGCTTCAGGAACCTGCGAGAGAGTTCGAGAAGAGGGGCGTGGCCAGGGGCGGAGGCATGGGCCATGCTGGGGCATAAAAGGGGGCAAGAAGCAGGGTTCTAGGCTGCCGTGGGGATCGGGGTCGACGCTGTCATCGTTGTCATCACTGTTGCTACGTTGTCAGTCGTCGCACTATAGTCAGTCGTCGTTATATAGTTAGTCGTCGTTATGTCCTCAAGTCGTCTTTGTGTCATCGAGTCGACACTGTGAAGAGATCGTATAATAAAATAAAGAACCTCTTTACGGTTTGTGTCTCCGAAGTCATTACACAAACAAAAGTGCTTGGTACAAATGAACCACAATACCTTGCTGATCTCGTCAAGTAGCATAAACCATCACGCGAACTCCGTTCATCCTCGTAGCGGCTTTTGGCTAGCCACTGCATAGCGCACTTTCAAATCCACTTCTGCTGCCGTCTGGAACGCTCTTCTGATATTAGGAAGCCACTGTAACTTTTAAAGCTAGATTGAAAACCAATTTCTTTGGAATTGCTTTTTTGTTTAGTTTGTTGTTTTTCCCCTGCACCTCTGATTCGCACGGTTGGCTACGTACAGTGCGAAAGAAGTTTAACATACATGAAACATATACTTTCACATCGTCATAATTTACCCCTCTATATTTCACGCACTCGTTCTATCTCTTTCCAGTGCCAGTATTGCTGAATAACTGTGGACACCGATGGTGAGATTCTATAGTTCCCACCTGACACAAAACGCACCATGTGCACAAATGTTGTCCATTGTCTCATGAAACCGAGAGCACAAGCAGGTAAAAAATATAGGGGAGGGTGAAGAAAACAAAAAAAATCATATCTGACAAATCATGGACCACGTGCCACCTTGTAGTTAGGCTTCCAATTTTATTTTGGCAAAAAAATATATTAAAGTGTATCATCATATCAGAGTAAAATTCCCCTTATCCGTATACTCAATCACGAGGGTCACGCCAATCCGTGAATAATTTTGTTATCTGCGGATTGACCCTTATTATGCACAATTATATGGATTGGAGTAATCAGTGAGGAGATACAATTATGACAACATTGTATTTATCCGTAACTGGAAGTATCTTGGCTAAATAGATGAAATTTTATACTTTAATATTTTGACTAAACTCTGCCGAATCTCAGCTGTACGAAGACCATAAATAATTGGGTTAAGTACTGGAGGGATTATGTAATACAATGAGCTGAGCGTGGAGCGGACTGCAATGGGAATGAGCGTAGAATTTTCAATACGATGATGCATGACCATGAAGACGACAAATACATAAAACATGATGAGAACAAAGAAGTGAGTAACACACGTGCTGATCGCTTTCTGCTGACTTCTGCGCTGGGTGGACTTCTGACAGTCATACAGAATGCAGATGTAGGAAAACACAATGATCCCCAATGAGACCAGCACTGATAGAATTGTAATAACATAGCCATATATGATGTTAATGGTTACATCTTCACAGCTCATCTTTGTCAATGACATAAAATCACAATTTGGCATCCATACAATTCTTGGCTTACTACATAACTTAATAAGGCTTGCCAATACAATTTCTCCTGATAACATTAAGGATGAAATCACAACTAATACGAAGCATATTTTAACAGCGAGTACAGATGTGAGAATGGAACTGTAGTGGAGGGGTCTACATATAGCCATGTACCGATCTGCTGCCATTGCAGCCAATATGTAACCTTCCAAAAGACTTGTGATGTGGATGAATGTCATTTGTATGACACAATCAGGAAAGGAAATTATGTTGGCAGACAGAAGATCATACATGATTCTTGGAAGTGCGGTGGTGCTCACAACAATTGAATTCATGGAAAGTGCGCACATGAAGATGTACATGGGCTTGTGTAGCTCTTCCTCTCGTAAGATGGCCAGAACCAGCGATGTGTTTCCAATAAGAGTGAGGGCGTACATCACAAATACAAATGTGAACACGAGAGGCCTCATGCTCTCCGGCTCGCGCAGGAGACCCGTCATGTAGATCTTTCCTGGAGGAGTCATCTGCATAGCCTCTGTTACGTTCAGCTCCATCAGCCCAGCACACCTGTACGTGTGAATAGAGACGTTTGTGAGTTTACTTTTTTGCAGTGTAAATCAACACTCGAATTTCAGACTGATCCCCGACCATCACACACAATGGCCTCCCATAGAATATCTTCCTCTATTTTGAGTTAAACATAACCTATTTAAAATTGTGCATACAATTACAAAACACAATGATGGAAACTATTAAATTACATTTATTATGTTACCAAAGCATAATGCAGATACTCTTAGTTCTTTCGGAAAAGTCACGTAGGTAAAAAATGAAATTAAAATTAATAAAAAATAAAACAATAAAATCACGACGTTTCGGAGGCAACACAAGCTTCCGTCTTCAGGTGAAACTGTCACAGCAAAAAAATCTGTATCAAGTGGAGAGAAGTCCCAAGAGGTACGACCTTATATACTGGTTAAGGAGGGAGGAGCCAGGAAGGGCCGCTGGAGAGGAGGAGCTGTGAGATGGTCAGTACTGCTGCTGGAACTGAGCCTTTGTAATGTAGATGGCATATGTAGATAAGCCAGCTAAGATTAAGCCGCCTTTTGTTATGCTGCTGGGTGGGTAAATTAATTAAATACGAAAAAGGAGAGTACTGTTAAACGCTGGGGATGTTAACACTCGGTAGAGTAAAATAGTGCCTGTCAGATAAGATGGTCCATTTTACTCTACCGAGTTTTAACATCCCCAGCGTTTAACAGTACTCTCCTTTTTCGTATTTAATTAATTTACCCACCCAGCAGCACAACAAAAGGCGGCTTAATCGTATTTAATTAATTTACCCACCCAGCAGCATAACAAAAGGCGGCTTAATCCTAGCTGGCTTATCTACATATGCCATCTACATTACAAAGGCTCAGTTCCAGCAGCAGTACTGACCATCTCACAACTCCTCCTCTCCCGCGGCCCTTCCTGGCTCCTCCCCCCTTAACCAGTATATAAGATCGTACCTCTTGAGACTTCTTTGCACTTGATACAGAATTTTTGCTGTGACAGTTTCACCTGAAGACGGAAGCTTGTGTTGTAGCCGAAACGTCGTGGTTTTATTGTTTTTATTTTTTATTAATTTTAATTTCATTTTTTACCTACGTGACTTTACCGAAAGAACTAAGAGTATAAATCCTTGCAGTCACGAAAGCTTCAAATCCATAATGCAGATACAGAGCAACGACTACACTTTTATATTCAGGTGATCAAGACAGGTAACCATGTCAAGAGTTTATAACTGTAATGTCTCCTTCATAAAGGGTTGAGCGTTGCGTCCTTATATATTATATGGTCTGTTCTGGATGGATGTATATTGAACTTATTTTACACCGTATGTAGCCAACTGTGCTATTCGGAGGTGCGAGATGACCACAGTCGGACATTGTAGAGTTTTATTTACTTCCCATTTTTGCAGCAGTTGTGCGCATCTCTGCCATGATTTGTGTGTGTGTTGTTTAGGGTGGACCATGAGCTTGGTGGAAGATAGATCAAAACTAGGCATCTTCTGCGTTGGATCTTTCACAAGGTGTTTGTGAGTTCTTGTGAACTCCATTCAGCTCTCCGTATATTTGACGTGGGGTGATAGGAATCTGGCAGAGCGTTATCACATCATACAGCAAACCAAGCCCATGTCTGATGCACACCACTCAGGCCCCATTGTTACCCACAAAAACACAAAGATTCCCCGTATAACCTTAACAGACTGTTGCGCCAGCTGCTGTTACCGAGCACCTATGTAGGCGGGCACGGCACACGAGGGAGCAGGTGGCCAGCCCCACTGCTGGCCGCCTTTGTCTCCCTAGTGGCGATATTTACACATGGGATCAGGTACTCATTTTAGGCTGAGTCGACCTCGGGGAGGCCCACAACCGGTTCAGATAATCGTCACTTGTGTTGCCATGAGCGAGAATCGGACTCGGATCCCCGAGTTCGTAGCGCACACATCTACACACGAGTGTTGTACACACGAGTGTGTGGGTGTGCATTGGTTGCCAGATAGAAGGGTAAAAACCAATTATCATGTTTTTTACTGGCAAATGAGGTTCCAATGGTGTAAATGCTTACCCCGAGCTCTCATACTCTGATGGTGCATTGTCTTTGAGTTGTGCGCCTTTTGGCGTCATCTGGTCCAACCCATGTGAGACTAGGCTCTAAGGAAAGCTGTCTTGGGTGTGGACCAATCAATTTCAAGGACAGTGCATATATTATCAGAGTTATGTTTTTTGTTTGTATTATGGCTGCAGGTATTGTGGTCTATGCAAACATGACTCCTTGTAAAAAAAGGTGTCAGTTTTGTTGCCAGATAGAAGGGTAAAAAACCAATTATCATATTTTTTACTGGCAAATGAGGTTCCAATGGAACAAGGGGTTATTTATGTGGCGATGGGGCAAGCAAGCTGGGTCTGAGCTGGAAAGGAATTCCATCCCCGGACACAAGCACGTTAGTTGTGTTAATGGGGGATATTAGGGAGAAAGAGATTAGGGAGAGAGATCAGCATGAAAGGAGCTTCCGTCACCGCATTAGAGTATCGTCTCCGCATATGCGCACAACATCAATGTTAATAAGAGATGGGAGAGATTAGGCAGAGAGATTAGGGGGATTAGCAAGTTAATGTCATGTCTATATGTAACACAAGCTGCGGAACTGCCAACTGCGCTATGAGAGGCAAGCGCATCCACGCAAGAGAACCACCGCAATGGTGGTCGCGCCAGTGAGACACACAGCCCATCATACAGCCAGAACCATCGGTACATCGAGGCGAAGGGAGCAGAGGTGGCCATGTTAGTGAGACCCCAGCCCGTTAATGCAAAGGCACCTAACAGGGCAATGCAACTGTGATTTGATCCCACCAACGTGACTTTACCGAAATAACCCAGAGCATCCTTTGTGACACACCATAGATTGATATTCACGCCTGCTATCTTGCATCACATGCAAACCTTGTGTCCACTACATTGGAGAAACGAAAAGATATAAACAACGTGTCATCTCGTCATACAGACGATGTCCAAACCAGTGGCTCATCACTTCAGCAGCGGGGACAATTGTCCCAGTGACATGTTTGAATTGGACCCAGCACAGAACCTTTTAGAACATCCTTTGTGTTATCACTATGTACCTTTTGAGAACGGTCTGAGAGATAGTCTTAAACCATTTTATTGTCCTGTCTGAAATTTTTAGTTGAACAGGCCTTGGGAGTAGAATATCATGGTCAACAGTGTCAAAGGCTTTTGACAAGTCGAGAAATAGTGCATAGCAGTAGTGACCTTTATCCATGTTACTGAAAAGAAAATGCGATACATCCACCATTGCTGTCGTGGTGCAGCTATCCTCTCGAAAACCAAACTGTTTATTGTGCTTGATATTGTGAGTTTTTAGGCAGTATTTTTAGAATATTTTAGTAACTGGTGAAAGAATATACATTTATTTGTAATTATTTGGGTCTTCTTTGGAACAATTTTTAGATGCTAGTGGGCATATACCTTCACTAAGTAAAGGTTTAACATGTGTGTGAGATGCTTATGAGATCTGCCACAAACACAAGTGCAAATGCAGGAAATTTGTCTTCTCCCGTAGATGATGTCTTAGTTTAGCTTATGCATTACATCCAGTTCAGATATGGGACTAAACGAGAAGTATGGACGATTACTTTATCGAACATTTTTAGGGTTGATGTGTGAAGAGGAAGAAGTGATTGATGTGAAGAGCGGTGGTGCATTCGGAGAATTTTTACTCTGATGTGCTTTGTAAAAGATACGCCCTGCGGATCTTGTTTTGTGAAGAGTTCTTTGCCATCCAATGTCAGTTTTTTTGGAAGAATATTTAACTTCTCTTTGTTTTCAATTGAGTTGAACGTTTGCCAGAAGAGTCTTGTGTTCTTTCGTGAATGTAGAATAGTTTGGTGGTAGTAAGAACATTTTGCGTTTCTTACTTGGTGAGTACATCTATTTATTATTATTCTATACTTAATCCAATCAGAGAGGTTATTTGATATTTTTGCATTGTTGCAGGCTATATCTCTAGTTTTCATTCATCAAAAAATGTTCAAACCAAGGTAGATGATCACACCTTATTCTGAAAAAAAATTAAGGGCGTATGTTTGTCAATGATTTTTAGGAATCGGTTCTTAAAATGTCCAAGCACTTTCAAAAACTGGGACTTTGCTTACCATATCCCAGTCAGAATGGAGGGTGTCAGGTATAAATGCTTTGAGGTCAAAATGTTTTAAAGACCGTTTTAAAATTATTTTGAGGTATTTTAGTTATTTTTACATCACGAAAGAACACAAGACTCTTTTGGCAAACGTTCAACTCAATTGAAAACATGTGTGTGAGATGCTTATGAGATCTGCCACAAACACAAGTGCAAATGCAGGAAATTTGTCTTCTCCCGTAGATGATGTCTTAGTTTAGCTTATGCATTACATCCAGTTCAGATATGGGACTAAACGAGAAGTATGGACGATTACTTTATCGAACATTTTTAGGGTTGATGTGTGAAGAGGAAGAAGTGATTGATGTGAAGAGCGGTGGTGCATTCGGAGAATTTTTACTCTGATGTGCTTTGTAAAAGATACGCCCTGCGGATCTTGTTTTGTGAAGAGTTTTTTGCCATCCAATGTCAGTTTTTTTGGAAGAATATTTAACTTCTCTTTGTTTTCAATTGAGTTGAACGTTTGCCAGAAGAGTCTTGTGTTCTTTCGTGAATGTAGAATAGTTTGGTGGTAGTAAGAACATTTTGCGTTTCTTACTTGGTGAGTACATCTATTTATTATTATTCTATACTTAATCCAATCAGAGAGGTTATTTGATATTTTTGCATTGTTGCAGGCTATATCTCTAGTTTTCATTCATCAAAAAATGTTCAAACCAAGGTAGATGATCACACCTTATTCTGAAAAAAAATTAAGGGCGTATGTTTGTCAATGATTTTTAGGAATCGGTTCTTAAAATGTCCAAGCACTTTCAAAAACTGGGACTTTGCTTACCATATCCCAGTCAGAATGGAGGGTGTCAGGTATAAATGCTTTGAGGTCAAAATGTTTTAAAGACCGTTTTAAAATTATTTTGAGGTATTTTAGTTATTTTTACATCACGAAAGAACACAAGACTCTTTTGGCAAACGTTCAACTCAATTGAAAACAAAGGGAAGTTAAATATTCTTCCAATAAAACTGACATTGGATGGCAAAGAACTCTTCACAAAACAAGATCCGCAGGGCGTATCTTTTACAAAACACATCAGAGTAAAATTTATCCGAATACACCACCGCTCTTCACATCAATCACTTCTTCCTCTTCACACATCAACCCTAAAAATGTTCGATAAAGTAATCGTCCATACTTCTCGTTTAGTCCCATATCTGAACTGGATGTAATGCATAAGCTAAACTAAGACATCATCCACGGGAGAAGACAAATTGCCTGCATTTGCACTTGTGTTTGTGGCAGATTTCATAAGCATCTCACACACATGTTAAAACTTTACTTAGTGAAGGTATATGCCCAATAGCATCTAAAAATTGTTCCAAAGAAGACCCAAATAATTACAAATAAATTAATAAAAAAAGCTCACAATATCAAGCACAATGAAGTGTGGTTTTCGAGAGGATAGCTGCACCACGACAGCAATTGTGGATGTATCGCATTTTCTTTTCAGTAACATGGATAAAGGCCACTACTGCTATGCACTATTTCTCGACTTGTCAAAAGCCTTTGACACTGTTGACCATGATATTCTACTCCCAAGACCTGTTCAACTAAAAATTTCAGACAGGACAATAAAATGGTTTAAGACTATCTCTCAGACCGTTCTCAAAAGGTACATAGTGATAACACAAAGGGTGTTCCAAAAGGTTCTGTGCTGGGTCCAATTCTGTTCTCATATGTAAACAGTCTTAGACTAAACTTAAATCACTCCTTGTTAAATGTTTGCTGATGCCACTGCCATGCGAGCATCATATCTCCTAACGACGTCAAACCTCATCCCCAACAAGATTTTGATTTAATTCAACGCCATCACTAAAATCGCTCCTAAATCCCAAAAGCAAGATCGTGGTCTTTTCCTCAAATACTTCAGTTTAATTCTCTTCTCCTATTACTGATATCAGAAACAACATCCTTGAACATACGGAATGCTTCAAATACAAGGTTTACTGATTGACTCAAAACTTACATTCCAACCCCATATTCATCACATCTAGAAGAAAATCTAATAAAAAATATGTTTTTTTATACAGAAACAAACATTGCTTTTCCATTCGATTACGCCTGTAAATTGTTGCAATTATCATTCTACCACTGTTTGACTACAGTGATGCGGTTTACAGATCAGCTTATGAATCACGAAACAGATTTAACCTGCTCTGTCATTCTGCTCTTAGATTTGCACTGGATGTACCATACAGGACCGACCATTGTGACCTCTAATTAAATAAGTAATATTTTTTTTTTTAAACACGCTTTTATTAAATGTACTAGTAATGGAAGAAGTCCACGACTCCAGGAAGTGGCCCCGAAGCTTGCCATAATGTAAGGGACCGTGGCTAATTACAGCCAACGTTAGTTGAGCGTGGACAATAAGACCCAAGCCGAAACATAACATATAAAAAGATTGTTTAAAAATATATATATATTATGATAGAATATAGTATTGTCATCAATATGACATAAGTATACAAAGTTTGCAGTCGATACCACATTGGGAAGTGGGTTAAAATTTAATTACAAGATTTGAGGATACATCAACAACAGAGTGAGTTAATAGAAAGCGTGTAAATACAATCTTTCAGCACTTGCTTCAAGAATGCATCTATATTGGGCCCTGTTCATCCATAAAATCCTTATTGACAAATCTGTGCTATACTTAGCTTATTCATTAACCCCAATTGTCTAATCTAAGAAACCTAAGGTGTCCATCTAATTGCCTTTTAATTATCTCAAGAACAAGAATTGCCATTGCAGCACCAACGTTTTCGGATAACCTTGTTTCCTCCCTTAACATCATAAATCTTCCTTAAAAATATTTTGGAGCAGAATATTAGTGCTGAATACAGCCACATTTGCCAATGTAATTTCTAAATCTAATCCTTCACAATGTATTGAGAGTTAAATTTCAATGTACAATTTTTATTGAGGGGCTGTGTGCTGTGTTGGTGTGGTCTGGGACTGTTTTTGCTGTCGTTTTACTTTCCTTTCCGAAGCTTGGGATTGATGATGGAATTTTGAACTTATGTACTTTATTTATTTATAGGGGCTCTAGGATAGTGAAATGTTATCTTCCTTGCCTGGTATGCAGGAGGTCGGGCATTTTGGGCAATAGCCCTTTGAGACAGCTCCCCAGTCATGCGGAGACAACCTTCTGAGGATCCAACCAAAACCATCACTTTACTGTACATAGCAGGGGTTACCCAAAAGATTTCCAAAATCTTAAACAAACACAGATCCAGGTTTCGTTTCAACACAGTACACAAAATCCGTAATTTAATCCCATCTGTAAAGGATGTGATTCCTGACATACAATACCCTGGTGTCTACAAACTGAGCCGTGGTTGCGGCAGCAGTTACATTGGGGAAACGAAACGACATGTCTCGGACCGCGTTCGTGAACACGAGGCAGATCTGAAACACGGTAGGACCAATACCTCTGCCGTTGCCGAAAATTGTTTTAACGCTGTGGGCTCACACGAAATTGATTTTTCCAAGACGGAGGTACTCTGAAAACCTATCAGCTACCTTCAGAGATTTGATCATGAAGCCATCCAGATATATAAACACAGACACAACTTCAACCGAGAAGATGGGTACAAACTGAGCAATCATTGGAAGGACGTTATTAACCAGGTAAAGTCTTAACTGACTGTGATGTTTCCATCCTACCTGCTTATGTCAGCTGTTATTTCCGACTCTCTGTGTCTCTCTCTATGCCTCTCTCTTAGATCTCTCATGCTCACCCTCCTTTTCTACAAATACATGCTAATTTCTCACATTAACATCATGCTAATCTCTCACATTAACATGACCACTTCCGTGCCCTCTAACTTCTCACATTAACATCATGCTAATCTCTCAAATTAACATAGCCACTTCCGTGTCCTCGTCTAGGATAAATGCTAATTTCTCATATTAACATCAGTAGCCCCGGCCACTTCTTTATGACCCTTGGGCTACACTCATTTGAAAACATTTAAAACAGTCTGCGTCAGCAGCAGACCATGCTTTCCCACCTGATGACGGACGCTTGTGTTGTGCCCGAAACGTCGTGATTTTATTTTATATTTTATTTTATACCTACGTGACTTTACCGAAAGCTTCAAATCAATATTAATAACTAATGTTTTTCTTCCCCTTGCGCACCACTGACAATGCAGTATCATCAAATAAATTGTTTAGTTATGTCTTTGCAGGTTCATATACGGTGTAACTCCTATTGGAACAGACGTTTGTAACACTAAAATTATTTCTCAGTCATAATGGACAACAAGGACTAAAGAGACACTCAAATTAAACTAGTTTTAAATGTAGTAATAATAAAAACATGTTTTAAATTGTATTAAATAGTTCAGGAATTTAAAGAGCTTCTCTAATCCTATTCCAAGGACAGTTGGATTCAAGAATGCATCATTAATTGGATTATTCTAATTATGTTTCCCTTGATCTCATCATAACAGTGCCACCCATAATGCAATTTGCTAGCAACATTTCGTAATTTTACTTTTAATATACATGAGTTTATTTATTAGAAATGCTTGTTATCTATTGTAGGGTTACTTTTTAACTCAAAAGCTAATACTAAGTAACTCTTCATATTCCAATTAAGGGTTACTTACTGTTCATCAGGATTATTTTGTATTTAATTCCCAGCAGGACCCATGGTGGCCTCTATGTATGCGCTACAAAGGGTCATTGCTGAAAATGCCGCACGTTATAATTGTTTTCCCTTTTAAGGACCACAGTGGTATTGACGAACGTGTTGAGTTTTTTGTCTTATGATTATGGCTGTGGTTAATGTTATCGGTAATATGAGATGCGAGTTATTTTTCGGTAAAGGATTATTGTTAATTGCTTATGGAATGACATACCGTTTGTATTGCATGGGTTAAGTCTTTGTGGGTAGAGTATGGGATTATGGTTAGTGCTAGAGTTTGGGGTTTATGGTTAGTGCTACACTCAAGATTGTATTATTTGTGCTAGGTTAAAGGTTTATGGTTATTGTTAAGATTTGGTGTTTATGCTTAGAGATATGGTTTTTGGTTGATTATTAGTCCTGGGATTGGTGTTTATGGTTAGTTCTTGAGTTAGAGTTTATAGTTAGTGCTAGATTCAGGGTGTATGGATAGTACTATAATTATGGTCTATACGAGTGTTAGGGTTGGGATTAGTGTTATGGTTTCATGTAAATTAGGGTCAGAGTCTGTTGGTGTAAAGTTTAAGGTTGGTTTAGGGTTTAGGGCTAGGTGGAAGGTTGGTGTCATGGTATTTGTATGGGTAGTGCAAGAGGTTTATGATTGGCAGCAGGGTTGGTGATAGTGGTAAGGTTTGGGTTCGTGTTTATGATTAGTGTTCCGGTTTAAGAACGCTGCTAGAGTTGTGATGAGGACCAGAGTTTTGGATGAAAACCAAACTAGCAAAGTGTCATCTATGAATCTTCAACATGAATGACATAATTGTAAATTGTATTTTATTTGCAGAGGTTTGGATTTGAAGTAGAAGCATGCCGATTGTCGCTTCTGTATTACACTGTATTACCACATCTCTCCATACACCACACGTGATTAGTCACCAACATTAACTGTGGAATGTATCACAAAAATAGCAGTTTATGTATAGTCAAATACATTTGCCACGGGAATTTGGCATGCTGTATATTGCACACATTTATAGTTTAATCTTTTGAGGAACTTACCTGTAGTGTTGAAGTGTGAACTAGGTCCCTCAGATCCTCTAGATTGCGGCTCTAGAGTGCGATAGCATCGCATTCAGTGTCTTTATATCTCACTGGCTGCAGAGTCATGGCAAACTTATGTGGCAAAACACCTACCCTGGAGAATACTGAACCTCCTTTGAGATTGATAAGCTTTTTATCATGTTCTTACCACTTTTATGAGCCCAGTTAATTGGAAACACTAAAAGCCCCATCTATATTTGATGCAGACCTGCACTGCTTTATCCACTATGGACCTAGTGTCACGAGAGATTTCAAACGTGTGAACATGATCGGTTTTGTGATAATGAAGATTTTAAATGGGCTCTGACGATTTCTCAGATGCATTTTTGCTAACTCATGTAGTGTGCAAGGGAAACAATTATGGCTTCTGTAGCTGGGTGGCTGAAGAAAAAGCAAATTTACCTCGAGAATGGGCAACGGGGGTGCCACACACGCATTCAAACACCCATGCACATGTATACAAACAGAGGTTTGTACACATACAATGCTTTCTATAGGCACATACATATGCATACATTGACAAAATAAACAAACAAAACGCGTACATCTGTAAATATATATGTTGGTCATCGACTTACGAACAACCGACTTATGAAAAACCGACTTATGAACACCTGACATATTACATTGACTTAAAACGTGAAATTACACTTGCAAATTGAACCGCGGAACTATTTTGTTCAGAGGAGCGATCCTCTGCGAGATGTAATGACTCGGCTTCGCGCTGGGAGTCATTGTTTGTGCGTGTATGTGTGCGCGCGAACATGTGTGTGAAAGTGAGTGTCTTTGTGAAAGTGGGTGTGTGTGTGTGAAAGTGAGTGTGGCTTATAAAAAAAGCGATATAGCTCAGTGGGCCTTACCTGGTAAAACACATTTTGTTTGGCGTGCGTGTGTGTGCACGCTGGTTTGACAGCAGAGGTCTCCTCCTAATCAGTCAAGAGGCATTATTTTTTCATGGGCTGTGTAATGCTGTGGAAGCTACCTGGACTGTCACTCCGCCTTCCCTTCTCTACGCTTGTGAAACGTAGACCCCTCTAATTGAACATCTGCGCTGGTTAGAAACATTCAGACTGGCCTGCCTACGATCCATCCTGGGTTTAACCAGGCTGGATTGTGTGAGGAGCTCACTAATTCTTTAAAGATCTGGACATTTTCCTATCAGTGAGCTCCTCGGGCAGGCAAGGCTGCATTGACTGGATCATGTAGCCCGCATGCCCAACTACCGCATGACCAAACAGCTTCGGTTTGGCCGGGTTAATCGGTTTGGCTGGGCACATCAGCTCATGTAACTTTCACCTGAAGGCTCTCAGACACATACGTCCTCTCATCTCTACTGAAATTGCCAACACATTTGCATGTTGCATAGTTGGGTCTCGCCTTGACTATTGCAACTCCGTCCTAGCCCGGACCTCCGCTGGCAACCTAAAGACACTTCAAAGACTACAAAACAACCTAGCACGCGTCGTCATTGCCCACACTCATCCCCGTCTCGACTCACTAGATTGTCTCCGTGCTCTCAACTGGCTACCCATCGCCAGTAGGGTCACATACAAGACCGCCTGCCTCTGCCACAATGCCTTCATATCCGCCTGCCCGCCGTACCTTTCTTCATTATTGACAACTTGCAGCTCAGCACATGGCAGATGCCTGCGCAGCGCGACTCACGACCTCCTCTTGATACCAAGATCCAGGATGGTCATGTCTATGCGCCGCTTCTCGGTGGCAGCCCCAACAGTCTGGAAAGATATCCCTCTGCACATTCGCAGCATCACCTCAATCGCCTCTTTTAAGAGAGACTTAAACAATTTACCCGTAAAAACAAAGTTTTTGCACTATAAATCCTTTATATGCGTGGCGGCTAGAGTCCTCTCGTCCTCTGGCTTGAGATGGCTGCCACCTATGGGTCAGATGATTGCCTGCCACCATTAAGCAATTGGTAATTAAATATAAAAAAAATCCTAAAAAGTGTAAAGTTTGGGAAATTTTTTTTCACGAAAATTAATTGTCACGCACAACGAGTCTGTGTGGAAAATGTCAGCTCGATTGGATCACGGGAAGTGGGTTAAAAAAACGACCGAAAGATTTGCACGGTCGTAAGCGCGCAAGCAAGCAAGCAAGTGAACTTAATATAAAGGATTTAAAAACTCACCTCTACAATCATGCTTTCAAGCGACTCTGAGCTTGGCTCCGCGCCTCTGAGTTGCGGCCACTACGTCTGCAAATTTGCGCGCGTTACAAATTGAACTATTATTATTATTAAACAGGCACGACACGGGCTGAAGAAAATATAGACTGATGCAGTAGGGGAGGATGTGGAGCGAAGTGGACTTGCGAAAGACTGGTACCAGCGGTGTTAAGATCGGCCTCTATGGAAGAGGCTCGTGAAGGATGCTACTGTTCAGTTTGAGGCAGTCACCCTCCAACAACCATGGAGGGCAGAGGAGCGATGCTCACAACAATGAGTGGAGTGTCGGGCAGCTAAAATACAGCAAGTTGGCAAGTAGGTGGCACAGCTGGTGTATCTGCCAGTTATCTCACCCAGTCAACCAATAGCACCTGGGTCTCTCCCGTGACCTACTGTCAGCGAGCTTTTGACACTTCACGTGGCCTCAAAGTGCACCCAGACTGGCACGTAATTGTGACGTAATGATAGGTTTTGGTATTCATGTGGCGGGAGCAGTCGTGAAATGCTTAGCACGCTGCTCTACTAACCCGGTAACCTGAGTTACATTCCTGCTACGACTAATACCAGTGACAATTATCTGAATGGGTCCTGGGCCTTCCTTAGGTCGACTAAGTCTCGAATGAGTAACCAGTTCGGTGTGGAAATGTCGCCACTGGGAAGTCTGGTGGTCAATGGTGGCCGGGTTTGGTACTGCCCACTCACGTGTTGCTCTCCAACAGTCTGTTAAGGCTGTATGAGGGATCGTTGTCATGTGAGTGTGTGTCTGGAATGCTGTTGCCAATAAATTGCAACTTGAGTCACTACCTATGAGATCTTTACTCAAAACTGCTCTAGAGGAGTTGTACACCCCTAGCTGCCAGTGCTATTCAGTGGCCTAAAATACAATGTTTCGCTCCGGATGATCGCTGCAAAGTATGACCTGTGTTTTGATTTAGTGTGCTGATCTTAAAGGTGCATTGAAAAATTATAATACTCCGATTGATGCTCCTGCTGTTGTGGAGTGACTCATGCAGTCAGCTATGGCTGCAGGGTTTTGGTAGTACATGTTATTTATGTCATTTATTGTGAAAATTCCGTCACAGTTCCTATGATCACTGTTTCATTGTTTTCATGGCTTTATTTTGGTGATTTCGAAAAGTTTATTGGTTTAGCCATGTTTGTTTGTTGTAGTACGGAGTAAGACTGATGGCCTTAATCTAAGTTGTCTTGTGGTTGTTGTTGTTGACTTGCATCCTACTGGAATTTTTACACACAGTGTTGGTGTACGGTGTTTTTTCTGCAATATTTTGCGGTCTTTTCTTGGATTTTCTGTTTGCACTTAGTCACATATTCACTTTAAGATGTTTTCTTGTTCATGTTTTTTGTTTGTTGCGGTTGCACCCGATTCAAGAGCCGAATGGCTCACAGGGCTATACCTAATAAATTAACTTGAACTTGAACTGTGTGTGTGCAATTATGGTGACTCATTGCGCCCCTTACGACAAGCAAGGTAGGTGAAACAGAAACAGAATTTGTTTCTGTTTATGCAACGTTATGGTATGTTTTATTTACTATACAGTATATTTCAGTATTACATGAAAATGTACAATGTTTCTTCTTAGTTATGAGTTTAACAATGCTTAATTTTTTTGTTGAACCGTAACAGATTTCATGACACTAACCGCATGGGCATTTAAATGCGGTACATTTCTACATTCCGACTTACGAACAGGTTGACTTACGAACTGACCAAAGGAACCAACAATGTTCGTAAGTCGAGGACTATCCATACTATCCATACACATGTAGAGAGTATATCTCTGTGGGTCGCGTCAGCGACAGTGTTGGAGGGGTGCCGTACACCAGGTGCCCTGATTGGATGAGCTAAGAGCACGTGACCAGAAGCGGGCCTCGATTGGACGAGCTAAGGGCACGTGACCAGTGGGCCTCGATTGGAGGAGTCAAGGGCACGTGACCTGAAGCGGTGCCGCGATCGGAGGAGTTAAGGACACGTGGCCGGAAGCAGGGGCACGTTCCTTGATACAGCAAGGGGCGGTGCTGGGGACAAAGGATAAAGGGGGAGCATAAGGGGGATTCGGGGCTCGTTTCAGGGATCAAGCTAGAACACACACGCACATAGTGAGCAGCCTAGAAAGTTAGCCACGCTTAGCAACAGAATCCGGTGGAAAGTGAATTGTTTAATAAACGCGTTGCCTCCTACAACAGTGTGTGCGCCTCAGTTGACAAACACTACACTGGCGTCAGAAGTGGTTTGTTAGTTAGGTGTAGCTAGCTTATTTGAAGACTTATGCTCACTAGGCGACGAGCGTTCACCCAGTTGTTTTTGGACGACGACGAAGAGGGCGAGTTGATCCCGCAAGCAGCCTCGGGTGCTGAAGCCCCGGTGATGGAGAGCATCGAATTCTGTACATTGGTGCGGCAGCAGTATCTGGAGCCCGCTTCACAGCTGCCACCAAGGAAGGAACACCGCGGCAGGAAGAAGCTTTTTATCGACCTTGTCTCCGCCATCGCTGCTCTCGCAGCTGCCCTGCTGGAGGAGGACAAAGAGTCGTCGACGCCACGACCGCGGGAAACGGGTGTAGCGCGGGACGTGTGGGAGCCCACCAATTCTCCCGACACTCGCGCTGCTTTCGCCGTCGCCCCGCGACCATGGGATGACTGCGGGACACTGTGGCCGCGGGGCTCCATGGCCGTCTCCTGCGCGTGGGAAGCGGTTGTGCTGTGGGACATGCGGGAGCCCGCCGACTCTCCCGACGTCTGCGCTGCTTTCACCATCACCCTGCAAGCAGAGGACGACTATGGGATGCTAATGCCACACGCCCATGGACTTTGGTGGGAGCTGTTTCGCGCTTGCGGGAAACCGCAGGAGCGCGCGGTGCACCGGAGCTCGCCAAAATTTTTTTACCGCGAGAAGGTGCTCCCGCCAAAGTCGTCCTCCCACCGACGCCGCTGCCTCCCGCCTGCGGACTAAACAAGCGCCTCCCTTTTGTCCGGGAATTCACATCAGCGGGCGGCGACTGGGTGGCATTCTAATGCCGCTTCATGGCCGCCTGCAGCCTCGCGGAATTGACGGAAGAGGAGACGCTCAACGACAATGCATTGGCGGCCCTCGACGCCATTCCTGACGAATGTAAGAAGATGCTACCGCAAGCCCTGACGCAAATGGAGGCGATTTTTTCTCCAGACTCCGCCAAGCGCCACAAGTTCTCCATGCGGAAAAGGGGGGAAGCAGAGATGCCCCTTGCTTAACATGCCACTCTTTTGGCGTCCACCAAGGCAGCCTTCCCCGGGATGGACTAGGTGGGGAGAGACTCCCTGGTCTTGGAAAAGCTGCTGTCGTGGGCCGAGGACCTTCAGGTCACTATACCAGCCACGGAAGACGACGACATCACCTCGCTCAAGGTCGCCCGCTGTCTGGAGGCTCACCTCCATATCCGGCGATGAGGCGGGGTGGTTGCGGGTATTGCACCCCCGGCGGAGGAGGGAGCAACCACCGGCGGACCGCATCTACAGACAGGGGTTTCGAGTCCTGCAACACTGTGGAGGAATCCCGGGGAGGACCTTCAGGGCGGGTAAGATGGGCCGGCGAGGTATTTCTCTCGTCAGAGGGGCGGGCCCGTCGCCTGTTTCAAGTGCGGCCTGCCCGGGCACGTCTCCTTGGGGTGCCGTGCACGACAAGGAGGATCCTCTTCATCAACACCGGCCGCCGATCATCGCTCCTTCTCTTCACCAGGCCCTAAGGTGAGTCGCGGTACACTACACACACAGCCCTCTAACTCACATCACTCATCGGGTTCAGGGTCGTGGGTTGCGGACTTGCGGTGGGGAGCATTGCATTATGTACCTCGGCTTTCGGATCCGGACTTGCGGGACGCGGGATTATGTCAGGGTGGATCGCGTCCCGATCAAGGGGTGGGGGGCGAGGGGTGGCCCAATCGTTCCGTTCAGTTGACGGCCCTGGGCCGCTGTATTGTGGCGCGGCGGTGCGTTCGTTCGCGGTCATAGGGACGGTCGAAGGCATTGACGTATGCATCCTTATTGACACCGGTGCATCGGCGACCATCATTTGGGACATGGTTTCTAAAGCTTGCCTCCGCAAACGGCCGGTCTCTAGGAATTGTCGGTCAGATTTTGGCCACAATTGGCATTGGCGACATTCACTTGTCAGGTCCAGGACTCATTTGCAAATCTTTAGCCGTACTCTGTCTCGATTTAAAGCTTTCGTGACTGCAGGGATTCATCTTCTTGGTTCTTTCGGTAAAGTCACGTCGAAGGGAAATAATAAAATAATAAAACATAATAAAATAATTCTCACTACGTTTCGGCCACAACACAAGCAGCCGTCCTCAGGTGAAGACCAGGTCTGTCGGGGAGACAGCGTCTGAATGAAACACCACCACGCTTGGAGCGTATATTTAAGCTGGGTTGGAAGGGGAAGAGCGCCTTGACAAAATAATTTGCACTATCAAGAGGAATTTAGCATATTTATGGGAAATGCAGATAAGGGATTAGTACTACTTGTGAAATGCGTAGGAGGTGGGCGGGGGGTTTCAAAGTCATATTATGTCCATGCATTATGCAGGATTAGCAGCATCAAAGGGAGGGGATAGGGGTAGCATTAATAAAGGTGTAGTAGGTTCAAAGAGACTTGGACGACATAGTCGGAGGCACACTTATTTATTAAATGTTCCACTATATACAGGCCAAGGTATACAACACTCGAAGGGGTTTCGGCCCCTTCACCCGTCTAACAGGGAGATCCCACAATCTCAATCCCGGCTAGCCTACTCCCAGGTCCTCCACTACAGAGCTAAGGGAGGCTAGCTGACCCAGCTCTGGCCAAGCTGGGATTACGGCACCCTGAGTCCCCAGACCGGCTCTTACAAGAATATCGGTTCTGGGCTCTTGGGGCCACGCCACTGGCTTGCCCTGGTCGGTCCTTAGAAGGACGGCGATCCAGGGGAGTCCCAGGGCCTATCTAGCCGGTCTTCCTTCTTCGCTGGTTTAAGCTAAACACTGTACCCCGAGCCCACCAGCTCACCGCCTTATATAGCAACTCCCCCACCGAGGGGTGGGGCCGTGGGGGATCACAGCGCCGTTTTAGCCCCCCAGGCTAAACGGTGCGAACGTGGATGTAAGCATCCTCCGCGTGCGGGCATAACCACCCTTGGTGTGTTTGTTCGCCCTCACGTAACACCTCTACAAAGTGAAGGAATGTTAATAGTATGTAGCTGCAGTAACTAAACCACCATGTAAAAAACTAAAGTATAAACTACATAGTATCATCAGTATACTAAATATGCTCTCCGACATAGAATTGTAATGTATTACTTACTGTTAGTAGCTCAGCTTATTGGAGAGTATATTTAGTATACTGATGATACTATGTAGTTTATACTTTAGTTTTTTACGTGGTGGTTTAGTTACTGCAGCTACATACTATTAACATTCCTTCCCTTTATTAATGCTACCCCTATCCCCTCCCTTTGATGCTGCTAATCCTGCATAATGTACGGGCATAATATGACTTTGAACCCCCCCGCCCACCTCCTACGCATTTCACAAGTAGTACTAATCCCATATCTGCAATTCCCATAAATATGCTAAATTCCTCTTGATATGCAAATTATTTTGTCAAGGCGCTCTTCCCCTTCCAACCCGTGAATATATATGCTCCAAGCGTGGTGGTGCTTCATTCAGACGCTGTCTCCCCGACAGACCTGGTCTTCACCTGAGGACGGCTGCTTGTGTTGTGGCCGAAACGTCGTGAGAATTATTTAATTGGTTTATTTTTATTATTTTATTATTTCCCTTCTAGGTGACTTTACCGAAAGAACCAAAAAGATGAATCCCTGCAGTCACGAAAGCTTTAAATCGAAATTTAACCGCCACTACGGGGTGGGATTCCACAAAACTTTAAGAGCTTTCAACAAACTCCTGGATAAGACGGCTCAGCTAATCGAGTCTCTCACCTTTCTGAAGGGTTGCCGCGACTCTAAGGTAGTACCAATCGCATTTACACTAACCTTTGGTGCTGTAACTTCTTCTAATGCTAAACGAATTCTGTCTAGAACTAGCTTAGCTCTTATCTCAGAGAAAATCAGACTTACGCGCACCGAACTAGATCAGTTAGACAAGACACTCTACAAATCACACTTATCTTTGACTGCAACAATGTCCACATCGGATTGGGAACATGTAGACAATATGACTGCCTCTTCAGCTGCCGCTATGTCGACCAAATGTAAGGACAACTTGATTTCCAAATTCAACCGCCTCTCAAACAAGAGACAGGACCCACACACTGAAAAGCTAGACGTTAACAAAGTCGTCATTAATCGCAGTAACAGTTCTATTTCTGATGGTCTGAAATCCGTTTTAGCTAAAGGACTCAACTTTGCAGTCACACCTAGACATATACCAGTTAATGATATAATTGCCCGAGTAGATGTGGCCCTCAAGGGCCTGGGTCACATCGCTGCAGACGTAGCTAGATCTGAAATCGCTGCAACCCTCAAAAACGCTAAGATGCCAGCTAGCAACATCAGCAAAGATGAACGTTTTGAATTAGCTCAATTAAAAAAGAGGGATGACATTGTCATCCTCTCAGCCGACTAAGGTAATGCCACTGTCATCATGGACAAAATAGAATACAACAACAAAATTCAAGAACTACTCAACGATGGCAGCTATACAAAAAGTAAAAAGAGACCCCACCAACAGCCTTGTCATCAAAACCAACAAACTAATTTCTGATTCAACCGCATTAATTGATCAAACCAAACAGTTCTCGTTGAAACCTTCTGCAGCCAGGCCACCAAGATTATATGGCTTGCCAAAGATACATAAAGAAGATACACCTATTTGTCCCATTGTCTCTACTATCAACTCCCCCACCTACAAACTGGCTCGTTTTTTGTCTGAAATCCTGCGGCCTTTCACTGGAAAAACCACCTCTGCGGTACTAAACTCTACTGACCTGGTATCGACAATCAAGGGAATTTCCCTGTCCCCAGACGATCTGCTTTTCAGTTTTGATGTGGTTTCCTTATTCACCAAAGTTCCTGTACCTGACACCATCGCAATCATTGAAGACTTGGTTCATAAAGGACTGAATACTGGGGTACCCCCCCTGGTGAGACACTGCTTAACCAATACATACTTCACCTGGAATGGAACTTTCTACAAACAAACTGAGGGCACCCCAATGGGCTCCCCCCTATCTCCGGTTGTAGCCAACGTGTTCATGGAGAAATTTGAGACTGACGCCTTCCAGACTGCCACTCTACGCCCGACCTTATGGAAGAGGTACGTAGATGACACTTTTGTCATCTGGCCACATGGCCGGCCTGCTCTAGACCAATTCCTCGACCACATCAATTCCCTACACCCAGCCATCAGATTCACCATGGAAGTCGAAAAAGATGGCAAGCTACCCTTTTTGGATGTCCTAATTAAAAGGAGACCTGATGGTTCAATGAGTCACTCTGTCTACAGGAAAGCCACCCAAACGGATGCTTACCTAAAACCGGATTCCCACCGCCATCCATCCCAGAAGAATTCCCTCATCAAGACTCTACACCATAGAGCCCAATGCATATCCGACCAGGAACACAGTGCCAGTGAACTCAAACACGTACGCCATGCTCTTAAGGCTAATGGTTACTCCGACTACACAATCCGCAAAGCCATCACTCCAACCATCAAGAAGTATCCTGTTGAGGAGCCTTTCAAAACCATCACCTTACCCTACATTGCTGGGGTCACAAAAAGATCTCCAAAATCCTGATTAAACACAAGATCCAGGTCCGATTCAACACAGTACATAAAGTCCGTGATCTGGTCCGGTCTGTAAAAGATGTGGTTCCAGACATACAGTACCCTGGCATCTACAAACTAAGTTGCCTCTGTGGTAGCAGTTACATTGGAGAAACCAAACGACATGTCTCGGACCACATCCATGAACATAAAGCAGACCTGAAACACGGTAGGACAAACACCTCAGCCGTGGCAGATCACTGTTACAATTCAGTGGGCTCACATGACATTGACTTCTCCAAGACAGAAGTTCTCTGCAAGCCATCTGGCTACCATGAGAGATTCGTTCATGATGCGATCCACATATACAAATGTAATGTAGTAACTCGGCGGGAGACGACTTCACGGGTAACACACTCTTTATTTTATCAAACTCGTTCACAGGTGACTAACACCTACTTTGTATCTCGGGTGACAAACACCCACTTAGTATCTCGGGTGACAGACACCCACTTAGCTACTTGGCGACTAACGCCCACTGAGCTACTCGGATGACCAACATCCACTTAGTATCTCGGGTGACAAACACCCACTTAGCTACTCGGCGACTAACGCCACTGAGCTACTCGGATGACCAACATCCACTTAGCTACTCGGCGACTAACGCCACTGAGCTACTCGGGACACTCCCTGCCCGGGGTATCCGTCTCGACTGTGGGTCCCCAGCCCGACCCACGGGGGCGTCGGACCCCGGGTCCCACAGCCTCGCCTCCGAGCCACACAGGGCCCCGGGTCCCCACAAGGACGGCGGGACTAGGGGTCTCGGGGCACTAGGTCTTCAGCTCCGTCTTCGGGTCTTCAACTGGGTAACTCTCCCCGAGTGCTCTCGCGCGTCCCCCTTTATACCCCACCTGCGGACGTCGCTGCGAGCACCCACTTATTCGACCAATCGCTGGGCGCTGGCTACGATCCTCTTTTCCCACATCTCATCGTGCCTCACCACCCACGCCGCGCCGCCCCGTCATCTGTCACTCCCGGCGCGCGCGTCCACACCACGCCCACAACGCGTGCCCAACCCCGCACCCCGCGCCGCCCCGTGATCCATCACTGTCACAGTCGGCGCACGTCAATACCACCACTACATCACCCCCTACCACATAGCTCGCAGCCGACCCGGCTGCTATAAAAATATACAAACCGCCCTGTGTGCCCCGTAACACAACCCAACAACAAGAACAACAACTAACGTAACAACACAACACGACGTGAACACTACCATCCGCAACCATCAACCAATGCCACCGCGACAATAGAACAATATATACAAACCGGCGAGTGACAATGGCAATGTGTATGCAAAAAGGAAAATAAATGGAAATTTTTTTTTTTCTTTCGACTCGTGCAGTGTCCCCTTCTTTTTCCGAGCGTCCCTACAACGGGACATTACCCCGGCAGAGGGGAACACCGGGCGAGCTCGGTGTAGAGAAAAAACGTCTTCATGAAAATTGTTGAGCCCTAGCCCGAGTCCGCCTTGCCGGTCCGTCGTACGGCACCAGACGCGGTTGAACGTCCGGTGGTGCCGGCGGTTCAGGAAGACATCGGCCAGGCATCGAGGACCCGTGCGTGCCCCGGGGTTCAGGCTCTCGACGGTCAGCAGCCGTCAAGCCCGAGGCACCTGGGGGTGGGTCAGGTGGAGACACGTGAGGATCAGCCTGCGACACCTCCCTCCCCGAGTCGACGGTCACATCACACGCCCAGTCGTCACGGCACAGAACGGGGTCACACGGTGCCGCATAGGGCTTCAGTCGGGAGGGGTGCACGTACCAACGGCGTTTCCCCCATTTAATCTGTATACTCTGGGGTCGTGCAACCCGCACAATTTCCACCGGTCCCCTCCAAGGTCTCAACAACTTGGGGGACGTAGCCAACGGTGCATGTGGACAATGCAGCCAGGCCTTATCGCCTGGTTTCCAATCATGCGTATGCACCCTCCTTTCATGCAATTTCTCGTTCGCAATTTGCCGCGACCGCGAATTCAACCTTGCCGCCTCCCGTGCTTCAGTCAATTTGGCGATATTAAATTTGATGTGGTCTGCCAATTTAGATTTTGCACGTGGCTGGGAAATCCCCAGTTGGACGTCCATGGCCGGATCGGCCTCCCGCCCATACATAAGAAAAAATGGGGAAAACCCCGTCGCCGCATGAGGGGCCATTCGATAGGCCGCGAGTACCCCCGGCACCTGTAAGTCCCAATCAACCTGATCGTCGCAGACCTGTTGGCACAACATAGACGTAATCGTCCTGTTCAGACGCTCAACCATCCCGTCAGTCTGCGGGTGGTAGGGGGAAGTACGCACTTTCTTTGTACCCAACAGGTCGCACACCTCGCGCAACAAAACGCTCGAAAAATTCTTTCCTTGATCCGTCAGCAAGCGTTCGGGGGCGCCCTTGTCCAAAACATAACCCTGGACAAAGGCGTCCGCCACCGCCGCAGCCGACTGGTTGGCGAGCGGCCATGCCATAGGCCATCGGGTGAAGTATTCCACGCCAACCAGCAGGAACCTATTTCCCCTTGGTGTAGCCGGAAAGGGCCCCAAGATGTCCAACGCTACCAATTCGTTTATACGCGAAACCTGAATGGATTGCAGCGGTGGATTAGCTGCCAATGGTGGCGGTTTCCTTTTGGCGCACCCTACGCATCCCTTAAGAATATTCGCCACGTCGTTACCCATCCCCGGCCAATAATAGTCTCGCTGGATTAGGGCGAGCGTTTTGTGAAACCCCAGATGCATGAGCCGTTCATGAGCTGCCAGAACAACCCTACCCCGCATAGCAACAGGCACAACGAGCACGTGACGCCGGGACATGTTGTCCCACTTCATCAAAAGGCCCTGTCTGCACACCCAGGAACCGACCCGCGCCTCCCCTACCTCGGGAGCGCCAACTTTCCGACGTAGCGTAAGTAGGGAGCTGTCGGACATCTGGAGGCGGCCCCACTCAATGAGGGGCAACGACAACAGCGAATCCCTCCCCGTGTGGGCGTCCTCTCCCGGGGTGTCAGTGGCGGCGAGCGCAACTCCCGGGGTGCCGGCGACCGGGGGTTTGCACCGCGCCGATCCCAACAAACATGTGCAGTCCGTGCACGGAGGCAACCGCGACAAGGCGTCCGCATTTGAGTGTCGCAACCCCTTGCGGTAAATCGTCGTGAATTGGTAGTCTTGAAGGACCTCCAACCATCGGGACAATTGGCCCGATGGCTGTGCCACGCGCATAGCGTATTGTAGAGCCGCATGGTCCGTACGGACCGTAAAATGACGGCCGTAAAGATACGGCCTGAATTGCTGTGTAAAAACCACAATGGCTAACAATTCACGACGAGTTACGCAATAGCGTTGTTCGGCGGGGGAAAGAACTCTACTACCGTAGGCGACCACCCGTTCAACCCCCCCGACCACCTGTGAGAGCACCCCCCCGATACCCGTATTGCTGGCGTCCGTGTCAAGCAAAAACGGTTGTGTGAAATCGGGGTAACACAAGGGGGGAGCCTGCACCAAGGCGTCACGGAGGGAGCAGAACGCAGCCTCCTCTTCCGCCCCCCAGTGAAACCTCACACCCTTAGCCGTCAAAGCGTGCAGGGGCTTGGCTATGGTGGCAAATTGCTTGACAAAACGACGGTAATAGGAGGCGAAACCAATGAAACTACGAACCTCCGTGACCGAGGTTGGCGTTGGCCATGAGCTGACGCAATGCGTCTTAGCAGGGTCCGTCGAGATCCCTGAACGACTCACGATATGGCCCAAATACCTGACCGATTCCCGAAGCAGAAAACATTTAGCCGGTTTAAATTTAAGCTTAGCGGAACGCATCCTGAGGAACACCGCTCTCAGTCGCTGGAGGTGCTCCTCGAAAGTCCGACTAAAGACGATGATATCGTCGAGATAAATCAAACAGGTATCCCATTGGAGGCCCGACAAAACCAATTCCATGAGTCTCTGGAACGTGGCGGGAGCGGAATGTAAGCCCATGGGCAAACGGTTGAATTCAAATAGGCCCCCAGGTGTCCGGAAAGCAGTTTTAGGTTTAGACTCGTTATCGAGTGGCAATTGCCAAAATCCAGAAAGCAGATCGAGTGTGGAAAAAAACTGCGCTCCCGCCAAGGCGTCCAGCGACTCATCCATCCTGGGGAGCGGATACGCATCCGCCATCGAGATTTTGTTTAAGCGGCGGAAATCGACACAAAACCGCAAGGACCCGTCCTGTTTCTTTACTAGGACAATAGGAGCACCCCACGGACTAGAAGAGGGCGAAATGATATCGGCCGCCAACATATCATTAACCGCCGATTGCACATGTTCCTTCTCGGCTGGGCTGAGCCGGAAGGGATTCTGACGAATAGGGGCCGCGTCCCCTGTAGCTATGTGGTGGCGCAACAGGTCAGTGCAACCGATATCGTACTTATGTTTGCTGAACACGTCAGCAAACTTGATTAGCAAACCCCTCAATGCTCCCAATTGCACCTCGGACAAGTTAGCAGAACCGGCACACAACGAGTCCAACCACTCAGTCCCCTCATCACTTGGAGGATGCGACTTAACAGTGAAATCCGCTTGAGCCACGAGCCGTTCCTCAACGGGTAGCGGCGCGGCGTGAGCCAGCACCGTTCCCTGCGCAATTACGGCCGGCCGCGACCCCGTATTCAGGACCATTACGAACGGCTCACTGTCCCCTCTCACCATGGTTTGAGCAACCGCTAAGTCGAGGCCCCTACTGGCTCTGTTAGACGGCCCCAACAGCACCCCCTGTGCCTCCGCACCCACCTCGAGTGGCTTCCTGAACCGAAGGGGTACTAACATTTGCGATCCCGGGGGCACCCGTACAGTGTGAGTCGCCAGCGCCTGCACCATCGCACAAACCGTGCGCATTTTGGTAGGGCTCGACAAGAACGCAACCCGCCGACCTGACGGTAGCTCTATGCAGGCCTGATCTATAAGAATTTTGATGGGCATTTTGGACAAAAAGTCCGTACCTAGCAAACAGGGAACGGCCAGCGATGATGATACGAAAATAGGGCCCGCCAATTTGATGTCACCAATGCAAATAGTCGCCCGAATCTGGCCGATGATCCCCAGGGATCCCCCATTCGCCGCATAAAATGACACGTCTACTGGCAGAAGGGGTCTACTTTGGACGGGAAGAATGTTATAAATAAGGTCCGAGATGATGGTGGCCGACGCACCCGTGTCAACAAGCACCCGGACCTCAACCCCGTCAATGAACCCCGTTACCACGGACGACCCGGCCGACGCGGCCACGATCCTGTGGGCCAATTCGGACCACTCGACTGCTTGCGGGCCGCGTACGGACCCCCCTCGCCGAAATGAACCCCCGGCACCCAGCCGCGAACCCCCCACCGCGAAGCGGCGACCCGAACGTGCCGTGTTTGTGGACCGAACGTGTGAGGTGCCGCAACTTGCCGGGTTTTGTTGGGATGACTTGTGGCCCTGGTCGTCGTCCCGACGTGGTCCTGTGGCGCGCTGACGCGGGGCCCGGCACCCGGCTGCGACGTGACCCCGAAGGCCGCAGTTGTAGCAGACGACGGACGTCGTAGGTTTCGGTTGCTCCAGCTTGCGGGGCGAACGTGTGGGCGAACGACCTCCCGTTCTCCACTCCCCCGGACGCGATGCAGCGAAGGCCTGCTCCTGCACCGCAGCTGGCTGAGGTTCGGCGATCGTGGCGGCCAGTGCCGCGTTCCCCGCCCATTTGCAGACGACCCCCGGCTTGCGTTTGAGGACCTCGTACGCGTGAATGCTCATGGCGATCGCCAGGGAGCAGATATCCATCTCGTCCGCCACGTTGATGGGGACCCCCAACTCGTGGGCCAACACCAGCAGCTGCTCCGTCACCATGGCGTCCTTCCCCTCCTTATCCATGCGGGGAAAAGCTGCGTCCGCCAAGGCGAGTAGTGCCGTGCGGTAGGCGAGCGTCGTTTCTCCAGCCACCTTCCGCCGATCGTAGAACTGGTGGCGACACGTGGAGGGCGGCCCGAACACCTTCGCCATCAGGTGTAGTGCGGCCTGGAGCGTAGAGCGGGACGACCTTGCAGCAGATGTGAAGGCTGCAAGCGCGTCGTCGTCAAGCATCGCTGGCAACGCACGCAGGGCAGTGGTGTCGGACCCCCCCGACATCTCCTGATGAGCGAGGAACCTTCGTTGGAAGGCTCCCCAGTCGCCCCCATCCGCCTTGAACGCCGACAGCGCGGGCAATCTTTGCTGGAGGACCCGATCGTCGTCGACGTCGGAGAGATTTTCCCGCGCTCCGCTGTAGTTGTGTAAAATGTCGGCTCGGTTGTCAGGCGCAAAATGGAGGGCTCCGGCGCGCGCTGATGACGTGGGCTGCGCTGCGCGGAGGTGTCCGGCCACGTGGCGTCCGTCTTTCCCGCCAATCGGTGGCGGCCCCCCAAAAACGGCGGCAACTTCCAGACTTTTGGCGCGAAGCGCCTTTTGGCGGGAATCCTCCAACGTCGCTTCCTCCACGACCCCCGCAGCCGTTTTTCCGCTCGCCGGAACGGAGATGTCGGCCAAGACCGCGGCGGCGGCGAGTAGCAACTCCGCCAACCGGGAGTGCGCGTCCTGGAGGCTGGTGTCGGAGGCAAGCGGAGCGTCGGCCATCACCGCGAAGTGCTGCATCGGCGGCAACTCCTCGTCCTCTACTCCCGAGGTCGGTGTCCCCGGTACGCCGTCGTCGTCCCGACCTCGCTCGTGGGTACGGGTAGTCTTCCTTGTGTCCATACTTCTTGAAGACAGGTTTACTTCTGACGCCAGTTGTAATGTAGTAACTCGGCGGGAGACGACTTCACGGGTAACACACTCTTTATTTTATCAAACTCGTTCACAGGTGACTAACACCTACTTTGTATCTCGGGTGACAAACACCCACTTAGTATCTCGGGTGACAGACACCCACTTAGCTACTTGGCGACTAACGCCCACTGAGCTACTCGGATGACCAACATCCACTTAGTATCTCGGGTGACAAACACCCACTTAGCTACTCGGCGACTAACGCCACTGAGCTACTCGGATGACCAACATCCACTTAGCTACTCGGCGACTAACGCCACTGAGCTACTCGGGACACTCCCTGCCCGGGGTATCCGTCTCGACTGTGGGTCCCCAGCCCGACCCACGGGGGCGTCGGACCCCGGGTCCCACAGCCTCGCCTCCGAGCCACACAGGGCCCCGGGTCCCCACAAGGACGGCGGGACTAGGGGTCTCGGGGCACTAGGTCTTCAGCTCCGTCTTCGGGTCTTCAACTGGGTAACTCTCCCCGAGTGCTCTCGCGCGTCCCCCTTTATACCCCACCTGCGGACGTCGCTGCGAGCACCCACTTATTCGACCAATCGCTGGGCGCTGGCTACGATCCTCTTTTCCCACATCTCATCGTGCCTCACCACCCACGCCGCGCCGCCCCGTCATCTGTCACTCCCGGAGCGCGCGTCCACACCACGCCCACAACGCGTGCCCAACCCCGCACCCCGCGCCGCCCCGTGATCCATCACTGTCACAGTCGGCGCACGTCAATACCATCACTACACAAACACAGAGACAATTTCAACCGAGAAGATGGATTCTGGCTCAGCAATCATTGGAAGGACGTAATAAACCATTTCGGATCTTAACTGATTGTGTTCACGTTTACGTTGACTTTCAGACCGCAGTCCACTCACTGGCATGACTATATATCTTGTATTCTCCGCAGGGAATGGATTCTTTGCTCCGCTGCAAGTCTCCTACTATCACTCTCCCATTGACATATTTCGTTGCTTCCTCTTAGTATCTTTCACTCGACGGTCAACGGGATAGTGTATAGCAGATTGTATAATAATTAATAGTATAAAATTGTAATGTTTAATACAATGTATAAGGCAATATATAGTATCGTAATTGTATGGTGAATATACAGCAGTGTGATATACAGTAGGGTGGATAGAATAATACATAGTGTAATATTACACTATGTATTATTCTAAGGTATAGGGTGGTGTATAGTAATACAGTATATAATTTAGTGTTGGGGTTGTCTATGGCAGCATATAGTACGGGGTAGACCCGTGTGATGTAAGGAAAAAAGTTTAGCTGGAAGCATATTATATTTTTTGCGAAATAGAATTGTAATGTATTACTTACTGTTAGTAGCTCAGCTTATTGGAGAGTATATTTAGTATACTGATGATACTATGTAGTTTATACTTTAGGTTTTTTTACGTGGTTGTTTAGTTACTGCAGCTACATACTATTAACATTCCTTCCCTTTCGATTTAAAGCTTTCGTGACTGCAGGGATTCATCTTCTTGGTTCTTTCGGTAAAGTCAGGTAGAAGGGAAATAATAAAATAATAAAAATAAAACTTAATAAAATAATTCTCACGACGTTTCAGCCACAACGCAAGCAGCCGTCCTCAGATGAAAATCAGGTCTGTCGAGGCGACAGACCTGATTTTCAGGGGAGAGCTATCAATTCATTGTGATAGTCGCACTATCTCATGGATAGGAACGGGCGGGTAATGTTCATAATAATACTAATTGACATAAGGTGCAATTCATCCAGGGATATCAGTGCGTCATGCAAGAAGTTAGGAAATATGAACACTCTGAGGTCCGGAGTCCACTGGTCATACATGGGAAGTGTAGGCCAGAAGAACACGTCTTTAGAGATGACAGGGCCACTTTAGAAACATGTGTGTTAAATAAGAGTGATTTGTCAATTAATGCGCAAATGTTATTAACCGCTTTCATGGGACAAGTGTGTTCATTTCCAGTTTAAATGCCTCACAGAACACCAGCTGTTCTGGGGATCTGATGAGTAAAATATTGGTTTCGGTTATTTTGAGGTGTAGGTAGTTCTGGTTCAACCATGGCTTTATTAATGATAGTGAAGTGGTGATCCGTGAGTCGACTGTAGTGGATGGGGGAGAGGTGGAGATATATCTGTGTCGTCTGCATAACAATTATACATCAGTTCAAGGTGTTTTAAGCAGTGAACCCAGAGGTGTTCGGTGTTGTATATGTTGGGTATCAAAATTTTGATGTGTTGTATGCGTGCGTGGGTGAAATTATTATGTTGTATATGTGGGTTATGAATATTCAGTGAAAATAATAATAATCAAATGAAATTTGGCCAAATGTGTAATTATCCGGTAATATGTTAATTTATGTAATTATGCACATTTAGTTATGCCAATTCGAGAGGTAATCGTAGTAATTATGCGAGTGGTGTAATTATGATAATGCAAGTCGTTATGATAACCAGACCCCGCCTCGGTGACGAGGGTGGGTTATCGATCGGAATAAGGCAATTAATCGTATGCAGTTATGCAGGTGTGGTGTAAGTATGCAAGATTAACTTAGATTAACTCGGCATCGTTATCTAGGTTCGTCTTATTCTCGCTTATTTTAGGTCCCCGGTTCGCCCCGTTATCGCTTTAACATTTACTGAGTATGTGTTAGTGTGTTTATTAAGGTCACCAAGTTCAGATCTCAACGCAGAAGCAGACCTTATGCATAGTTTCCAGGAAAGAATCACACAACCACTTCTGTATTAATCAATTTATTACTAATTCAACTTCAACTATGATATAGTATGCGAACTCTCAATCCCGGAACGTCAATACGGCATCAATACAGTATCATCAACGATTGTCTGATTTCACTTGACAACGGCACATAGATCCCGCATAACGCGATGGTTGTTAGTGAGAGAGAGAGTCGTTAAAACATGCAAATACTATGCTAAGAAAACCTTAACGTTAATGAATGATTATACTTGAAAGATTATACGGCGATAAAAACACAATCAAGACAGTTATTATTCTTAAAGGCACCAATCTCAACAGATACATCGGCAGGTTATCTGACAACAGAATGGCTCGGAGTAAGGGCCTGCGACGATGCTCCTTTTCCGAAGATCGTTATCTTATATCAAATTTACTAATTGGGGACCAGATCACCTGATAAGGATCTGGTGGGCCACCACTCCCCACGTGAGCGTGGCTCGGCGGAAGGAGGTGCCAAGAATCAATTCGTATTGATGGATCTGTTGGGAATTTATGCGATTAAGAGTACAGCCCACTACATATTAAAGATAAAAATTACGAATACTCTTATAAACGACGGATGGCCATCACTCGGTCTCGAGTGTTTCTTCACAGCCACGGATGGCTTATGGGTTCGAGTGTGTTTGAGTGGTAAGAGTGGTCTTGAATAGACAATGTTCGGAGTCGGTTCTTTATGTCAAACAGACGCCTGGTGGTCGTGTGGTGAGGGGGCGGTGCGCGTCATACGTATCAATCGCTCCCCTGTCGCGGTGAACTTGGTTGGATGCCTGTTGATACGCTGTCGTAGTTCGGAACCCGGTCGGTAAGTGGCGCCCACAGCTCGCTCGCAGCGCGCAGTGTTGGGTCGTCGCCTCGTCGCCAAACCGCGATTGTCAGCTGCAGAGACCTCTGACGCGGCAGAGGTTGACCCACGCAGGCCGAGTTGAGCTGTCAAGCGGGTCTTGCCCGCCTGCAGAGGAGATGGGGAGCCGCTTGAGTCGAGCCCCGAGAGCCGGCTGAACTCGGCTGAGTCCCAGAAGCTGAAGAGTCGAGCCGACCCGTTGGTCGCAGCTCGCTCCTGAGTCGACCCGCTCGGTCGAGCTGAAGATGAGTCGAGCCGACCCGCTGGTCGCAGCTCGCTCCTGAGTCGACCCGCTGGTCGAACTCCTGAGCCGACCCACTGGTCGAACTCGGCTGATGAGTTGACACTCCTGGTCGAACTGATTTCCAATGCTCAGGGTCCTTTCTTTTATGCCGAAAAATCCCTTTGGGTCCTGCCCACAAGGTGGGGTTTCTTTCGATTTTTGCTGTGTCAGGATCTGTCCGTAGGTAGGTGTGTCCATGTGTGTGTCCGTACGTCCGTGTCCTTGTGTGCATCACCCACGGTATATTCCGTTGTCATACTCCCTCCATAAAATCCATGAGCAAACAATCAGATGTTACAAATTGCCTCGAAGTCGTCTCTCTGTCTGGGTGCAATATTATCTCTTGTCTGGCCTTCTTCATGAACCAAAACACAGACGTTACAAATCGTCTCACAGGCGCCTCTGTCCGTGTTGCACGACCTGGAGGGAGGGGCACACTCCCTCCGACCCTCACAGACGCACACAGACATGGTTAAAAAGTTTTAAATTAACATTTGTCCCTTACCATTTCCCAGTTATGATTCTGTATGTAGCCTAAGGTGTGTCGTTTCCCATCGTGGTGCTTGACCCAAGTGGAGGTGCCTCCCCGAGCACATACACACTCCCATCCCGCTCTGCGGGGATACAAAGACGGCCGGGATCTCCCTTTCTCTCCGACCCTGGGTTTAACATCGCTCTTTTATTATGTATTTTATTTCGACCTAGTGGTGATTTATCCCGCTATCCTGGCTTTTCATAAGTTTTACTTTTGTCTTTCATGCATAGGCTTATTATTATTAATTTATTTCCGATATCTTAGGTTAAGGGGTAAGTTTCTTGATCCTAGGAATTCGTATTCCTTGGTGTCTGCATGGTTATATAAGCGGAATATAGTTGACGGTGAATAGCGTTAACATTGATGTTATGTACGATATTATGTATTGTGATGTCTTTAACTTAACTTGTTGGTCGGCTTTACTGACATGAAGTTGTATTTCATAGCCTCGCAGTCTTTGCCTCACTCTGTCTCTGCTCGCCGTTGTTGTTGCTGTCCAGCTGACGCCGTTAACTCAAGGCCTCATTAATTTCCGTCACTCCTTGTAGGTGAGGGCGGTTGAACCTTGGAGTCAGTTCTGGTTTTTGTCTGCTTGCTTTTTCTGATGTCCCCTGACCCCGGGAGTTATTATTCCTACTTTTATGGCCTGTCGAAGCCCGACTCGCTGTTGCTGGCTGGTGGGTCGCTGGGTTGGTGTGTGGTGTGTTCCCGGTTTTTTTGCTTACGTTTGCAGTTCGCCGTGCTCTTAATTTCCTTCCCTCTTCAACCTTATATCGACTATTCGCTCCTGTCTGGGTGTGATTCAATTTTGACTTAGGAAAGTTCTGATTGTCATATGCTTTGGGTCGAGTTGTATATTAAAGTATGGAAATAACATTTCATATTGACTTAATGATGGTGATGGTTCAGTAGGCGTAACTTGTGGCCTGGTTTAATTGGAGTGGGTGTGAATATCAATAACTTTAGCCTATCCTGTTGTTAAATTCCGACTTTAACGTTACTTTAATAGCAATACAGAATAATTGAGCTTTTCGTCTTAACTAGGCGAACGCGAACTTCTGGTGACCCCTGCAGCCTCGCCGTTCAGCTGAGCCTGCAGCCTTGAGAAAGGCACAACACCCTTATTCTCGTCTCACTGTGGTCATCCAACCTTCTGCTCTGGGAGTGTTATTCTTAATTTCAGGTCAAAGGCCCCCTCACGTTCAGACGCGCAGGTTGTTAATCAGCTCCCTCCCCTGTGTACACAACCTTGAGCTGACCCACTTCGTTTGACCACTCACCCTGGATTTATCTTCCTTGAGGCAAGGTTGCGAATTCTGTCATCCCAGCCCTCCTCCAGTTCATCACTTAACAACACCTGGTGTTTTGCAGTTTGCTGCGCTTTGGGGTGTTTTCATTCATTATATATCAATGATGGAAGAAGGCTTAGAATACAACATCGGTAAATATTGAAAACAGGGATCCAAGGACGGAGCCCTGCGGGACCATACAGGACTGGTTCAACGGTTGATGTGAGATCACTTTGCAAATCATTCGGTTTAGAAACCAAATCAAGGCTGAGCCATACATTTCCATAAATGATTCAAGGTGATGGAGTGAAAATTTGATGATTGATGGAATCAAATGCGGCACTAAGATGAATGACTAGTGCAGGTTTTTCAATCTTACATTTTTTACAAATCTATATTGAAAACTAATTTCTGTAGAACAGCTTTTTGTGTTTTGTTTGTTGTCCTTCACCCACACTTCCGATTAGCACGGTTGGCTATTGTGCGACAAACGTTAAACATACGTAGTGAGTTCCTTGTCGGAAAACTGAAGGAGGTAATTCGCTATTTGAACCAATGCTGTATCCATGCTGTGGCCCACTCAGAAGCCGGATTAAAAACGGTCTACAGCGCATTCAATGACTTTTAGTAGGATTGGGGGATTGAAGGTTAGAGCACCCAGATCTAAAAACATAATTATATCATAGAAAACTTGCATACCATCACAGATGTATTACATTCAAAATTAAATCCTATTTATTTAGAGGTTAATTATTTGGAAAAAGAAATTGACATTAGTTATCACTATACAGAAGTGTATGCTAATTTATAGAACGTTATTAAAGCATGAGCAATGCTTTAAACGTCAGCGTATGAGTCTAGGCAACACTGGGTTTGCATTTGCTTAAAAGCCATGTTTGATTTTGCTGTTGTATGAATTAATGTTGTTTTATTGACATATCACTCAATTTGCTAGTTTTATATGCAACAAGAAAAGTACAGAGTGTGGCAGGGAGGTGTGAGTTCTTGGCTATTGTCAGCTCGTCCCATATAAGATAAACTCTGGAGGGTTGCAGGCAAGGCTGACGAGTCAGATGCCTTCTACAGCCTCCAGTCCGAGCTAAAGTGGCCCCTCAGGATAGCTTCATCCAAAGGGTGATTTCCTTTTTATTTTTCAAGAACCCAATACACAACGCAAACATTAAAGAGGGAAACAATGTCACGAGCGTGCAACAAACTCGGAGCATAACTTCCTCAATATAATGTATCAACTGGAGGCACTTGGGCTCACTGGCCCTACCACCATATGGGCAATGATAGGGAGCAGCAGATTTGCAGGAGGAGGGAATAAGAGGGATGAAGGGAGGGGGGTAATGTAACCAAACAAAACAAAAAATAAAATATAATAAATGCGATGCCCGAGTTTATCATTCTTGTTTTTTCCCCCTACGATCAATGGTCATCATATATACAGAAATTGTGTTAGTGTCGCGAGACCATCCCCTCACCCTGGCCCCCATTATTCTGGCTATTCATGTTGTGTTCAGCAGATATGGGGGTCTGTTGTATATATAGGCCTTTTCCCAAAAATGTATATTAAGAATAATTCTGCCAATATTTTTAAAATAATAATCAATCGGGTGTAGCATGGGGCATGAAAGGGTGAGGCACACTCCCACCCCTCACACCCCAGCTGCCTTGCCACATTAAAGCAACTGGAGGGAAGAAGTCATAAAGAGCTATTAAATAATAAACTCCGGGGCAAAGGGAGGTTAATTAAAATCTGGGAAATCTCCAAATTGTCAAAGCACCATATTGTAATAAAGGACTCGTTCCTGGGTCTGTCTCCGTTGTCCTTTATTCGGGTTCTTACACTTTTCCCGCACGGCCCTCGCTCAGAGCTCTCCCCTTGGCAGCTCCATAGCTGCCCTCGCTCCCGTAGCCTCCACACCTCTGCAGCTCCGCTGCAGATCTCCTGTGCAGCCCTCCGGCTGCTCTCACAGCAGCTCCACCGCTGCTCCCCGTTCCTCCGTGCTTGGTCACCGCTGGCTGGCGGTGCCGAGTCTTACCGTGTGTGGCGATCTCGCCACTCTCCAACGTTCGCCCTGCATGGCCTCTGTGGCGATCTCGCCACTCTCTGTCTCTATCCCCAACTCCCTCTTCCACCCCGCTGGCTGGCGCCGTCATGAGCCCCTCAGCCACCAGGCTGAGGCACGGCGACCACCCAACGTGTTCTCCACTCTTCACTCCCCTGACTGACCCAGATGTCTTCCTGTCTCCCCGCTATACCATCACCCCCCACGTGACCCTGACTCCTCCCTCTCGGATTGTCACATCCGGCCCGCCCATTTACGCCCGCATTACACCACCCTCCCCCATAGAGAAAATTCCAGCCGTCCTCGGCTGAAACAGAACAAAATAATGCGGGCGAAGGCATCACAACCAGGAGTCCCCCAGACACAACGGAGATTATAACAACAACACAAGTAACGAAAGGGGAGGGATCAGGAACCGGAACAGAACAACAAGAATAATAATGGCACAAAGCACAACAACGGCAACCGACACGCAAGAATGGCACACGCGCACAACCCAGAATGTGGTGTCTTAGAGCGTGTCCATGTTGTTGTTCCATCCGCTCGGCTCAAGTCCAACATCAAAGAGCAAGTGGTAGAGCAGAATGACGAACGGGCGCTCAATTGCTCCTTTAAGTCCTCATCCAGCTAGCACACCAGGTAACACCCAGTGTGGCAGGCGCCGAAGATCTGTGACGAGAAGGAGAATCCAATCCCCTGAGGCACAGCACACCAACGCACATCCGCATGTCGTACACGACAGCCACCCGGCCCCAGGGTAGTGGAGATGATGTAATTCCGGCCCGTTTAAGAAAACCCCAATAATTACCCAAAATAAACGCGATGGATGCCCCAGTATTTACATTTTAACAACAATATTATTTACACGTGACAACAACAACAAAAAAAAATTCCTGCTCTTGCCCACCAGCAGTCCTCCCTTGAGGACCAGCACAGACATCACACGTACACAGCATGTACCCACGGTCACTCTCAACAAAACCCCTAGTCACACACCCTCGCGTGGAGAGAGCCACGCTCCCTAGCGGTAACGTTTAACTCGCCCTAACCCTCACCGTGGTCGTCAAACCACAGCAACATCCACTGATCATACTCTCGGCTAGTGCAATTTCGGGGATGAGCAGCAACTCGGCCATGCTCCTCCGCGCCTGCATCGGCTTCTTCGTCCGACGACGACGAACTCCCTCCAACCACGGATTCTGCTGGGGTGGTGGAGGAGAGCCCTGCTGAGGCGAGCACGGGGACGGGAGTGGAGGATGTCGGCGCGGTGGCGGGTCCGTCGACATCATCGGACGCTGATCAAAGATGGCAAGAGATGGCGGTACAACTGGAGGCACTAAAGGACGTCCTGACGCATTTATGCCATCTCGTCGCGCCAGGGACGATGGAGGACGCAGTTGGTGCTCCGCGGGCCGCCACGTTGCCTGCCCTGCCGCCGCCATTGGCCACGCGGCAAGAAGCTGCCATCTTGCGTGCTCCGCGGCGCCAAACCGCCATCTTGGCCACGCCGCGGGCCGACGCCATTTTGAATTTGCCACCACAACCACCACCATTGGAAGACGGCGGGAAGAGGAGTCGGAGTCGCCACCTTACCACAGTTAAAGAATTTTCCATCGGTGGGGACTGGAGCGCTTTCGCCTGCCGCTTCTTGGCGGCGGTACGCACAGCAAGATGGACCGATGCTGAGGCTTTGGAGGTGTTGCCGACTCTCCTGGACGACGAATCTGTCCGATTTTTCCGTTCCATAACGACCGATAAGAAGGCAACTTTACGTGGTGTTTTTCAAGAAATGGCCGACGCTTATGAGCCACCAGATGATGCGCATCGGCGATTCGCTCAACGACAACGAGCACCAGAGGAGTCGCCCGTGGCGTTCAGGGGTGCGGTGCTGGAGCTGGCCATGGCAGCTTATCCTGAGACGCCACAGGACCTGCTCGAGCCTCTCATATTAGGGAAAATGTTGGAGCTGTCTCGGGATCTAGGGATCCCCATGCCTGTGTGTGGGCATGAGAAACTAACTTCCCGGACGGCTGCTAAGTGTCTCGATGCGCAATTCAATCTCCGTCGCTGGAAGCAAGTGACGGCGTAGACGGGGGGGCCCGTCAAAGAAGGGGATGCGCTGGGGTGGAACCCTGCGCAGGCTGTCTACGTTCCGGATGACCGGGGCCCTCAACAGCTGACGGCCGCCTCCGCTCCATGGACGGGACACGGCGGGCCGAGGCCGCGCGCTGCGCTACCGGAACGGGGCCGTCGGGAGGCAAGGCCTGCGCTTCGGCGCAACGATGCCGAATGTTTCCGCTGCGGGCGTAGGGGCCACTACGCCAGAGACTGCTGGGCCCGCTTCCCGGCTCCGCCGCAGCAGGAGGCCTCGGTACCGGACAAGCCGACTAAAGATCCTCCGAAACAGGCATGTCGGCACGCACCAGACACCCGGCAAGGCTTTACACCTCACCCATCACCTTCGTTGCGCGATCCTAATGTTGTTGGTAAAGAAAGCCCTTCGACGGGGCCTTGTCGCTCGGTCACGCAGTGGCGCAAGTTGGCACGGAGAGTCGTCGCGGCCGCTACGGGTTCGTCCACTGTACCGGGGTCTATACAAGGGGTGGACGTACGCATTTTGGTCGACTCCGGCGCGTCTGCGACTATTATTTCGGATGTCATTTTCCATCTGTTGGGCATCCCGCCGGGGGCTGTGCGTCCGGTTTATGGGTCGTGCGTCGCTGCGAACGGGGGTAGAATGGGTATCGTGGGCCAGGTGGATGCTAAGATATCTATTGGGGATGTGTCGGCCTCGGGCGTTGTGTTAATATCGAGATCTTTGGCGGTTCCTTGTTTGTTAGGCACCGATTTTTTGGCTAAGATGCCCATTTTGATCAAAATCAATGAGAATTGTATTGAACTGCCGGGGGGCCGTCAAATCTCGTTTCTGCCGTCGCCCTGGGGGCGACCTGCTTCGGCCGTACAAGTGCAGGCGCTGTCCGTCGCATCTGTGGACATCCCACCTGGTACACAGATGCTTATACCCTTGCGGTATCGGAAGCCCCTGCCTGATCGGCTAGGAGCAGTAGGGGTCTTGTTGTCACCGTCCGCCATGATAACAACCGGGTTGGCGTTAGTGGGGGCACAGACCATCGTCCGGCCGGATCAATTACCGTTTTTACAGGTGCTTAATGCGGGGGGGGAAAACGTCCGTGTTCCGGCCGGTACGGTTGTGGCACATGCCACTACGGCGTTTGCGACGCATGATTGTCCGCATAGCCGGGGAGTGGTTGCTGGGGTTTCCGAGCCAAGGGGTTCGGATAATCGTTGGGTTGCTGACTTATGTGACGGAAATTCTTCCCTGTCCATGGAGCAACGTGGTGCGCTGCGTAAATTGTTGTTGACATATTCCGATGTGTTCAGCTCCGATGATTTGGATTTGGGCCGCACATCGTTGCTTTACCATCACATTGAGACGGGCGATGCTGCCCCTATTCGATTAAATTCGCATCGGATGAGTCCTGCGGAGCGAGAACACGTGCGGGGGGCAGTGGAAGACATGTTGGCTGCGGACATTATATCGCCATCTAACAGCCCATGGGGCGCTCCGGTCGTCTTGGTTAAGAAAAAGGATGGCAAATTGCGATTTTGTGTTGATTTCCAATAGCACAGCAGACTCTCCGTCCATCCTCAACACACACACACTAATTGACACCGAGCAACAAGCAGATAGCGCGTTCATCGTCAACACACACACATACACACAGCCCGAACCGCGCTCCGCACACTCGAGACATGAGAAAAATCGCCCCCCGGCCCTCGAAAGATGGGTGAGGTGTGTGTTAAGGCCGGGTGCGTATCGTTACGACTCGCCCGGGGCTGCAGCAAGCAGAGGACAGCAGGGTGGTAACTTGAGACGCCTCGCAGAACTCGAACGATGACTTGACTGCTCCGTTGTCTCGCACCCGAGCCAGGACGGGAGAGGTCCCGCCCCAGCAGCTGCAGCGTCGTCGTCCTCTCCTCGCAGATCCTCGTCGCAAAACAGCAGCTCACAGCAGGCTGCTCTCCCCGCGGCACCTCCAGATGGCAGCGCAAGGCTGCCTCTCCGCCGCGATGTTGAAGATGGCGGCGTTTCCCCGGCGCGGTGAAGACAAGATGGCGGCTTCCCGCCGTTTCTCCCCTGCCACGCCCAAGATGGCGTCTTCGTGCCGCGTGGCAGATGGCGCTGGCAGCGCAGGCAGACCACCATCGGCTCTCCTCACCGCCGTCCTCGGCGTGGTGAGCTCACACAGTTGCGCCAGCTCGATTTTCAAGGTCTCCAGCTGTGCCGCCATCTGTCTCAATCGTAAGTCTGATGATGTAGCAGATGATGGCGCAGGCATATTCTTTCTTCTGAGCTGTCTTGACATGCCGTTTCACTTCTGACACCACTGTAATAAAGGACTCGTTCCTGGGTCTGTCTCCGTTGTCCTTTATTCGGGTTCTTACACTTTTCCCGCACGGCCCTCGCTCAGAGCTCTCCCCTTGGCAGCTCGATAGCTGCCCTCGCTCCCGTAGCCTCCACACCTCTGCAGCTCCCCTGCAGATCTCCAGTGCAGCCCTCCGGCTGCTCTCACAGCAGCTCCACCGCTGCTCCCCGTTCCTCCGTGCTCGGTCACCGCTGGCTGGCGGTGCCGAGTCTTACCGTGTGTAGCGATCTCGCCACTCTCCAACATTCGCCCTGCGTGGCCTCTGTGGCAATCTCGCCACTCTCCAACCTCAGCCCTGCGTGGCCTCTGTGGCGATCTCGCCACTCTCCAACCTCAGCCCTGCGTGGCCTCTGTGGCGATCTCGCTACTCTCTGTCTCTATCCCCAACTCTCTCTTCCACCTCGCTGGCTGGCGCCGTCATGAGCCCCTCAGCCACCAGGCTGAGGCACGGCGACCACCCAACGTGTTCTTCACTCCCCCGACTGACCCCGCTATACCATCTCCCCCCACGTGACCCTGACTCCTCCCTCTCGGATCGTCACATCCGGCCCGCCCATTTACGCCCGCATTACAATATGACACGACCTCCACGGACGTTTTGGACAGTTCACAAACAAATCTCCAGACTCGCTGGCTGCGGGAAGAACAGCCTGGTCTCAAATTGAAACTTGCTGACACGGTCATTGTGTAATAAAGGACTCTGCAGGCGATGTAAGTCTCTGTTCGTCCTTTATTTGGGTTCTTGTCCTCCGCACCCCGCTGGCCTCCTCCTCGGACCAGCGTCGTCTCTCATGCGCCCCGCGCACTCCCTTCCTCCTCAGCTCCTCCACTCGTCCTTCACCCCGCTGGTCCTGACAAGGGACCAGCGTCTCCTCCCCCGTGCCACGCACGGCCTGCTAGCCCCTCCGCTAGCCCCGTGCACCCCGCACGCTCCGCTAGCCACTCCGCTAGCCCCATGCACCCCGCACACTCCGCTAGCCACTCCGCTAGCCCCGTGCTCCCCGCACGCTCCGCTAGCCACTCCGCTAGCCCCGTGCACCCCGCACGCACCGCTAGCCACCCCGCTAGCTCCGTGTGCCCCACACACTCTGCTGGCCACCCCGCTGGCCCCGTGTGCCCCGCACACTCCGCTAGCCACCCCGTTAGCCCCGTGTGCCCCGCACACTCTTCTCTCGCTCCGCACACCCTGGCCGACGGTGCGCCAAGCCCCCATCAGCCACGTGGCTGATGGCGCGGCGGCCACCCAACGTGGTCCCGCCTCTTCACTCCATCGACTGGCCCTGATCTCTTCCGGGCTCCCTCCTATAACCTCTCTCTCACGTGACCCTGACTCCTCCCTTCCGGATCGTCACATCCGGCCTTCCCATTTACGCTCGCATTACAATTGGACCACCCCATTCAGATCTCCACGGACGCAGAGCAGGGGCAATCGGACATTACAACTGGAGTTTTTTTAACAACTGTAGAGTTTGACACTTAGCGACAAGAATAAATCGACATTATAGACTGCCAGTACACTGTCAGATTAATAACCAGACTGCAGTCTACATTAGTGGCTTTTATTATTACTTATTTTACTCTGATTCTTTTATTGTATCTTTCTATTTACGTGACTTTACCAAAAGAACCAAAGAACATGAATTCTGGAAGCCACGAAAGCTTAAGTCAAAACGTAGTTTTATCTCCAACCTCAGGATATCAAAATATAACTCGAGAATACAGACGGGGAGCAAAGGTTAATAAAACCCTCGGAATACCTCTATGGTAGATCACAAATATTGGTTAAACATAAACCAAATAATAAATTATGAAGTATTAGACTGAGGGTCATCCAGAAGAAATACAATGCGAAAAAGGTCAATAACACACGACCAAGATAATATGTATTCCATAGTATCACAGCCTCATCAACCGCCTTTGTCTTCCTGGAGCCGACACAACACATGGTAGCAATAAATTACGTATGAAGGGAGGGCCTCTCCTTGAGGTAGCAGACACCACAAAGGCAGAGGGGTGGGGAAATGCAAACAAAAAAACATAAACATGGTGACGGAAAGCAGCCTGTCAAAGGTCAAAAAGGGGGGGGGGGGGTGGGGCAACCAGGCGGCTGCGGCCACGGGAGGAGAATGAGACAAAGGGCATCTGTTTTCTTTTGTCGCAAGAGACACATAGAGGGGAGAGAATTTCACATGTAAGCAAGGACACAGATCATGCAACTTAGTCTGCAAGGGGCAGGCTCCGGGGCATGGCATTGAGATCAACCATGGGTGTCGTGTCTCGCAGAGAGAAGGGACGATGTATTGTTAAGAGCTGAGTTGGGCATGGACCAATAGAGTATTGCTGAAAGTTTTTTTTCAACATTTATTCTGATGTTTTGAGTCACTTGCAGAATCAAAGATTGCGATAAGTTGTATTGCACTAAGCTATCAGACTTGATTTGAAGCTTTCATGAATGCGGGAATCCATACTCTCTGGTTATTTCGGTAAAGTCATGTACATAGAAAACGTAATGAAAGAAAACACGACGTTTCGGTCGCAACACAAAGATTTTCACTCACCCACCTGGTTGTCGTCGTCTGATTACTAATTCGAGCTCCTTTACTTGCTAATTTCTCCAGCCCCACCCCTCCCTACACGCCACAACCCCCCCCCCCCCCTGTTCCAGCCCCCATCCTTCCCTGCACGCCACAAACCCTCCCCCCCTCTCCCCCGTGAACTCCTACAGCCGCGACTCGATAAACCCCCCCCCTCCCATACCTATATGAAGCCACAACAGCAGATAATTTTCTCACCTGAAGACTGATGCTTGTGTTGCGACCGAAACTTCGTGTTTTCTTTTATTATTTTTTTCTAACTACGTGACTTTACCGAAAGAACCAGAGAGTAAGCTATCAGAGTTGTGTTAGAGGTGTGCTAATACAATTTACAAGTTTTGAGAGTGAGTGATCCAGCCAGCGAGGAGCAGCTCACAGCAGGAGCCCTCTTGGAAAAAGGGCGAAGAGCACGAAATTTGAGCAACGACAAGGCACAGCCCTGAAGGAAGGGTGGGAGAGGCACCACCGGGTGTCTGCGTGAAGCTGGCAGCTGCACGATAAAAAAGAGAGCACGGAGAGAGCACGAAGCAATGGAGAGAGCATGGAGACAGCTGGCGCAGCCTGAAGTAAGGGTGGGAGAAGCACCACCGGGTGTCTGCGCGAAGCTGGCAGCTACATGCAAAGGGAGAGAGCACGGAGCAGTGGAAAGAGCCTGACCAGCCGCCCGTGAGGAAGAGAAGAGCGCCGGCGAGAGCACCGTGGGTTCGACCCACACACACACACCGACAAGCACCAGCTGGGAACCAAGACAAGAGTGAGGAACGGCGATCAGCGGACAAGCTGCGAGCGCTATCTGACGACGGAATCATCGCGCACCGCCGACGGCGAGCATCGTGCCAGCTCAACCAACCGGCAGTGGACTTTTTTCCATCGCCGTGTATGCTCGCTTTACTCTGATGAATTAGCCGATTGTTCTGTTATGCAGTTTAACAAACGTAACCATTGAGGGTTAAATGTACAGATCAATGAGGAGGACATCTCCAGGAGTACTGTGTTGGCATTCCTACCATAAGAGTTCGCATATTAGAATGTTCTGTTTTTTTAGATATTAAAGTTGCTTAATACAGAAGAGTCTGAGTGGTGCCTTCCTAAGTTCATTAATTTTGAGACCTGACATAAACACACTAAAACATAATCATCAGTAAAAGTTCAAGCGAGAATCATTGTATAATCTTGATTGATAATACAACCCGAGACAACGAAGCCAAGCCAAATTATTAAAAATGCAAACATCAGCATAATTACATACACTTGCATCACTTAATGCAATCACACCTTCCTAATTAACATAATGCATAACTTGCTTAATTACGGAAAATTACACATTGTTCAACTTTCATTGAATTTAATATTTTTTTTATAATTGTTCAAGACCGAACATATACAACAGACCACAAGCCTCATACTCCAATTCCTTCCCTTTCGGCGGTTTATGGCTAAGATGCTACATTCCCACTAAGGCAAGAAGAGTCCTGTGCCAGAGTCCCCAGGAAGATGGTTCATGATCTTTCCAATTGGCCGGGATGGTTTTCCTTGTTACAGTTTAGCAGGTTTGGAGCAGTGCGTGCTGATATTTTATTGCCTCTCTTGGTTTCGAGCACTACAGAGTTGATTCCACTGAGGGGCTCAGCTCTGTGCTGCAGACCCGATTCAAATAGTCCATAATATTATGGTAAAATTATTTGTTATTTGAGCACGTGCAGAAGGCATATCGGTGCCCTACGGACATCTAGGGCAGTCTGGGGAGGAATTGGTGAATTTGTCACTCCTGTTATTCATCAGGTAAGCCCCATGCATGAATTTTAACTAAATGGATTTTAGTGGCAGAGACCTCCGGCCTGCTAATGGGGCCCGCCATATCTGAGTCCACTTCTGGTGGGGATGTCTTGTACCAAGAAGCCTTTCCCAACGCTTTCTAGTTTTGGGTCTTACCCAGTCCCCCTCGCCATTAATCAGGTGGTTGGCCTCCACCAATCTGTATTTTTCCCTTTTGTTCCCCAGCCAATGCAGGATGGGATGAGAGCGCTGGTCCAAGTTCTTGACTGGGGCTTTGGTAATGATATTCCTGATCTCTAGGTATTTAAAGAAATTTGTCCATGGGATATTTTAGTGTGCCCACAGCTGCTCGAATGACTTCAACTTCCCTTTCTTGGTCAGGAGGTCCCCTGTTCCAGGCCTATCGCTTTTCAGCTCGGCTAGTTAATCTCCGTGCCTTGCATTTTCAATGAACGGTGGCCCTCCAAACGGGATTGTATGTATAAAGGTGGGAAAAGAGATTGGCCTGTTTTTGTATATCCGGTAAGCTGTTAGAAACCATCCATGACAATTTAATACACTAGAGTCTATCTTTAGTAGGGGAGAAGTTGATCCCAGCCAGTGACCACGGGCTCACAGAGCCTTCCTCCCACTTTTTTGCGCTGTCTCTTTTAACGGATTCATCAAGTGCTTCATTATTTGGATAGTGATTGCTTTCTGGTATTTAAGGAAGTCTAGGAGGGCCAGGTAAGGGCGTGGTAATCTACTCGCGTTGTCGTGTGGTTCCATATGAAATAGGCAATATTCGAGAATGGAGTTGCTTAAAAAAGGTCCTCGGGATGCTAGTGGGGACCATTTGTAAATGGTATAGGAGCTTCAGCAAGACCATCATCTTTTCTAGGTGGGCCCTATTAGGGAGGGAATATCCGTCCACGCCTCAATTGAGATAGTCATCTCCTGGAGAAATGGACCTGTAAGTCCCTACTAGCTCCGGGTCCGTGCCTGGTTTATGTATGACCGAGATACTGGCCTCTTTCATGAAGCCTGGAAGGCCAATGGTGTCAAACGCCACATTAATGGCCAGCAGTAGCTGTGAGATTCAGGGGACACCAATTTATGTGTATACATCTACAGGCAAACCGTCAGGGTCTGCCACCTTCACCGAAGGAGATGAAGCGAGGGCCTAATTTAGTTGTTGTAAGTCGATGGGTCTGCCCAAATCCTCACACAATTGAGGGGCTCAATTCGGTAGGGGAATGTTGGTCAAGTCGGCGTCTATTATCTCATTAGCACGAGATTTTGAGATATATAGAGTCTCATAAAAGTATTTAAAGCACGCACTGATTTATTTGGCCTTGGTTAGGAGGGAACCATTTTCACTGCAAATAAAGGCAATATGTTAATGGTTCATTTAGGATTTGACCAGTCTTCCAAGGAATTTCCCCGTTGAGGGAGAGGGATCCTAGAAGGGTAGCCTGGCTATTTAATAGAAAGGATATAATATAGAGGCTTTGTGTTTAGGGACTTTCTCTTGCTCTAGTTTGGTTATGTTGATCTCTTTCACGGCATCTAGTGTTTTTGTAGATTTTTAGTCTTCATGCAAGAAGGCATGTTTCTCTTCCAGCACCCTTTGTTTGTAATCTTGCAAGCCCATTTCTCGGTCAATGAGCTCCTGATAAAGGCTTTCAAGGTATCCCAAATTATCATGGGAGATGTTGGGGGATCAGATGCTGAATTTATCGCAATAAATTTCTCCATCTCTTTTCTGACCTCAGATTCTCATCCAGGAGACGTTTATCTAGGGACCAAAAGTTGTGCACCACCTTTGCAATGTTGAGAATGAATTGTATCAGCACCGGCTTGTGGTCAAAGACTGGTATATCCAAAATTTTGCCCTTCATACGCTGCGGGAGAATGGGCTTAGAGATCAGAAAAAAGTATATGCACCTTGGAGATATGCATATCATCTCTTCCAGTGGGGTTAAGGGTTCTCCAGGGGTCCACGAACTGATGTTGGGACATTATTTCTGAGAGGAGGTTCCTTTACAAGGCGATCGGGTCAGTTGTGGTGAAAGTGGGATTTGTCTGTTCTGGTGGCATGGGATTAGCACGGTTGGCTATGTACGGTGTGAAATAAGTTCAACATACATACAAACGTCTAGGGTTGCGTCTCGAACCAAATTTTTGTATGCATTTGAAAGAGTGACTTTTCTATCCTGTGGTCTGCTCGAGAGAAATACGTATTTTCCCGAAGGGTTCAGTATTTGTTGGGTAGGAACACAGTTGACATTTTCATTGATGAGGAAAGCCACTCTGCTGCCAATGGAGTATACTGCATGATAGACCTGACCGACCCATCCTCTCTTAAGCTTACAAGCATCGATTTTCCGAAGATGCGCTTCTTGGAGGAGGGCGATACACCCTTTTTGCCTGTTTAAAAATATTAGGAACCATTGTGTTTTGATGGGATGGTTCAGACCATTTTCATTTGGTGAGATAATGGTACATTTAATGGCAATAGGATCACCCACTATCACAGTAGGGGGTCAGGTGAGGGGAGTCTGGACATGTCCGATGAGACGACATTCCTGACGGGGGTTAGGATTGGTAGGGGCATCCTGCATTGCCCTCCTTGGGATTGGTTAGACATGTTGTGTATGGATGTGCAACGGAAGTTAAACAGACAATGTACAGAAAAGGGAAGAGGGGAAAACGATAAAAAGGGCCCAAGACCAAGTCCCAACAGAAAATGTCTCTCTCCCCGTGATCACGGGGAGAGAGACATGATGTTGAATCCACATTTATAATCAATATCACGCGTTTAGAGTATTTGGCTGCTATACATTTACACATGATAAGCCACTTTGTTGAGCTATCATCTGTGGCCAGGTCACTTCTAAAAAATAACTATATAGCTCAGTGGGGCCTTACCTGGTAAAATATTTTTAAAAATAGTTTTTAGTTGATGTAACAAACAACCCCTGGGGGAGCAACTGCAACAAATTATCCTGATGGCGGTACCCTGGCATACCAAATAATACAAAATGGCCGATGCAATAAAATATTTGATTTCTGGGACACTTTTTTTAGGGGTGTACTTATTTCCGCGACAAGGTTACCAATCAAATACGAAATCAGTAATTCTCCGCGATGTCGAAACGCAAAATATTATAATTAACAATCCGTTATCGAAAATTTTCACTTTCAATAGTGCATAGTGTACAGCTCGTCGAGATGAGTCGATTGCCGCATTGCCGACCATCAACATACTAAAAATGACTGCATATGTGGCACATTAGGAATGGACCACTCTTTTAATTATTTCTTCGTGCAGTAAGGGAGTAAAGTGTGGTTTTGTGAAAGTCCGTATGTGCTGTGCAGTACATCAATGCACGTGTGTGCACGAGCATGCGATAACCGAGTTGGGTCTGTGGGTGGCTGGCAGGATTATTGATAAACCAGACTTGTACACCAGTCACGTGGTTAATGGCGACTCGGTTGAGGATTGCTGTGTGTGACACACGTGCTGTTGAATTTTACTGGCAAAGGACACAAAGGTTGTTTTTGATCGTTATAGAAATGTTCTAGACTTGTTCTAATCTTCAAGCTTGGCGGATAACATAACAGTCAACACCCTACCTGGTTGATTACATTCTTCCTGAGAATTCTAAATTTGAGAGAGAGATAAAGCTCAGAACCAGAAACATATAGACAGACATATAAGCAGATAGATATCACAGAGATACATAGAGAGAGAACAAACATAGGCACACAGAGAAAGCCACGTTTCTGTGTCGAGGCCTTAAATAGAGAGAGGGGGCGGAGAGAGAGGGAGGGGCTAGAGAAAATTAGCATGTCAATGAAAAGCACGACGCGGTGCGAAAGCTTGAAAACTAGGATACAGGGAGAGAGACACTGAATTAAATAACCTAACAAAATATCGAAATGTAATGTAATGCAACACAGAGAGTCGGTCAACACACAATTAACGCATAGCCTGGTTGATCACGTTTTTCAAAGATTGATAAGTTAGAATTTAAGTGTGAAATTTTAAAGAGAGACAAGACACAAACATGAGGAACAGACAAAGGCAGAGAGGGAGAGGGACAACAGCCGAGACACACAGAGAGAGCAGAACATGAGAACGATAAAACGAGTGGAGACAGAGAAAGTACACTAAATCAAATAAACCTAGCAAAATTTCGAAATGTAACGCAATGCAAAACAGAGGGTCGGTCAATACACAATTAACGCATAGCCTGGTTGATTACGTTTTTCCAAAAAATTTCTATGCGTTAATTGTGTGTTGACCGACCTTCTGTGTTGCATTGCGTTACATTTCGAAATTTTGCTAGGTTTATTTGATTTAGTGTACTTTCTCTGTCTCCACTCGTTTTATCGTTCTTATGTTCTGCTCTCTCTGTGTGTCTCGGTTGTTGTCCCTATCCCTCTCTGCCTTTGTCTGTTCCTCATGTTTGTGTCTTGTCTCTCTTTAAAATTTCACACTTAAATTCTAACTTAGCAATCTTTGAAAAACGAGATCAACCAGACTATGCGTTAATTGTGTGTTGACCGACTCTCTGTGTTGCATTACATTACATTTCGATATTTTGCTAGGTTATTTAATTTAGTGTGTCTCTCTCCCTGTATCCTAGTTTTCAAGCTTTCGCACTGCGTCGTGCTTTTCATTGACATGCTAATTTTCTCTAGCCCCTCCCTCTCTCTCCGCCCCCGCCCCCTCTCTCTATTTAAGGCCTCGACACAGAGACGTGGCTTTCTCTGTGTGCCTATGTTTGTTCTTTCTCTATGTATCTCTGTGATATATGTCTGCTTATATGTCTGTCTATATGTTTCTGGTTATGTGCTTTATCTCTCTCTCAAATTTTGCATTCTCAGGAAGAATGTAATCAACCAGGTAAGGTGTTGACTGTTATGTTATCCGACTCGCTGTTGTATTCCATTCCATTTCTGAGTATACTAGATTTGTGTTTCTATTTCATTTATACCTGATGATGATTGCTTGTGTTGCAATCGAAACGTCGTATGGTAGTATTTAATTTATTATTTTATCTTTATACGTGACTTTACCGAAAAAGCCAAAGAGTAATACCTGCAGTCACGAAAGCTCCAAATTAAGATTCAAGCTTGGCTTTGAATTGTTAGTTTGTGATCAATTCAAACGAAACGTCATGTTTCTGATCGTGTCCGCGAGCACAAGTCAGATCTGAAACACGGCAGAACTGATTCTTCGGCCGTTGCCAATCATTGCTACAACTCTGTGGGCTCTCATGAAATTGTCTTTTCCGAGACCAAGGTGCTCTGCAAACCTCCTGGCTACCAATAAAGGTTTGTACACGAAGCCATACAAATATACAAACACAGACATAATTTCAACCGTGATGATGGTTACAAACTGAGTAATCATTGGAAAGATGTGATTAACCATGCAAAAAAGATTTAACTACACTTATTTGGACCATCTTATTTGACAGAAAACTATTACAGGTTACTGATTGACAGCCAGTTTTGTTTTACCATGTTTAGCTTTCTACCAGGTTTAACTTTCTTTTTTCACACCTTTGTTATGTAGGCCAGTCGTAGTCACAAACCGAACCTCTCCATAATAAAGGCACAGTCTTTTGTTATGCAGTCTATTCATAGTCTCAAGCCGCACCTTTAATCATTGGAAAGATGTGATTAACCATGCAAAAAAGATTTAACTACACCTATTTGGACCATCTTATTTGACAGAAAACTATTGCAGGTTACTGATGGACAGCCAGTTTTGTTTTACCAGGTTTAGCTTTCTACCAGGTTTAGCTTTCTTTTTTCACACTTTTGTTATGTAGGCTAGGCGTAGTCACAAATCGAACCTCTCCATAATAAAGGCTCAGTCTTTTGTTATGCAGTCTAGTCATAGTCTCAAGCCGCACCTTACCATAATAATAAAAAAGTGGGCCATTCCTAGCCCTTCCCCCCCCCCCTCAACCATTATATATACGGAGTGGTATCTCCTGTAATCTCTCATTTACTTGATACAGCTATCGGGCTGTGACGGTTCCACCTGAAGACGGAAGCTTGTGTTGCCTCCGAAACGTCGTGATTTTTATTTTATTTTACTTTTATTAATTAAAATTTGTTACCTACGTGACTTTACCGAAAAAACCTAAGAATATCAATAGGAGGGGTTTTAGCACTGTACACTGTAAAGAATGAAATACTGTAATTCATACTTGTACTTATCTAACCCTAATACTGTTTAACATGTAGACTTTCGCGCCCAATATAATCCATAATATAAGTTTTTTGGTTAGACCGCATAAATATATGAATGTGTCGTTAAAACCCGCAACCACCGAACACAGTCAACTAGTAACGGTGTCACGTAAACAGAACATGCCAATTCGTCACTAGTACAGCACACTGGTGTGTTGGAGAGCCAAGCCACAACATTTACAAACTGAGTACGAGGTTTCGCCATTTATTACAACTAGCTTAATCAGGCGACAGCCAGATTTGTGGAGAAGTCTTACTGTTTCGTTCCTTATATAGAGGCGTAGATGTGTTGACACATCTATGCCTCTATTATGGATACGAATACTGTTTATTCTATAACCCTGCCCATGCATCCAGAATATGACTACTTCCAATGCTATTGAGAATAGAACACATGTACAGTCGTAACTTGTACAATGGTGATAAGTACAGTACCTATATTGTACACATAAAGTACAGGTAATGGGTGTAAGATACCGATATAAGTGGATGGTATAAATATACATACAGCTTAGGATTAAAGTAATATTTGAATAGTGAAGTGCAAAGGTTACTGTAAATGACAAAGATGGTTTATCAGTAGTAGAATTGGGTTTAAGAGAAACTGTTATTGATTAACCTGACTTGTACACAAGTAACGTGGTTAATGGCGACTCGGTTGGGGATTTCTGTGTGTGATACACGTGCTGTTGCAATTTACAGATTTACCACAATAAATGTGTTTGCCCTCGATTTTGAGCACCTACCCACGTCCTTCATTTCGAGTGTGCAACATATTTTGGCGAGCCTGGCAGAAGAGTTTCCCAGAGTTCACTAATGGGGATCAACTCTTCGTCATCTGGCTACATGGCCTGCCAACACTGAACCAATTTCTCAACCACATCAATTCCATATATCCATCTATCAAATTCACCATGGAAGTGGAAAAGGATGGCAAGCTACCATTCCTGGATGTTTTGATCGAGAAGAGACCTGATGGCTCGTTCGGACACTCTGTCTACTGGAAAGCCACCCACACGATGCCTATCTAAAGCCTGACTCCCACCACCATCCAGCCCAGAAGAATTCCCTCATCACAACACTACACCATAGGGCCCGTTGCATCTCCGACCAGCATCACCTAGCCAGTGATTTCGAGCACATACACCAAGCCCTCAGGATGAACGGATATTCTGACCGTACAATCCGCAAAGTTGTCTCCCCAGCCATGGGAGACAACCATCTGAGGATTCAACCAAACACAATATCCGGGTTCGTTTCAACACAGTACACAAAATCCGTGATTTGGTTCCATCTGTAATGGATGTGATGCCTGATATGCAATACCCGGGTGTCTACAAACGGAGTTGTGGCTGCGGCAGCAGTTACATTGGGGAAACGAAACGACATTTTTCAGACCACGTTCGCGAACACAAGGCAGATCTGAAACATGGTAGGACCAATACCTCTGCCGTTGCTGATCATTGTTTTAACGCAGTGGGCTCACACGAAATTGACTTTTCCAAGACGAAGGTACTCTGCAAACCCACCGGCTATTATCAGAGATGTGTTCATGAAGCCATCCAGATATAAAACACAGACACAACTTCAACTGAGAAGATGGGTAAAAACTGAGCAATTATTGGAAGGACGTTATTAACCAGGTAAAGTCTTAACTGACTGTGATGTTTCCATCCTACATGCCTATGTCAGCTGTTATTTCCGACTCTCTGTGTTTTTCTGTCTCTCTCTGTGCATCTCTCTCTGATCTCTGTTCCAGTGACTTGGGTGCTGCCGCGGTGTCCACTTTCTGCCCCGCCTCCTCCCCACCCTTCTCTCTCCCCCCTGCAGCCGATCTTTCCAGTGCTGCCGCGGTGGTCCACTTTACTCCAGTGACCCGGGTGCTGCCGTGGGGTCCACTTTCTGTCCTGCCTCCTCCCCCCCCTTCTCTCTCCCCCCCCCTACTGCCGAGGCCTATATAACCTCGTGCCACGGCAGATCTTCGCCTACTTCAGCAGTTTTTTCCTGCTGTGGTTGTACCACCTGATGACGATTACTTGTGTTGCGATTGAAACGTCGTGATCTATTATTTTTCTTCCTACGTGACTTTACCGAAAGAACCAAAGAGAACGAGCACCTTTGTCTAACATCAAAACAACATACCCTTTTGAGATGGTATCCATTGATTTCCTGCACCCAGAAACATATAAGCAGGGGTATGAATATATACTGTTTGTAATGGATCATTTTACACGATTTGCCCAAGCATATGCTACAACCAACAAAAACCTAAAAAAACAGTGGCTGACAAGCTGTTCAATGACTACGCCCATACATTTGGATTCCCCACAAAAAAAATACACCATGATCAAAGAAGATCATTTGAGAATCAGCTGATGGCCCAATAAAAAAAATGGTGGAATAAGAGGGTCCCACACTACCCCATACCACCCACAGGGTAACGGATAGGTTGAGCGATTCAAAAAGACCCTGCTGTCAATGTTACGGACTCTGGCACAAGAGCAGAAGACAGATTGGAAGAGCTCCCTGGCCAAGTTAGTGCATGCCTATAACTGTACTCGTAGTGAAGCCACAGGATTCTCACCTTTTTATCTCCTGTTTGGGAGGTCTCCAAAACTACCAGAGGATCTTATTTTTGGTTTTGAACACCAGCGAGAGGAAGGATCATATAAGCAATATGTGGAGAAGTGGAGACAGCGGATGGTGGAAGCCTACAGAATAGCATCTGACTGTGCAACAAAAGAAACCACTAAATGGAAGGGCCAGTATGACAAGACAATTCATGGGGCAGAGCTACAGCAAGGCAATCGTGTCCTGGTGAGAAATATGAGTGAGAAAGGGGGACCAGGCAAAATTCGCTCCTACTGGGAGGACTGTATATGTTGTTCTAGATTTGAAGCTTTCGTGACTGCAAGGCATCATCTTCTTAGGTTTTTTCGGTAAAGTCACGTAGAAAGTAAAATAAAATAAAAAAATAAAATAAAAACAAAAATCACGACGTTTCGGAGGCAACACAAGTCTCCGTCATTGATGACGGAGACTTGTGTTGCCTCCGAAACGTCGTGATTTTTTGTAAGTGTTGTGTTAAATATGTTAAGAATGGGTTATTGCTTAAGATGAAAAAAAAATGGTGAGGAAAGGTTTTCAAGTATGTTTTTAGGTCGATAAGTAAGTACCTAAGAGCTAAATTCCACAAGGCCTTAACAAGCTGCAAATGATTTTATCTTGATAGGTACTGGGAAAATAATCCTAACCATTTCTGGTCAGTAAAATGTGAAACATGATTTAATAATACCAGAGTGTCTGGTAATTCCAAAAGCATAATACAATGCTTGGGCTCCTGTCTCCTCGTGCACAAAGAGTTTGAGTTCACCCAAAATAGAGAGCTTATGGAGTGGCGCTATCTTGGGAGGGATCTGATCCCTAGAGAAATTGTTTTCATGATTTATAAACTCCTTTCATGACCAGTTTAAGGAAAGACTGCAAAAGGTTTGCAAGGGAGAAATGGAGTGTCGAGACGACACTCATTCTGTAGGGGAGAGTGTGTCACATTAGGAATGGACCACTCTTTTAATTATTTCCTCGTGAAGCAAGGGAGTAAAGTGTGGTTTTGTGAAAGTCCTTATGTACTGTACAGTACATCAATGCACATGTGTACACCAGCATGCAATAACTGAGTTGGGCCTGTGGGTGGCTGGCAGGGTTATTGATTAACCAGACTTGTAAACAAGTCACGTGGTTAATGGCGACTCGGTTGAGGATTGCTGTGTGTGACACACGTGCTGTTTCATTTTACAGGCAAATGACCAAAATGCTGTTTTTGATCGTTATAGAAATGTTCTAGACTTGTTCTAGACTTTAAGCTTGGCATTGAAATGTTAGTTTGTGATATATTCAATAGGAGGGGTTTTAGCACTGTGCACTGTAAAGGATGACGTACTGTAGTTAATACTTGCAATTGTCTAACCCTAATACTGTTTATGTTATAACCATGCCCATGCACCCAGAGTATGACTACTTTGCAATGCTATTGAAAATAGAACACATGTACAAGTACAGTACGCATATTGTACACATACAGTACAGGTAATGGGTATAAAATACCGATATAAGTGGATGGTATAGATATACATACAGCTTAGGATTAAAGTAACATTCGAATAGTTAAGTGCAAAGGTTACTGTCACAGACAAAGATGGTTTATCAGTAGTAAATATGGGTTTAAGAGAAACTGTTATTGATTAATCTCACTTGTACACCCGGCACGTGGTTAATGGCGACTCGGTTGAGGATTGCTGTGTGTGACACACATGCTGTTGCATTTTACAGATTTACCACAATAGATGTATTTGCCCTTGATTTGGAGCACCTGTCCACGTCCTTCATTTCGAGTGTGCAACACATAGACTACCGGGGGGGGGAGGCGGGCAGGGGAGGAAGGGAGGGGCAATTAAAGGAGATGTTTGGAGGGGGGAAAGAGGGGACACGTGTTCACAAATATTCCACGTACAGCGAGGATAGAGAGAAAAGGGACATGGAGGGAGAGGGAGGGAGGAATATGCATACATTATTACAAAGCCGGCACATGTAATTCCAACGAATGGGAGGTGGGGGTGTGTGAAGGAAGAGAAGGGAGAGAAGGCGGTTCAATCCAAGTCTGGTTCTGGAGTGGAAGGAAGAATGTAGAGGCGCTTGTGCCCCATCCTTCCTCTGAAAGAGGCACGTAGATGGGGGATGGGGGGGGTCGTCCTGTTGATATACACTACCATGCTCTGGACGTAGCTTGGCCAGAGAGAGGGGGGAGAGATAAAACCCCAATCCCTGAAGACATCTCAAGGGTAGCGGTAAACTACACGAGGTTGCAGGAAGGTGCCACAATATGACCCCATTTAATCTTCGGTGCAGCGCATTCCTGGATTGGCTCATGTCTCTGCCCAATACAATCGCGCTCTCCTGTGTCGCTCCTGTCTCCTCTGGAACCGTCCCCCTTGAAAAGATCCTTTATTGATGTGGTGCGCTAAGCGCCGCGAGATAATTCAAATGTTCGCCCATCGTGCCTACATTGAAGCTGCGCTATTTTTTATAAACTTCATGTCCTCCCTAAATCCCCAATACCTTGAACATCCCGAGCACTCCACAAAGAACCGCAGTCTCCTCATCACCACATGTTTCGAATATAGTTGCCCGCTAACCGTGCCCTACCATACGTCTGGGTGAGAGCAGAAAGGAGCCGTTGCTCCTGGGCTATATTTTAAGTCTTTTAGGGGTGGTTCGATAAAGGGTGGGGGGGGTACATTGAGGAGGAAAAGGGAGAGGTGGTTAAATTCGAGACCCCAGCTAGCAAGGTAAGCATCAGCTAGGGGGGTGAGGTCAGGGACTATAAAGTATTGGATCCCCAAAATTTGTGTGCCTTTGTCATTTGACATCCTTGCCATCCTCTGTTTGTTTCCATTCAGCAATTTCCATCTTCCCACCCGATATGCCTAATTTATCCAGTCTGCTTTAATCAGCTGCTGATCTGAGTTTTCAGAGTTCTTTGGTGCAGAGAACAGGTGTTTTTGTATGCATGTATAATTTATTTTGCAATGTATGTAGCTAACCATGCTAATCGGAGGTGTGGGGGAGGACAACAAACTAAACAAAGAAAGTAGTTTGAAAGAAATGGGGTTTCAATCTAGATTTCAACATGCATAGTTCTTGTTGCTTCCTAATAATGGAAGGAAGAGCATTCCAGACGGTCGCAGAAGCTCATCTGAAAGCGCCCGATGCAGTTACCATCCTTGTTCGATGACTCGCCAAAAGCCGCTGTGAGGATGACCGGAGCTCGCATGATGGTTTGTGTTCCTTAATGAGATCAGCAAGGTATTGTGGTTCATTTGTGGCAAGCACGCTGTGTGTAATGAGTGCGACCTTATAATGTATTTGTTCAACAACCAGATGTAGGTAAGAACTCCCTGGGAAGTGCTGTCTTCTACCTCCTTCAGGAGGCCATAGGCTTTCAGTTGGCACTCTCAGCTCTTTGCATCAAGCTTATTGTATGCCTCTTATAGCTCCTTAAGTTTGGCGTTGTGGACTTTGTTCAGTCCCTCCCTGCTCCTCGAGTGCAGCCTAGAGAGGCATCGTTATGGCTTCTTGCCTTTCCATCCTCTCGATGATCCTGCTTAACTTTTCGTTGAGGACCCAGAGCAGAGTGGTGTGTTCTGTTCCCTTTGCTGTCCAAGTTAACGATCAAATTGGGACAATTACTCGATTTTGTGGAGTACGGTTTGTAGCATCCCTCGTGTCCCTCCAGGAGGGGTTCCTGGTCTCTCTTTCATTGGGACAAAACAACGGGGAGGTGGCCTTGGATTTCTTGCCTGGGGTTTTTCCACTTAGCGCACACGCCATTGAACATATACACAGGTGTGGTGGCAGGGCGGAGGAACTGAAGCAAGGGTCACGGTAGACCTCGTGGGGAAGCCCCTGTAACCCTCTGGTGGGTTCGAGAAGGGAGGTGTGGCTAGGGCGGAGCCAAGCCACGCTGAGTGGAATATAAGCAGCAGAGAGCGAGAACTCCAGGCTGCGGACTCGTCTCATCGTCGCTGTCGTCGTCGCCGCCTTCGTCGTGACCGCCTTTGCCCGGGCATTGCGCGGCCGGACAGTAGTTGGCTGTCCCAGTCGACGCCGTCTGTGCAACGCGGGCAGGGTCATGTCTAGGCTGGGCTGTACAGCAGCGTGGTCGTGAGAGGGGGGTGCGGAGTTGGTGGCGTGAACTCAACAACAATAAAAGGAGAGGACGGTGCCTCCTGCGACTACCTTGTCTTCGACTGAGTGTGTGTGCGACGCACGCCACCCACACGCACACACAAGCCTTGAGCAAGAAGGAAGAAGAGACCTACGATACTACAGTTTTTTTTACTGCAGTTCACTCAATGTCGACCATAAAGCCTTTGTAACAAGTTTAACTTGACAACCTTAATGCCGGTGGTTATAGGTCATTCGCGTTTGACCCTACCCGTTGTCGTTCCTCTGATTCTTCAGCCCGAGTCATGAGCTCGAAGTAAGCCACGGTTGCAATGATGCAATCCAAAGCAAGCGAGAGAAATTGTACATTATTTCTCACACAATTATTGTCATGTGGCCATTATTAAAACTGACTTTTGCGTGGTATTTTTTTATATACTACATTTCCCATACCCACAACACATGTGCTGTGCCTCTACAAAGATGGCGTCCAGAATATTCCCGACCATGTGTGACATCACAGATTAACACGTTAGGATTTCGCGACCAATATTATCCATAAGAGAGGTTTTTTTTTGGGTTAGATAGCATAAATGTAAATGTGTCGTTAAACCCGCCACCACCCAACACCGCCAATTTATAAGGTTTGTTATGTAGACAAAACATGCCAATTCGTTCCTCGTTTAGCATACTGGTGTGTTGTATAGTAAACCCACAAAATTTACCGAATGCAAATGTATCTATGACAAACGTTACTAATTGGCGGTGTCGGGTGGTGGCGGATTTAACGACACATTCATATCTAACAAAAAAACCCTCTATTATGGATGACTTCACCGAGTCACTAGGCAACCTCAAACCACCCCTGTATCCATACGTTGAGAATCTTAGATCACCTTGTACCTCTGAGCAAAACACCCTCTATATCGCAACAAACTTGATTGTGGGGTACAAGTCACCTTTAACAACTAAACATCAAACGTTGGGCCAACGTTAGTCCAAATGTTCTAATCACATTCTAACGTTGGCTCAACGTTGCATGTTTGCTGGGTTCGTTAAGATTACAGCCTCTCTACACCTTTTTTTCTAAGTGCACACTCCCCTACACGAGCAGCACAGCAGCACTGCTTTGCATGCTCTCTCCATTTACCTCCCCACTTTCCTGCTGTCCACACTATTCTTTCCACCAATCTAGTTTAAAGCTTCTCATTGTGTGAATAAGCAATTTACTTGTCAAGGAAACAAAACTGAAAGAGTTGTCAGTTTCTTACGCATTGACGCCCACTCAACTGAAGTTAAAAGCCTTTCAAATTCATGGAATTTATTTACCCCACGTCAGGAAATATCTGTGCACGTCGATGTGTGTGTTATTTCATTTAACACGATTGCAGTTTTAAAGCTGCGACAGAATTCCCGTGAAATACTTTGCCAAACTTTGTCGGATTTCCACCATGCGCAGACCATAGATAATGGGATTGAGGACTGGGGGGAATATGTAGTAGAAGGAGCTGAATGCAGAGCGCATGAGGGCTGGAATCACCTCCTGATGCTTCAGACGCTGGTGGAAAATCATGAACAATAGGAATACGTAAAAGATGGAGAGTACGAAGAAGTGAGTTATGCACGTGTAAATGGCCTTCTTCTGACTTTTGCGCAGACTGGAGTTTTGACAGTCGTACAGGATGCGGCTGTACGTGTATAAAATGGTGCACACAGATGTGATGCTTCCGATCCCCGTGATGATGGAGCTGTAAATTATGTTGATGGTGATATCTTCGCACCCAATATTACTCAGCGATAAGCAGTCACAGTTTGGCATCACAATTATCCTTGGCCTACAGAACGTGAGACGGCTGATTAGAATCAGGTCTCCTGTCAGCAACAAGACTGATATCACTGCGGAAAAAATGCACATAAGCATCGCCTTTCTGGAGGTGATCAGCATGCTGTAACGCAGCGGGTGGCAGATAGCAAAGAATCGGTCCACGGCCATGAAGGTGAGGATAAAGCATTCGCTCATGCTGGTCACGTGCAGGAAGAACATCTGTGCGATGCAGTTGGTGATGGAGATGTAGCCAGACGACAGGAGGTTGTGCATGATCTGAGGCAGCGTGATGGTGCTCGCGCACATGCTATTTAGCGAGAGGCTCGCGATGAAGATGTACATGGGCTTGTGCAGCTGCGACTCGTGCGCGATGGACACGAACAGCAGCAGGTTCCCCAGCACGGCCACCGCGTAAATCACAAGGAGCGCCACAAAAGCCACGGGCTTTATTTCCTCGTGACCTTGGAAGTGATCCATCACGATAAACACCCCCGGGGGTGCTGGCTGATAGATTTCCGTGGAGTTTGTATCCATGTGGGAGCTGGAAATAACAAGTGAAAACAGCAGTTATTTTGTGGGGTACTTTTTGTCACGAACGTTACATTTTTTCTGGACAGTGTTTAAACGTGTGTCAATCAGCTTGGTCTAAATATGGGCGCAGTTCAGCAAGTAGGCTTTTAAGTAGGCAATGTTTGTTGTTTTTTGTTCCTCATACTTGATGCATTGTGCCTCGCACTCTCACGTGCTGCCTTTACGCGGTCCCATCTTGGATCGCTTCGAACATCCTCCAGCTAAAACATTGCCAAAAATGAGGCGTTCCTCTTCAGCAAAAATATCAATTTCAGCAAAGATTAAAGTTTGGGCGTGCACCCCCTCAACTCCGACATTACGCTGTCGACGAGTATTGCCAGACTATGGAGTTCTCTTTCTACATCTCTTAACTGTCAATCTACGGCATTATCTCCAGAAGCCGCCCTTTTCTTACCCTCACTGCTGGAGAGATCCTCATCCTCAAATTCCAATCCCTCATCCATGTTTTCGTCACATCCCAATCTCCATCCATCTATGGCCACCCCGTATCCCTCATAATGAATAAAAATGCCACAGTTAGGCATCCCATTCCAATCCAAATCCAGGTCAACTTTAATTTCGCCTTCACAATCTTAAAGATTCTCCATGGAATCACTCGTTCCTACCCCTCTTCTCGTTTCACTACACTCTCCTCCACGCACTGTACTACCTCTACCCTCTAACCTCACTCGATTCTTTGCCACGCAGTCTCATACCGCTTCCCTTCTAATCTCACTCTACTCCCCTCCACGTACTCTCTCCACTCCAGCAACAAAGTATGTTTTTCTGTCAAAGACTCCAGGCAACCTTCCGATATAGGGAGGTTGCTCATTCCCCTTTGCTTGCCACCATCATCCAGGCTGTTCATTTATTGTCCCTGTTAAATTCCAGGCTGAAAATGTCCCCTTTTCCCTCGACCTATGACTGACTGCCTCTCTCTCTATACAAACGTAACATTGCCAACGTTTCCACACAGTGTCTTTAGATCCGGTCGAATTTAGACATCGCTGTATGAATCCATATCATTATTGTATTGCACTACAGATTTCTTCCACAGTACTAAAATTTTCTACTCATGAAAACATTTTAACTATCTCACCTTCAAAAAATACCTTCGCTAAACGTGCTGAAGACCTCGTGATGCTGTTTAGTTTATTGAGTTAATGGCATCTAAGAGAAGTGACCAATCCTCTAAGCGCCTCACTATGAGTTGGCCAATGTCGATTGTGTCTCTACAAAGGTGGGAATACTTCTTGAGCATTCATGTGCTGCCAAATGGCAAACGTTCGATAACCAGATTTGTTTGTATCTAGAAACATGAATAAAAATAATAATACATTATATAAAAACCACTAATGAAGACTATAGCCTGGTTCTTAATCAGTTAGTGTACTGGCAGTCTATAATGTAGACTGTAGCCTGGTTATTAAGTTGGTTACTACCGAAAGAACCAAGAATAAGTCTCCATTATAGACTGCTAGTACGTTCACTCAGTTTAATAACCATTGCTACAGTCTACATTATAGACTGCCAATACGCTCACCAAGCTTAAAAACCAGGCTACAGTCTATATTATAGACTGCCAGTACACTCACCGAGGTTAAGAACCAGGCTACAGTCTACATTATAGACTGCCAGTACACTCACCCAGCTTAATAACCATTGCTACAGTCTACATTACGTTCCCTACGAAAAGAGTGTCGTTGGTTGGTTCCAACACAAAGGGCTTGAGCAAGGAAGCAGCGTAGTTCAGAGCGGGTGCTGTGTCTGAGGGTGTCAGTTTGGGGGTGTCTGGAGGTGGAGGAGTCATGTGATGTGTATTGCGTGGTTGTGACGTTTCGGTCCGTGTTAAATGAATGGTGTCAGTGCTGCTGGGGAGTTCAAAAAAGTGCGTGTTGTTGGGAATGCAAGGTGATTTTGGGCTAATAGGGTTGTAAATGTGCTGGAGTTTGGTATGTCACTTGTGTCTTCGGTATGTGTGGCCTAAGGGTCACGTATTATTTCTGTCAGTAGGAAGCCACTGGAGCTATACACTTTTGAATCTATATTGAAAAATAATTTCTTTAAAACTGCTTTTTGTGTTAAGTTTGTTGTCCTTCTCCCCGCACCTCCAATTAGGACAGTTTGCTATGTACGGTGCGAGAGAAGTTCAACATGCATAATACATACGTGTAAGAAGAAAGAACGATAATTTTTGAGAGCGATATTGCAGATCGTGGCTGAGTGTTTGTCTGTGGTGGAGGATTGTTTTTCTGTGGCGGTTGTGATGATAATGTGTTGTGAAATGGGTGGGAGTTGTGGTGTGTTGTTGCTCCGTGTTTTGAAGTGTTTGTGACCTGTATGGAGATGTTTTGGGTTGTGAAATGTTGTGGAAAACGTTTCTCGGACCAGGCAGACCTCAATTAGTGCTAATCGAATCAGCTCACAACTCCACAACTGCCACCAATTTCAAAAACGATTATACAGACTATTATCACCACAGCCACCAGAGACACTCCTCAAATCACAGGCAGATACAAAACCGCAAAATCGCTCTAAAAAATAACTCGTTGTTCCCTCCCCACGTGACCCTTAGCCCACGGGTACCAAAGACAAGGTCCCCGAACACACAAAATACGCTACATTTGCAACCCTGTCACTGCTCAAAGCCACCTTGCATTTCCAACAACATGCACTTCGTCAAACTCCCCAGCATCACTGACATCATTTAACACAAGAAATCTCAATCCCCCATCCATGCTACTCACAGCAACACCATCAACATCGCAAGATATTTAGGCCAAGACAATTACAAATAGGTATTCTAACTCCCCCCACGACCCGGTCTGAACTCCACTGCTTCCTTGCCCAAAACCTTTGCGTTAGAACCAACCAATGGCGCTGCTTGACATGGCTGAAACAAAACAACACTTATAAGCACCTTCCTCCAGCCATGCATTCAAGAGGGTCTCTTGATGAAGGACAGATCATCATCCTATATTTGGCCCCTGCAGGGGAGCAACTACCTATTTCAACTACTTATTTCAACTACCTAATTCAACTACCTATTTCACCGACCTATTACAACGGGGGGGGGGGGGGGGGCTATGCAAGAATCGACTGTGGGCACCCCTCCTTTCTCCATGTAGAGCAACCAACACAATATTTTCTCTTCTGCGGCTAGCGTTTCACACCGCAAAGGCGTTTTGCAGTGCTACTTTCATCAGCTTTATCTTCGCCACGTCTTAAATAGTTTTCTCACACTCCGATGTATTGCCATGAATCAGATGGAAACCTGATTTTGCGTCGAGTTTTGCACGAATAAAAAATCCTACTCTCTAATACTCTGGCGCTGAAGCAATACAATCATCAACGAATACCCCGTTCAAAATCGCAATACAGAGTCGATATATCTTACCTATTTCCGCCGATGGTTGATACCGAAATGTTGTGGTTAACAGTCTTAATCTTTCACGGAATTGTCACAGCAAAGTTATAACCGAGTTTCATGTCAGCGCTTTATATACCCGTGTTGTCCTCGGTGTGGCTTCTTTGGGACTGTAAACCACTCGCACGAACTTCCCAAAGGTCCTATTAATTCTCCACTGACGTACAGTTTTCAACTACATTATGGAATTACTTGAACAGTAATTATGACAGGGCTATTAAAAGCAATATTTAGCCTGATGGTACTTATGACTTGCGAATTTTCATCTCGTTATGATACAGTATATAGCTAGCACAAATATACTTAACTGAATATTTTTTTTGTATTGTACCAGGTAAGGCCCACTGAGCTCCTGTGTTACTCTTTTTCAGAAGCAATTTGGCCACAAATCATAGCTCAATGGAATGGCTTATCACGAAGTAATGTATCTCAGCCAAATACTCTAAACGCACGTTGATTCTAAATATGGAGGGATAAAACTGGAGGATCCAGAGAAAAATACATGCTACCACGGGGAGTGAGAGACATGCAAACTCCAAATTTACAGGCATGAGGTTGGAATCGAACCCACGACCACTGTATACCAGGCAAGGAGTTTAACATCTCGTTATTCTTCTATAAAGATACCAACACGTGGGAATGTATTGATGTATTATGTATTTTTGATGCAGTACCTTTACACTGCATCTCAGAGCTCTTTACATGTCATAAGTGCCTTACATCTCATCTCTCTCAAACATCTGAAAGGGCACCCCCTCAGTGACAGCGGTCCCTGTGGGCGCACGGTGACTTGGCACCTGGCCTGCAATCGGCCATTCGTCTGCCAGTATGGAGCAGCGTTTGCTGTTGTCTGTAGATTCCAATTGGTGGCTAGGCGATGTTAACTATCTCGTCTGGAGGACGTGGGTTCTATCCCTGCTGTGTATATGGAGTTTGCATGTCTCTCTCCATGGTCGTGCGGATTTTTCTCTGGGTCCTCCGGTTCCCTCCACATTTAGAAACATGTGTTTGGGGTATTTGGCTACTATACATTTCCACATGATAAGCCACTTTTTTGAGCTATCATTTGTGATAGCCAAGTCGTTTCTGAAAAGAGCTATGTAGTTCAGTGGGCTTGACCTGGTAAAATACTAATTTTTGAGTTAAATTTAAGAATTTGGCAAATTTGGACCATGATGCCAATAAACAATGTCCTACTCGTCTTGAATGAAGCAGATGGCGCGGTTTTAGTGGTGGTTAATATGTAGGGGTGTTAAGGGGTGTTAAGGGGGAGCTGACAAACACACACGGGTGTCTGCTCCCACACGCTACACGGGTGTCTACACCCACATCCGCAAACGGTTTACGCTGGGATCCCCCACAGCCCCACCCCTCAGGGGGCGATTGCTATAAAAGGCGGGGAGCAAGAGGGCTCGAGGTCCCAGTGGGTAAGCTTCAACCATTGAAGAAAGAAGACCCACAGATAGGCCCTGGAACTCCCCTGGCTCGCCGTCCTTGTCAGGGCCGAGCAGGGAAAGCCAGCGGCGCGGCCCTAAGAGCCTCAAAGCCGACGCTCTTGTAAGAGCCGGTCTGATGGTTAAAGGTGCCGGGATCTGAGCTGAACCAGGGCCGGATCGGTTAGCCTCCCCTAAGACCCAGTGGAGGAACTGGGCCGAGGATAGCTGGGGATAGAGCTAGTGGGAGATCCCTGTAGCACGGTTGAAGGGGCTGCTACCCCTTCCAGTATTGTATTATTGCCCGGGTGTTAAATAAATAAGTGTGCCTCCGACCACGTCGTCTCCGTCTGATTGGAACCCACTACAAATACACAACACCAGAATAACCAGGGTGGCCACCTGGGGTTCGAATTGCAAAGGCTCTACAACAAGTGGCAAACCTTTGCTACCACTGGTACCAGTTGGGCATGGGAAGTGGAAGCTTGCAGAGTGCCAGTAAGTGGCATCGGGTGCTACACAGGCGTCGTATTTTCCATTAAGACATCAGAGGTGTAGACATGTATGTACGTTGTACTCAAATGAGTAAATGTTGGTTTACTTCTCAATACACACCGGTGTGCTGAACTAATAATGAATTTACACGTTTTATACTCTTTCGGTAAAGTCACGTAGGTAGAAAAATATAATATAGCACGACGTTTCGATCGCAACACAAGCAACCGTCATCATATATATGTTTTCACCTGATGACAGTTGCTTGTGTTGCGATCGAAACGTCGTCATCTATTATATTTTTCTACCTACGTGACTTTACCGAAAGAACGAAAGAGTATGGATTCCTGCAGTCACGAAAGCTTCAAATCAAGATTACACCTTTTGTTTACGTGACGAACTTTATTAATTGGCTTTGTCGGGTGGTGATGGGTTTAACGACACATTATATTTACACGATCTAACCCAAAAACACCTCTATTATGATGATCTCTTTTCACATCGTACATAGCCAACCGTGCTAATTGGAGGTGCGGGGGAATGACAACAATCGAAATACAATTTTTTAAAGAAATTCGTTTTCAATATAGATGATTTAAAAGTGCATAGCTCCAGTGGCTTCCTAATATCGGAAGGAAGAGCGTTCCAGATGGCTGAAGAAGCACATTCGAAAGCACGTGATGTGGTGACCGTCTTTGTTCGATGGCTAGCCAAAAGCAGCTGGAAGGATGACCGGAGTTCGCGTGATGGCTTAGATAACTTCATCAGGAAATAGCTTTCTGCTTTATTTACCAACACAAAGCCTATGATACCATCAACAGACACAGGTATTGTTCCTTGCACTTCGAGCTCCCTGACTCTGTTGCTCAGGATCATTAAGGACTGACACTTGTTAAGATCCGGGTAAAACTCCATGTCCAGGAGTAAGATAAATGTCCTGTTCAACAGGGATCTCCTCTGGCTCCTCTATTTAACATCTCTATGACCACATATACATCGAGAAGTCTCCATATCTGTACCATAAATACAATAACTGGCTGTATAATGCCTAGATGAATTCAAGGGATAGACCTCGACTGATAAACTAAGTTATATATGTGTAATAAAGCTCGTTGAGGCGACTTCTGGAATCCGTCTTTTATTCAACTTGTATTACAGCTTTTCCTTCACGCTGCTGACAGGCAGCGTGAGAGTGACAGATAGTGAGAGAGACACACTGCCACGTGGCAACCCGGAGCCCGCTCCCACGTGGCCCCCTTCCTCTGTTCGTTCCCGTTTTGACCACGTGTCGTTCGTCTCCACCCCTATTTAATACCCGGGTCACGTGGTACGTTTCCACCAATCCTGGTTAGCCTCCATGGAATATTCCAGGCCCCCTCGTAAGCTGCCGGAACCACGCCCCTGACTCATCTCCCCATTGGCTGTGGCCAAAGCCAGCAGAACCAATCCCCTACTTACAGCTGTCACCTTTCCATTACGTCAGGGCCACGCCCCTAGGCTTCCCACCCATTGACTATAAACCCGGACCGGCAGAGCCAATCATCATGACGAATTGTGATACGTCATTGAGCCGGATATATCCTCACATTACATATGCTTATCAGGGGCAACTATGAGGGGGTATATGGCAGTGGCATGCGACACGTAAGGGACCAGTCGGCCACAAGGGGGCCCCGAATCAACGGATAAACAAGTAGCAAAATGTAAAGAAAAAGTGTTCCAAATAATGATTCCAACAATTAACCATGAATGCCAAAAAACTTGTTAGGAATGAAAAAAAGATATTTCCAAAAAATACCCCACGTGAAGTATAGTAGCGCTACTGCTGCTGACATGCGCGTGAAAGCAAGACGCACAACAACTTAATTGTTAGTATTGTACCTTTACATACAGTGAGGGAAAAAAAGTATTTGATCCCCTGCTGATTTTGTACGTTTGCCCACTGACAAAGAAATGATCAGTCTATAATTTTAATGGTAGGTTTATTTGAACAGTAAGAGACAGAATAACAACAAAAAGAATCCAGAAAAACGCATGTCAAAAATGTTATAAATTGATTTGCATTTTAATGAGGGAAATAATTATTTGACCCCTCTTCAAAACATGACTTAGTACTTGGTGGCAAAACCCTTATCGGCAATCACAGAGGTCAGACGTTTCTTGTAGTTGGCCACCAGGTTTGCACACATCTCAGGAGGGATTTTGTCCCACTCCTCTTTGCAGATCTTCTCCAAGTCATTAAGGTTTCGAGACTGACATTTGGCAACTCGAACCTTCAGCTTCCTCCACAGATGTTCTATGGGATTAAGGTCTGGAGACTGGCTAGGCCACTCCAGGACCTTAATGTGCTTCTTCTTGAGCCACTCCTTTGTTGCCTTGGCCATGTATTTTGGGTCATTGTCATGCTGGAATACCCATCCATGACCCATTTTCAATGCCCTGGCTAAGGGAAGGAGGTTCTCACCCAACAGATTTCTTGGGGAAGATGCCCATTAAAATTCTCATTAACAACGGGTGTATTGCGCTCCCCTCTGGCCGACGCATGGCCTTCCTGCCCGCACCCACTCGGTTGCACTCCACATCTACGACGGTGCAGGCGTTAGCGGCCTGTACAATTCACATTCCTCCCGGCTCTCAGATGTTAGTTCCCCTCCGGTTTCGTAAACCCCTTGACTACGACGCGTTCATGGGGGGTGCTGTGATCTGGCCTTCGCGTTCAGCTGAGCGGGAGTCGGACCTCGTGTGTGCACAAACGCTCGTGCAAAGCGACCACGACCCCTTTATCCAGGTCCTTAACGCGGGATTGGAAACGGCCGTTATCTCTCAGGGAATGGTGCTTGCTCACGCGATGCCAGCCCCATAAAAAGATGTGATCGTGGGTCACGTAGGGGGCGAGTCCTCTTCCGTTGCCAAGCCAGGTCCTGACACAGGATGGCTCGACGCGCTTTGCTCCACTTCTGCCGATTTGTCACCATTACAGCATGCTAAATTACGCACGCTGCTGAGCAATTTCGCCGACGTTTTCAGTCAAAGAAAATTCGACATTGGCTGCACTAAATTGCTAAGCCACCACATCGACATGGGTGATGCCGCTCCAATTCGTCAAAACCCATTCCGGTTGAGCCCGGCCGAGAAGGAACATGTACGGGTGGCCGTCAACGATATGTTGGCGGCCGATGTCATTGTGCCATCAAATAGCCCATGGGGGGCGCCAGTCGTTCTTGTTAAGAAGCATGACGGGAGCCTCCGCTTTTGTGTTGACTTCAGGAAACTTAATAAGATTTCTGTGGCCGATGCCTACCTGCTTCCCAGGATGGACGAGTCGCTCTATGCCTTAGCAGGTGCGCACTACTTCTCCACCTTGGATCTCCTCTCGGGGTTTTGGCAGCTACCCCTTGATGACGCATCCAAACCAAAGACGGCCTTTCGCACGCCACAGGGACTGTTCCAATTCACCAGACTTCCCATGGGTCTTCACTCGGCCCCCGCGCCTGATGGAGCTGGTCCTCGCTGGGTTCCAGTGGGATTCTTGCCTAATCTACCTCGACGATGTAATCGTGTTCAGCAAAACTTTTGATGAACACCTCACACGATTGAAGGCAGTTTTCCTTAAAATGCGGGCGGCTAACCTCAAATTCAAACGGCAAAAGTGCCACCTCATGAGGGATTCGGTTCGTTACTTGGGCCATATTGTCAGCCGCTCGGGAATTGCCACGGACCCCGAAAAGACAAATTGCGTGCGCTCATGGCCAACTCCTACCTCTGTTGGGGAGGTGCAGAGTTTTATCGGCTTCGCCTCATATTATTGACGATTTGTTGCGGGATTCGCATCTATCGCGAAGCCCCTCCACGCATTAACGGCCAAAGGGGTAAAATTCCATTGGGGAGAGTTAGAACAGGCATCGTTCAATGCCATCCAAAAAGCACTGGTCGATGCTCCTACCCTGTCTTATCCAGATTTTACCACTCCGTTCATTCTGGATACAGACGCCAGCAACACCGGAATTGGAGGGGTGCTGTCGCAAATTGTCAATGGAGTGGAGCGCGTCGTCGCCTATGGCAGCAGAGTGCTGTCGCCCGCGGAGCAACGTTACTGCGTGACGCGCCGTGAATTGCTTGCTATCGTTTTTTTTATAAAGCAGTACAGACCCTACGTGTATGGCAGGCATTTCACAGTACGCTCCGACCACGCGGCACTACAATACGCCTTGCAAGTGGACCAACCATCTGGACAGCTCTCGCGTTGGCTGGAGATCCTCCAGGACTTTGCGTTCACTGTCATTTACCGCAAGGGGATTCAACACGGGAACGCCGACGGGTTGTCACGACTGCCGACCAATGGGCGCTGTGCTTGTTTTTTGGGTGCGGGGCGTTGTAGGCAGCCTGATGGCGTACCGCCCCCATCCCTTGCGGCCACGGCCGGGGATGGGGTCAGGGACCATGGGGCTCCCTCCACGCAAGTTCTGCAGGAAGCATTGCTGGGCCTCGGGTTGGACGACTGGGGACGTCTTCAGATGGAAGACGTCTCCCTCCTCAAATTTAGACGCCGCGCTAGGGATGCCGAGGGTCACAGGGGGCAGGGGGGCCCCGTATCATATGTCATCCGGGAAGGCATCCTCATGCATTGGGATGGGGGGTCCCAATCCCACACGTTGGTGGTGCCCACCTCCCTGCGAGGGCGACTTGTGTGGGAAACCCACAGTCGCCTCTTGCACTTGGGTGTTCAGAAGACACTAGCTAAAATCCAATTGGAATTTTTCTGGCTGGGCATGGCAAACGATGTGGCTGACCTTGTGCAAGGTTGCACAGAATGTGTACGGCGGAAACCACCTGCTAGGCCGTCCTGCCCGCCGCTCCAATCCATTAAGGTTTCCCGGGTCTATGAGATCGTCGCATTGGATATTTTGGGTCCGTTTCCCGCTACTCCTCGGGGTAATAAGTACCTTTTGGTTGGGGTGGAATATTTTACCCGATGGGCCATGGCCTGGCCACTCCCCAACCAGTCTGCAGCAGCCATTACGGACGCCTTTTTCAGGGCTACGTCCTGAATAAGGGTGCTCCCGAACGCCTGCTGACCGACCAAGGAAAAAATTTCTCTTCCACCCTGTTGCGGGATGTGTGCAACCTGCTAGGGACACACAAAATTCGCACCTCGCCATATCACCCCCAGACTGACGGTATGGTCGAGCGATTACATAGGACACTTCCCTCCATGCTAAGCCACCAGGTGTCTGAGTCACAGACTGATTGGGATCTCCACATACCTGGTGTCTTGGCCGCCTATAGAATGGCGCCCCATGCTGCCACGGGGTACTCGCCATTCTATCTTATGTATGGTAGGGAGGTTTGCCCCCCAATCGACGTACAATTGCGCATTAAACAGCCCGCACCTAAGGCTAAGATTGCCGACCACATCCGTGCTAATGTGCGTCATCTCGTGGATGCCCGGGAGGCTGCTCAAAATAACTCAGAAGCCCGTCAGCTTTCCAACGAGCGGTTGCGGAACCTGCGCACGTCCCGCCACGTTTGGGTAGAAGGGGACCGTGCCTGGCTTCACTGCCCGCAGGTACCCTTGGCTACTTCCTCAAAACTGCTTAAGCCTTGGAGAGGCCCGGTTGTTATTATTCGCATTCTCCGCCCGCAGTGTGTCAGGATCCAGCATGGCAAGCGACGTTGATTCGTGCACCTGTCACGTCTAAAACCTTACATTCAACCCTACACACCTCCTTCACTTCTCTGGGGCTGAGAGCGCGACATGTCCGACGAGCCGCGCCGCGATGATGCTCCTTCTAACTCTCGGGCAGGTCCCGCTGTCCCGCCCTCAGGTGCCTCGGGAATGAAACCCGCCACGGCCGACCCAGCGGGAACAAGCTTGCCCGCGGGATCAGCGACCCAGGACACAAGCACAACAGCGGGTCATCGGTCCCCTCCCGCCTCCGTCGCGACCGATGGACCTGCCACTCGGACTCGCTCCAAACTCAAACGATTTTCATGACCCCCGCCCACGAACTCTCGTCCCAATGCGCCGCCACTCACCTTGCCATCATGTATAGTGGGCGGTTGGGGCGTGCGTTCATCCTGCATATATGTGTTTATACAGTGTTGTTCTGCATCGGTAGCCTGGAGTTTTTTTTTATATGCGTGACCACAGGAGGGGGAGAGGCGCTTTCTTCTCATTTTTTTCTTGGTTTGTAACACACTCATTCTGATGGTTAACAAATAATTTATTGTACAATTGTATTGTACGTAGAGGGGGGTAATGTAGTGACATAAGAAGGGAGGGGCTGCTGGGGGCTCTGGGACCCTGGGCGGCCCAGGCGCTTGGGCCCCTTGGCTCCGGGCGCTGGGTTCCCAGGTGGCCCAGACGCTTAAGCCTCTTGGCGCCAGGCGCTGGGTTCCCGGGCGGCCCAGACGCTTAAGCTCCTTGGCGCCACCAACGGGGGGGGGGGGGGGGGGTGTGTGTGCTCTGTGGGATCTCTGGGGGTGCACACGGCCCCACCCCTCGTTGGGGACTAGGCATAAAAGGGGAGCTCCCTGGACGATCAGGGCCAGTTGTAGCTCAAGACCCAAGACCCAAGACCAGCCATCTGAGGACCCTGGGATGCTGTGAGAGCGAGTGGTGGGACTCTGGAACTCCCGGCTCTACGTCCTTGTGAGGGCGAGTTCCAGAGCGTAGCCAGAGTAGTGTATCTAGGCTGTGTACCTAGGCTGTAACAGGGTATCAGGACTGTTGGAGTGTTGGATTGTAATAAAGAAGTTACCTCTACAAGTGTCTCCGGAACCCATTACACAGGCATACATCTTATAGTGCTTCCTCTCATAATGCTATTCCGTTATAATGCCCTTTGTCTGCAGAAAAATAAGCCCATATATGATTATTATTTGGTTCTTTCGGTTAAGTCACGTCTAAAGATAAAATAATAAATTAAATTAAATAATAGAATACGACGTTTCGATTGCAACACAAGCAATCATCATCAGGTATAATGAAATAGCGACATAAAATCTAACCAGAAAACTATAGACAGACATATTAGCAGACAGATATCACCAAGATACATAGCGGGAGCAACACAGGTAACAGAGGGGTGATCGTCTCTGTGGGGTGGCCTTAAATAGACAGAGGGGGGGCGGAGGCAGAGAGAGGGAGGGGGGTTAGAGAAAAAATTAGCATATCAATGAGTGGTCAACAGACGTGGTGCTGCACGGCAAGTAAGCCTGAAAATCAGGAGGACACACTAAAATTAAATAACCTAGTAAAATATCGAAATGTAATGTAATACAACACAGAGGGTCGGTCAACACACAATTAACGCATAGCCTGGTTGATTACGTATTTCAAAGATTGCTAAGTTAGAATTTAAGTGTGAACATTCTAAAGAGGACACAGGCAGAGAAAACAAGTCGCCAGAGAGAGAGAAAAAAGATAAGCTTAAAACTTCCCCGTAGAAGTGGTTCAATCTTAATTTTAGAACTTTCGTGACTGCAGGAATTATTATTTGGTTCTTTCGGTTAAGTCACGTCTAAAGATAAAATAATAAATTAAACTAAATAATAGAATACGACGTTTCGATTGCAACACAAGCAATCATCATCAGGTATAATGAAATAGCGACATAAAATCTAACCAGAAAACTATAGACAGACATATTAGCAGACATATATCACCAAGATACATAGCGGGAGCAACACAGGTAACAGAGAGGGGTGATCGTCTCTGTGGGGTGGCCTTAAATAGACAGAGGGGGGGGGCGGAGGCAGAGAGAGGGAGGGGGGTTAGAGAAAAAATTAGCATATCAATGAGTGGTCAACAGACGTGGTGCTGCACGGCAAGTAAGCCCATATATGATCTTTGTGGAACCTAATTGTATCGATTCTGCTCACAGGCAATCCGACAGCCACGTTAGAGTATCGATAAATCACTACATCCATTCATTGCCAATGCATGCATACAATATGTACCACTGTTTCGTACTGGACATCTTTCTGCGGAGCGTATGTTTACAGCAGATAGTGGTTAGTCTTACGCAAGCTCCAACCGAATGCACTAATGAGAACATAGCTTATCGTATTTGTATACGTCATCATCGTTTTAAGGTTATGTTTTACTTATTTGTAAACTACTTTTAGACATTTATCATGTGTACAGTATCATTATCAAGGCTATTAACGATAACCCAATAAAGCTCTCGTATATTTAGGCCTCGGCATGGTAAGGTAAAAGTTAAAAGGTAAAAACAACGAGCCTACCTTTACCCTATCTTTTACCTTATCACATTACAATCACTCTACCCTACCTTTTACCCTTTAGCAGGTAAGGTAAAAGGTAATAGGTAAAAAGCAACGAGCCTACCTTTACCCTATCTTTTACCCTTAGCCCATACAAATTACCCGATTACAGGGTAATTACTAGGGAACTACACATGAACAAGGTTTATAATTTCGATTTAAAGCTTTCCTGAGTGCAGGGATTCATCTTCTTGGTTCTTTCGGTAAAGTCACCTGACTTTACAGAAAGTCGCGTGACTTTCCCGAAAGAACCAAGAAGAAGGTTTATAATGGTAAATGCTGGGTAGAGCGCTTTATTCATATAGAATACTCTCAATGATTCCAATTTTACATGCTTGTTGTTGTCGTTGTTGTCATTATTGTTGTTGTCGTCGTTGTCATCGTTGTTGTATCCTCAAATCTTGTAACTAAATTTTTACCCACTTCCTAATGTGGTATCGACTGCAAACTTGGTATACTTATGTCATACTGATGACAACACTATATTATATTATTAAAAATATATATATTTTTAAACATTCTTTTGTAAATGTTATGTTTCGGCTCGGGGCTAATTGTCCACGCTCAACTCACGTTGGCTATAAATCACCACGGTCCCTTACGTTATGGCAAGCTTCAGGGCCACTTCCTGGAGTCGTGGACTTCTGACATTACTAGTACATTTAATAAAAGCGTGTTTTAATCAAGTTTGTTTAATATTACTTATTAAATGGAGGCCACGGACTGTGCCACGGAGCTTTTAGCGGTAAACAAGGTACCGTATTTACCGGGTAATTCTTCCGAGCTACCTTTACCCTACCCTTTACCTTACCCCTTGGCATGTCGACACCTTTACCTTTTACCTTTACCCTTTTACCTGGTAAAAAGGGTAAATTCCCTTACTTGCCGAGGCCTACGTATATTCCTCATAGGTAAAAAAATTGTGCTGTCGGTACGTATCTTCATTGGAACCGTGTTATAGTGACCTCCTGTAGTGTAGTTTCGTACAGCACTCTGTTTACCAAGAACACATCCTCAGGGCTATAAGAGGCGTGCCTGTATCAAGAACATGTCTGAGGTATGTAAAAAATAATAAACCTTGTTGCTGCCGTTTACTGATAAAATAATACAATTTCACTCATGCATTAATCAATGTCATTATTTAAACATATGGAAAAAGTTAAATCTTGGTTTGAAGCTTTCGTGACTGTAGGAATCCATACTCTTTGGTTCTTTCAGTAAGTCACGTAGGTAGAAATAAAGTAAAATAAAATTCTACCTACGTGACTTACCGAAAGAACCAAAGAATATGGAAAGAGCTTGCAAGTTATTTAAACTAACACTGTTCCAAGATGGACATTCCACCGCATAGCACGGTTGACTACGTACGGTGCGAAATAAATGCAACATACATACATTTCTGAAGGAACATTTTCATTACAAAGAGAATGTGCATAAATTACGTCGTTGTTTTCATAATTCGTAAGATAGCATCTCCCATTTTTTTTACTCGATATGTTTTCTTTGCACAACATAAACGAATGTGCTTTCAATACATTTCTAATCTGCACTGTTTTGTGATGGATACTTAAACTCAGCATTCATTAAAACAAGTATATAGTGTGTGCACATTACTATTCCACAATAAATGAAATATCCGTTCATGCAGTTTAATATATTATGGTGGTCCTTAGTTGTCAAAACACTTTTTAAAGATGTATTGTCATAACTGTGCAATTTTACCTGAAACGAATGATGGTTAGGGGTGGCTACTGATTCATGAAGAGTCATAATATGGCTTTCCAATTGGAAGTTTCTATACGTTTTTTGGAGATTTATAGAACAATATGGAACATTTTGGAATGTTCTGAAAACTTCTGGAATGTCTTTCTAGAGTAACCTGGAAATGTATGGAATAGGCAGGACATCTCTGGAACTAGCTGGTATAATCTGGAAAAAAATGTGGAATGTTCTGGAACACCCTGAGGCGTTCCAGTACAACATCATCGTTACACATGAGTCACTGAGAAAGAGCACTGCTTCATTTGTGAGCACTAAACAAGTTACCCAGTGAACCCCTTATCTGACTTTTAATTGGCGTCGTTGACTGAGAAATGGTGAATAAATCTTGCAAAAAAGCATGCAGTAGTGCTTTTCTTTGTTAATGCATTGAAGGAAGACCATAACTTCTTGTTTCACAGATGCATTGTTGGTCATTGTGTCTTCAGCCACTTTTAGTCAGATCAAATATCAACAAAATTTAGCAAAACAGGCAGCAATAAGAGAAAGGAAGACAACTGTGGACTGATTTCATGATCAATACTCGTGGCTGCCAATACTTGCCAGCAGTGAGTAGCGGTAACTATGCTGTACTAATCAGTCCCGATTAGGATGAAACCAGTACACTGTCTACTACTATATTACTGCTGCTGTCCATCAGTGTCACATTTGCTCAAATTTATTTTGATAGTGACCTGAGACAAGAGGGACTGCAATGCATATCTCTTTAACACTGAGGAGGCTTTCGCGACCAATATTATGCATAATAGAGATGTTTTGGGTAGATCACGTAAACATAAATGTGTCATTACACCTGCCACTACCCGACATAGCCAATTCGTAAAGTTTAAAGTCAACAAAACGTGCCAATTAGTTACTAGTTTAGCACACCAGTGTGTTGGAGAGTAAACCCACTACGTTTACAATTCAAGTATCGTGACTTCAGATGACAGCCAGAATTGTAGAGAAATCCAACTGATTCGATCTTAAATATCCGGGATAAATATGATGTCACCAAGCAACTGCGAAGACTAGAGGGTGGGGGGGGGGTTAAAGTATTCAGATATAGCGGCATCGTTGAGCGCTGTGTGTAATTGCCACTACTTACGGTGGTGGAGGATGGGGAAGTGGAGCCGCGCAGGGCTGCAGCTCCCACTGCTGCTCCCGACGAAATTTTCAAATCTCCCGCCGAAACTTCCCGCCAATCAGGAACCGCCGCGTCATCATCGCCTTGACCGGAAAAAGGAACTGCTATCTTGCCCGGGGAGAATGGCGCATTTCCCGCAATGTGTGGGGAGGAGCAGCGCCCGGCTGCACGCGTCCCTTTGCTACAGCAACTACTGCCCATCCTGACCGCATTTTTTGCTGGGGGTGACTGGGCCGCCTTCTAGCGGCGCTTCCTCACCAACGTTGCGATGGCAGGGTGGTCCGAGGAAGAGGCGCTCCGAGCGCTCCCAGCGGCCCTTGACGACGATGCTCTTGCAGCTTTCATCACCATCCTGCCAGCTGATTGTGCCACTTTACAGCAGGAAATGCAGCAGATGGCTGCTATTTACGAACCACCGTCAAGCACTCGCCATTGCTTCACCGTCAAGTACTCGCCTTCCGCAGCGCCTTGCTGGTATTGGCAAAGGTCGCTTATCCGAAGATGGACAACGAGGGCATCGACGCGCTGGTGATGGAGAAGTTGCTGGCGCTGGCTCGGGAGCTTCACGTGGTCGTCCACGTGATCGATGACACAGACCTGTGGTCCCTGCAAGTTGCACGGAGCGTCCAAGCCCACCTGCTCCTCTGTCGAAAGATGGGGCTGACGGTGTGTGCTGCAGCCGGTGAGGTGCGCAGCGCTCCTGAAGATTCAGCTCCTGCTCAAGTCTTTGCATCCGCACCTGACAGGGGATGGAGGAGGGACGACCGGCCACGTTTGGATGGTGATCGCACTCGGAAGAGGGCGTCACCGCGTCGGGAGCGGGGCCTCATGTCCTGCTTCAACTGTGGCCTGCAGGGCCACGTTGCTTCAGGCTGTCCGGCACCTCGACGGTGCTTTTTCGGGCCTCCACCCTCGTCCGACCGACCTCCCTCCTCTTCACATCAACCTGAGGTGAGTCGCGGCACCTCACACACTCAGCCCTTAGTTACACCTCACACATCTCGTACGTCAGTTCGCAGGGGTACAGAATGTGTTTGGGAGGACTGGCCCCTCCGACCAGGCCAGTGGTGGGAGTTGGCCCACAGGGTAGTCGCCGCGACCGCGGGGTCGTCCGTTGTCATGGGCTCCATAGAAGGCATTGAGTTCCGAATGCTCGTCGAAACGGGTGCGTTGGCTACCATTATTTCGGAGCTTATTTTCAACATTTTGCCAGATAAATGTCGCTCTCTGCGGCCCTTCGAGGTTCCGTGTTTTGACGCCAGCATTGGTTCATTGGGGATCATCGGCCAAATTACTGCACAAATCTGTATTGGCGATATCAAATTGTCAGGGCCGATTCTGGTCTCGTCGTCCCTGGCTGTCCCGTATTTGTTGGGCACCAATTGCTTAGGCAAAATGCCGGTTAAAATTCTCATTGATCACGGATGCATCGAGTTGCCGTCAGGTCGCTGATTGGCATTCCTGCTGTCTTCCACCCATTTGTGCATGGCAAATGCCACGGTGCAGGCGCTTGCGGCCGAAACTGTTTGAATCCCCCCGGGCACGCAAATGCTGGTCTCCCTGCGCCTGCGTAAGCCACTTGACCTGGCTACTATGGCCGGAGGCATCCTGATGGGCCATTCCAACATGGCTGTACGGGGGTTAGAGCTCGTGGTTGCGCAGAGCCTAGTGTCCGCCGAAAGGGAACCGTTAATTCAGGTTCTGAATGCTGGGTTGACAACATCTGTCTTGTCGCAGGGCACGGTCCTTGCCCATGCATCGCCCGCACTTCGTGGGTAGCGTTGAGGCTGGGTCACGTCCGATGCCGCGTTTCGGACGAGATGTCTGCTGGATTGACTCCCTATGCTCGGAATCGGCTGAGTTGTTTGAGCCCCAACGCCGGAAATTAAGGTCTCTTTTGTATGACTTTTCGGATGTCTTCAGCACAGGCAAATTCGATATTGGCCGCACCACCTTGCTAAGCCATCATATCAGCATGGGGGGACGCCGTTGTCATCCGCCAAAACCCTTACAGGCTCAGTCCTGTAAAGGAACATGTTCGGCTGGCCGTTGATGACATGTTGGCCACGGGAAGCTTCAAGGGTGAACTCTGATTTGCGCCAATTGGCCAATGAACGTCTGCATGGCCGGTGTACTTCGCAACATGCGTGGACAGCCGGCGACAAAAGCATGGCTCCACTGCCCACAGGTCCCGGTGGGGACGTCACCTAAATTGTTCAAGCCCTGGAGAGGGCTGGTCATTGTGGTCGACGTTGTTTGTCCGCAATGCGTTCAGATTCGCTGGGGTCGCCGCTGCTGGTTCATGCATCCGTCGCGCCTCAAGCCATTTGTTGCCCTGCGCGACCCTGTCTCACCTCCACGATTTCAGGGTCGAGTGTGTGACGTGTCTGGCGAGCCGGATTGTGTGCCTGCTGGTGATAATTCTCAGCAGAAGCCTGTGCCTTCTATTCCAGATGCCGCACAACTGACGCCGCTCCTAACGCCGCCGGCCTCTGCTCCCTGGCTCCGGCTGCAGGGAGCTCCTCTGCTCTGCCGAACACTCTGTGTGCAGAACCTGCTACTCCACTACACTTGCCTACCCCCCCGGCTCCACCGGGTCAGGGGAGGCCACCTCCGCCGGGGGTCCGGCGACAAGGACTCAGTCCAAAGTACCTCGATTATCTTAACCCCCCCCCAACCACATACACTCCCGGCACACCGCTCACTGAGTACCACACACTGTTGGCCATTTCCTTTTTGCCTTAATTAAATTGTTCATAATGGTTCACAATGCAGGGGGGGGGGTCATGGGCTTTGCGCGTTGCTTTGTTAATGTTATTATGTATATAGTGTAAATTTGTACAGGTGGGCTGGGGTATTTATGTCGGGTCACTTACCTTTTGTTGCATTTGTTGTTGTTGTTGTCCGTGAGGCACACACACCTTGCTCGTTCTTTTTCTTACTTTTTTCGATTGGGGTTATTGACAGCCAGCCGGGACGGCTGTGTGCTATGAGTGGGGGGGGGGGGTTGTAGCGGCATCGTTGATCGCTCTGTGTAATTGACACTACTTACGGCCTGTAATAACGGCCTTGAGTCAACAGGGGGCAGAAGGGAGGCTGGAGATGAGTGAGGCCATTGGGCCAAGGTAACCTCCAAGGTAGCTCGGAACCGGAGGTACAGACCCCAGACCCCCAAGAGGGGGGCTGGGGGATAACGTCACACTCCAGGCCCCTCTAGATGGTTCCAGAATGGAGGAGTGGCTAGGGGCAGAGTGAGCCAGAAACCGGTATAAATTCCGGACCCCTGAACGGGACCGGCAGTTGTCGCCACCTGAAGACTGAAGAGCCACCTGGAAGACCTGGAGCTGCCAACTGAAGACCCAAAGAGAAGAACCCGAAGGGCAGAACCCGAACCCCTGGCTAGGGTCGGGATAAAGCTTAACCAGTGTAGGGTTAGAGCTTAACCAGTGTGAGGGCATGATAGTCCGGAGGAGATACCTCCCTAGTGTATCGGGTGGAAGGGGCCGTTACCCCTTTGTGTTACATTCTATTAATGTTACAATAAACGTGTTGCCTCCAAGAGAGAAGTCTCCTCTGGTTTGTACTCACTATACATATACATTACAATTATTAGTTGGGTTATACTCAGTTAATCAATACACATAATGTCATTATGCATGTAAATTTTTATGTATGTGTAGTGGTGGTGTTGACGCGCGCCGACAGTGAGAGATCACGGGGCGGCGCGGGGTGCGTGGTTGTGCGCGCTGACACAAGGTGGGAAATAGGATCGTGGGCAGCGCGCAGTGATTGGTCAACTGGGGTGGGTGCTCTCAGCGACGTCCGCATGTGGGACTATAAAGGGGGACGCGCGGGAGCACTCGGGGAGTTGTTAACCAGTTGAAGATCGAAGACGGAGTTGAAGAGGTAGGGCCCTGAGACCCCTAGTCCCGCTGTCCTTGTAAGGGCCGGGACCCTGTGTGGCTCGGAGGCGAGACTGTGGGACCCGTGGTCTGACGTCCATGTGGGACGAGGCTGTGGGACCCAGAGTCGAGACGGACACCCCAGCCGGGTGGGTTCCGAGAAGCTACGGGGCGTAAGAGCCCGTATGGGTGTAGCCAGGGGAACCCCGTGGGTTAGGCTGCAGTTAGCCACCCGTGTAATATAAGTTGGTGTTAATAAAGAGTGTGCTACCCGTAAGGTCGTCTCCCGACAAGTTACTACATTACATATGTACATAATGCACGTACATTTTGCCAGTTTTTGGGCCTAAAAATCTTCATACCTGTTATTGGCTGCTCATACTTAATCACCATCGACATATGGTGACCTGTATTGGCATGCACGTTCTTGAAAACACTTGCGAATGCAGAATTCGTGAATGCAGAAACCTTGTTCCAGTGGGAAAAAAATAATTACATTCCTGCTATGAGTGAACATAGGGAGGAGGAGGGGGGAATGGTAAATGTTAAATAATGACTACAATAAATAATAACTTATGATGAACAATGTGTTTTTATTACCTTTGATGATGACGATGATTTGACAATGACGGAGGTGGTGTTTATGGTGATGAATTCAGGAGGATGACTCGTCGGGTAATGCAAGCGTTTGATAAAAACGCCACAGTTATAATTTTTGCACTCTGAGGGAGCGCTAGCCACGAAAGTTTCCCAGATTGCATTCACCTTTTTAATAGACCTCACAGACGACTCGTTTCTACCAAAATGAATCAATGAGTTGACCATAAGTATTGGACCTGTAATGTGTGTAAGAAACCTCCCCACTCACATCTGTACAGATATGTACCTCTAATTAACATGGTTGGCTACGTATAGCGGTAAAGAAGTTCTACATACAGTCTATCCTATAACGCTGAGTGTTTTTATAACTCGAATTGGACATAACGTGAATAATGTATTGGGAACACATTTTTATAACGCGGATGTGAATTGTATATAACGTGAACGAGTGAACGAAACTACATCACAGCGCGAGGAGGAATAAGCGGTCGTACGGCTTCCTTGGCGTAGCATCACCACACAAGGCATTGGGATGCTGCTGGATGCTTCTCGATGCTACCCACGTTCCTCAGTCTTTTGTTCAGCTTGCGTATGCATCTCACGTGTTATCGCGGACTGTGCTTTACTCCAGATATATTATTTATTATTACTCGATTTTTCCATTACGCGGTATTCTTGAGGAACGCAACGACTACCGCCACGTTGTAAGAGCACAGACTGCACATATGTACAAAGTAAAAATGCACAATAGCGAGTTAATAACGGGATTATTGCGAGACTGAGGACTAAACGTGCCTAATCTCCGTAGCAGACAGTTTAAAATGTACGCAACAACATTATTCATGCACCTCCACGCAGTGCCGGATTAAGCTAGTGCGGGGCATGTAGCATCTTTTCTTACCTATAAACGTAATTTTTTGTCTGTCTGTCTGTCTGTGTGTCTTTCTGTCTGTAGACGAAACTTCCGAAGGATTTGGCTCGTAAACCGTTGGGTTTACATAAAAAAAACACCCAGGTACCACGCCATAAGCCCCGTGGTGAGCCAATGCTATTCGATTTTCCCATCCGTCAACTTTAAAGCCGATACATTATCAAATTAGTGATGTTTATTATTTAATTCATTACGCCGGTGAGCGCGAGCCAAAGCACGGAATTGCGCATGCATGACAAAGCTGATTAGGGTACCACCACAGTCAGTATGCACTGCTGTAGTCATAGCAGGTACCACCACAGTCGGTATGCACTGCTGTAATGATAGCAAGTCACGACCACAATCGGTATGCACTGTTGTAGTGATAGCAGGTACCACCATAGTCGGTATGCACTGCTTTAGTGATAGCAGGTAACACCACAGTCGGTATGCACTGCTGTAGTCATAGCAGGTACCACCATAGTCGGTATGCACTGCTGTAGTGATAGCAGGTACCACCACAGTCATTATACACTGCTGCAGTGATAGCAGGTTCCACCGGAGTCAGAATGCAATGCTGTCGTGAAAGCAGGTACCACCACAGTCGGTATGCACTGCTGTAGTTATAGCAGGTACCATCACAGTCGGTATGCACTGCTGTAGTGATAGCAGTTGCCACCACAGTCGGTATGCTCTACTGTAGTGATAGCAGGTCACCACCAGAATCGGTATGCACTGCTCTAGTGATAGCAGGTACCATCACAGTTGGTATGCACTATCTGTAGTGAAAGCATGTACTACCACAGTCGGTATGCACTGCTGTAATGAAAGCAGGTGCCACCACAGTCAGTATGCACTGCTTTAGTGATATCAGGTATCACCACAGTTGGTATGCACTGCTGTAATGATAGCAGGTCACCACCACAGTCGGTATGCACTGCTGTAATGATAGCAGGTCAATGTGGTTGCGTGTGGGTCAATGTATATGTGTGTGTAAGTCGATGTGTGTGTGAGTCGATGTGTGTGTGAGTCCATGTGTGTGTGAGTCCATGTGTGTGTGAATCCATGTGTGTGTGTGCGTCACTGTGTGTGTGCAAGTCACTGTGTGTGTGCAAGTCGATGTGTGTGTGTAAGTCGATGTCTGTGTGTGTGAGTCGATGTGTATTTGTAAGTCGATATGTGTGTGGGTCGATGTATATGTGTGTGTAAGCCGATGTGTGTGTGAGTCGATGTGTGTATGTGAGTCGATGTGTGCGTGAGTAAGTCGATGTATGTGTGTGAGTCGATGTGCGTGTGTGCAAGTCCATGTGTGTGTGAGTCGATGTGTGTTTTAGTCCGTGTGTGTGTGTGTAACTCGATGTGTGTGTGTAAGTCGATGTCTGTGTGTGTGAGTCGATGTGTATTTGTAAGTCGATGTGTGTGTGGATCGATGTATATGTGTGTGTAAGCCGATGTGTGTGTGAGTCGATGTGTGTATGTGAGTCGATGTGTGCGTGTGTAAGTCGATGTATGTGTGTGAGTCGATGTGCGTGTGTGCAAGTCCATGTGTGTGTGAGTCGATGTGTGTTTTAGTCCGTGTGTGTGTGTAACTCGATGTGTGTGTGAGTCCATGTGTGTGAATGCATCGATGTGTGTAAGTCCATATGTGTGTCTGTAAGTCGACAAGTGTGTGTGCAGGTCGATGTGTGTGTTTGAGTTGCTGTGCATGTGCAAGTCGCTGTGTGTGCAAGTCGATGTGTATGTGTGTGGGTCGATGTATGTGTGTGTAAGTCGATGTGTGTGCGTCGATGTTTGTGTGTGTGTAAGTCGATGTCTGTGTGTGTGTAAGTCAATGTGTATGTACGTCCGTTAGTGTTGTGTTTAACTCGGTGTGTGTGTGAGTCAATGTGTGTGTTTATGTCCATATGTGATTGTGTAAGCCCATGTGCGTGTGTAAGTCGATGTGTGTGTGTGAGTCAATATGTGTGTGTGAGTCGCTCAGTGTGTGTGTGGAAGTCGATGTGTGTGTGTGTGGGTCGATGTATATTTGTGTGTGTGACTCTATGTGTGTGTGTGAGTCGCTGTGTGTGTATAAGTCGATATGTCTGTGTTTAAGTAGATGTGTGTGTGTGGCTCTATGTGCGTGTGTTAGTCTGTGTGTGAGTCTATGTGTGTCAGTCGATGTGTGTGTGTGCGCGTCGATGTGTGTGTGTGTGAGTCCATGTGTGTGTGACTCTATGTGCGTGTGTGAGTCTATGTGTGTGTGTGTGAGTCTATGTGTGTCAGTCGATGTGTGTCTGAGACCAGGAAAGGCACCGGGCAGAGATGATCTCTTCCAAGCGAAATACTGAGGGAGGGTGGCGTTTGTGCACAGACTGCCCTACATGACATCATAACAACAGTCCGCAGGACTGAAAGGATGCCCTGGTGGTCCCCCTCATTAAGAAGAGGGATCGCACAGACTGTAACAACTATAGGGGCATCTCACTCATGAGTGTGCCGGGAAAGGTCCTGGCAAGGATTATTCAACATCGCCTTGCTAGGCACGCTGAGGAGAGGCTTGCGGAGCTCCAATGTGGTTTCAGGAAAGGGCGGTCCTGCACGGATGCCATATTTTCTGTCCGTCTGTTACAGCAGAGGTGTATCGAATGCCAACAAAACCTACATCTTTGCTTTATTGACCTGGTTAAGGCTTATGATACCATCAGTAGGCCTGGGCTTTGGGTTGTTCTTCGTGCTTTCGGAGTCCCTGACCCTCTGCTCACGATCATTAAGGACCTTCATGATGGTGAGCGGGCCCGGGTAAAACTACGTGGCTGGGATTCGGAGCCATTCGCTATACACCTTGGGGTGCGACAGGGATGTCTTCTGACTCCCACATTATTTAACATTTATTTTGACCACGTAGCTTGTGAGGCCTTCAATAGCTGTACCGGAGGAATTTCCATCTGGTACAGATACAATGGGAGGTTGATCGATGCCCGGGTGCGGTCATGGGATGGCTCCCTATTGCTTAACCATGTTATGTATGCCGATCTGGTAATCGCTGCTCACTCAGAGGAGGAGTTGGAGGCGCTGCTGCAAAACCTGGAGCTTGCCAGCAGAGGTCTCACTCCGAATCAGTCGAGCGACATCTTTTCATCGGTTGCGTACGCTGTGTGGAAGCTACCTGGTCTGTCGCTCCGCATGAAGCTTCAGGTCTTCTCGGCCACAGTCATTCCCTCCCTTCTCTACGCTTGCAAAACGTGGACCCCCCTAATGGAACATCTTCGCCAGTTAGAAACATTTAGACTGGTCTGCCTACGATCCATCCTGGGTTTAACCATGCAGGCTGGATTGTGTGAGGAGCTCACAAATCCTTGAAAGATCTGGACAAAGTCCCACCCATGGGCTCCTCCAGCAGGCAAGGCTGTGTTGGCTAGGCCATGTAGCCTGCATGCCCAGCCACCACATGCCTAAACAGCTTTTGTTCGGCCAGATCGAGGGAGCTAAACGGGCGCGGCATGGGCTAGAGAAGAAATGGAGTGATGTGGTACAGGAGGATGTGGAGCTGAGTGGATTTGCCGATGACTGGTACCAGCGGTGTCAAGATCGGCCTCTGTGGAGGAGGCTCGTGAAGGACGCTACTGGGCAGTTGGAGGCAGTCGCCCTCCAACAACAACGGAGGGTGGAGGAGCGATGCTCACAACAATGAGCGGAGCGCCGGGTGACTAAAGCACAGCAAGTTGGCACAGTAGGGGGCACAGGTGGTGCATCAGCCACTCATCTCAGTCAGTCGACCCGTGGCACCTGGGTCTGCCCCGTGACCTCCTGCCAGCGGGCGATCGACACTTCACGTGGCCTCAAGGTGTACATAGCCTGGCACAAGCATTGTGGTGACGTCACCGCCACTTAGTGGCGAATGGCAGTTGTTGTTGTGTGTGTACGTCGATATGTGTGTGTAGTTCCATGTGTGTGTGTGTCAGTTGATGTGTGTGTCGGTGGTGTAGCGGTAAGCGCGCTATACCACGAAACCGGCGACCCCAGGTCGATTCCCGCTCATGGCCAACACCGGTGACGACTATCTGAACCGGTCCTGAGCCTCCCCTACGTCGAATCAGCTTCAAATGAGTCCCTGCTGCGATATGTAGTAAACATCGCCAGTGGGGACAAAATGTTTTCTTATTTTGTTACACTATATTGTATTCTCCTAAACACATAAAATGTATACACAAATACTTTATACAGACATTACACTTTTGGTGTATTTGTGTATGTATCTGTTATGTTTTTAGCAGCAGTTTAGAAATACAGTATCTTTCTCGCCCGGGCAACGCTAACCCTAGTATGTTATAAAGGGGCCCTAAATAAAACTAAATTACATCAATATTACAAACAAACTTTTTACTTTCATAGTAAAGTAATTGTATTTTTTCATTTTCTATACCGCCAGATACTACGACAAAATGTTAACCTTAAACACCCAGTCGTTCATAGAAGTTTAAGTCAGTATAGTATTATAGAAATAGAGCAAGTGCATCACTGAACCGGAATTGATAGCTTGAAAGCATTTAGCGCGGGGCCCTTGAAAGTGCGGGACCCCTAGCATATGTAGCTACTTTTGCTACTCGGATAATCCGGCACTGCCACCCCAGTATCAGTGGCCTGGCATTACGTACACTCGCGAGTACTGGAGTCTGGCGGGTGTCGTAAATAAGGGAATTACATGCAGTAAACATTGAATAGCTTGCGAATATGCGAAACTCTCGAATCCAGAACTCGCTCATATCGCATATCGAGGGTTTACTGTACTGCCATGTGTATCCAGCTTGTAACATGACACCGTCACATGTGTAGGGGTGTTAGAGAGAGAGCCCGTTATGCATGGCAGCTTATGGCAAACAAACACAGTGGGCGGGGCTACGTGAGTGCACGGGGATGTGCTCTCTACGACGTCCGCGCCAGGTACCCCGGGGGGGCTGATTCGGAGTTATGATCCCCCGGGGTCCCACCCCTCAGCAGGGGGTTGGGTATAAAAGGGGATGTAGCGGAGGGCTCGGGGTTCTTGTTCAGCTAACCAGTGAAGACTGAAGACGTCTTAGCTAGAGCCCTGGACTCCCCTTGTTCGCCGTCCTTATCAGGGCCGAACAGGACCGAGCCAGCGGCGTGGTCCCGAGATCCAGAGCCGGTGCTCTTGTCAGCGCTGGTCTGGGACTCAGGGTACCGGGCCCGACTTACCAGTGTCGGGCCAGATAGCCTCCCCTAGCCCGTTAGAGGAGGACTAGGAGGCAGGCTAGGAAGTAGCTAGCGCGTGTATCCCCAGCTAGCCGGGTAAGGGGGCCGACATCCCCTCTAGTGTTGTATGCCACAACCGTGCTGTGTGAATAAACCCGTGTGCCTCCAACTCCGGCGTCCAAGAGTCGTGAACTCTATTACATCTGGTGTCAGAAGTAAAGATCTACGAACATGGACACGCGCCGGACAGCTCGAGTCAGGGTACCGGAGGGGGAGGACACCATTGCAGTCGGGGAGCCCGGGACGGCTGAAGAAAACACGGAGCAGTCGGGGTCGGATGCGTCCATACCGCAGCAACAGGAGAATGGAGAGCCGTCGACAGAGGGGCTGAGGCAGGCGCACGCTAAGCTGGCGGAGCTGCTGTACGCTGCTGCCGCCATGCTGGACCAGATCACACAGCTGGGGGCTGCTGGACCGCCACGGGGCGACGGCAGCCGGCGACCACAGCGCCTTCCCGCCATTTCGACGGAGCACCACTTTGAAAATCCCGCCATCGCCGCAGCTGCTGTTGAGGGCATGGCCGGGTTGAGCATCGAGTCCAACGGCGGGCATACAGTACCTGCCGCGTCATCACCAACGGACGGCACGTCACCACGGGTGCGACCAGCGATGCCATCGGTTGTTCGAGCCGCGGCACAGCCGGGTGGGGGAGACGGGGGAGTGCGACCTTCCGCGGCAGCCGCTGCGTTACATCAGCGGCTACCTCCACTCAAAGAATTTGTGGGCGAGGAAGGCGACTGGGGCGGCTTCCAGCGGCGCTTCCTCGCTCACCAGGAAATGGCGCAGTGGACGGACGCCGAGGCTCTCCGCGCGCTGCCGGCACTCCTCGACAGCGACGCCCTTGCCACTCTAACATCGGCACCGAAGGAGAGGCGCTCCACGCTGCAGATGGCCATGCAGCTGCTGGCTGCTGTCTACGGTCCGCCGTCGGACTGTCGGCAACTCTTTTACGATCGCCAGCGGGGGGCAAAGGAGTCGCCCCTGGCTTACCGCACAAGCCTCCTGGCATTGGCGAAGGCGGCCTTTCCACGGATGGACATCGAAGGTGTCGACGCCATGGTCACGGAAAAGATACTCCTGCTGGCGGACGACTTGGATATCGTCATCGTCGCACAAGACGACGCGGAGATGTGCTCCCTCCAAGCGGCACGACTCCTCCACGCAAACCTGCTCGCGCAACGACGGAAGGCCAGCAAGGCAGTGAGCGGGCGTGCCGTGGCTGCAGCCACCCTCCCGGCGGAAGAGATTTGCGCCATCGACCATCAACGGCAGCAGGGAGCGGGAGTACGGGCGGACCGGGGCGGTTCGAGCCATCTCGACCATCCATCATCTTCGCCAGCGCTCCCGCGCTGTTACAACTGCGGCATCCGGGGCCATGTCGCCTCGGGGTGCCGCTCTCCTCGGCAGCGGGGGACGACACCTCGACGGGACGCCGGCCCTCTTCCCAAGCTCCGTCATCATAACCCGGCGAGTCGCGGCACCCCTCATGTTTGGCCCACGCACACGCCCGTCACACACTCAAACACCGCAGCGAATGGGGGGTCGATATCGCGCACTATCGCACCAACACGCACCACTCTGGGTACTCATATCGAACCCAGCCAGTGGTCCGTGTTGGCCCATCGTGTTGTAGCCGCATCGTCGGGGTCGTCTGCCGTTGTGGGGCACATCGACGGGGTTGAGGTGCGCATCCTGGTCAATACGGGAGCATCGGCGACCATTATTTCGGAATTGATTTACAATATTCTCCCTGTCCAGAGCCGTCCTTTGATGCCCGTTAACGTGCCATTCTATGCTGCTAATGGGGGCTCACTTGGCATCATTGGACAAATTCGAGCCAAAATTTGTATCGGGCATATTAAATAGTCTGGGCCGATTTTTGTTTCCTCCTCGCTGGCGGTTCCGTGCCTGCTGGGGACGGACTTCCTGGCCAAAATGCCGATTAGGATGTTAATCGACCAGGGATGCATTGAGCTCCCGTCGGGCCGACGCATGGCGTTTCTACCATCCCCCGTTACGAGTCGGACGGCGTTCGCAACGGTGCCGGCGTTCGTTGATAGAACGGTGCGCGTTCCTCCGGGGGCACAAATGTTGATTCCTTTGAAACTTCGGCGGCCTTTCGCTAAGGGCATTGGGGCCCAGGGGGTTCTGCTGGGGCCATCTAGGGCCGGGGTTAGTGGACCTCATTTACTTCCGGCCCATACCATAGTGAGAGGGGACGGAGACCCCTTCATCGCGGTCCTAAATGTGGGCTCGCAGACGGTGGTGGTCCCACAGGGGACCGTGCTTGCTCACGCAACGCCGGTGCCCTTTGAGGAACCTGTCGCGAATCACGTGAGCGCTGTCCCTGCGCCGCGACCACATTCGGACAGCGATGAAGGGTGGCTCGAGGCGCTTTGTGCGGGATCGACGGACCTGTCAAATTCAGAGCGTCAACAGCTTAAAACACTACTGCGGGAATTTTCCGACGTTTTCAGTCGGGACAAATACGATTTGGGCTGCACTCATCTGCTGCATCACCATATTGATACGGGTGACAGCGCGCCAATACGCCAGAATCCTTTTCGGTTAAGTCTCGCCGAAAAGGACCATGTCAAATCGGCTGTTGATGACATGTTAGCCGCCGACATCATTTCTCCTTCCACCAGCCCTTGGGGAGCGCCGATCGTCCTAGTTAAGAAACAGGACGGCTCGTTGCGGTTTTGCGTTGATTTTCGGCGCCTTAACAAAATTTCGGTGGCCGACGCATACCCGCTCCCACGGATGGACGAATCGCTTGACACCTTGGCGGGAGCGCGATTCTTCTCCACATTGGATTTACTTTCGGGATTCTGGCAGCTTCCTCTGGACGATGATTCAAAGCCTAAAACTACTTTCCGCACACCGCACGGCCTGTTCCAATTCAACCGGTTGCCGATGGGACTCCACTCAGCGCCGGCAACTTTCCAGCATTTGATGGAATTAGTTTTGGCTGGATTGCAATGGGACTCGTGCTTGATTTATTTGGATGACGTTATCGTTTTTAGTAAAACATTTGACGAACATCTCCAGAGGTTGCGGGCGGTTTTCCAAAAGATGCGGGCTGCTAATTTGAAATTCAAACCCCAAAAATGTCATCTATTACGCGAATCGGTGCGTTATTTGGGACACATCGTGGGACGCTCAGGTATTGCTACCGATCCCGCCAAAACGCAGTGCGTCAGCTCCTGGCCGACTCCCACCTCGGTGGGGGAGGTCAGGAGTTTCATTGGCTTCGCGTCCTATTACCGACGATTTGTCGCGGATTTTGCGACGATTGCGAAACCCCTACACGCTTTAACGTCAAAAGGGGTTCGGTTCCACTGGGGACAGGAGGAGGAGGCTGCTTTCCGCTCCCTTCGGGACGCTCTGGTGAAAGCTCCTCCCTTGGTTTACCCCGATTTTTCTAAGCCATTTTTGCTCGACACCGATGCGAGCAACACGGGTATTGGGGGCGTGCTTTCACAGGTGGTTGACGGCGTGGAACGGGTGGTCGCGTACGGTAGTCGGGTGTTGTCTCCTGCGGAGCAGAGATATTGTGTCACCCGTCGGGAACTGTTGGCAATTGTCTATTTCATCCAACAGTATCGCTCATATCTGTACGGTCGGCATTTCACCGTCCGCACAGATCATGCGGCACTACAGTACGCCCTGCGAGTTCAACAACCATCGGGACAATTGTCTCGATGGTTGGAGATTCTCCAGGACTTTGATTTTAAAACCACCTACCGTAAGGGCGTTCGCCACACCAATGCGGACGCTCTGTCGCGCATGCCAACCACCTCCGAATGTGCATGCCTCCTGGGGTCTGGACGTTGCAGGCCTCCGGGGAACATATCGGTTCCGGTCTTGGCGGCGGCCGACGACGACGAAACATTGATTACTAATTCGACCGCACAACAGGGAAAAGATTCCCTGTTGGGGTTGCCCGTCACTGAATGGGGGCGCCTCCAGATGGAGGATACCTCCCTCCTCGGGTGGCGTCGTCGCGTCGGCGGTGCTGGGCGGGGGAGGGGTGATGCCGACGCATGGGAAATGGTGCAAGGTCTGCTGATGCATTGGGACGGGAAATCCCGTCGACACCGGCTGGTGGTCCCTTCTGGGTTGCGGGGCAAGGTGGTGTGGGCCGCTCACGAGCGCCTCCTACACCTGGGGACCCAAAAGACCCTCGCCTTGCTCCAACTTGATTTTTTTTGGCCAGGCATGACGAGGGATGTCGGGGATTTATTGGGGTCATGCCCTCGGTGCGCGCAACGAAAACCGCCAGCACGGGAGTCAAACCCACCCTTGCAATCAATCAAAGTGTCCAGAATAAACGAGCTTGTCGCGCTGGATATTTTGGGCCCATTCCCCGCCACCCCCAGGGGCAATAGATATTTGTTGACTGGTGTGGAGTATTTTACGCGCTGGCCTATGGCCTGGCCCCTTGCCAACCAGTCAGCAGCAGCCATCGTGGAGGCCTTTGTTCAGGGATACGTCCTGGACAAAGGTGCTCCGGAGCGGCTGCTGACCGACCAGGGCAAAAATTTTTCCGGCAAACTACTCCAACAAGTCTGTGAGCTCCTGGGCACGAAGAAAATTCGTACCTCCCCGTATCACCCGCAAACTGACGGGATGGTCGAGCGTCTGCATCGCACCATCACGTCAATGTTGTCACAGCAGGTTTCGGACTCACAGACCGATTGGGACCTGCAAATTCAAGGGGTCTTGGCGGCATACCGAATGGCCCCCCATGCAGCTACGGGATTTTCCCCCTTCTACCTCATGTACGGCCGCGAACCTGACCCGCCTGTTCGTGCCCAGCTGCAGATCCCCGCGCCGCAGGGAAAAACTAAATTGGCTGACCATGTAAAATTTAATCTGGCCAAATTAACAGAGGCACGGGATGCTGCCATGCAAAACTCTGACCTCCGTCAGAAAGAGAATGAGCGGCTCAGACTGGGTCGGGCGCACGTGCTGCAGTGGAAGCCGGGGGACAAGGCATGGCTGCACTGTCCCCAGGTGCCACTTGCAACCTCCTCTAAGCTGGTGCGGCCGTGGCGGGGCCCTGTGGAGGTGGTCGAGGTTTTGCGCCCGCAGTGCATGCGCATCAAATGGGGGAAGCGGCGGTGGTTCGTGCACCCCTCTAGATTAAACCCCTTTGTTGCGGTACACATCCCCACTTCACACACGCGTGGCCAAACATGTGGGGGGTCGACCGACTCGCTGGGTCCGTCTCCATCGCTCTCATCTGATGCCTTGCCGGCTGTGCCACCTCCAGGTGCATCAGGAGTGACGGCCTCATGCCCGATCACCCCTCCTGGGGATGCCAAGGGTCACGCGGCGTCGGATGAGGACTCACTCCAAGACGGACAGTTGCCACCTGACGGTCCGCCACCCGGGGTTACCCTGTGTGAGGGGCCCGCTGCAAGGACGCGCGCTAAAATGCGCAGACTGTTGTGAGGCCGGAACATGTGTACATAGGTTGTGTTCATTGTGTGTTGTGTGTTGTGTGGTGGATTCCCTGCAAATTGTATATAGGCTGTTTTTACGGAATTCGTATTTATTCGGGGGGGGGGGGGGGTGCGTCGGGTTGTTTATCTTCTCGCTGCTGTGTTCTTGTTGTGTTCTTGTTGTTGTTCTTGTTATTGTTGAAAAATAGTGAGGCACACGCGCGGTCAGGGGGTAAATGCGCTTTTATTGTCATTTTTTTTGTATGTTGGCAGCCGGGACGGCTGCAAGCTATGCGGGGGGGGGGGGGGTGATGTAGAGGTGTTAGAGAGAGAGCCCGTTATGCATGGCAGCTTATGGCAAACAAACACAGTGGGCGGGGCTACGTGAGTGCACGGGGAGGTGCTCTCTACGACGTCCGCGCCAGGTACCCCGGGGGGGCTGATTCGGAGTTATGATCCCCCGGGGCCCCACCCCTCAGCGGGGGGTTGGGAATAAAAGGGGATTTAGCGGAGGGCTCGGGGTTCTTGTTCAGCTAACCAGTGAAGACTGAAGACGTCTTAGCTAGAGCCCTGGACTCCCCTGGTTTGCCGTCCTTATCAGGGCCGAACAGGACCGAGCCAGCGGCGTGGTCCCGAGATCCAGAGCCGGTGCTCTTGTCAGCGCTGGTCTGGGACTCAGGGTACCGGGCCCGACTTACCAGTGTCGGGCCAGATAGCCTCCCTAGCCTGTTAGAGGAGGACTAGGAGGCAGGCTAGGAAGTAGCTAGCGCGTGTATCCCCAGCTAGCCGGGTGAGGGGGCCGACACCCCCTCTAGTGTTGTATGCCACAACCGTGCTGTGTGAATAAACCCGTGTGCCTCCAACTCCGGCGTCCAAGAGTCGTGAACTCTATTACACATGCAGCAAACTTCGTTATCATTCACTGGTTGTGATGGCTTTAATAGTCCATACAAGATGTATTGTGAGACCACTTTCTTATTGCATTATGTTATTTTATTCCGTTTCTGTATCTTAATGCTGTACTTTTGTCTGTTCTACCGTGTTACCACGAGCGTTTATGCACGTTAAAAAAGTTGTTCAAGAGTGGACAATTTTGGGACTGAAACGTAACTAATCTTTTAACATGGGCGTCAATGAGAAAACGGCGATCATGTAACAATGTTTTGCTTAACGAGTAGGTGAGACACGTCTGTATTATGTTATGCATATTCTAAATATTAATATTTATTCATCTTCGATATCATATACGTTGAAAACTCGAAATTAAGGACGTGGGCAGGTGCTCCAAATCGAGGGCAAGCACATTTATTTATTGTGGTTAATATTAATCTTGGGAAGAACAGCACCGTCACTCTGAAAAATGCCACAACACGTGTGTTACAACCAGCCTTACTCCCGAGCCGCCATTAACCATGTGACTGATATATCCGCGCGGTCATTCAATAACCCTGCCAGCCACCTACAGGCCCGACTCAGTCATCACATGCTGCTGTACACACATGCATTGATGCACTGCACAGCACATCAGGACTTTCACAGAACCACACTTTACTCCCTTGCTGCACAAGGACATACTTAAAAGAGTGATCCATTCCTAATGTGCCACATATATACGATATATACCAAAATGTGTAACGCTATACCACGTGATTGGAAGCACGTGACGGCTGTGCCTTAAAGAACCACTTTGAGGTGCTGGAGTCACTTCGATACGGTATTGTTATTGAATAAGAATACCTTACAGCTGCTATTTGTGTTGTGATTGTGTGGGTAAGACGACGTTTAAAGAAAAATATAAATGGTGTTAAGCACCTCCTCGCTTAAACCTACATTAGCCTTCAAGCAGTGCAGAACATTCCGTATTGCTGGAATGGATAACCACTTATTGTGAAGTGACACTGGAATTCTAACAAAGTAGATTACTGACCGATGACCCTTGAACTGTCAATTTTTTCTTCCATATGCGGTTGCTTATCCAGAAAAAAAACACCCACTGAAGACTCTTTCAAGAGGTTCCTGCACCAAGATATATATCGTTTTACATACATATGTGAAAAACAAATAGGGGTGTCATCATCATCATCACCACGATCCATGGACAGATAGCCCGTTGGTGTCCACCGCACATGTCGTCCTTTGTTTCCACTTCCCTCTGTCCTGTGCCCATATTCTCAAGTAGTGACCACAGGGTACAAAAGGGCCTTACACATTTGTAATTTTTCCGGCAAACTACTCCAACAAGTCTGTGAGCTCCTGGGCACGAAGAAAATTCGTACCTCCCCGTATCACCCGCAAACTGACGGGATGGTCGAGCGTCTGCATCGCACCATCACGTCAATGTTGTCACAGCAGGTTTCGGACTCGCAGACCGATTGGGACCTGCAAATTCAAGGGGTCTTGGCGGCATACCGAATGGCCCCCCATGCAGCTACGGGATTTTCCCCCTTCTACCTCATGTACGGCCGCGAACCTGACCCGCCTGTTCGTGCCCAGCTGCAGATCCCCGCGCCGCAGGGAAAAACTAAATTGGCTGACCATGTAAAATTTAATCTGGCCAAATTAACAGAGGCACGGGATGCTGCCATGCAAAACTCTGACCTCCGTCAGAAAGAGAATGAGCGGCTCAGACTGGGTCGGGCGCACGTGCTGCAGTGGAAGCCGGGGGACAAGGCATGGCTGCACTGTCCCCAGGTGCCACTTGCAACCTCCTCTAAGCTGGTGCGGCCGTGGCGGGGCCCTGTGGAGGTGGTCGAGGTTTTGCGCCCGCAGTGCATGCGCATCAAATGGGGGAAGCGGCGGTGGTTCGTGCACCCCTCTAGATTAAACCCCTTTGTTGCGGTACACATCCCCACTTCACACACGCGTGGCCAAACATGTGGGGGGGTCGACCGACTCGCTGGGTCCGTCTCCATCGCTCTCATCTGATGCCTTGCCGGCTGTGCCACCTCCAGGTGCATCAGGAGTGACGGCCTCATGCCCGATCACCCCTCCTGGGGATGCCAAGGGTCACGCGGCGTCGGATGAAGACTCACTCCAAGACGGACAGTTGCCACCTGACGGTCCGCCACCCGGGGTTACCCTGTGTGAGGGGCCCGCTGCAAGGACGCGCGCTAAAATGCGCAGACTGTTGTGAGGCCGGAACATGTGTACATAGGTTGTGTTCATTGTGTGTTGTGTGTTGTGTGGTGGATTCCCTGCAAATTGTATATAGGCTGTTTTTACGGAATTCGTATTTATTCGGGGGGGGGGGGGGTGCGTCGGGTTGTTTTTCTTCTCGCTGCTGTGTTCTTGTTGTGTTCTTGTTGTTGTTCTTGTTATTGTTGAAAAATAGTGAGGCACACGCGCGGTCAGGGGGTAAATGCGCTTTTATTGTCATTTTTTTTGTATGTTGGCAGCCGGGACGGCTGCAAGCTATGCGGGGGGGGGGGGGGGGGGTGATGTAGAGGTGTTAGAGAGAGAGCCCGTTATGCATGGCAGCTTATGGCAAACAAACACAGTGGGCGGGGCTACGTGAGTGCACGGGGAGGTGCTCTCTACGACGTCCGCGCCAGGTACCCCGGGGGGGCTGATTCGGAGTTATGATCCCCCGGGGCCCCACCCCTCAGCGGGGGGTTGGGAATAAAAGGGGATTTAGCGGAGGGCTCGGGGTTCTTGTTCAGCTAACCAGTGAAGACTGAAGACGTCTTAGCTAGAGCCCTGGACTCCCCTGGTTTGCCGTCCTTATCAGGGCCGAACAGGACCGAGCCAGCGGCGTGGTCCCGAGATCCAGAGCCGGTGCTCTTGTCAGCGCTGGTCTGGGACTCAGGGTACCGGGCCCGACTTACCAGTGTCGGGCCAGATAGCCTCCCTAGCCTGTTAGAGGAGGACTAGGAGGCAGGCTAGGAAGTAGCTAGCGCGTGTATCCCCAGCTAGCCGGGTGAGGGGGCCGACACCCCCTCTAGTGTTGTATGCCACAACCGTGCTGTGTGAATAAACCCGTGTGCCTCCAACTCCGGCGTCCAAGAGTCGTGAACTCTATTACACATGCAGCAAACTTCGTTATCATTCACTGGTTGTGATGGCTTTAATAGTCCATACAAGATGTATTGTGAGACCACTTTCTTATTGCATTATGTTATTTTATTCCGTTTCTGTATCTTAATGCTGTACTTTTGTCTGTTCTACCGTGTTACCACGAGCGTTTATGCACGTTAAAAAAGTTGTTCAAGAGTGGACAATTTTGGGACTGAAACGTAACTAATCTTTTAACATGGGCGTCAATGAGAAAACGGCGATCATGTAACAATGTTTTGCTTAACGAGTAGGTGAGACACGTCTGTATTATGTTATGCATATTCTAAATATTAATATTTATTCATCTTCGATATCATATACGTTGAAAACTCGAAATTAAGGACGTGGGCAGGTGCTCCAAATCGAGGGCAAGCACATTTATTTATTGTGGTTAATATTAATCTTGGGAAGAACAGCACCGTCACTCTGAAAAATGCCACAACACGTGTGTTACAACCAGCCTTACTCCCGAGCCGCCATTAACCATGTGACTGGTATATCCGCGCGGTCATTCAATAACCCTGCCAGCCACCTACAGGCCCGACTCAGTCATCACATGCTGCTGTACACACATGCATTGATGCACTGCACAGCACATCAGGACTTTCACAGAACCACACTTTACTCCCTTGCTGCACAAGGACATACTTAAAAGAGTGATCCATTCCTAATGTGCCACATATATACGATATATACCAAAATGTGTAACGCTATACCACGTGATTGGAAGCACGTGACGGCTGTGCCTTAAAGAACCACTTTGAGGTGCTGGAGTCACTTCGATACGGTATTGTTATTGAATAAGAATACCTTACAGCTGCTATTTGTGTTGTGATTGTGTGGGTAAGACGACGTTTAAAGAAAAATATAAATGGTGTTAAGCACCTCCTCGCTTAAACCTACATTAGCCTTCAAGCAGTGCAGAACATTCCGTATTGCTGGAATGGATAACCACTTATTGTGAAGTGACACTGGAATTCTAACAAAGTAGATTACTGACCGATGACCCTTGAACTGTCAATTTTTTCTTCCATATGCGGTTGCTTATCCAGAAAAAAAACACCCACTGAAGACTCTTTCAAGAGGTTCCTGCACCAAGATATATATCGTTTTACATACATATGTGAAAAACAAATAGGGGTGTCATCATCATCATCACCACGATCCATGGACAGATAGCCCGTTGGTGTCCACCGCACATGTCGTCCTTTGTTTCCACTTCCCTCTGTCCTGTGCCCATATTCTCAAGTAGTGACCACAGGGTACAAAAGGGCCTTACACATTTGTAATATGGGATGCAATATCACATGTTGTAGCAGCAGTAGTTTGTTGTCTAGCCCCCATCCTGTCGGATCCAGGTCCGTGGATTGGAAAGGGAAGTGATAGCTCGTCACTCAGATCGGCACTAAACAGCAGACCTCTCCTCCAAGACGGAGCTTTCTCTTTGTGTGCACCTGGGTACACTGTCTGTTGTTATCCTTTCGATCCCAGTTTGCCCCTCAATAGCTGTCTCGGTCCAGTAAATTCTACCTTTGAATATGTAGCTGGTGTGCAATTGCGTGCGACGAATCGCACGTGCAATTGACTCCCGAGCAAATGTGTCCCACCTGAGGAGTCGAAGGATCGGTTTTGGTACCCGGACAGACTTTATGTTCCCCGAGGGTGATTCAATCCACTTGTGATCCTCTGCTGCGAGGCCAATTTAACTGCACAGTAGTGAGTGAGCGAGCAGAGAAGATCGAAGTCGGTGGTGCCAGGACGTGTTGTGTCTGCTTCCTTGCCCACGTCTGCATTTGATCCTGACAAATTTTCAGGCATATTTGTAACAGTGCACTGTTTGTACTTGCTTAACATGTTTTGATGTTTTCGTGACTTTGCTTGACTTTTCTCCATCTACTCTTGTATCATTCGTTGTATTTTTGTTGTTGTAGTTATGTAACCTGGACATCTGTGAGAAAGAGCGTTATAGCTCATCGGATTCCTCCAGGATACATCAATAATCTGATTCTGATATTTGACTGCATCAGTCGAAATGAATGCAGTCATTCAGGCTCTCGTAAACCAGGGCATGAAAACCCTTGTACCCGTGAGATTCTTTACAAACAATTTGCAAAAGTGTAATAATTACATTAAGATTACAATTCAGAATATGCTAAGATTTTAAAAGGGAGTCAGACATGGATATATTTTTTTACCAATGTTATTTAGAGTGATACAATATTTATGTTCACAACATTTGATTGGAGAAACAATATGCATGAATATTATTGGAGAGAAAACATCAGCCATCTCAGATTTACAGATGACATCGTCAATATAATGATCAAGGGGAATAATAATAACGAAATAAGAACAGGTTTTCCCCTTTCTGGCAATAAAACAGGAGGTGGTAAGATGTTAAAATACCAAATAGATACATTTGCAAGGCATAAAGTCTGCATTACACATGCATACTTGTGGTAAAACATACAAATAAACATACTCTGATGATGATATATGCATTGTTTTTGAAACTGATTGACCTACACCAATCAGTTTTATTGCCAGAAAGAGTAAAACATATTCTTATTTTTTAATACTGGCAAAAAGGTCCCATAGATAAATAATGAAGGCGTCTACAACATGGGACTGCAATATAAATATGCGAACAAAACGACTACAGATATCTTGTGTGAACACACCAGGAACAACATTATCAGCATAGACGTTCCATGTTTTTGTTCCCGTGGTGCACATCTCCTTTGTTTCGTTCAAGCACACTGAGACGTTGCATTGCGATGCAACGTGAATTCAAATCGCGTGCATTAATCGTATTCTTTTGAATAGTGTTAAAATAAGATAGTTGATTGATGCTAGATGTTCTGCCTCATGGCAGGTGTTTTGCTCCACGGCAGGAGTGGGGGTGTGTGTAAACAGAAATTTCCTGTTTTGAGCTTGAGTTTGGTCACGTGACCAGGAAGATACGATTTGACAGCCTCTCAGCCACGCGGCAGAGTTCATCCATTACACAGAGTACAAAATGGAGGCACAGATAACATCTCAGTGAAGGCAGATGCATCTGTTCATTGTGGGACTTTAAGAAGCATTGTCTGTAACTTCGTTTATGTTCTTAAATATTGGGAATGTTATAATGTTAGAATGACCATTATAATGCTGTAAATGCCTTTATAATGCTGTTAAATTGTTATGATAAAGGCCTAGTTAACAACGAAGCCTGCAACTTGCCTTATTGTGAATGTTACTTGTAATTGAATAAGTCGAGTCAGACTCGTACCCATGTAACCTTATTGCGATCTTGAGAGCAAGGATGACGAAATATATCATCCACAGTTCAGTGTTATGTGTAGTGCTGTACATTTAGGCTGCAGCATGGTGATTATACGATGTGCCCTTAACACAGTAGCTTATTCTCTTGTATAGCTATTCAGTACTAATGTAGGTGCCTGGTCCATCCAGGATCTATTGTTGAGTTTCATGTCATATAAGACAATGTTATGATGCTGTAGTGTTCATTCATTGTATTGATATTTCATGTATTAACATATGCTGTATTTGTGCTGTGTTTTTCCATACGTTTTACCTCGTTCAATTCATTAAATACGTTTGGAGTCGGATGTTCACCCTGGCTCTGAAGGTTAATTGAATGCGAGGTTATCTACTCAGATAGTGGTGCAATGCAGTGCACAGCGAGGCCGAGATAGTAAAAAGACATTCTTCTTGGAGCTCCTAACCAGCTCATCAGGCTTGCAGCTCTCAAGCGGCCAGCTCCTCACACTTGGAGCTCTCAAGCAACCAGCTCCTCACACTTGGAGCTCTCAAGCAGCCAGCTCCTCACACTTGGAGCTCTCAAGCAGCCAGCTCTGCAACAAGTCTACATTAAAATTTTGTTGCAAGCATTGCAGCATGGAAAGCCACTGTTCAGCAAGGAGAGATGCTGAAGCAGGTGATTTAAGTAATCCAGGACCTCCCATCCTGCCTCAAGAGGACCAAGGGAGTTCAAGGCCACAAAGAGAGGTCAGGCTGACACAGCGGGCCTTCGAAAGCTATGATGCTGAGAAGCAGGATCTTGATGCCAGAATACAAAGGGCATGGGACCGGGTTGAAGCAGATATATCTGAAGCTCAAAACGCCTCAGTTACAGTGGCCTCAATTTAGCGGGCCATACAGCGAGTGAAGGTGAGCAGCTCAATCTACAAGCTGCTGGCAAATAAATACATCTCCATACTAAATACATGTCCATACTCCAAGTCACGTAGATGAAAAAAAAATCTAGAAAAAGTACATCTCCCTCCTGAAGAAGGTGAAAACAGACGAGGGCATCTAGGGAGTGCGCTTGCAAGAGCACTTCCTTGAACTGCTCGATGATGATGTGAAGGCAGTGATTCAAGACGCAATGGACCGTGTGGAAGGCTTAACAGAGACATGATCTCAGCACTCTGTCTCGTCCAAGTCCACCACAAGATCTAAAGGCTCAGCACACTCACAGATATCATTTACCAATATGGTAGCAGCTCAGGCACGTGCAGCAGCAGAAGCACCAAACGCCTGTATTTCCTACATGGCTGAAGAGGAAGCCATGCTAATTGAAAAGGCCCATATACAAGAAGAAGCAAGTATAGCAACAGTTACCGCTCTTCGTAAGAAAGCAGAGCTTGAAGAGCTAGAGAGTACATTAGTGGCTACTGCCGCAAGGAAGAAAATTGAGCTGGATGCTAAGCTAAGTACCCTACAGCTCAAAAAAGAAGCAGCCGCTGCAAGGGCCCAAGCAGAGGTGCTCGAAGTAGCAGCCAATCTGGATAAGGAAGAGAATTGGAGTGAGTTTGGCACTCAGATGCCTGTCAAGGACCGTGATCAACTTATCATAAAAAATATTTTGGACTGGTCTGAACAATTCACCAATGCTCCTCCACCAAACGATACTGAACAAAAGGTGGACGTTGAGGCATCGCCATCTCTATACCGAGTGAACATGAATGCATTTTACGGGAATGGTGGAAATGCATATTCTGCCCTGGCAGTTAGTCGCCGACTCAGTGTCGCACACGTGGGGTCAGACATGGATGCACCAAGTCAGACCCACATTCTAGACAGTCACATAAAGGTATCAAACCAACGTGAACAAAACCCTTTGGGCCCACAATCCAACGCCATAGCGAATGACGGCATGCAAGGCAATACAGCCAATAATGGCACCTCACAAGCTCCAGTATGGACACACCTTGGATCAGCAGGCATAGGGGACTTTGCGAGGTACCTGGCTCACTGTGAACTAATCAACACAGGACTCGTTAAGTTTGATGACCACTCTGAGAACTATCGAGCCTGGAGATCTACCTTCAGGAATGCAATCCGAAATGCAGACATCTCTGCAAGTGAAGAACTCGACCTGTTGGTGAAATGGTTAGGAAACGAATCTGCAGAGTACGCAAAGAAGATCCGGTCGGCAAACATAGACGACCCTGCCTCAAGCCTGCATGCGGTGTGGGAGAGGCTCGAGGAGTGCTATGGTAGCCCAGAAACCATTCAGAAGGCTCTCTTCAAGAAGTTGCAGAACTTTCCAAAAATCTCTGGTCAAGACAATAAAAGGTTGCGAGAGCTTGGAGATCTTTTGATGGAGCTTGGATCAGCCCACGCTGACCCCTACTTACTAGGTCTCATTTTCTTGAATACCTACCATGGCGTGAACCCCATCGTAGAGAAATTGCCATTTGACGTGCAGGAAAAATGGAGAACAGCGGGTTCAATATACAAGTCAGGTTGCATTTCCCCCATTCTCTTTTTTCTCAAAGTTTATCTGCAACCTGGCTAGGACCAGAAATGACCCGATTTTTATGTTTGGCACCACGGGGATTTACAGTCCAGATCTCCCAAAAATGGAAAGGGCAACGGCGAAACAAGGAACAGCTAGAGTGCCAATTTCCGTACACAAGCCTGAGGTCTCTCCTACGACATTCGCAAACTTCGTCCAGGCAACCATCACAAAGAAGAAGATAGAGGATCCAGAAAAGCAATGCCCATTGCATGATAAACCTCACTCCATCCAGAAATGCTGTGAGTTCAGGAGGAAGCCATTGGAAGAGCGGAAGAACATGCTGAAATAATTTGGAGTGTGTTTCAAATGCTGTGCTTCTACAAACCACCTTGCAAGGAATTGCAAGGCGGATATCAAGTGCGAGGAATGTGGCAGTGACAAACACGCAACTGCTCTGCACACATTTTACTCCAAACCCAGTGGCACTAAGGCTTCCGATCCCGAAGCAGAGCACGGCGGGGAGCAAGGCTAGACCGCTGCACTCACTTCGTCAATCACAACCAAATGCACAGAAGTCTGTGGAGAAGACTTGCTCAAATATATGCCTCATCCGAGTGTATCCTAAAGAACATCCTGAAAAGGCAGTAAGGATGTACGCCATAATGGACGACCAGAGCAACAAGTCTTTGGGCAAGGTCAGAGTTCTTTGATATGCTAAGCGTATGTGGAAATTTCTTTCCATACACGCTCAGAACATGCTCAGGACTGATAGAGACATTGGGAAGAAGAGCGAGCGGCCTCATGGTGGAAACCATGGATAGCACTATGAAGCTAGCCCTTCCTACGGTGATAGAGTGCAATAAAATACCGGACGACAGGAGTGAGATTCTCACGCCCAAAGTCGCACATCACCACCCACACCTGAAACTGATAGCAGAGTTCATCCCGCCATTGGATCACGGGGCACAGATATTACTTCTGCTTGGCAGGGACATGCTGAGAGTCCACAAGGTTTGCGATCAACGCAACGGACCTGACGATGCTCTCTATGCCCAGAGACTCGACCTAGGATGGGTCATCGTAGGTGATGTCTGTCTTGATGGAACACACAAACCAGACCACATTAGCACATTCAGAACAAGTGTGCTCATGAATGGATGCACATCGCCCTTCAAACCGTGCCCCAACCACTTTACGCTGAAAGAGAAACTCTAAGAGAGAAGTCAAGGTTGTACCATGCAGACTTACGAAGAAACCACCACACCGACCACGACTTTGCTTGTACATCCACCGTCTTTGGATTTTGTTCCTCCACGTTTCTCCAAGCCAGTCCTGACAGACAGGAAGAAGACTAAGAAGAAGCTGCTGCTAGTCGCTCTGCTGGTGGTCGTGGTGGTGGTTGCTGTGGCCATGGCCTCTCCATTCATCGACCCGGAGCTGTCGTCCAAGTGGGAATCCTGGAAGGAGTTCCATGGCAAGGCCCCACAACCAGAACATACAATCCCAAGGGACAAGCTGTGTGGAGCCATTCGAGCTACAGCAGTGGCGGAACTGATCTTAGATGCATTGGACGTTAAACTGGACGTGGTCAAGTTCTACACGGACAGTAAGGTCGTGCTAGGCTACATAAACAACCAAACCAGAAGGTTCTACACCTACATCAGCAACAGGGTGGAACGCATCAGGAGATTCCAACTGAACAAAATCCAGCAGATCTCACAACTAGGTCCGTCCCTGCATCTCTGCTGAAGCAAACCATCTGGCTGACGGGTCCAGCGTTCCTCTTATGACGTGACGGTGGCCCATGTACTACCAAAGATACATTTGGACTCGTAGAGCCCGAGTCAGACAAGGGGATTCGTCCTCAAGTGAACTTTGGTCACAAGTGTGCCACCAAGAAGTCCACTGAGTCCACACCATTTTGAACATTTCTCAAAATGGACGACGCTGGTGCGAGCGATAGCACATCTAATGCATATCACAAACTGCTTCCATCGCCCGATGAGAGGCACCACTGGTAGCTGCAATGGGTGGCATCACTGCACAGTGCCACGCACTGAAAATGAGCTTTCCAGAGCAAGGAAATTGATCTTCCGCTGTGTGCAACAGGCAGCTTATGCAAGTGAGATCAAGTCCATCAACAAGGGAGAAGACCTTCCTAGGGTCAGCACCCTCAGGAAGTTAAACCCCAGGATGGACAAAGACGGCTTGCTCAGGATCAGTGGTCGGCTAGGGAATGCAAAATTAGATGAGAATGAACGAAACCTCCTCATAATCCCAAGCCAGAACCACATTGCAATTTTCCTTGTGCGCTACTACAACGAAAAGGTCAAGCACCAAGGTCGGCACTTCACAGAAGGAGCAAACCAATCTGCAGGGTTGTGGATCGTTGGAGCAAAGAGGTGCATCACCAGCACAATCCACAAGTATATCAGGTGTCGCAAGCTACGTGGAAAACAGGAAGAACAAAAAATGGCAGACCTCCCAGCCGATCGACTCAGTATGAAACCTCCCTTCACCTCTGTAGGGATCGACGTGTTCGGACCGTGGACAGTCATCTCCCGCCGCACCAGAGGAGGGCTCGCGAACAGCAAATGTTGGGCAGTGCTGTTCACCTGTATGAGTACACGAGCAGTGCACATAAAAGTCATCGAGTCCATGGACTCTTCGAGCTTTATAAATGCACTCCGGAGATTCTTCGCCATCAGAGGGCCAACCAAGCAATTCCGTTATGGTTGTGGAACCAATTTCACTAGAGCATGTAAAGAGCTTAAGATCAATATGGAGAATGTTGAAGATGATTCTGTAGAGAAATACCTTAGTGACCAAGGCTGCACATGGATCTTCAATCCTCCTGACTCTTCGCATATGGGTGGAGCCTGGGAACGCATGATCGGGATTGCTCTACGCATTTTCGACTCCATGCTGTGTGATGTCGGGTCCACAAGGCTCTCTCACGAGGACTTGACCACTCTCATGGCCAAGGTCTCGGCTATAATTAACTCAAGACCCCTGATCCCCGTCTCAACCGACCCGGAGTCACTATTCATCTTGACTCCTGCTACACTTCTTACCCAGAAGACAGACGTGCTCACAGCACCCACTGAGGAGGTCAGCACTGCAGACCTCTACAGACGTCAATGGAGACAAGTGCAGAGCTTCGCCAACACGTTCTGGCGTAGCTGGGAAAATGAGTACCTTACGACACTTCAAGTGCGCAGCAAGTGGCGGTCGAAGAGACCAGACATCCAAGGTGACGTCGTCCTACTGAAGGACAACCAAGTCAAACGGAATGAGTGTCCAATGGGCCGCATCCTCAATAAAATTCCCAGTGTCGATGGAAAAGTTTGAAAGGTCGAGGTTATGATTACGAAGCACGGTGTCGCAAGAACGTTCGTCAGGCCCATAGTCGAGACAGTACTACTTCTCTCTCGCAAAGATATGGACAAATAAGTTGACCCGTTGAAGTTGTTATACATTTGTTTATGAGATAAAAAATAAATGGTGGTATCTCCTAGATACCAGACGGGGAGTGTTCTGCCTCACGGCAGGTGTTTTGCTCCACGGCAGGAGTGGGGGTGTGTGTAAACAGGAATTTTCTGTTTTGAGGTTGAGTTTGGTGACCAGGAAGTTATGATTTGACAGCCTCTCAGCCACGCGGCAGAGTTTCAGCCATTACACAGAGTACAAAATGGAGGCACAGATAACATCTCAGTGAAGGCAGCTGCATCTGTTCATTGTGGGACTTTAAGAAGCATTGTCTGTAATTTCGTTTATGTTCTTATAATATTGGGAATGCTGTTATAATGTTAGAATGACCGTTATAATGCTGTAAATGCCTTTATAATGCTGTTAAATTGTTATGATAAATATGAGGCCTAGTTAACAGCGAAGCCTGCAACTTGCCTTATTGTGAATGTTACTTGTAATTGAATAAGTCGAGTCAGACTCGTACCCATGTAACCTTATTGCGATCTTGAGAGCAAGGATGACGAAATATCTCATCCACAGTTCAGTGTTATGTGTAGTGCTGTCCACTTAGGCTGCAGCATGGTGATTACACGATGTGACCTTATATTATTGGGTCTTTCGGTAAAGTCATGTAGAAGGCAAATAATAAAACAATAAAAATATAAAACAATAAAAATTGTATTGTAATAATAAAAAATATAAGACAATGAAACATTTTATTGTTTTATATTTGTATTATTTCCCTTCTACGTTAATTTACCAAAAGAACCAAGAATATGAATCCCTGCAATCACGAAAGCTTTAAATCAAGATGTGCCCTTACTTACCACAGTAGCTTATTCTCTTGTATAGCTAATCAGTACTAATGTAGATGCCTGGTCCATCCAGGATGTATTGTTGAGTTTCATGTTATTTAAGACAATGTTATGATGCTGTAGTGTTCATTCATTGTATTGATATTTCCAAGTATTAACAGATGCTGTATTTGTACTGTGTTTTTCCATCAGTTTTACCTCGTTCAATTATTTAAATACGTTTGGAGTTGGATGTTCACCCTGGCTCTGAATGTTGATTGAATGCGAGGTTGTCTACTCTGATAGTGGTGCAACGCAGTGCACAGCGAGGCCGAGATACTAGGGGAACTCTATTCTATAACACTATGTAACACAATTTTTTTTCCTGGGTAGTGTGATTTCGTAATTACTTATGCCTTAAAAGTATAGAAAATGGCTATTAATCCCCCAAAACCTCGCTTTTGTTACCAGGACAGTGATATTTTGAAATTTACCTATTTTCAATGAGAAAACGGGCGAATATGTTTCTTTTCGTTCACATTAAGTCAGAAAAACAACATTTGAATCAAAATAAACATGTATTTATAATTAAGTAATACAAAAATTACTACAAAAGATTTAGAAGTGGGGGGAATTCATTGCAATCCAGGATCTTCTTTATCTGTGGTCTGATGAAAACTGGCTTTGACCTTTGCCTCAGACAGCATAGGGAAGAAGTTTTGAAAGTACTTGAAGGCTGCCGACTCCTTATCTACAGCTCTGGCAATTTTTTTCATAAGGCCCAATATGATGTGCAGTGGTGGCATCAGCACCTTCCGGGGGTACACCAGTGGCTCCCGCTTGACGTTGTTATTCCCCACAGATAACTCGGTCCATTGTGTCCAGTCCCGCCTGTGGGAGTGCGCCTTGGTGTCCCTGCTGTCCCAAAGGCAAAGATAGCATGGAAACTTGGTAAAACCGCCTTGGAGACCCATCAGGAATGCCACAATTTTGAAGTCTCCAATGACCTCCTAGCCGTACTCATACTTCAAGGCATCCAGCAAGGTGTTGATGCTGTTGTGATCCTCTGAGGTGCACCGAGTGAGCCAAGGGAAGAGACTGGTACTTGTTACCATTATGGAGCAGCATGGCTTTGAGGCTCCTGGATGAGTTGTCAATGAAGAGGCACCACTCATTCTGGTTACAGGCGATTGCGATTGTCTCGTACAGACTGGTCACATTATGGCAGAAGCAGAGCCCATCTTGACGGGTGAAGAAGCTGCAAAAAGGTTGGTGACGCTTCCTCTGATTTACGACTTGCACCCTTTTATCCAACAAGTTCCACTGCTTAAGCCTAGACGTCAAAAACTCGGCATTGGAATTGGTGAGACCAAGATCTCTGATCAAGTCAATGAGGCATGTTTGGTTGGGGTAGTATGGGTATCTCTGCTCAGCTCCACCTCTGAAATTGTCATCTGGATCTACTTCTTCCTCGCTCCCTGACTTGCTGCTCTCTTCTAAAGACGACTGGTCTCTCTCCGGAGGAGTGGGTACTGGGAGCTCATGGCAGTGTGGCACCGGGGCGATGGATGAAGGAAGGTCCGGATACGTGATAGCAGGTGTATTCTTGCCAGTACGACGTTTGGAACGGTCCTTGAGTGGTCAGTGGGTTCTTCCCAAATTCTTGGAATAGCGAACTTCATGGCTCTCTTTTCCCCTCTGTACCATCCTACAAAAATACATTTATTTCACCCATGACTAATGTGTAAGACAGGGGTCCCCAATCCCCGGGCCGTGGACCGGTACCGGTCAAACGTCGCTGGAGAGCTTCTTTGAAAAGGGGGAAAGACTCAATGATGACCCCCCCCCCAGTCCGTGAAAAAATTGTCTTCCACGAAACCGGTCCCTGGTGCCAAAAAGGTTGGTGTAAGAGATTCTCGCAACATTTTTAATATATAATATTTTTTTTCAAAAACATTGAAAAGTGTAAAACATTTTAAAATGTTAAATTTTTACAATTTTAAACATTTTAACAAATTTTATAACAAAATTCCGAGCAACAATTGTCCATCTTACCTTCCAGAGTTTTTTTTGCATTGCTAGCAGGTGAAATGAGGTTGCCAGAGTTTGTCTTGATCCCCGAAAGGCATGCTGAAATATGCCTTGTATGCCTCACACATCTTAGCAGGTGCTTCCACAGAGTACTTTTTCGCTCTTGTTTTGATAAATTGGCCGCAGACATAGCAAAATGCGTATGCCGGATGCTGGCAGCCTCTTGATGCCATCTCAGAAAAATGCAGAGATGTATCCACTGAGGCAGCTAAACTGAACTGGTGGGCTTAAGGCCCCTGTATTTACACTACTATTTATATTACTGGAAATTTCTAGAATGTTCTAAAAGTTACTCCAAGTTTACTCAGCACCGAATCTATCTGGAATGTTCTGGAAAATAGGTAAATTTCTAAATATCACTGTCCTGGTCACAAATGTTTGTGGGGAATAATAGCCATTTTCTGTACATTTGAGGCATAAGCAATAATGAAATAACACTTACTACCCAGGAACAAAAAAAAATGTTTGTTACACTGTAATCAAAGTTTGGTAATGAGACCAGGAGTACTAAGCAAAGCATGTATGTAGCAATGTATATTCAACTTCTTTTGCACCATACATATCCAACCAATCATAGGTGCGGGGGAAGGACAACAAACAAAAATTGAGTTGCATTTACATTACGTACACTGGTAGAGGTCCGCAATACAATGCAGGAACGTAGACTCGGACCAGCCCATACGACTTGAGCCATGAGCGATCAGCGCGCTCTGCCTTCAAACCACTCGCTGTTTCCTCATCTGTCCCCTTTCATCTCAACCCGTTGCTCCCTTTGAGTTTGCAAACCCTTCTCTACACATTTCGATGCTCAGTGGATAGTCTGAAGTCCCTACGGTTGTCCACCTCCTCAAAACCAGGCTTGCACCTTCCCTTCATTACCTGCCTGAAGGTGCAGCCGGGTTCAAATTAAAACCAGCCACTCACGGGGTCCTGCCCAGAGCCAGTCAATTGCGCGAGCCCCAACAGGATGCGGCTACGAGCTTGGTGCAGTCTCGAGGGTCAAGGCATTAGTGTGGCGACCTTAGACCAGGGGTCGGCAACCTGCGGCTCCGGAGCCACGTGCGGCTCTTTGGCTGCCCCCCTTGCAGGCAACCATTTTTTGAAAAATAAAATAATAATTAACTTTACTCGTTTTTTTACACTCTAAAGCAGTGGTGGGAAACCTGCGGCCCCTGGAGCCGCATGCACCACCAATTCGAACGGTTGCCTACGTACGGTGCGAAAAAGGTTCAACATTCGTACATACAACTGTTTCGTGACGTAATTTATTTAGGACCACCGTCTTGTATTCAGATTGAATTCATTTTATTTTCCCAGCTAGTTAGGATACCTCACAAAATGGGCAATTGGTTAAAATATTGATGTTCATTATTCATAAATGTACTTCTCAGAACCATGTAGGGTCACAGTAGCCAAACAAAGGAAAACCCAGATGGTCTCATACCAATCACGCTGATCAGAGTAAGATAAACAAGCAGTAGAAACTCAACGTGAATTTTAGGGCAGGAAGGGCCTGCGCCGTTAATACGTTTAACAACGTATATAGCCAGGCAATCGTAAAATACGCCCTCGATGTATAATGTAATACTGTAGTGGCATACGAGATAAACTATACCAATTGTGATATGCGCAGCCGTCTCCTGGCACAGATTATTAGGAAGTGCAAGAAAAAAAAATCTTAATTATTCGTGGTCTATATTGCAAGCACTTTAGAAGGGGGGGGGACTTAATTTGACCATTTTCCATGGCCCTCCCGTGAGGGTGAAAAAGGTATCTCGATGATGAAACTCTTTGACAGGCTCAATTGACCTCCTGAGGTTGCTCGATCAATTGGTGCTAATTGGGCACAGAAGAAGGTCTCACGTCTCTGTGGTGAATGCTATATACCGCGTTTCTGATTTTAAAAAAATTACAGAGCGACATCGGACAGGCGGGCGGCTTTGTTATTATATAAGCAGCGCGTAGATTGCAACGATACGCCTTAGGTTCATGAGCAGTGTCCGAGTGGACACGCTGCGTCGACACAGAGCTGTGTGCACTTCTCATTCTGTAATAACGAGTCACATTGTGGATGAAGTACAGAATCAGAATATGTATTTATACTGGAGGAATCCGATGAGCTATAAAGCTCTTTTTCACAGATGTCCAACACATTTACAGCGGTTTATACATTTTAAAACTGGGACAATAACACACATGCATGATTAACGGTAAGGGTCTCAAATTATGGGTTCGCAGTGTTACACAGGCATTTATTATTTCTACTCGTCATTCCAAAGACAAGACTGTGGTGTTGTTGTTGCTCTATGGGAGACGGAGCCTTCTGCAGCCAGGGCTCCGCGATTGTAGAATCTCCTTCTTCGGTCCATTTGGGATATCCGAGTCTGTGTCCTCTTTTTAAATCACTCTCTTAAAACTCACCTATTTGTACTGTACAGGCTTTCCTTGTACCTTAAGTACAAAAAAACCTGCTACTGTCTGATTATATTACTCTGCAATTATTATTCGCTTTTATCATAGTTATTCATATTTTTGGAGTTTCGAAAGTAGTCATTGATATTGTTATTATCAGCTTTCTATGTCGCTTACATTTTATCTGTATTTGTGAGTGTAGTTTTATTTGTATTTACAGCGGTTTGAGATACTTCAATATGAAAGTCGCTTCACAAAATAAAGGTTATTATTAATATTACCTAAGGTGACTCACCCAGTTATGAAATGTATTCATTCACACAATCCACACATTATTATTGACGTGAAGTGTATTTAGGATTTAGTAGTAGGTTTTTACCCTTTTAAACTGGTACAAAACTGACACCTTTATTCAAGGCATCATGTTTGCAATAACCACAACACAAGTAGTCAAAAAAGCAAACAAAAAGAAGCAACTCTGATAATGATAATAATATGCACTGTCCTTGAAGTTGATTGGTCCACACCCGAGACGGCTTTCTTTAGAGCCTAGTCCCCATTGTACCAGTTTTAAAGGGTAAAAACCTACTACTATATTTTGCCACTGGTAAAAGAGATCTCATAGAGTAAATGCTTACCCCGAGCTCTCAATACTCTGATATTGCACTGTGTTTGAGTTGTACGCCTTCTGGTGTCATCTGGTCCAACACCAATGGGGACTAGGCTCTAAAGAAAGCCGTCTCGGGTGTGGACCAATAAACTTCAAGGACAGTGCATAATAGTATTATCATTATAAGAGTTTCTTCTTTTTGTTTGCTTTTTTGACTACTTGTGTTGTGGTTATTGCAAACATGATGCCTTGAATAAAGGTGTCAGTTTTGTACCAGTTTAAAAGGGTAAAAACCTACTACTATATTTTGCCACTCGTAAAAGAGATCTCATAGAGTAAATGTAATTAGGATTCTTCATTCCGAAAGTGAATTACACTTCATCAGCCAGGATCTATCCACTGCAAGGGGTTACCATCTCTCACAATATTACTATGCAACTCATCAGCGGTAGATGTCCCCTTAGGTGTGTTCTCTCCTTTTGATCTACGCAACCCCTCTAAACCCTCCTCCCTTCCCCACATAACGGCGCTTGGCCACTTTGGCTCAATGGCCAATACCCGAAACAAACTGACTCTCTGACTTTGACTGCCACTCCATTGTTAGTCTTGACCATTGGCCATCTTTCATCGTAGCGACACTCACTGCCACGTGGGTCCACTTACCTTTCTTACACGGGAGAGGGTGGCCCCTTACATTAACCGAGTGACAAGAGAAGTGAGAGAGAGAGACAACCACAGACAACAGCAATGTAACCTCCAATTTATCACTCAAACTAAACAAAAACTAAACACAAACTGCTTTTTGTGTGTAGCTTGTTATCCTTCTCCCGCACCTCCCATTTAGCATGGTTGGCTACGTACGGTGCGAAAGAAGTTCAACATGCTTATGTACGTACTCAATTACTCCCGAAACCCCCGACATCGTGATAGCTGCCGGCGTCGGCTATATCAGCACCGATGAAGCAAGGGGGCTGTTTGTGGATCGGGCTGCAGAGGGACGCGGGGGGGAGGGGGGTAACCCTGAAAACCGTGGCTCCAGACAAAAAACTGGGCTACAGCGATGTTTATCAAAAACGCTCTTATTTCAATAGGTCAGGGAAGGTCACTGAATCTTCATCAACAGTCCAACAGGCTTGCTCATTGCTCATTCACGCTTGGGTATTTTATACACTTTGTACTTTTCAGGGAGCACTATTTAAGTCCTTGCACCTGGGCTCATGCCAACCGACGCTACGCCACTCTGCTTACAGCCATAGTCTTTGCTGAGTTGGCTAAACAATCATAAGGAAGGCCAATGTATATTGAGATTAGGAAGGGACTGTATATAGATGAGTAATACGTAAACGTGCACTCTGTCAAATGTATGAAAACTAAACTAACATTTTTTTCTAGCAGGTAAGCCCCACTCAGCTATAGAGCTCTTTTTCATATTCATACTGGAGAAATCTGATGAGCTATGAAGCTCTTTTTCACAGATGTAATGCAGTTAGGGGTGGCCCACAACGTTACAATAACAAACAATACAAAACATGACAGGAGTATAACATTTAGGAAAGGTAAGCAAATAACTAAAACATGCAAGCCCAAAGCAAAGGGCTGTAATAATTTACAGCCCTATGTTAATCCACTGCTGGATGAAAGCCTTTCCACAATGTCACAGGCATGGCAGATGTTTGAAACTAAACTATTTTTATATTACCAGCTAAGGCCCACTGAGCTATTTGGCTCTTTTCAGAAGCGACCTTGCCACAAATGATTTGCAAACGAAGTGGTTTATCATGTGGAAATGTATAGCAGCCAAATACTCTAAACGCACCTTGATTTTAAATGTAGAGGGAAAAACCGGAAGACCCGGAGAATAAAAAACGCGACCACGGGAAGAACACGAAAACTTCAAATATACATTCTAGAATTGAAGCTTTCGTAACTGTAAGGATTCATACTCTTAGGTTTTTTCGGTAAAGTCACGTAGGTAAAAAAAAAAATAATAGAAATAAAATAATAATAAATGAAAATAAATCAATTAAATTACAGTGATTTATTTTTTTATTTTCAAAGATACAGGTGTCAGGGTCGGGATTGAACTCACGACCTCCTATATACCAGGGGAGATAGTTAACATCTCCTATCCACCGTGTAGTGGCACATAAGATGCCATCTAAATCACGAAGTGTACCACTGTCTCTTGGTAGATCTATGGGGAGTGCAGATAAAGCCGTGTAGACCCCTCGGGTAAGATCTTACAGACTTAACAGGGCCTTAATTTAACCATTTTCCACGATTCTCCCGTGAGAGTACACGGCTACTCGATGGCTCTGTTCGACGGCTCAATTGACCCCCTCAGGTGCTCAATCAATTGGCGCTAATTGGGCACAGAGATGGTCCCGAGTGTCAGCGGCAAAAAAAAAATGCTACCGATTACAAAAAAGGCTAATTTAACCACGTTTCAGATTTTCTAAAAATAATAGGCAGGGCCTATATAATAAGCACTTACGAGTACATCTACACCACTTAGTTCATTAACAGCGTGGGTGGACACGCTTCTCCATACAGAGAGCGAGAGAGCTGTGTGTAACACATTTCACATTATCATGACACCACGCAAGTGTCTCATTGCAGATGAAGCCCTGGGTCTCGGCGCATTTCACAACTCGGTCCCATTATCTACTCACTTATTTTGACGTTCAAGGTCTCGCGAAGGGTTCGCAGTTATTTTTTCACAGTCGTTAATAATTTAACGGTTTACATAAGATGACTCAGACAACTAGTTATAAAATAGTAGAAGATGTCGAGCTCTACGTTGCCCTCAACTCCTAAGTGCTGCGGAGGGCTTGGGGGCTTTCGGGCTTCATTTGTAACCTAAGAAGGCTGAGCTAAGGTGATGAAAATATTTATAGGTTTTACCCTTTCTAGCAATAAAACAGGAGGTGTTAAGATGTTCGAACACCAAAATAGATACCCTTTTCAAGGAATAAAAGTCTGCATTAACTACACATACTTGAGGAAAAACATGCAAACAAATATGCTCTCATAATATATGTATTGTCTTTGAAACGGATTGGCATACACCAGAGACAGCCTTCTTTATGCCCTTGTCTCGCCAGTGTTAGACCAAAGAACGCCAAAAGGCGAACAGTAAAAATACAATGCAAGTATCAGAACACGTATAGCTCGGGTCTAGCAGTTAGCAGTATAGCTCAAAAAGGTACCATAGATATAAGCTAAGGTACGTATGTGCAATGGTATCATTCGCTCTTGCACCATTCAAAGTATCTTGAGCTCTCTGGGTGTTTTTATGGTTGCGCTAATTTGTCATTGTTTCTCGATATCTTTACAACTGGGCTTGATGCTTTCAACTATTTAATTTCTTCTACATTGTTCCATGGATTGGTGCACTTCCTCCAACCTACCGTGACTCTGCTCGTCGTTTGGTTACGACGTCGAGTCGCTTTGGCTCGACGATCTATTTGGAACCAATTGACTCTGCAGTTCTGTTTCGTTCCTTCTAAGATGTTCCAATGGAACAATGGTTTTGTTGCAATCGGACTGATTGACATTCAGCAGATTCTCTGCTGACTTGATCTGCTTTTGTCTGCCGATCTTTTCTCAAGGCGAGTTTTGCCTTCGCTCTTCAGTTTCACTCCTTCGATGATGTTCCAGGCATCGAAGTATTTGTTCCCACCGAATTCGACGTTCTGATTGGCTCTCAATGCTTCTCTGTTGCCACTTTGCCCAAGCTATCTCCAGCCTTGCTTCACATTCTTCTTCAGTTTCATTATCCCGCGCTAAGGCCTTTATGTGTGCTTCTGAGCTTGTAAGCTTGTGTTTGTTTGGCCATTTGAAGCTGTAAGGATTTGGGGAAAAATCAGTGGCTAACAGGATCTTAAATTCATAATAAAGGTTTTTGGGTTCAATCGCGTAAGTATAAATGTGTCATTAATCTGCCACCACCCGACACAGCCAACCAGTAAGTTATGTCGCATAAACAAAACGTGCCGATTAGTTACTACTACTTCAGCGCACCGGTGTGTTGGAAAGTAAATCGCTGGTAAATACATCCAGCATCATCGGGCGATTTTGCCAGAATTAATTATGCTGGATGTAATTACCAGTGAAACGTCGTACTCAAATTGAAAATGTTGTGGAAGATATAAATAGCAAAGGCATGTGCCAGGCCAGGCACTGGCTATCGCAGTGGGTCCAAGCCTCAATGGACACCAATCGACGCCATCTTAGATCCGCAGCCCAATGGTGATCCGTTACTGCTGCTGTACCTAGGCACAAACATCGTATGATATAACCAGCGCAGTATCACCGCTTCCCTGGCCCCAACACCTGGAACCAGTCACGGGCAAATGTTCTGGATCGATCCTTGACTCTGAGCCAGTCTTGAAAAATACTTAATACGGTGTTGTTATTCCAAAGGGTTTACTATGTGTGATCAGCGCGGCACAATCATGATCAGCTAGACTAATAGGAGTAGGTGAAAACAAATGTTCGGATTTACCTATACTGTTTAAGTAGGAACAAGTCAATTACTTACACAACATACCTTCATCCGTACACAGTATTGATTTATCAATTCAATCAGTCTTCAACCCGATTGATTAAAATAAAATAATAAAACACTTAAATAAACAAAATATACAGCAGTCCAAAATTCTAATTGAGTAATATCAAGTGTGTGCGTGGGGATGAGTGTTGTCAACCTTGCCACACACGTTACTTTGTACCTCATGTATCTTAATTTCAGCAGCAAGGGGCTTCAGCGTGTTTCTTCTGAACATTTCTTCCGTGCCTCCTTCGTTTTCAAGATCTCTCCATGGCTGGTTAATGTGAGGAGGGGGCTTGTATGTATAGAGTACAATTAGATGCAAATATAATAACCTCCGTGCACCACTAATTGGCAGTGACGTCATCACGGCGCTTGTGCCATGCTAGGTGCACTTGCAGGCCACGTGAAGTGTTGAAGGCCCACTGGCAGGCCACGGAACAGACCCAGGTGCCATGGGTTGACTGACAGATCACTGGCAGATGCACCAACTCTGTTCCCCACTGTGCCAACTTTATGCATTTTAGCCACTCTGCTTGTTGTTGTGAGTGTTGTGCCTCTGCTCCCCGTTGGTGCGAGAGAGCGACCTGCTCCGACTTCCCAGTAGCATCCTTCACGAACATCCTCCACAAGAACCGATCTTGAAATTTCTGAAACTAATCATCGGCAAGTCCAATCAGCTCCGCCTCAGTCAATATTTTCTCGAGTCCGTGCCTTGGTCGGTTAGGCCCATCTATCCTGCGAAACAGAAGCTGCTTGGGCATCCTGTGGCTGGGTATGCACAGGCTAGCTTGCCGGAAGAGCTCAATGAAGGGAATGTGTGCAGATTTTTCCAAAGATCTGTGAGCTCCTCACACAATCCAGCCTAGTTAAACCCAGGATGGATGGTAGGCAAGTTAGCCAGAACGTTTCTAACTGGTGCAATGGAACACCATTTGGAGGGGGGTAAACTTCTCACAAGCATAGAGAAGGGAGGGGCATGGCTGGCCGAGAAGACAGGAAGTCATAATAAGGTATGTGACTCCGATGCCGTCTACAAGAGCTATTTTTGTTAGAATTCGTTGAAAAAATGTTGAGCAAGACACGGTGGTCCTCAATAAATAACGCGACGAAGTAGTTTCTTAAAGAGCAACCGCATACGACTCCGGAGCCACAGGTTGCCGACCTCTGGGTTAGAGCACGGGTTTACAGCATGGGGTCGAACATTGTTTTGAGGTTGTTGTGTATTTTAGCGTGGGGTTTCATCATGGGGGGTCGAGCATTACATTTAAACCGGTTCATTTAGATCAATTCCTATTCCCATAAATCATTATTTGGGTAAGCACACGTCCAGGGTCATCTTATTTGGGCTTGATACCTACTTCATGCAGGGACCCAACTTCATATTTCAACTGGGGGGCTATGCAAGATCCGACTGTGGCCCCCCCCTCCTTTCTCCTGACTCACTTTGACTGGAATAGCTACAGATGGTTTTAACCCGTTTAAAATAATATGAAGGCTATAACTATATATATTATTTTAGTTGCACAGTATATTGGGTTTAGAGGAAGATAGTCTCACAGTGACAATATTAATGCAAATATATATAGGTACAATACTCACAATTAAGTTATCATGGATCTTGCTTTATACGCATATCAACAAAACAAATCCTGGTGTTCAGTAACAAACACCAGCAGTAGCGCTACTATATTTTACGCGAGGTATTTTTCGAAGTATTATATATTTTTTATTTGTAACAATGTTTTTTTGGCATTCATGATTAATTGTTGGAATATTATTTGGAAAATGTTTTCTTAACATTTTTTGAAACTTGTTTATCTGTTGATTCGGGGCCCTCTTGTGGCCGACTTGGCCCCAATGCGTCGCATAACGCTGCCACATACCCCCCCCCCCATCGAATTGCCCGACTCCCAACGTCTGACGGATTCGTGCTCTTGAGAGCATTACAGAGCACCCAAAGGGTTCGACGCTAAATCGACGGAACCCGGACCATTGTATTGCACCACAGGAGAGCGTTTGGTATTATTTTTTAAGTACTAAGAACTTAAAATCACAACATGGCAGAGGTGGGACAAAGTCATTGTTATGCAAGTCCAAGTCGAGTCGCAAGTCATCAAATTCATGACTCGAGTCTGACTCGAGTCCAAGTCACATGACTCGATTCCACATCTCATAGGTGGGACAAAGTCATTGTTATGCAAGTCCAAGTCGAGTCGCAAGTCATCAAATTCATGACTCGAGTCTGACTCGAGTCCAAGTCACATGACTCGAGTCCACACCTCTGCAACATGGTGATTATAGAACCGAGCCCATGGATTTTAAGTATAAATACCGGAAAATATACCGTGGATTTTTACATTTTAATAGCCGAAATGCTCTAAATGCAACTTGGCGTGTGCTCATAAGGCGACACTTTCCGATTCTTAATATGACTACGGTAAATACATATCTTTTACCTTTGTTTTTGAATTTGAATTCATCTATTAAATATAACGCTATTTTAACAGTCGATTCGTAACTCTAAATAATGATGACGACGGTTTAATCGGCATGTTTAATGCGGTGCCAACTAATTTTGTGGGTATCTTTAAGAGACGCAGTGTTAATTGGTGGCGCCACGGAATCAGGGAGGGGGGGAGGTGTCGTGGCAGGCCGCCGGGCAGGCCGCTCTTTATCCCGCAGAGCAATCCAGGAAAACGGGCTGCTAACGTGGGCCCTAATTACTCCCGCCAGCCATAAATTAAGAAACCAAAAGCAAACGAAGAGACGCTTGCGTTATTTTCACAAAATAAAGGCTCAATGGCCATTACAACTTCATAATGTGTTACTTAAAAATGTACTACGTTTAGCTATATTTGTATTCATCTTCAGTGTCGTCTTCCATACATGTGTAATAAAGGTCGTGGAAGCGACTTCTGGAATCCGGTCTTTATTTGTCTTTCGTTCACAACACTCCCATCTTACTCCTTCACGCTGCTGACAGACAGCGTGAGAGGGAGAGAGAGAGAGACACGCGCAGCCACGTGGCAGCCTGGACCCCGCTCCAGCGTGGCCTCACCCTCCGTTCGTTCCAGATCTGACCACGTGTTGTTCGTCTCCACCCCTTTTAATACCTGGGTCACGTGGTACCTTTCCACCAATCCTGGTTAGCCTCTATGGAATCTTCTAGACTCTATGGTACGCTCCCAGGACCACGCCTCTGACTCGTCTCCCCATTGGCTGTGGCTAAAGCCAGCAGAACCAATCCTCTACTTACAGATGTCACCTTCCCATTACGTCAGGACCACGCCCCTAGACTTCTCCCCATTGGCTATGGGCCAGGACCGGCAGAGCCAATCATCGTACGAGGTGTAATCCAACAGCAACCCGGATATGTCCTCACATTACACATGCATGTGTTCGAGTCCGTTATAGATTTCAAATGTTTGAATACGTGCCATGTATTTCATATTCATGTACACAATTACAAACGAGATGTTCCATCGTAAGAGCTTCTCTGCCTGAAATGTTTAACAATTAAGAAACTATCGCTGGAAGCTTTTAGGGCCGTCCATAAATGACGTCACGCGATTTTGGACGATTTTTGACTCCCCCCCCCCTCGTCACATGGCGTCACAAAAAGTCAGACCCCCCCTCAAATATTACGTCACAAAGCTCTGCCCCCCCCCCCCCCAAAAAAAAAAACATGCTTCAAATCGCTTTAAACTATTATCATTGTAGTGCGTATTTAATGTGGCACTGCACTCTGATGTTGTAGGAGAAAACATTTACTAAAAAGTATATTTAATTAAGTAAAACGTATTCTTGGTTCTTTCGGTAAAGTCACGTAGAAGGGAAATAATAAAAATACAACAATAAAAAATATTAATTATCACGACGTTTCGATTGCAAATTGCTTGTGTTGCAATCGAAACGTCGTGAGATTTTTAATGTTTTATTATTTTATTATTTCCCTTCTACGTGACTTTACCGAAAGAACCAAGAATATGAATCCCTGTAGTCACGAAAGCTTTAAATCGAAATTTAAGTAAAACGTGTTGTCTATATTTATTTAAAATTGCGCATTTTTATGTGACGTCACATTTCTCACCCCCCCCCCCCTCGTCACACATCGTCACAAATGTCTGACCCCCCCCAGATGCGTGACGTCATTTATGGACGGCCCCTTTTCTGTAAAACAAACGCCAATGGATGGAGGAGGGAGCGGTGGCACAGTGGTTAGCGCACTACGCCGTCAACCCAGCGACGACACGAATCCGATTCCCGATCACGATCGGCGGCAGTGGTTCGGGAAATCTGAACCGATCCCCCGGTCCTAACCCCTTCAATTCGCTACGGTTGCTGGGAGATGTTAACTACCTCGTCCAGTGTACAGGACTTTGTGGGTTCGATCCTGACCCTGACGCCTGCTGCTGTATATTTGGAATTTGTGTGTCTCTCCTCGTGCTTGCGTGGATTTTTCTCTGGGTCCTCTGGGTTTTCCCTCCACATTTAGAATCAACATCGCGTGTTTCGAGTACTATAATTTTCGGAGGCACGGGGCCGTCTTATTCTAGATCCTGCCTGCAAAATAAATCTGTACTGTAATGTATGTAGGGTGTGTAGGCACATATCTATATATATGTAATGTAGTAACTCGGCGGGAGACGACTTCACGGGTAGCACACTCTTTATTTCACCAAACTCGTTCACAGGTGACTAACACCCACTTAGTATCTCGGGTGACAAACACCCACTTAGCTACCCTGGCGACTAACGCCCACTGAGCTACTCGGGTGACCAACACCCACTTAGCTACTCGGCGACTAACGCCCACTGAGCTACTCGGGTGACCAACACCCACTTAGCTACTCGGCGACTAACGCCCACTGAGCTACTCGGGTGACCAACACCCACTTAGCTACTCTGGCGACTAACGCCCACTGAGCTACTCTGGACACTCCCTGCCCGGGGTGTCCGTCTTGACTGTGGGTCCCCAGCCCGACCCACGTGGGCGTCGGACCCCGGGTCCCACAGTCTCGCCTCCGAGCCACACAGGGCCCCGGTCCCTACAAGGACGGCGGGACTAGGGGTCTCGGGGCACTAGGTCTTCAACTCCGTCTTCGATCTTCAACTGGATAACTCTCCTCGAGTGTTCTCGCGCGTCCCCCTTTATACCCCACCTGCGGACGTCGCTGCGAGCACCCATCCTATTCGACCAATCACTGGGCGCTGGCTACGATCCTGTTTTCCCACATCTCAGCGTGCCTCACCACCCACGCCGCGCCGCCCCGTCATCTGTCACTCCCGGCGCGCGCGTCCATACCACGCCCACAACGCGTGCCCAACCCCGCACCCCGTGCCGCCCCGTGATCCATCACTGTCACAGTTGGCGCCCGTCAACACCACCACTACATCACCCCCTACCACATAGCTCGCAGCCGACCCGGCTGCTATAAAAATATACAAACCCCCCTGTGTGCCCCGTAACACAACAACAACAACAAGAACAACAACTAACGTAACAACACAACACAACGCGAACACTACCATCCGCAACCATCAACCAATGCCACCACGACAACAGAACAATATATACAATCCGGCGAGTGACAATACCAATGTGTATGCAGAAAGAAAAATAAATGTATTTTTTTTTTTTTTTTTCTCTCCTCGACTCGTGCAGCGTCCCATTCTTTCCGAGCGTCCCTAGAACGGGACATTACCCCGGCAGAGGGGAACACCGGGCGAGCTCGGTGTCGAAAAAAAAAAATGTCTTCATGAAAATTGTTGTGCCCTAGCCCGAGTCCGCCTTGCCGGTCCGTCGTACGGCACCAGACGCGGTTGACCGTCCGGTGGTGCCGGCAGTTCAGGAAGACATTGGCCAGGCATCGAGGACCCGTGCGTGCCGCGGGGTTCCGGTTCCCGACGGTCAGCAGCCGTCAAGCCCGAGGCACCTGGGGGTGGGTCAGGTGGAGACACGTGAGGATCAGCCTGCGACACATCCCTCCCCAAGTCGACGGTCACATCACACGCCCGGTCGTTACGGCACAGAACGGGGTCACACGGTGCCGCATAGGGCTTCAGTCGGGAGGGGTGCACGTACCAACGGCGTTTTTCCCATTTAATCTGTATACTCTGGGGTCGTGCAACCCGCACAATTTCCACCGGTCCCCTCCAAGGTCTCAACAATTTGGGGGACGTAGCCAACGGTGCATGTGGACAATGCAGCCAGGCCTTATCGCCTGGTTTCCAATCATGCGTATGCACCCTCCGCCCATGCAATCTCTCGTTCGCGATTTGCCGAGACCGCGAATTCAACCTCGCCGCCTCCCGCGCTTCAGTCAATTTGGCGATATTAAATTTGATGTGGTCTGCCAATTTTGATTTTGCACGTGGCTGGGAAATCCCCAGTTGGACGTCCATGGCCGGATCGGCCTCCCGCCCATACATAAGAAAAAATGGGGAAAACCCCGTCGCCGCATGAGGGGCCATTCGATAGGCCGCGAGTACCCCTGGCACCTGTAAGTCCCAATCAACCTGATCGTCGCAGACCTGTTGGCACAGCATAGACGTAATCGTCCTGTTCAGACGCTCAACCATCCCGTCAGTCTGCGGGTGGTAGGGGGAAGTACGCACTTTCTTTGTACCCAACAGGTCGCACACCTCGCGCAACAAAACGCTCGAAAAATTCTTTCCTTGATCCGTCAGCAAGCGTTCGGGGGCGCCCTTGTCCAAAACATAACCCTGGACGAAGGCATCCGCCACCGCTGCAGCCGACTGGTTGGCGAGTGGCCATGCCATGGGCCATCGGGTGAAGTATTCTACGCCAACCAGCAGGAACCTATTTCCCCTCGGTGTAGCAGGAAAGGGCCCCAAGATGTCCAACGCAACCAATTCGTTTGTGCGCGAAACTTGAATGGATTGCAGCGGTGGATTAGCTGCCAATGGTGGCGGTTTTCTTTTGGCACACCCTACGCATCCCTTAAGAATGTTCGCCACGTCGTTACCCATCCCCGGCCAATAATAGTCTCGCTGGATTAGGGCGAGCGTTTTGTGAAAACCCAGATGCATGAGCCGTTCATGAGCTGCCAGAACGACCCTACCCCGCATAGCAACAGGCACAAAGAGCACGTGACGCCGGGACATGTTGTCCCACTTCATCAAAAGGCCCTGTCTGCACACCCAGGAACCGACCCGCGCATCCCCTACCTCGGGAGCGCCAACTTTCCGACGTAGCGTAAGTAGGGAGCTGTCGGACATTTGGAGACGGCCCCACTCAATGAGGGGCAACGACAACAGCGAATCCCTCCCTGTGGGAGCGTCGACTCCCGGGGTGTCAGTGGCGGCGAGCGCAACTCCCGGGGTGTCGGCGACCGGGGGTTTGCACCGCGCCGATCCCAGCAAACATGCGCAGTCCGTGCATGGTGGCAACCGCGACAAGGCGTCCGCATTTGAGTGTCGCAATCCCTTGCGGTAAATCGTCGTGAATTGGTAGTCCTGAAGGACCTCCAACCATCGGGGCCCGATGGCTGTGCCACGCGCATAGCGTATTGTAGAGCCGCATGGTCTGTACGGACCGTAAAATGACGGCCGTAAAGATACGGCCTGAATTGCTGTGTAAAAACCACAATCGCTAACAATTCACGGCGAGTCACGCAATAGCGTTGTTCGGCGGGGGAAAGAACTCTACTACCGTAGGCGACCACCCGTTCAACCCCCCCGACCACCTGTGAGAGCACCCCCCCGATACCCGTGTTGCTGGCATCTGTGTCAAGCAAAAACGGTTGTGTGAAATCGGGGTAACACAAGGGGGGAGCCTGCACCAAGGCGTCACGAAGGGAGCAGAACGCAGCCTCCTCTTCTGCCCCCCAGTGAAACCGCACACCCTTAGCCGTCAAAGCGTGCAGGGGCCTGGCTATGGTGGCAAACTGCTTGAAAAAACGACGGTAATAGGAGGCGAAACCAATAAAACTGCGAACCTCCGTGACCGAGGTTGGCGTTGGCCATGAGCTGACGCAGTGCGTCTTAGCAGGGTCTGTCGAGATCCCTGAACGACTCACGATATGGCCCAAATACCTGACCGATTCCCGAAGCAGAAAACATTTAGCCGGTTTAAATTTAAGCTTAGCGGAACGCATCCTGAGGAACACCGCTCTCAGTCGCTGGAGGTGCTCCTCAAAAGTCCGACTGAAAACGATGATATCGTCGAGATAAATCAAACAGGTGTCCCATTGGAGGCCCGACAAAACCAATTCCATGAGTCTCTGGAACGTGGCGGGAGCGGAATGTAAGCCCATGGGCAAACGGTTGAATTCAAATAGGCCACCAGGTGTCCGGAAAGCGGTTTTAGGTTTAGACTCGTTATCGAGTGGCAATTGCCAAAATCCGGAAAGCAGATCGAGTGTGGAAAAAAACTGTGCTCCCGCCAAGGCATCCAGCGACTCATCCATCCTGGGGAGCGGATACGCATCCGCCATCGAGATTTTGTTTAAGCGGCGGAAATCGACACAAAACCGCAAGGACCCGTCCTGTTTTTTAACTAGGACAATAGGAGCACCCCACGGACTAGAAGAGGGCGAAATGATATCGGCCGCCAACATATCATTAACCGCCGATTGCACATGCTCCTTCTCGGCTGGGCTGAGCCGGAAGGGATTCTGTCGAATAGGGGCCGCGTCCCCTGTAGCTATGTGGTGGCGCAACAGGTCCGTGCAGCCGATATCGTACTTATGTTTGCTGAACACGTCAGCAAACTCGAGTAGCAAACCCCTCAATGCTCCCAATTGCACTTTGGACAAGTTAGCAGAACCGGCACACAACGAGTCCAACCACTCTGTCCCCTCATCACTTGGAGGATGCGACTCGACAGTGAAATCTGCTTGAGCCACGAGCCGTTCCTCAACGGGTAGCGGCGCGGCGTGAGCCAGCACCGTTCCCTGCGCAATTACGGCCGGCCGCGACCCCGTATTCAGGACCATTACGAACGGCTCACTGTCCCCTTTCACCATGGTTTGAGCAACCGCTAAGTCGAGGCCCCTTCTGGCCCTGTTAGACGGCCCCAACAGCACTCCCTGTGCCTCCGCACCCACCTCGAGTGGTTTCCTCAACCGAAGGGGTACCAACATTTGCGATCCCGGGGGCACCCGTACAGTCTGAGTTGCCAGCGCCTGCACCGTCGCACAAACCGTGCGTATTTTGGTAGGGCTCGTCAAGAACGCAACCCGCCGACCCGACGGAAGCTCAATGCAGGCCTGATCTATGAGAATTTTGATGGGCATTTTGGACAAAAAGTCCGTACCTAGCAAACAGGGAACGGCCAGCGATGATGATACAAAAATAGGGCTCGCCAATTTGATGTCACCAATGCAAATAGTCGCCCGAATCTGGCCGATGATCCCCAGGGATCCCCCATTCGCCGCATAAAATGGCACGTCCACTGGCAGAAGGGGTCTACTTTGGACGGGAAGAATGTTATAAATAAGGTCCGAAATGATAGTGGCCGACGCACCCGTGTCCACAAGCACCCGGACCTCAACCCCGTCAATAAACCCCGTTACCACGGACGACCCGGCCGACGCAGCCACTATCCTGTGGGCCAATTCGGACCATTCGACTGCTTGCGGGCCGTGTACGGACCCCCCTCGCCGAAGTGAACCCCCGGCACCCAGCCGCGAACCCCCCACCGCCAATCGGCGACCCGAACGTGCCGTGTATGTGGACCGAGCGTGTGAGGTGCCGCGACTTGCCGGGTTTTGTTGGGATGACTTGTGGGCCTGGTCGTCGTCCCGACGTGGTCCTGTGGCGCGCTGACGCGGGGCCCGGCACCCGGCTGCGACGTGACCCCGAAGGCCGCAGTTGTAGCAGACGACGAGGGACGTCGTAGGTTTCGGTTGCTCCAGCTTGCGGGATGAACGTGTGGGCGAACGACCTCCCGTTCTCCACTCCCCCGGACGCGATGCAGCGAAGGCCTGCTCCTGATCCGCAGCTGGCTGAGGTTCGGCGATCGTGGCGGCCAGTGCCGCGTTCCTCGCCAATTTGCAGACGACCGCCGGCTTGCGCTTGAGGACCTCGTACGCGTGAATGCTCGTGGCGATCGCCAGGGAGCAGATATCCATTTCGTCCGCCACATTGATGGGGACCCCCAACTCGTGGGCCAACGCCAGCAGCTGCTCCGTCACCATGGCGTCCTTCCCCTCCTTGTCCATGCGGGGAAAAGCTGCGTCCGCCAAGGCGAGCAGCGCCGTGCGATAGGCGAGCGTCGTTTCTCCAGCCACCTTTCGCCGATCGTAGAACTGGTGGCGACAGGTGGAGGGCGGCCCGAACACCTTCGCCATCAGGTGTAGTGCGGCCTGGAGCGTAGAGCGGGACGACCTTGCAGCAGATGTGAAGGCTGCAAGCGCGTCGTCGTCGAGCATCGCTGGCAACGCACGCAGGGCAGTGGTGTCGGACCACCCCGACATTTCCTGATGAGCGAGGAACCTTCGTTGGAAGGCTCCCCAGTCGCCCCCATCCGCCTTGAACGCCGACAGCGCGGGCAATCTTTGCTGGAGGACCCGATCGTCGTCGACGTCGGAGAGATTTTCCCGCGCTCCGCTGTAGTTGTGTAAAATGTCGGCTCGGTCGTCAGGCGCAAAATGGAGAGCTCCGGCGCGCGCTGATGACGTGGGCTGCGCTGAGCGGAGGTCTCCGGCCACGTGGTGTCCGTGCTTCCCGCCAATCGATGGCGGCCCCTCAAAAACGGCGGCAACTTCAAGACTTTTGGCGCGAAGCGCCTTTTGGCGGGATCCCTCCAACCTCGCTTTCTCCACCAACCCCGCAGCCGTTTTTTCGCTCGCCGGAACGGAGATGTCCGCCAAGACAGCGGCGGCGGCGAGTAGCAACTCCGCCAACCGGGAGTGTGCGTCTTGGAGGCTGGTGTCGGAGGCGAGCGGAGCGTCGGCCATCACCGCGAAGTGCTGCATCGGCGGCAACTCCTCGTCCTCTCCTCCCGAGGTTGGTGTCCCCGGTACGCCGTCGTCTTCCCGACCTCGCTCGTGGGTACGGGTAGTCTTCCTCATGTCCATTCTTCTTGAAGACAGGTTTACTTCTGACGCCAGTTGTAATGTAGTAACTCGGCGGGAGACGACTTCACGGGTAGCACACTCTTTATTTCACCAAACTCGTTCACAGGTGACTAACACCCACTTAGTATCTCGGGTGACAAACACCCACTTAGCTACCCTGGCGACTAACGCCCACTGAGCTACTCGGGTGACCAACACCCACTTAGCTACTCGGCGACTAACGCCCACTGAGCTACTCGGGTGACCAACACCCACTTAGCTACTCGGCGACTAACGCCCACTGAGCTACTCGGGTGACCAACACCCACTTAGCTACTCTGGCGACTAACGCCCACTGAGCTACTCTGGACACTCCCTGCCCGGGGTGTCCGTCTTGACTGTGGGTCCCCAGCCCGACCCACGTGGGCGTCGGACCCCGGGTCCCACAGTCTCGCCTCCGAGCCACACAGGGCCCCGGTCCCTACAAGGACGGCGGGACTAGGGGTCTCGGGGCACTAGGTCTTCAACTCCGTCTTCGATCTTCAACTGGATAACTCTCCTCGAGTGCTCTCGCGCGTCCCCCTTTATACCCCACCTGCGGACGTCGCTGCGAGCACCCATCCTATTCGACCAATCACTGGGCGCTGGCTACGATCCTGTTTTCCCACATCTCAGCGTGCCTCACCACCCACGCCGCGCCGCCCCGTCATCTGTCACTCCCGGCGCGCGCGTCCATACCACGCCCACAACGCGTGCCCAACCCCGCACCCCGTGCCGCCCCGTGATCCATCACTGTCACAGTCGGCGCCCGTCAACACCACCACTACATATATAAAAGGGAAATTTTGTGAATGTGTGTTTGTTCAAAAAGTTGAGCGTACTCCCCGACATGCAACAAACTTTAAATTTGCCATGTGGGTACTTTCCAGACTGTACACCATGCAAAACGTATAAAAATAGACTTTTGTATTTTTTTTTGGGGGGGGGGGGGCGCAATAATCTCTGTCATGTGACCCCTATGCTCATGTCACCCCCCCCCCAATCCTCCGCGAGTAAAGGGGGGGGGGGGGTCCACCGGGCTTTTATAATAGATGTGGTCGCTGTACATTTCCCCGTGATGTCACTTCGTTGGGCTGTCATTTGTGGCCAGATCGCTTCTGAAATTGAGCTCCGTAGCTCAGTAAACCTTACCTGGTATAAGAAAAAGTTGAGTAGTTTAGTTTCAAACATTCACCTTGACGGTAACACTATGGAGAGGCCTTCATCCAGCAGTGGATTAACAGAGGGCTGTAAATTATTGCAGCCCTTTGGAATTGCATGTTTAGTGATCTAATTACCTTTCATATACTTTGCACTCGTGTCGTGTTTTGCGTATTTTTGTTGTAACGTTCTCACCCCCCTCCGACTGGACTCTAGTATAAATATTCTTATTCACTGGATGTTTAGCATTGTAACCGTTGTGGGACGGAAGCCCCTCCTGTACGAATTTAGGGTTTTTGATAGAGATGGAGAGACAGGGCAATCTACAGGTAGAGAGACAGGGTCATCGATAGAGATACAGTGCCATTTAAAGGTAGAGAGCATGCTGCCTTGGCAGATTCCTTGGTTGAACATCGGAACAACTGTTTTATTTCCAGAAATGGTAAAACCTATTCTTATTTTTCATCATTGCCTTGCCAGGTGTTCGAGGGAGCTCTCCAGCAGTCTCTTGCATTCAGTTGCTATACTTTCCCTCTTCTCTATAGGCGTGTCTCGCTTAAGGAGTCAGATATGTTCCGCGAAAAATTGCTCTGGTAAGCGAAAAACGTGTTAAACAATCATCGTTTTCCCCATTGACTCCCACGTTAAAAGCTGAGCTACGTTTTTGGCCAGAAATGTTCCACTCTTGGACAACCTTTTTTACATGAAAATATATATTTTTAAAGAGTAATAAATGTAACACCACACATGAAGGACCACAGTGCAAGATCCCCCCTGTATAGCCTTAACGGATTGTTGGGGAAATTGCTGTTAACGAGCACTTATGGTACTGCACATGAAGGGGTTGAATGGCCAGCACCATGTCCCAGCCACCTTTGTTTCCCTTGTGGCGATTTTTACACACTGTACCAGGTACTAATTTGAGGCAGAGCAGACCTAGGGGACGCCCAGGACGAGTTCAGATGTTACTGGTGTTGGCCGTGAGCGGGAATCGAACTCGGGTAGTCGGGTTCGTAGTGCCACAAAACAGGCGTAACACACAGCACAACTGGTAAACAAACAGCGGCGGGACACCGTGCGCCCCCTGCCGCCACGGTACGCATTAAATCGATCGCTCCATTTTGCTCGTTTCGCAAACAAATGGGTCCGAATTCAAATTGCCCGTGACAGCGAATTCTCGCACGAACGCTCATTAGAGACACGCCTGTACATACACATGAAGGGCTTCCTTTAATACCTATTGTATGCATGGTGGTGACCCATCCAAGGCACTATCCAGGCTCAATTCTGCTGAGCTTCTAACATCTGATGGGGTCGGGCACGAGGGAAGTTATTTTTTTCGATCAGCTATGAATTAATAATAAAAACTTAAAGAATATAAATGCTACCTGCATCACGGCAATGTTCAGTTGTGAGCGGGCAGGGAGGAGTGGTGTGGCTCAACGTGGGCAGATAGCCGAGCGGAAACACAAGGGGGCACACGCATTGGAGATGGGATTGGGCAGTGAGCAGGTCAAATTGCAAACCGGACAAAATGGCAAATGAAAAAAAACACGTTAAAACCTAACTTTATTTTTGTACAGTTTGATTATACAGCAGGCATGTCACCCCCCCCCTCCCCAGAAATTATACACCAAACCGATTAAACAGGCAAATGTTAATAAAATGAGATGAAGGCATTCGTGAGATGCGTTTACAGAACATCAAAACAGTAAACTTTACTCGTTTAACCAAAACTATACAATTTAAATCTGTAAAGCTTCTAAATACAAAATACGTTTTTTTCTTCTCAATACGCATAGATAGCATTCCCATACGTGGGACTAAACACATTACTAAAGCACTTACCATTTTCACTTAAATCATATCAAGTGTATTTACCCAATTTCAAAATAGCAACACAAATGGCAATGTTTTTTTTTTAATGATCATCACCACAAATGGATAGTTTATCAAAAACTAGTTTTTTTAACAATATAGCAAACCGTAATTGGCATAGGAATAACATGATCTATAAACATGGACAACCGTGGACTTGCATGTTAACCTTTTAATAATACAAAGAAACAACAGTTCACAACATTTATATTCAAGTAACTTGTCTACTTAACTCAAGAGGTTTGCATTTCAGTAAAGCGTAAAAATGCAGAGAATTTATATAATTATCACTACATGCAACGCCCCAACAAAAAAACTCATGAATAATATGTGCACCTGTAAAAATGATATGCTCTCGCTGAACAACCTGAAACAGTTGGTTAAATCACATTGAAGGTTTTACATAGTAGTCAAACACTGATACAACCACTGTAAGTGTATCAGCTAAAGGGTTATGTTATTGATAATCATTATTACTTCCACTCTTTGATCAAAAATTAGGTTTGTAAAGCTTTAACACAGGACAACCCCCACGTGGCACGGACGTTCCTAACGCCTCACATCATCACGCATCGTCATGTCCTCACGCTTCACATTGTCACGCGTCACATCACGCCCTCACGCATCACATTGTCATGTGGAGGCGACGCACGGTGTAATCGGGTCCGCCGCTCAAACTGTGATCGCATGAGTCACACACTTCCGTGCTTTATTGCCCTTGATGTGCACATGGACTCTAGTGGTATAATGACTATGAACTGCAGTGGTATAGCCTGTACACAGTATATCAATCAGAACCGCGGTACTCACAATTACTGGAGAACCGCACAACTCAATGCACCTATTGTTAGCTTGAGAATAAGTAACTCCATAGTCTGTTTAAGCCATTGTACAGGACAATTCCAAGTTAATTTAAGATTGTGTTGAATTATACTGAGTATCATTAGATATATAATTGTCAACTCTTTTACAGTACATCCGTTTTCCTCAACTTGTGAAATTGACTGCGTGCAGGACTCAGGAGATTCACGATTTCAAGTGTAGAGCATGGTCCCTCTGTCGCACTTCCACCGCATCTACAATTTACAACTATTGTATGTTTATTTGGTCACGGCAGAGAAGTTATTCTCCAGTTTTGATGACCCAGCAGTGGCGAGATGGCGGCTACTGTAGAGTTTACGGGAAAAATGGCCGAACCAATTGCTCAGCTGTATGCAGAATGAAAAAGTGCGAAAGAGCGATGATCGCTTCACTGGAGAAAATCATCACCATGCGCCCACTGCCATTGGGGTGGTTCTGCAAACGGAGATTTGCTTTTAAACAAAAACAATTCAAACAAATATTTTACCAGGTAAGGTCCACTGAGCTATATTGCTCTCTTTCAGAAGCGACCTGGCTATTACAAATGAAAAGTGGCTTATCACGTGGACATTGAAAGCAGCCAAATACTCCAAATGCATGTTGATTCTAAATGTGGAGGGAAAAACCGGAAGATCCGGAGAAAAATCCACGTGACTATGGGGAGAACTAAATATATACAGGCATCAGGGTTGGGATTGAACCCACGACTTCCTGCATATCTTCTGAGGCAGTTAACATCTCGCCACCTTCGCGCCCCAATCTTTACCCAGATTACCGAGGGCAAATTAACACCTTTTTAAGATTCAAATTCATAAGAAAATCAGTCATGCGTGTGGTGGTTTTTCAGTTTGTTACCTGCTTTCATCACAGCCAAGTGTAATAATACGAAATCGTGACCTATTTACAGATCAGTAGGACGTTGCTTCCCTCGCGCGCAAACCCGAAGCATTTGGCATAAAACGTAGAAACACGTTGATAAAAAGAAAGAGAAAAATAAATAGAAAGTATAGATCTCCAAAAAAACTGGGCAACATTATGATACACAATAGTTTTTGAAATCAAAAGTTTGAGAAAACTTAGCATTAATATAGATATAAATTCAAATCAATGTTTACAAACAAAATTAACAGTTTGGGAGAGAACATATATGACGAACAATGAGCAGTCTGCACATCTACAATGAAAAAAAGCACAAATCACCAGCATTGAAACCAGTATTTCAGATGTTATGCTACTCCCCAGGACCTTATCCGCCACGGTGAAACATAACCACAACATCAGCTTCTTGACAAACATTCCACTTTTTAACATTAAAAATATGAAATCCACATTCGACTAGAGGGCCTCTAGTTAAAATTCGAGCAAAAATAACTGTTTAGTACCACGGACAGGCAAAGTGAAGCTTATAAATGTACCCTGTTGGCTGTCATAAACTCCCCGAGAGAAGTGCAACGCTCGTCTTACATTCTACACTGCTTCTCACGTGGGGGCAGCGGATACAGGCAGCTTTCACACATTTGCCCCACGTTTCAAGCACGCACACTCGCAACCCCCACTCTGTACCCGCAAAACACAAAAACAAAGATCACCCCCCCACCACGTATAGCCTGTAACAGACTGTTGGGGCAAGTGCTGTTAGCGAGCACCGATGAAGGCCGGTATGGCGCACTAGGGGGTGGGTGGCCAGCACCGCGCCTGGCCGCCTTTGTCTCCCCAGTGGCGATGTTTTCACACACCGCACTGGGTACTAATTTGACGTTGAGTCGTCCTAGGGGAGGCCCAGGCCTGGCTCAGATAATCGTCACCGATGTTGGCCATGAGCGGGAATCGAACTCGGGCCGCCAGGTTCATTGTGCAGGTATGGTGCACCAGGGGGTGGGTGGCCAGCACCGCGCCTGGCCGCCTTTGTCTCCCCATTGGCGATGTTTTCACACACCACACTGGGTACTAATTTGAGGTTGAGTCGTCCTAGGGGAGGCCCAGGCCCGGCTCAGATAATCGTCACCGATGTTGGCCGTGAGCGGGAATTGAACTCGGGCCGCCAGGTTCGTTGTGCAGTGCGCTAAATAACTGCTTGACCACCGCTTACCCGCAAAACACACACACGTGCGCACATTTGCAAACGGATTGAACCCGGTGAATATGTCCGAATGCAATTCAACACTTTGGGCTCTCTATCCCTCGATGTCCACCAGCCTTCCCTCGGCCGGCAGGGCCTCGGCGGCAGCCACGGAGTCGTCCGGTCCCAGCGGGAGATCATCGCGGCCGTGGAAGATGCGAGGGCAGTGGACGATGAAAGGCCGGATGGGAGTGCGGCTCACCATCTTCCCCATGATGGTGGTATTGTCGCTGAAGTTGGGCTTGATCAGCGTGGGCCAGAAGCAGATGGACAGATTCTCCTCGGACATCTTGTTGGTGGCGCTGTGCTGGCACACCCTGCACGCGAGATGCACGTTTAGAATTCACGCGCATAGCTTGTCACTGGCCGTTTCCTGCACTACCGTATTTTCCCGCATATAGCCCCGCATACGCATATAACCTACAGACGCATATACCCCGCAAAAACTGCATTTTGTGTAAAACAAATTTCAGATAGTCCGCACCTCCATATACCCCGCATGCATTCATATCTTTAACGTCGTTACCGCAGCTTAATTCCATCATATTAATACAAAGTTTACATTTATAATCCATTCCACCATCAATTGTTAACATTAAAATCATAACGTGCACAAAGAAAACAAACTAACCGGAAACGAGTGAACTTAAAACAGTAAATAAGTAACGAAAGTAAATATCCAATAAATAAGTAACACATAACTGGTAGATAAGTACCATAAGTAAGCGTACTGTTAGGCTTAGCAGCATTCGACCTCATCATATTACAGCTACTGGACCGGTAGTTACCCCTGTACAGTTTTAGCGCTGGTAGATTGCATACTGCGCAGACAATAGCGGCACTACGGTAACGCCATTGCCTCCTGGCAACAAAGCCATTGGAAGTGTGAAACAAAGCTCATGGTCGCGACTGTATACGGCAGTGCTCAGCCAATAGCAGCGGCCTAAGGGACTCGGCAATTATGATTCCGCCTCTGGTAGACGCTTGTTAAGGCCCTTCCCATTGTGCAATCCATAGCCTTAGCTAAAACTTTCGCACCCCCCTACAGCCACTGAAAGTATTACGGTAAACCAAGTGCACCCACTTCAAACATTGTCGTTTCATTGTACAAACAATTCGAATTATTTAAAACGTGATAACATGTGCAATTTTAGTGTGAGTGGTTTATTCAGCAGTGCTTTAGTCAAAGGTAAGTGTTGCATAGTGGATAGTCCTACCATGAAAACATTAAACGAGTTATGACATATCACATGTGTAAAATATTTTTGGGATAGCCCGCACCTCCACATACCCCGCAGGGTCTTGTTTTGTTTGTAAAAAGTGGTTGACCCCGAGGGTTATATGTGGGAAAATAGGCTACTCATTACATATGTAAGTTGAACTTATTTATCACTGTACTAAGCCAACCGTGCTAATCGGAGTAGGGAACATCAGTTTAACCGCTTCCAGTGTCACCAGGGGGTGGCATGTGCCGCTTCCGAACCATCGATGGGGCGAACTACTATGTGACAGCCTGCTGTGTGAATTCGGGGAGCTAGTGGACCATGGCACACCATCGTCACCACCTGTGAAGTCCGTCAGGGCGTGTCAGGCGGACTGGTGGTTGCCCTGAACGTGGGTTTAACCAGGCTGGATCCTTGAAAGATGTGGAAACTGTCCCATTGGTGAACTCCTCTCGCAGGCAAGGCTGCGTTGGCTGGGTCATGCAGTCCGCATGCCCAACCACTGCGTGCCCAAGCAGCTTCTGTTTAGCCGGATAAGAGGGGGCTAAACGGGTACGGCACGAGCTAGAAAAGAGATGGGCTGATGTGGTACAGGAGGATGTGGAGCTGAGTGGACTTTCCGAATACTGGAACTAGTGGTGTCAAAACTGGCCCCTGTGGAAGCTCGTAAAGGCAGCTATTGAACAGATGGAAGCAGTTGCCCTCCAACAATAGCAGAGGGCAAAAGAGCGAAACTCATAACAAGGAGCAAGTTGGCACAGTAGGCAGCACAGGTATCGTATCTGCCAGCCATCTCAGCTCATCAACCCATGGGACCTGGGGTCTTTCCCGTAACCTCGCCAGTGAGCCTTCAACACTTCACGTGGCCTCAAAGTACACTTAGCCTGGCACACTCGCTGTGGTGACGTCACCGCCACTTCATGGCGAATGGTGGTCGTTGTTGTCATGTGAGTGGGTGAGTGCGTTGCTGCGACCTGCAGTGGAGGTGGTTGGACACAATACTGATGAGATAAAACAGTGCGTGTCTGGTAAACCAAGTTCAACATGTTAGAGGAATCAAGGGAAGTTAACGCCAACGGTAAAGATGATAGTAGTGATAGCAGAGTGATAGGGAGGTGACTGGAGTGAATCAGCGAGTGCTGGGTCATCAAATCACCCTGACGGATTTACGTTGAATTCTATCAGGTGCAGTGAGGAAAAAATTGGGTGCTCTATCCCGGGTGGCATTAAGGCGATGGCCATCTGGTCAGGTACAAAATATTCATGACTGTTATTTCTGACACGCTGGTGGGACTATGTCACTCTGCTGGCCTGGGAACGCCTGGGAATTCCCCAGGAAGAGCTAGAGTCCATCGCCAGGGAAAGGAGGGTCTGGACGCCCTACTCAACAAACTCCCGTCGTGACCCTCACCAGGACAAGTGGACTGAGAAACGAACGAACAAAGTTTTTATCCGAGTAGACTTCTGATGAGAGTGAAATGAGAGACACAGTCATTGATGATGAGAGTGAAATTTCCCACAACAAAAAAGTTCCATCTATAAAGCGAAACGCACGGCAGTGCACTTCTAACCAGTGGCATCACGAAAGACACATGAGTTAAACCACAAGAGCACACACCTGTAGAAATGCGTAATAATGAATTTGAAGACTTCGTAATTGACAAGCGGGAGCTTTTTCACAAATTCCTGAAGAGATGCGAGCATTTCCTTTTCAACGGTGATGCCTGCAAAAAAACACACACAGCTCATCTCACGAGTGCATGAAAGTCACCTTCGCTCACAAGTTCCCGCTCCTCACTAAAAACTTACTTTTGTTCCCTAGCTCACCCCATGACCCCCCTAATCTCCCCCTCATAACCACCACCGTGATCGTTTCCTCTTCATATGAACTTTATGGCAGGACTCCGGGGTCCCATAAGCCCCCGGCTCTCAGATAAACTACATTGCGACATCATTTTATGTCTGTTGAAGATGAACGATACAGAAATGTATTCCTCTCGACGAGCTCTACATGATGCGCTAATAAAAATTAAAAGTTTTGTTTCTTCTGCGTATTCGTCCTCGCTGCGCTTGGACGACATGACAACAGAATGATCTGCGCCAGGTGGGTCGCGGCGTTTATGTGCGCGGTGGGACGGAATTGCCAACAATGAGGTTCATATTCTCATCATATGGCTATCGCTCATTAACCCCATTCATTCAATCCATTCATCATTTACTGTCATCGATTTAACTTTCACCAAATTCACGCATCATCACAGATTCGCCCCCATTCCTTCCTCTCGTCTATTTTATTCACCTCATCCCCACTATTACATTCACACACGCGTTGTTGTACCGTTCTTAATTCTCCGTTAAGCGCCTTAGTTAAGGCGCTATGTAAATTACATTAAGATAAGATGTTCATATCAAACAAAGTGAGATCCTGGGCACAACAGTTATAAATCCACAAGGGGTTTTTTGGTCGCGAAAGCCTCAGCACTAAACTGGTGATTATAAAGCATGAAAAATACACGGACAGGCTTTCGCAACCAATAGGCCCTATCGCTAACCATCAAGCAAAATGGTCACCATGATTGTGCACTTTCAAATGTGCTTCTGCGGCTGTTCAGAATGCACTTCCTTCAGATATTAGGAAGCCACTGGAGCTATACACTTTGAAATAATCTAGATTGAAAACTCATTCCTTATGTCTATGGGACCTTTTTGCCAGTATTAAAAATAATGAAAAAGAGTAAGAATAGGTGTTACCCTTTCTGGATATAAAACAGGAGGTGTTAAGATGTTAAAACACCAAATAGATAAATTTTGCAAGGCATCAAATCTGCATTAACACACAATGTATATATTACCAGAGCATGTTTGTTTGCATGTTTTGCCACAGATATGTGGTTAATGCAGACTTGATGCCTTGCAAAATGTATCTATTTGGCATTTGAACATCTGAACACAATTCCTGTTTAATTGCCAGAAAGGGTAAAACCTATTCTTATTTTCAAGATTTTAATCTACGTGTCTTTACGTCTGCGGATTGCACGGTGTCGTATGATGCAGTTGTATAAAAACGCTATGTCTAAAAGTCAATATGACTACTATTTGCAGTACTAACAAGGTATATTCACACAAATTGCCGAAAGCTCTTACCGACTGCATCAGCCAAGCTCTTCTGCATGTTGTAAGGCAGAAGCGGATCCGGCAGTTCCGTGAAGAAGGACTTGAGTGCTCCAGTGATTGTGTGCACCGTCACGTTGAGGCTGGAGATGTCAAAGTTGTGATCTGGAGCACAGTGGGGGTAGGGGAAAGGCAGCGTGTGAACAATGCTTACGACGCGCAAAGTAACCTGCTTTTTATGTTTTTATTGTATTTCAACAATACAGAGCCCAAACGGTGACATACGAAGAAGGGCACATTAACTAAGTATTACTGATTAAAGTCCCGGAATGGCAGCAATTGGTTCCTGTCCACCCCTGGAGGAGGGGCAAAAAACTCCCAGCATCCTTACTGCCCCCCCCCTGAACCCCCTCAGTTATTTGTAAATCACACACTCGGCTCTGCAGGAATGAGGGACCATCCATCCTCAAATTCCCATTCCCTGCCTTTAAGCTCCTGGCTTAAATGTTCTGCATCCGCAAGGGCAAGAAGAATACCATGCCTTTGTAAACCCAACAGGAGTGGTTGACTCGTATCTATTACAATTTACAAAGTGCTGTTTGCTTAAATATTTTTTGCCATTGTGCCCTGTGCTCATAAACTGTAAAAAAGACGCAGACTTTCCTGCTTCCGCAGTGATGCTATGGAATCACAGCCACTGAGAGCTCCTCAGCAGAAGAGGCGATGCCCTTCAATTCCACACGTTACAATGCATGCTCATGTCAACAATAAACAAACCCTGTATAAATATTCAATCACTAACATTAAGCGCCTAGAGATTTTATGAAGGGTGCTACATAAGCTGTAATTATTATTCTTATTAAGGGCAGAACTCTTTCCCCATTCACTGCGTCGAGGTGCGTGCCCCTATGGAAATTAACTGAAGTGCACTCTTGACGATCGGTCTGAGAGCATCTACTCTTCTCTACACTTGAGGATCCGGTTTTAAACAAGCGTGGTTGCCCAGATTCAAACCCGGGACATGTCCTCAACCGGTAACATAACATTTAGACCGACACTTGCTGTGCATGCGGGTTAATTTAAATTGTAACACCACCTTTCTCGAACTGTTGTAATATGTTTTTCTGGTCGACCTTATTCCCAGAAACTCGATACAGCCCTTCATTATGCAGGCCTAAAAAACACACAAAAAACAGATTTCAACATTAGAAAGTGCCACGATGGTGAGATGTTAACTATCTCATCTGGTATACATGAGGATCGTGGGTTCAATCCCGACCCTGATGCCTGCTGAAAATTTGGAGTTTGCGTATTTGGCTGCTATACATTTCCACATGATAACCCACTATGTCGAGCAATCATTTGTGACCAGGTCGCTTCTGAAAAAGAGCTAAATAGTTCAGTGGGCCTTACCTGGTAAAATAAAAGTTTAGTTTAGTTTCATAGAATAATAATAAAAACCACATGGAATAAACAGCACAGTTGTTAGTTGTCAGCAATAAACATACAAACCTCAAAGCAGTCAGGGCGATTGATGATCCAGCACCCACTGATTAGCTCACTCACCAGTAGTAAGTCCCCTCCTTATCACTCTTATGCCGCTACTACCATGGTTACTATTCCCGTGAACTTCACTCATCGATGCCTTCACCCATCTTGAGTCGGTCTAGAAGACACTTGACTGTTGTCTTCCATTACACACTGTGTTCAACCACCACACAAACAACACGCTGTGGTGTACAGAATTGTACACCGCAGTGAAGTCAAAGTTGGAAGATTGCACACAAAGCGGCGCAAATGCGGTTTGCACGAAACAAGATGCTGTTTAACCGATTGGAGGGTCTGTTGGTTGGCACTCAAGACTCAGGCGAAAATATTTGTGGGAGGATGAGGTGTGGTGGTCACAGACTCCAGCATTCAGTTTTATACTTGTATCTAAAGAGCCTCGGCACCATACTCGACCAGAATATGTTGTTTGATCACCACGTACAAAATATAGTCACAGTTTCTGCATTTTTCATATCGACCACTATTGAGTAGTGAAATAGCCAACATGGTGGCATGCAGCATAGTATCAGCAATGATCGATTATTGAAACTCATTACCCTATGGGACATTGGTCAAAAACATTTCCAAGCTGCAGCATGTACAAAATAATTTCGCAAATGTCATGACAGGTACTGAAAGATCTGACCATTTCTGTCCAATCTTTGTTGAGCTGCATTGGCTTACGGTTGCCCGAACGAATACATTCTAAGGTTGCACTCATGACTGTACACACAACATGTTTGCCACAAATGAACCACGATACCTTGCCGATCTCGTCAACGAGCATAAACCATCACGCGAACTCGGGTCATCCTTGCATCGGCTTTTGGGAGCCATCGAACAAAGAGGGTCATTGTATTGCATGCTTTCAGATGCGCTTCTGTGGCAATTTGGAAAGCTCTTCATTCCGAAATTAAGAAGCCACTGGAGCTATGCACTTTTAAATCTAGATTGAAAACTAATTTCTTTAAAACTGCTTTGTGTTTCGTTTGTTGTCCTTTTCCCTGCACGTCTAATTAGCACGGTTGGTTATGTACAGTTCGAAAGAAGTTTAACATACATACTGCATCTAATAACCCACTCACGAATTAAGGAAATAGTTAACTCTTATTTATTACTGTTTGTTGTTGGCCACTTGACGTTTTGTGCCTGCACTAAAAAACTGTTTTACGAGGATGTCCAGAATTAACACCCAATTTGAGACCCAAACATCGTCGCATACCTCCTGGCTTTGCCATTCCTCTTCAAAGACACTGGTGGAACCTCATCAATGAACTTGGCATACCCCAATGACTCTATTCACACACCCTGTAAATCACCACACAAATGCTGCACTGGCTCGGAGGTAATAACCAAGTACACTTACATGGTCACTTGCACAGTGGGAATAGAATGGAATGATTGCTGCCGACTTTGCCCCTGCGTGAAGCGTTGTCAATAGCCAGAATAACAATTCCAACTTGTAACACTGCGCCACCACCACCGCCGCCACATAGTACAATGGTTTTGCCAACCATGGGGGTTTTCAGGAACCTAACCCCCTATTCTCCATAAGCGTTTGGGGCTTGCCTACTACGGGGGTTTTCAGGAACTTAACCCCCCGCGGCTGGCAAGGGATTGCTGTACTCGCACATTCTCATATAATGAGTTGCGGCCGTTACGTCCGCAAATTTGCGCGCGTTATAAATTGCATTATTATTCAACAGGGACAAGGATGAACCGCTGACGATTGGAAAGGTGGCAGCAGCAGCCAGGCAATGAGCCTGCATAAAAATTCCCCACCACCACTCCCTGAGCTCTGCGGTCCTCTATATATATTAATGTGTTCTCCGATAATTAACAAGTGATTATATAGGGGGAGGAAACAAGAGTGATGGGAGAAAAACCCACGCATGCGAGGAGGCAACACTCTTGTCCCCTACAGCTGGAACAGGTGTCCACATTTTTGCTATACAGTCTTCTCGTGGTCGAGCCAAAGTATGTGGAAACCTCCTCGATACGCACGAGAAGGGAGTTTCACAACGGTTGTGTGATCCAGCAACCCCCGCTGCCTCCACAGCCACCACCAGCCAATGCCTCATTGGAATTACTAGGTAACAAACCTGGAGCAGCATCTCGTCATACATATCTCACTGCCCCACCACCCCGTTCTGCTTGCCCAACCGTACTGTGCCAGCAAGATATGGGTGTTTTTTTCCCACTGCCATGTAACAGAGCCGAACTACAAGTGAGCCGCAGTAGCGAGATATTAACTAACTCACCTGGTATGCAGGAGGCCATGGGTTTGATCCCAACCCTGACACCTGCTGTATATTTGGAGTTTGCATGTCTCTCTCATCGTGGTTTGCGTGGATTTATCTCCGGGTCCCCCGGATTTTTCCCTGCATATTTAGAATCAATGTGCATTTAAAGAATATGGCTGTATATTTCCACACAATGATATACCACTTTGTTGCGGTATTATTTGTGATAGCCAGGTCGCTTCTGAAAAAAGGCGGCTCGGTGGGCCTTCTTACATCATAAAATAAAAGTTAGTTCGTTAGTTATTAGTTAGTTATGCCAGCCTCACACGACATCCAAATCTGACTCGGCATGACATGGCATCACTGTGTTATCTGCAAGCGTCTCGGAGCGTAAGGGGGAAACATCCGCAAAAAGGAGCATGAAACAATTACGGAGCCACGAACGTTATGCGGGCATTTCTTCCCACATGAACAACATTCTCACCATTCCGCTCAATGTACTCCACACATTTCTTCAAGAACACGGGGATGGGCTGGTCTGGTAGATCCACGAGGTCCTTGAGTGGCACCCCGAAGTAAGCGTTTTTGTTCTTGCCCTTCTTCTTTTTGGGCTAAAAAAATTCAAGGAGAAAACAAAAAAAAATATATTTTTTTATCAACTTGGCCAGGTCACGGAGAGCAGGTGGAGCAATGGTAGTCGGTACAAGGTCGTGTATGATAGGGAGTCCTGGGAGTGTAGGCATGGTAGTGTGTGATAGTGAGGGAGTACTGGGGGTGAAGGCACGGTAGTGCGTGATAGTGAGAAGTACTGGGGGTGTAGACACAGTAGCGTGTGATAGAGAGGAGTACTGGGGGTGTAGGCACGGTAGTGCGTGATAGTGAGTAGTACTGGGGGTGTAGGCATGGTGTAGTGTGATAGTGAGGAGTACTGGGGTGTAGGCATGGTGTAGTGTGATAGTGAGTACTGGGGGTGTAGGCATGGTAGTGCATGATACTGAGTACTGGGGGTGGCAGCATGGTGTAGTGTGATAGTGAGGAGTACTGGGGGTGTAAGCATGGTGTAGTGTGATAGTAACGGGGGTGTAGGCATGGTAGTGCGTGATAGTGAGTACTGGGGGTGTAGGCACGGTAGTGTGTGATAGAGAGGAGTACTGAGGGTGTAGGCATGGTAGCATGTGATAATGAGGGAGTACTGGGGGTGTAGACATGGTGTAGTGTGATAGTGAGGAGTACTGAGGGTGTAGGCAGGTTAGTGTGTGATAGTGAGGAGTACTGGGGGTGTAGGCATGGTAGTGCGTGATAGTGAGTACTGGGGGTGTAGGCACGGTAGTGTGTGATAGAGAGGAGTACCGAGGGTGTAGGCATGGTAGCATGTGATAGTGAGGGAGTACTGGGGTGTAGACATGGTATAGTGTAATAGTGAGGAGTACTGAGGGTGTAGGCAGGTTAGTGTGTGATAGTGAGGAGTACTGGGGGTGTAGGCATGGTAGTGCGTGATAGTGAGTACTGGGGGTGTAGGCACAGTAGTGTGTGATAGAGAGGAGTACTGAGGGTGTAGGCATGGTAGCATGTGATAGTGAGGGAGTACTGGGGTGTAGACATGGTATAGTGTAATAGTGAGGAGTACTGAGGGTGTAGGCAGGTTAGTGCGTGATAGTGAGGAGTACTGGGGGTGTAGGCATGGTAGTGCGTGATACTGAGTACTGGGGGTGTAGACATGGTGTAGTGTGATAGTGAGGAGTACTGGGGGTGTAGGCATGGTGTAGTGTGAGAGTAAGGAGTACTGGGGGTGTAGGCATGGTAGTGCGTGACAGTGAGGGTGTGTTGAAGGTGTAAGAACGGTAGTGTGTGATAGTGATGAGTACTGGGGGTGTAGGCACGGTGTAGTAGTGTGATAGTGAGGAGTACAGGGGGTAAAGGTAAATAAACAATGAAAGCCAATGCCTTCTGCGACTCACCTTGAGCTTCGAGTCCTTCAGTTTGGCGGCCTTCTTCTTTCCGCTCTCGGCTGCCCGTACCCGCGGAGCATCGTCGAGGTCGGCCGCGGGGTTGTCGATGCCGCAGCTGCTCACTTCGGCGCCCGGAGAGAGCAGCGGCGCCGAGTCTGCATGGTGCCCGCCCCGTACCGCCCTGCGCCCTCCGTCACGCGGCGCTACTGCCCCACCACCGCGTCCCTGCTCGCCGTTCCCCAGCACCTCCGACGGGTACACCTGCCTCCGCAGCAGGGTCTCCGACCTGTACCTGTAGGACGACCGCCTCCGCACCACCGGTTGGCCCTTCCTCCTTTCCTGCTCCGTCGCACTTTCCTCCGTGTCAGAGCCGTTCAGAGTCGCCCTCGAGCGCGTGAACAGCTTCGTCATCGACCAGGTCTTGGTGTCGGCGGCTGCTGCTGCGGGGACGTCTGCGATTTCGGTGTCCTCGGCATGAGCTAGAGGAGCTCGAGACAGCTGCGCCTTTGTGGGGCCTTTACTCATAGTTTCATTTATTTTTTCTATTAGCTTAGGATCGAGTTTGCTCACCCCCAAACGCTCTGCGGGTTTCGCAGGCTTCGGCGGAAGCACCTTACGATTGCGCTCGCTATCGTGCGGCAGTGAAGCAGAACTAATTGGGAGGCTGTTCCCTTCCAAATCCATCGGTCTGCTCCTGGATATGTTCGGAAGCAGCTGCGTCTCATCGCTGGCAGGGCTGTAGGGCGGCTGGCAATCGTCGTCGTCGGAATCAGATAAGGACGATGATGAAAATGTGCCGCTCTGGTTCAGAGCCTCACTGCTAACGTTCATTGTGGGATCAAAGCGGAATTCCTCCTCGACGAGAGGTCGTTTCTCCAGGGCCTCCGCGAAGAAAGGTGTGAACACCTCGGTTTGACGGTGGAAATGCGACTGGGCAGGAACGGTGCAGAACCTCCCTCCGATTTCACTGGCAATGTGCTCCCCCTCGCTGACCAATTCCTTCGCTATGACATTCTCGAAAAACTCATTTTGGCTCTCGGTTATTGCTACGAGCTGCACAGGAATGACATCGGGCACGTCAGAGAGGAAGGCGCGCATCGTTGCCATGGACGCCTTTCTCTTCGCCGAGTAAACGAGGATGTGGCCATGGGTCAGGTCGTCCCTCCTCAGTGTCGCCATGTGATAGGACATGACTGTGATCTTAATCTTCTTACGGTGGGCCCCAAGGAACATCTCCAAGCTCACGGAATCCACCTGGCCAGGCTGCCCGAAGGTACAGAAGCGAGACTCAAAGAAAGGCGTCAGTACCAGGTCCACGGTGAAGGGGTCCCCACACATGACGCACATCGTGACGTAGAGATCTGCTTCGGTGAGGTCGCTGCGCCCGATCACTTTCGGCGGCACCACTTCCTGATGACACGAAATGGCGATATGGACCAGCGCCTGCTTGACTTGAGCCTCTTGGAAGGCCTTTAGCACCGAGTCACCTGAGCTGTCAACGAAGGCGATCTGGTATTTGTTGGCCGCTTGCTGTGCTTGCTGCCTGAGCAGCGGGTATGTTCTATTGGCCACATCTTTGTGATTGGCCAACAACAATACGATGGGAATATTTCCGGAGAGACCGTCTTTTCTGTTGCCAGTTGAGACGTTTGTCATTCTTTCTAAAGACTCTGTTAAACATTTTAAAGAATCCAAGGAATTGAAAGCACACAGGTATCCACCGGGTCTACCATTAAAGCAGGGATTTTGCATCGCAGTTGTGAAGGCAGCGACATCTCCGTCAACCACTTTCAGGTCCAGTGCGTAGATCTTGTCGTTGATGTTGAGCTTGTTGCCCGTCGACTGTCTGGATATTTCTCTAGACAGCTCGTGCCCGAGCCCATCCTTCCCGAACACGAACACGCCGAGCTTGTCCTCGCCGCGGGAATCCGAGAGATTCTCCGTGCTCCTCTGGCCAACCTTTGAGACGACGTTGGACAGAAGCTGCTCCACCTGCAGATCCACGCAGCCCAGTCGACTGAAGCAGGACTCCTTGGTCGGGTGATGCACGAAGAATATGTGCTTGAGGATGAGGGCGTCGCGCTCCGCTGGCACAAAGCGCAATGCCTTGTACCTGAGGTCGTCCTCCAGGTCCTGCATGATCTCTCCAATCTTGTCGTGGTTGAACGCCTCATTCCTATCCACATCCGCAAATGTCTCCGAGTGTTCCAGGAGCATTTCCTGGTAGTCATTCTTCGCCTTTTCAATCTTATGCTTCTGGATGTCTTGGTAGATGTCGATTCTCTCCTTCTCAGATATCGTTTGGTAGCATTCCTTGGTGTAGATGGCGGACAATGAATAAACCTCTTCCCAAGGTTTTCCAGGAAAGATGCAGCTGGAACTTTCGAGGAGTTGCTTAAACTTCTCTTTCATTTCTGCCTTCTTCCTCAGGGTCTGCAGCATTTGTATGTGCGAGTGAAAGGAATTAGACCCACACTCCTTCAGAAAATCCAGGGGGACACGTTTGTCATTGGGCAAATCAATGTGTCTGCTCTCGCTCCACGGCAAGTCGGAGAGCTCAATGAACCACACCCCAAACTCACGTTTGCTTTGCACCAGCGGCAGAAACTCAGCCAATGACAGGGATTCGATTTCGTTTAAGTCAGGGACAAGTGACTCGAAAGCCTTTGGCAGTGTCTGAAGGTATTCTTCCCTTTTTTGCTCAATATGTTCAATCTTCAATCTTCTGAGATGTTCCTTGAAGGACACCTCTGCTTTTTTCAGCCCCAAAGTATCAACCATTTGCTTGTACTCGGGGAAATCTTCCATCTTCCTACGAGTGAAATTCCAAAGTGCGTGGTAATCTCTAACCTGATGCTTCAGCAGAGCCTCGTATTTCTGCGTGGTCGCCTGAGTGAACTCTTTGGCTTGCTTAGCCGCTTCGCAGTAGGGAATCAACTTTTGCTTCCCCTTCAGTTTGTCGATCATCTGTGCCAAAAGCACAAACGCGAACGAGACGTTGATGTTCTCCTGCGCAGACGTTTCCAGCAGGGGGAGATTCACCTTTTTGCTTGAGGCGAAGGCCTGCACGTCTTTCAGGAACTGCTCGTCGGCTCGGTCGCATTTGGTAGCAAGCAACAGAATGGGCTTCTTCGATTTGTTCAGCTGCACAAACAACTTATCGGTGAACCTCAGCTGGTCCGCCATGCTCCGCTGAGCAACCCGGCTCACATCCACACACAACAGAAACCCGTCGATGATCAGTTTGCCGTCTGGCATCGGCTGCTGTTCAAAGTCATGCTCGATTCCCAACTGATCGGTGCAGATGTACATGAGCTTCTCCGCTGACGCAAGCCTGGTCGCTGCGGCTCGCTTGATGTAGTGCTGAGGAACGGAGATCCGGTGCGCCTGGTAGGTGGCATCGTCGATAAACTCTGTCTGCTCCACGACGTTAAAGACGTAGTCCTGGCCCTCCTCCGTCGTCTTCGTGGCCTTGCCCCAGTAGAGAAAGTGGTCATTGTTCACAACCCTTCCGCTGAAGTCGATCTGGCTCAGGATTGTGATGTGGTCAGTGTGGTAGTCGTCCGCTTTGGGCCTAATGAATCTGTTACAGAGGCATGATTTGCCAATTCCAGAAGCCCCCTTGTCCTTTTCCGTTCCAGAAAGTCCAACAACACTTATGTTAAAGGTCCGGCTCTCCTTGCTTTTGGACATTTCTGTATTGTGAAACGTTGAGTGCTCAGTTCATTGTTGGGGAGGTCAATGGGCACTTTGGTTTTATTTCTTACAAAATCACATTATTGTTTCTAAAATCCAATGTTTGTCTTTTCTTCCAAAATTACACGGTGCACAAGGCCACAACAGTTTCCTCAAGCTGGAACTCTGTAAAGACAGAGAGAATACAGAAACACATGGCATCACGTGTTATTTATTGACAGCACAACTATGAGTGCAAAAAACACAAAGCAAACGTGTGAGCTGCATTTTTGTAGACAATGCAAACATTAGGCAGCAGCAATTCGACAGCTCAGCAATTGTAAAAGATGGCCATGAGTTAGGGTTCAATCTTTTGTCTAATTAACATTTTATTTTGGTCTCATTTGCATCGTATTAAACTTTTAGTCTCATATGTACAATTTTGTATGTTTCATTGGCTTAACGACACGTTAGCATAGATTATATAAATAGTCAGCATGTCTTACGTAACTGAATGAATTAAACCTACAAAGTATTATTACATGCTTTCGTTTAAGTTTTGGAATAAAAAAAAAAGTAATCACCTCTACTTATTTGGTAAATAGATTAACAATCGGATATCCCAACTCTACGCCTCCACCCACACCAAACTCCAGAGCCCACAACGCACAAGTCACTGCCTCATGGTGGCAGCGTGCGGTTTGCAGCAGGAATCTAGCAATGGCATTGATCAAAATCAAATCTAAATAATTTATCACGTATAAAGAGCTTTGTGTTTTTCAATGAAGGTTGCTGTATATATAAAAACATTATTCATTTAATGAATTGAACACGTGTAAGAATTCACTACTTCAGATTTGAGAGGTGGCCAGGCGGCTCAGAGGTCAGTGTTGAGCTGGCACTGATGACAGCCTGGGTTCGAATCCAGCTTTCAGCACACTGCCTGATTACACCGGTTATCACACGCAGTGCAGTACAGTAGTCCCTCAATTAATGTCTTTAATCCGTTGTACGAAAATTACTGTTAACCAAAATAAGTTGCAAGGGAGCAGTTTCCACTGCCAAAACAGAAAACGTAATTTAAGCAAAGCTAGTCGAAGTCTACACATAAATGGGTGTCCCTGACTGGCTGAGGGCATGGCTCAGCCCCACTTACGAGCGCCCGGATTGGCCGAAATTGGCACAGGTGTGCGTAACGTAAACGTACCATGTCAAAATGTTAACACTCATCAAAACCGTGGGGTCCCGATGGGAGGTAAAATGTTAATAGAAAAAAACTTTTACTGATGTCACTGTTAACCGAGGGACTACTGTAGTACGTTCATCATCTCAAGCCTGGTCATCAAACACTCACAGACATCCATCCTAACATGGAGACCCACAGACCCACAAACTGAATTGTGATTAAACTGGGTACTCAAGCACCATGAGTTGATGGTCAGTCTGGTCACCAAAGATTGCACAAAAAACCCCATCACTTAATTTGGCAAAATTTCAGCTGTGAATAAGCCCTGGTGGTGAGATGTTATCTGCCCCGCCCGGTATACATACATCTCAGGAGTAACTGACAAATTAGCCCGGGTTTTGCAAAAGCAAAACATTAAAGTAAGATTTGGTACAGTGCACAAAAGAACACCAAAGAAACATTAAATTATCTCAAACACAACTGTCGGCAGTGGCAGAGCATGCTTGTCAACAAGGACACTCAATTGATTTTGATAACGTTGAAGTGTTGTGTAAAACAAATTATTACTGACCAAGACTAATTAGAGAATCCATAGAAATTGAGAGAAACAGAAATAACTTCAAACGCTCTGACAGCTACAGGCTTAGTGCGGTCTGGAAGCGTATTATCAAATAAATACAATTACAAATCCTTATAAGGGAAACAAATACCAATGAATAACAATTGAATGATTACCAATCTATATAATTACAATACCCCCCCCTTCCTTGCCTCGAATCACTGCACCAGATTGAATTGAATTAAATGATGACGTCACACTGAGGCTGCTCTATTTAAGAACGGAAGCAACAGGAGAGCTTCACCATTCTTGCCCGATGAAGCTGATTGTAATTATCAGCGAAACGTGGTACTCAAATTTAAAATGCTGTTGATCCTCTCTTCAGCACATCGGTGGGCTTAAGAAGTGAATTATTTTGTCCTTTGAAAACGTGACACATTTTTTACTGTTTGGCCGTGTCGGGTGGTGGAGGGTTACGACACATTTATAAATAACGCGATATGACCCAAAAAACCTATATTATGAATAATATTGGTCGCGAAAGCCTACGTGTTAAATTAAGTAGTGGGTTCGATCCTGACCCTGACGACTGTATACTTCGAGTCTTCGTGTTCTCTCTCCCCGTGGTAATGTGAATTTTCCTCTAAGTCGTCTGGTTTTTCCCCTCCGCATTTAGAAATATGCTTCTATAAATTTCCACTTCGTTGAGTTATCATTTGTGATAGCCAAGTGGCTTCTGAAAAAATAGCTATATAAATCAGTGGGCCTTACTTGGTGAAATAAAAAAATAGTTTATAGTTTAATATAATGAAAACTACGTGGAATAAACAGGAGAGTTGTTAGGTGTCAGTACTAAACATGCACATCTCAGCAACTAATACAGAAATAATTTAACAAAGCAGTCGGGGTGATTGATGATCCAGCACTCGCCGATTCCCTCGCTCACCAGCATTAAGGGGCCATCCATTTCGTACGTACGCACGCATGGAGGGGGGGGTTAACCCAAATGCGTACACTTGCGTATAGGGGGGGGGGGTCTACTGACAATGTACGTACGCATAGGAAACGGGGGGGGGGGGGGGTGAAGCCTCGATAATAATTTGTCTACATTGGCCTTCAAATGAGCCGGTTCAGTTTTTCCTTAGCTGTTAGACAAGTACGACCGGGAGAAGTAGGTCTGGGGGAGATGTGTCACTTGTATGCCACCGTACCCCTGACTGATAGCTATCACACAGCTCAGCAGTAAGTCCGACAGTCTGACAGTCTGGTGGCCTGCCCCATAGATTACACATCCTTCAATCTGACTTCGCTGCAGACTGCCACCGGCTCAAGATTTTAGCTGCCGCGGTGCTTTTTTCGTGCTGCTGCTGCCCGGACTTCAGTACTAACACTTGTTTGTACATCGGTCTACTGTTACAGCAGATGTTCAATCGACGCACTTTATTTAGAGACTAGTTCACCGAGTTTTAATTGTGTTTTAAGATCATAATAGGCGTGTTTTTGAATAACTAGTCAGGATGGATAACACGGTCAAGTATAACTTTGTACAAAGCTGTGTGTAAAGCTAGGCCGCAAGCTAGTACACAAGAACACGTTAATATTATGAATCTTTATAGTTTCTGCGTGGATTAAATATCGACCGTTCTATAATTTTCGGGGGGAGGGGTGCGTCAAGCGTATGTACGCAGGTGGGGGGGGCGTGTAAAAAGTACGCGTGCGTACAGGGGGGGGGGAGGGGTCAAGTTGACAGATGTTTGCGTACGTACTAAATGGATGGCCCCTAAGTCCCCTCCCTATCATTCTTATGCCACTACTACCATGGTTATTGTTCCCGTGAACTTCACTGGTCGATTCCTTCACCCATGTTCAGACTCAGTCTATAAGACACTGACTGTTAAAAAATAGTCTGTTTTATTTTATTTAAAATGACCCTTAAACCGTGACTAATCACAGAATGGCCAGGAAGTAGGCTTTGTGACGAAGGTATGGCCACGGTAATGTCACATCGCGCCCTTCACATCGATAAACCAGTTTGGTTGTTATTGACGCATGAGCACGTATGCCCCTTCACAAAAGGAGGGCACCTACCTACCAAGACACCCACACGTTTACCTATATAAGTCACTCTGGACTTCACACATTATTTCCTTCTCTCTTTCTCGCCCAGGCTCGAAGCAAATGTTGTGACAAACGCTGCTTTTTTTTACACTTCACACTGTCGATGAGCACAGTACTAAAGACCCAAAAACGTCAAGCAGGCAGGAACAAAGGGCAGTATAAAAGTTGTAATAGGGGCCAGATTGTTATCGGGCCAGATTGTTATCAGAAAAGCTTGGGTAAAGGGATGAATGGGAGGGATTTCCAAAGACGAGCAGTGTGTGAGGAAAGAAGCAGCAAGTGAGGTGACCTGCAGTGGTCAGTCAGTGAGCGCGTGGGTGGGCGAGTGTGTGAATACGTGGGAAGGCGAGCGGGTGTGTTGTTACCTGCAGTGTTGTGGGGAGCAGTCATGTAGTGGTTTGCACGCTGCACTACCAACCCGGCGACACGGGTTCGATTCCCACTCACGGCCAACACAAGTGACGATAATTTGAACCGATGATGGGCCTCCCCTAGGTCAACTCAGCCTTAAATGAGTACCTAGTGCGGTGGGTAAACTTCGCTACTAGAGAGACAAAGGTGGTCGGGTGTGGTGCTGGCCACCCACCATCTCGTGCGCAATGCCGGCTTTCATAGGTCATCACTAACAGGCTATATGGGAGATCTTTATCTTTGTGTTGCACTGTTGCTGGTGGGTGAACGTGTGAGTGATTGGGTATAGTGTGTTGTAGTCATCTGCAGTGATGGTGGTGGTTAAACAGTGCGGATGCGATATGGCAGTTAGTCTGGTAGACTGCGTCCATAACATAGGTAAGTGTGTTGTTGTGACCTGCAGTGTGGTGAGAAAGTGGGCGAGTGTGAGTGGGTGTGCGAGTTTTTAAGTGGGTAGGCGAGTCGATTAGTGCCTGAACGAGTATGTAGTGTGTGGTAGTCACCTATAGTGTAAGTGGTTGTGGTGGTTGAACACTGTGGTGGATAAGACGAGACAGTCTGTCTGGTAGACTGAGTCCTCAACATGAGTGGAGGGATCAATGATTGAAGCTCATGGGGACAATAACCATGGCATTCACGACCATATGAAGCACCATGTTAATATGAAGCACCCTGTTAAATATTTGAGACTCTGCAGTCCAATGTTTTCGAAACTTTCCACTGAGACCACAGACCATACTGCTAAAAGACGTCACGTGTTTTTACAACGGGCACTGTACAACGCGTAGGCATCAGTGAAGCAGCGTACACAAACAGGGATCTTGTAGCTCACAATCCACACCACACAAACCCTTTTACTATTTTATTACAATTCCACTTGTTTACCTGGAGAGTCTCAGTCATGAGACTCTTTTAGGTGGGTCCTGCCGCATTATCGCAGTAGAGACCAGACAATTTGTTAATTCGCTTCCCAAATCAAACTTATTTGCAGCATAATTTTTCAAATGTGGCAAATCCAGACCGTGTAAGTGGCACACAATGGCCTACCCTCTTCTTCGATTGTCTAACTAGGAAGCGGACAGTGCGTAGAATTTTTAAAGCTAATATACAATTCACTTCATTTATCGGGGCCGCCTACCAGATTATAACCACAAACCTCTGCAAAAAGCAGGGAACGCGCTGCCACTGAGCAAGTTCTACATAGCCCTGCAAGGGCCCATAACACAACATGCCTGTTGATCACCCATCCACTTGGAGAAGGGGGACTTAGTGCGGGTGTCAGTGAGAGGGGTGATGATGTTAGTGCTGGTGTTAGTGAGAGGGGTGACGATGTTAGTGCTGGTGTTAGTGAGAGGGGTGACGATGTTGGTGCTGGTGTTAGTGAGAGGGGTGACGATGTTAGTGCTGGTGTTAGTGAGAGGGGTGACGATGTTAGTGCTGGTGTTAGTGAGAGGGGTGACGATGTTGGTGCTGGTGTTAGTGAGAGGGGTGACTATGTTAGTGCTCGTGTTAGTGAGAGGGGTGATGATATTAGTGCTGGCGTTAGAGAGAGGGGTGACGATGTTAGTGCTGGTGTTAGGGAGAGGGGTGACTATTCATAATCAACGTTTTTGGGTTTAGATTGCATTATTTATAAATGTGTCGTAACCCTCCACCACCCGACACGGCCAATCAGTAAAAAAGTGTGACGTTGACAAAAGACAAATAGTTCACTGCTTTAGCCCACCGGTGTGTTGAAGCGTGAAACCACAACATTTACAATTTGAGTACGAGGTTTCGCTGGTAATTGCATCCAGCATCATCGGGAAATGTGCCAGAATGGTGAGGCTCTGCTCTGTCTCCCGTTCTTATATAGAGCAGCAGCAGGGTGACGTCATCATTAACTAATTAACTCATCAGGTGCAACGATTTGAGGGGGGGGGGGTTATTGTAATTATATACTAGATTAGTAATCAGGCAGTTGTTACGATGCGAGTTGTAGATTAGTAATCAGTTGGAATTTGTTTTATTGTGATTATGCTACATTAGTAATCAGTGTTTATTTCCCTATAAGGAATTGTAATGTATCTTATTTAATAATACGCTTCCAGGCCGCACTAAGCCTGTAGCTCTCTGAGCGATTAAAGTTATTTCTGTTTCTCTCAATTTCAATGGATTCTCTAATTAGTCTTTGCCAGAAGTAACTAGTTTTACACAACACTTCAACGTTGTAAAAATCAATTGAGTGTCCCTGTTGGCAAGCATGTTCTGCCACTGCCAACAGTTGTGTTTGCGATAGTTTAATATTTCTCTGGTGTTCTTTTAGTCTTACCAATATAGCATCTGCCACATAAACAATTAATCCGATATACACCTTCTGTTGATAATTTAGGTAATTTTATCTCAGGAGTAACTGACAAATTAGTCCGTGTTTTGCAAAAGCAAAAGATGACAGTAAGATTTGGTACAGTACACAAAATTCAACAACTAGTAACTTGCACTAAAGACGAAAGTGTCATCCACATACCTCTTTTGATGTGTTATCTCTATTTACCAAAGTCCCAGTACCTGACACCCTAACAATAATTGAGGACTTGGTCCAACATGGATTGAATTCGGATGTACTGCGCTGGTTAGGCATTGCCTCACCAACACCTATTTTACCTGGAATGGCACCTTCTACAAACAGAATGAGGGTACCCCTATGGGCTCCAACTTGTCACCAGTGATAGCCAACATGTTCAAGGAAAAGATTGAATCAGACGCCATCCAGACATCCACCCTGCGTCCTTCCCTGTGGAAGAGGTATGTGGATGACACTTTCATCATTTGGCCACATGGCCTCCCAGCATTGAACCACTTCTTGGACTACATCAATTCCAGACACCCATCCATCAGATTCACCATGGAAGTGGAGAAAGATGGTAAACTACCATTCTTAGATGTCTACAGGAAAGCCACCCACACAGATTCCTACTTGAAACCTGATTCCCACCACCACCCATCTTAAAATAATTATCTCATCAAAATGCTATACCACAGAGATCATGGCATTTCTGACCGACACCACCTGGCCAGTGAATTAAGACATGTACATCGGGCCCTCAGGATGAACGGATACTCTGACCGCACCATCCGCCAAGCTGTTTCTCCCACCATACAGAAACAGCCACATGAAACTCCGATCAAAAATACAGTAATCCCTCGCCACTTCGCGGTTCAAGTTTCGCGGCCTCAGTGCATCGTGGATTTTTCAAAAATATTCATAAAAAAATTCAAAAATACCGCCATATCGGCAGCCGTATTGTGGAAAGCAGCGTTGTTTCATCGTGATGCGCGAGAGAAACGGTTTCCCAGGATGCCAGACAAAGAGAGAAACTCTCTCAGAGGCTTTGTACATACCCACGGGCACTCAGACAAGGCACGTGATTGGTTCCCGGCGCGAGATCGACGAATGAGAGCACGAGTGGATGTATCCCGTGAGCTGATTGGCTGCGCATCATCGTTGTCATCGTCGTCGTCGTCATTACTGGAGTCAAGTCTCAAGATACTACTGTCATCGGTGAGTGTAGAACACCATAATACGTATCGTATGAGAGAGAGTGAATGTATAATATTAAGGTTTTATAATTAAATAGATGTAAGTAAAATATAAAGTAGAAATATACATATTTTAAACATTCTGGTAATCACACACACATATACGGAAATTCCTAGGGGGCCAATCCTACTTCGCGGATTTTCACCTATCGCGAGGGGTTCCGGTCCCCATTAACCGCGATAAACGAGGGATCACTGTATAACTTTGTCATACATAGTAGGCGTGACCAAAAAGATCTCCAAAATTCTAAAAAAACATAAGATCCAAGTCCGATTCAGTACAGTACATAAAATCCGTGATCTAATTCCATCTGTGAAAGATGTCATTCCTGACTTACAATACCCTGGAGTCTACAAACTGAGTTGCAGTTGTGGTGATTGCTACATTGGAGAAACGAAACGTCATATCTCTGATCGTGTCCGCGAGCACAAGTCAGATCTGAAACACTGCAAAACTGATTCTTCCGCCGTTGCCTATCATTGCTACAACACTGTGGGCTCTCATGAAATTGTTTTTTCCGGTGCTCTGAAAGCCTCCTGGCTAACATCAAAGGTTTGTACACGAGGCCATCCAAATATACAAACACAGACATAATTTCCACCGTGATGGGTACAAACTTAGTAATCATTGGAAAGATGTTATTATCTTCTTGGTTCTTTTGGTAAAGTCACGTAGAAGGGAAGTAATAAAATAATACAAATAAAACATAATAAAATAAAATAATTCTCACGACGTTTCGGCTACAATGCAAGCAGCCGTCTTCAAACGGCTGCTTGAAGACGGCTGCTTGCGTTGTAGCCGAAACGTCGTGAGAATTATTTTATTTTATTATGTTTTATTTTTTATTATTTTATTACTTCCCTTCTACGTGACTTTACCGAAAGAACCAAGAAGATGAATCCCTGCAGCCACGAAAGCTTTAAATCGAAAGATGTTATTAACCATGCAAAAATATTTAACTACACATTTGAAGCATTCCTGGCAGCGATTTCAGCCGCACCACCTCTACATAACAAAAGGCTCAGTCAACCATTCTACACAACACTCATTTCCTGGCAGCGATTTCAGCCGCATCACCTCTACATAACAAAAGGCTCAGTCCCATTTACACACCCCTTTACATCATCCGCACCTAGTTTACACAACAAAGGCTAATTCCTAACATCGTGCTTCAGCCGCACCGAACCTCACAAAAATATTCAGGGCCTACCTTGGCTCCTCCCACCCTCAACCAGTATATATACAAGGACTGTTTTCTTGGAATTTCTCTCACTTGATACAGCTATCGTGCTGTGACGGTTCCACCTGAAGACGGAAGCTTGTGTTGCCTCTGAAACGTCGTGAATTTTATTTTATTTTACTTTTATTAATTTAATTTTTTTACCTACGTGACTTTACCGAAAAAACCTAAGAATAGTGGATTGACAAGACACTGTGAATTAGTTCCAAGTAACATTGCAGATAGAGCGTAAGGATTTGGTGACTGCTTAACACAACTCAGTGGCACTGAACATTGTTCTGTAAATCTCTATATAAGCTGCACCGTTGCCTATGCAGAAAAGGGTAAGTTCACAGCGAGTAAGGAAGCAGTGCTCAAGGAAGTAGTGTCGTGTGGTATAGTTGTGTGTAGTTAGTATTGTGGTTGTCTTTGTTGCAGTGACTGTGTTGAAAAAGTGTAGCTGTGTTGTTTGAGAGGTCATGTTGTAGCTGTGTTGTGGCTGTTTTGTCGGAATGTGTAATTATGTTTGTGTTGTCGGCATGTGTAATTCTGTTTGTGTTGTAGGGGTGTGTAATTCTGTTTGTGTTGTAGGGGTGTGTAATTCTGTTTGTGCTGTAGGGCTGTGTAATTCTGTTTGTGTTGTAGGGGTGTGTAATTATGTTTGTATTGTAGGGGTGTGTGATTCTGTTTGTGTTGTAGGGGTGTGTAATTCTGTTTGTGTTGTAGGGGTGTGTAATTCTGTTTGTGTTGTCGGCATGTGTAATTCTGTTTGTGTTATAGGGGTGTGTAATTCTGTTTGTGTTGTAGGGGTGTGTAATTCTGTTTGTGCTGTAGGGCTGTGTAATTCTGTTTGTGTTGTAGGGGTGTGTAATTCTGTTTGTGTTGTAGGGGTGTGTGATTCTGTTTGTGTTGTAGGGGTGTGTAATTCTGTTTGTGTTGTAGGGGTGTGTAATTCTGTTTGTGTTGTAGGGGTGTGTAATTCTGTTTGTGTTGTAGGGGTGTGCAATTCTGTTTGTGTGGTAGGGATGTGTAATTATGTGGCTATGTTATAGGAGTATGTAATGTTGTAGCTGTGATGTGGTTGTGTTGTAGGCGTAATGCTGTAGCTGTGTTGTGTTGCATTAGTGTAATGTTGTAGCTGTGTTGTGGCTGTGTTGATTGTAGGAATGTGTAACGCTTGAGGTATATTATGGGAATGTGTGTGCTGTAGCTATAATGTTTGTGTTGTGGTTGTATTGAAGGCGTTATGATGTATTGTAGGGATATGTATTGCTGTAGCTATGTTGTTTGTGTTGTGGTGTAGACGTTATGATGTAGCTGTATTGTAGGGATATGTATTGCTGTAGCTATGTTGTGGCGATGTTGTAGGAATGTGTAATGCTCTTGCTGTGTTGTGGCCGTGTTGTCGGCGTAATCCTGTAGCTGTGTTGTAGGAATGTCGTGTGGCAGAACAAAGCGAAACATTTAGCACCAAATATAAAAGGCACAGATCGGCAGGGAACACGTCTCCTCCCTGGCACTGTCCATCCACACGCAGCTCTGCCGAGTGTTGGTGCTGTCGTGTTGTTATTATACGGTATTGTCACATTGCAGTGTAGTTGTTGTCACACTGTCGCAATGTAGTAGTAGCAGTGTGTAGTAGTAAGTGTGTAGTAAGTGTGTAGTAGTAGCAGTGTGTCGCGTACACGTCTGCTGCGGGAATGTTGTAGTGGAACGGACGTTGTTGTTTTTACACAGAGCAGTATCTACCCACCACTGCCATACGCCACAATACCGCCCTTACTATGCGTGCTGCATTGTGATACAGTGGTAACTGCAATGTTCATATTGTGTGTAGTGTGGTGGTTCTGATCGCTGTGGTGGTAGTTGTAAGGTTGTGACTTGCTGTGGTTATTGTAATGGTAGCCGTTGTTGTGGTTGCATGGTGGTCGTCTTGGTTGTCGTGTAGTTGTGGCTACTGTATCGTCGTGGTTGTTGTAGTCGTGTTGATTGTGGTGGGTTTTGTGTGGTTGTTGTAGTCGTTTTGATTGTGTGGTGGTTGTGGTGGTCGTGGTTTCCGCATCCCGACCTGTAGGCCCAGGCTTACGCCGCCGCCTCGCTCGCAGCTCCAGGATAATCACTCCACTCTCTCTCCCCCTCCAAACTCGCAAATGATTTCACTCTCACTCTGCTCGCTCATTACTCCCCTCACTCATTACTCCCCTCACTCTGCTCGCCAATTACTCCTCTCACTCTGCTCGCTCATCAATCTCTCACCCTCGCCGCACGCGCGCTCACTTCTCTACGATCGCGCGCGGCTGCTGCTCTCGTCCGCACGCGCAGACTCGGATCACTCCCCCCCCACATCGCCCCCCCTCGCACCCTGCCCCCTCTCTCGTCTCCCCCCCCCTCTCTCGTCTCCCCCCCCCTCGCTCACCTTGCACCCTCCCCCCTCTCTCGTCTCCCCCCCACCTCGCCCCTCTCTCGTCTCCCTCCCACCTCGCCCCTCCCCTCTCTCTCGTCTCCCCCGCTCACTTCGCCCCCCCTCGTCTCCCCCGCTCACCTCGCACCCTTCCCCCCACCTCGCCCCCCCTCTCGTGTCCCCCCTTCTCGTCTCCCCCCAACCTCGCACCCCCCCCTACCTCGCACCCCCCCACCTCGCACACCCTCCTCCCCCGCTCACCTCCCCAAATCTCCCCCCCTTCTCACCTCCCCCTCTCGTACCCCCCTCCTACCTCGCCCCCCTTTTCTTCTCTCTTCTATCCCCCCATTCTCTTACCTTCTCCCCCACTCTCTTCTCCCCTCTCTCTCATCTTTCCCCTTTCCTTCTCTCCCCCTCCATCTCCCCGCCCTTTTTTTAAAGGTTTTTTTTTACGATCAGTGGAAACAAGATGCTCGGTGAAGTCGGCACTTTGCTTCGTCCCCCCCCCTCGTCCTCTCCCCCCGCTATCCCCCTCTCCCCCTTTCTCCTCTCTTCTATCTGCCTCCCCCCTCCTCTCATCTTGTCCCCCCCCCTCTCTTCCCTCCCCTCCCCCTTCCCTCCCCTCCCCCTTCCCCACTCTCCTCCTCTGCCTCTCTCTTCCCTCCTCTCCCCCCTCTCTCCTCCTCTCTTCCCCCTCCTCCTCTCGCCTCCCCCCTCTCTTCTTTTTTCTTTTCTTTTTTTAATTTCTTTTTTGTTTAATTTCTATTATTTCTTTGTTTCCTTATTTTCTTTTTCTCATTTTCCTTTTCCCCCTTGTTTTTTCCTCCCTCTCCTCCTCTCTCTCCTCCCCTCTCTCCGTGTGGCGCACATGTCTCAGCTCATGGTGCACCCCCTAAACCGCATTCACTGCACAAACCCATGTGCAACAGTAATTCCGATAGCCTGATGCGCAAACGGGCAGTGGTTCTTAATCTTTACCTGCAGCTTTGCACCCCTTTGATTCGCAATCGTATTTTTTAATGTAAATAAATACATACGCTTGACGATACGTGCCCGTAATTAATTAGTTGTTGATGATTTACCTTCTAAAACAAAATCTGGCCATATCTCGCAACCCCAAGAGGTGCGTGCATTCCATGGTTAAGAACCACTGCTCTAGGGGTTACTATAGTCACAACTCTACAGATTACTTACAATGGATTACTCTGCCGATTACTTTCGTTACTACGTTACATATTATTCTGGTAGTTACATATTGGTCTAGTCACTCCTCTAAAGAGTGCCCGAGTAATTACTCCAATCACTATGTTACTATGTTACGATAGATTACTCTACAGATTGCTCGAGTGATGACCAGTGGATTACTCTCGTGGTTACTCTGCAGATTACTCGAGTGATTACCCTACAAATTACTCCAGGGATTACTCATCGACGTTACTGCCAGCGATTAACCCCAGCGATTTCCGTCTTCGCTCCCACGTGTTTAAACTCTGTGTGCCTCCCGTACGTATTGCTGTACTGTATCGCACTATATTCCTGTGTAGTAGTGTGCACTGTTCATAACTATGCCGTAATTATAATATATATTATAAAATGTCCCCCCCAATATATTGCTATAAAATAGATTTCTGTCTATATGATTGTGGTTATGGTTGTACTTTATTCATCCCTAATCTCTGCCATTACATACAATGAAACAAGAAAAGGTAAAAAAAACAGAGCAATGGAATACAATACACTATTAGACATTATTGTAAAATATAAATAAAAAGTCCATCCTATGTGTTAGTGATTTTTTTTATATTTAGGCAGTAAATTCGTTTTCAAATTTAGATTTTTTTTTTCGGGGGGGGGGGGGCCCTCCAGACCCCCTGGAAGATTTGGTCTCCCCCAATGTTGACTCCATGGCAACGGCCCTGGATCATCAAAGATTTTTGGGTTAGATCGCATTATTCTAAATGTCGAAACCCTCCACCACCCGACACGGCCAATCAGTAAAAAATGTGTCATGTTAACAAAACGCCAATTAGTGACTTATTCAGCCTACCGGTGTTTGAAGAATGAATCCACAACGTTTAGAATTTGAGTACGAAGTTTCGCTGGTAATTACATGCGCATCTCCCGCCTTGTGTGATGCAGATAGGATTGTTTCCTGAAAAAACGTTCTATTAAATTGCAGTTCATATAGGTAGGCTAAGAATTTACCTTGTTTTAACTTACAGTATTGGCATTACTAAAGACATACAGTATATAGTTTATACAGTACGGTACTGTAAATTGCTCTGTTTTGCTAAATTATCACCATTCTTTAAGACTCCTGGGTAGGCTAGGTCATCTTCGACTTATGATATTTTTGACTTACGATGGGGTCGTCTTAACGCATCCCCATCGTAAGTAGAGGACCTGTACTCGATAATTTCAAGGCAGCGTAATTGACGAATGTGTTGAGTTTTGTGTGTACTCCAATGTATTGTGTAGCACTGCAGTTTACCGAATATCCTGTATTGTACTAGGCACAGTAGGTCTCTATGCTGTGTGTCGTATTGTGTGCACGTATAGCACTGTGTATATAGTATTCCATGTTGTGTACTATAGTGAGCTGCGGTGTACTGTTGCTGTCTGTGCTCCATCACCAGCGCTGCAGGCCCCGTCTCCTCCTCACGGCTTCCTGTCGTGACGACACAGGCCCCACGTGGTGGGGGTGGTGGGGGTGGTGGGGGGGGCGTGTCGCTGGAGGCGGGGGGGATGCGACGGACGACAGCGACGAGAAAGGGCGCGGGGACCCCGCTGGGGGGGGGGGACACGACGGACGACGATGACGAGAGCGCCGACGAGGGGGGGAACGTGACGATCGACAGCGCCATGGAGGGGAATCCCGGGATTTGCATGACGTGTGATGCCATTGGTCGAAATATGGAGCATGAGGTGGGGTACCTGGGGGGGGGGAGGGTGCGACGGACGACAGATTTCGCTGTGCCCGTTGAATTAATGCAATCGGTAACTCATTGAAAAAAAGAGAGATTACAACTCTGTAGCAATCCACTGGTGGATGAATATAAAGACCTCCCCGTGTCGTTGTCGGTCACGAGTTCGTTGTTTGACCATACTTCACCACATTGGTTAAGTGCACAGGTTAATCAAACGGGGCAGGGATGGGCAGGACCGGTTCAATACGTCACTCGCCACATGATGGTAGCCATGGCCGGAAACTGGATGCATAGCTCAGATCGCAAACCACTCACTGCAACTATCACCCCCTCCAGAAAAGTACAATAAATACATCGAGAATAAACCGGTAACTCTGCACTGAGCTCTGTCTATTGGGTTGGAGAAACGGGGCAGTTCAACCTGCATTTGTTCGAGAGAGCCTGACTGCTGATGAGACACTGAATATCGAAACCAGTCCCGGGAGTGCTTGTGCTGAAAGGCCGTGGGAGCTGATGGGATATATAAAGAAATACTTTGCTTTTAATTTGAAGGGACTAGTGTGTGAAGTTGGTGGTCCCAATGTCATCCACCAACCCCATCACCACCCTCACCAAAGATCCCCCCCGTAAAGCCTTTAACAGATTCAATTTTTACTTTCGTGACTGCAGGAATTCACATTATTGGTTCATTCGGTAAAGTCACGTAAGTATAAAAAATAAATATAATTTTTTTTAATTAAAAGAAATAAAATTAAAATAATAAAAAATAGCAAAAAAACCCACGACGTTTCGATCGCAACAAAAGCGGTCTTCATCAGGCGGAGAGAAAAGAGGGGCAAGCCTCCAAATGTAGCTGCTTTTAAGGGTTCCAAAGTGAGTGGGCGGTAGAAAGAAAGAGCTGCGGTGGAAATAAAGAGCTGCGGAGGAAAGAAAGACAGAGTTGTGGAGGAAAGAGCTGCAGAGGAAAGAAAGAGCTGCGGAGGAAAGAACGAGCTGCGGAGGAAAGAAATACAGAGTTGTGGAGGAAAGAGCTGCGGAGGAAAGAACGAAAGAGCTGCGAAGGAAATAGCTGCGGCGGAAAGAAAGAAAGAGCTGCGGCGGAAAGAAAGAAAGAGCTGCGGCGGAAAGAAAGAAAGTTGCGGAGGAAAGAAAGAGCTGCGGAGGAAAGAAAGAGCTGCGGAGGAAAGAAAGAGCTGCGGAGGAAAGAAAGAGCTGCGGAGGAAAGAAAGAGCTGCGGCGGAAAGAGTTGCGCAAACAACACGAGCTGCGGAAGCAGCGCGCTAATGCAGGGCGGTGGTGAGCTTGTGCAGCGCAAATAGCATGGGCGGGGCAGCCAGTAGCAGACAATTGGGGGGAAGGAAGGGGGCAGAGACAGAGGGAGAGAGAGGGGGTGGGGCAGAGATAAGGGGGGGGGGGTAGAGATGGGCAGGAGCATTGCACTTCGCTACACCCATCCACGCTGCTGACGGGAGAGGTTGACATGTAAACACAAATCAAGTCATGACCCAAAGTGGTTGATGACATCTTTCCAATGATTGCTGAGTTTAAAACCGTCATCTCGGTTGAAATTGTGTCTGTGTCTGTATGTATGTGTAGTGTTGTGGATTCTGGAGATGTCGGACGCAGGTCTTGGAGGCAACACAATTTATTCAACACAATATCTGGCAGTACAACCCGGCACACTCAGGGCAACGGCCTTTCTATTACCCTTGCCTAGGGAGGTGCTGCCTCCGGGCTAACTCAGCCGATATGGGACTGCTACTCTAGGTCCTCCAGCTACGGGTGCCTAGGGGAGGCTAATCTAACCCGACCTAGCCAGGGTGCGGGTTCCAACCACTGGCCCACTCAGACCCGGCCATTTCAAGGACATCGAGCCGGGGATTCCCAGGGTCTCACCACTGAGCCGCACAGAGTCCCGGCCCTGACAAGGGCAGCGGGGCCAGTCTTATTGCTTCTGTCTTCGACTGGCCCCGAGCCTGTAGAGAGGTCCGGCTTATATACACCTTCCCACTCGAGGGGTGGGGTCCCGAGGGATCCCAGGACACCCCACAGCCCCCTCCTTCTCCGAGGCTAGGGCTATTGTGACTGCCCCTACTGGACTATGTCAGCCTTTACAGGTAAGTGTACACAGTTCATTTATGTCGCTACACATAACCCATACACGCCCCTACATATAGATGGCTTCGTGAACGAATCTTTGTTGATATCCAGTTAGCTTGCAAAGTACCATCGTCTTCGAGAAATCTATTTCATGTGAGCCAGCCTCATTAAAGTAATGATCAGCCACGGCAGAAGTATTGGTCCTCCCGTGTTTCAGATCTGCCTTATGTTAACGAACACGGTCCGAAACATGTCGTTTGGTTTCATCAATGTAACTGCTGCCGCAGATACAGCTTAGTTTGTAGACGCCGGGATCTTGTCCTTCACAGATGGGATTAGGTCACGAATTTTGGGTTAAATCGGACCTGGATGTTGAGCTTGTTCAAGATTTTGGAAATCTTTTTGGTTATTCCTATGTAAAGTAAGGTGATGGTTTTGATTGGATCTTCAGATGGCTCCTTCCTCACGGTTGGGGTGATGGCTTTGCGGTGTAGTCAGAATATCCATTCGCCTTGAGAGTCTGGTGCACGTGTTTGAGTTCACTGGTCAGGTGTTCATGGTCGGAGATACATTGAGCTCTATGGTGTAGCGTTTTAATGAGGGAATTCTTCTGGTATGGATGGTGGTGGGAATCAGGTTTTAGGTAGGTGTCAGTACGAGTTACTTTCCTTTAGACAGAGTGGCTCATTGAGCCATCTGGTCTCTTTTTGATGAAGACATCCAAGAAGGGTAGCATGCCATCCTTTTCTACCTCCATGGTAAATTTGATTGCTGGGTGTATGGAATTGATGTGGTTGAGGAATTGTTCCAGAGCCGCTCGGCCATGTGGCCAGATGACAAACGTGTCATCCACGTACCTCTTCCACAAGGACAGGCGTAGAGTGGATGCCTGGATGGCATCCATCTCAAATTTTTCCATGAAAATGTTTGTCACAACCGGAGATAAGGGATAACCCATTGGGGTGCCTTCAGTTTGTTTGTAGAATGTTCTATTCAAAGTGAAGTATGGATTGGTGAGGCCGTGTCTCACCAGGGCTGGTACATCAGCATTAAGTTCTTGTTGGACCAAATCCTAAATTATTGCAATAGTATCGGGCACAGGAACTTTGGTGAACAGAGAAAGTACATCAAAACTAACGGGCAAATCACCTGCGGACAGTGAGATGTCTTTAATTGATGATACCAGGTAAGCTGAGTTAAAAATAGAATAAGTGGTTTTACCAATGAATGGCTGCAAGGTCTCAGACAGATACTGGGCCAGTTTGTAGGTGGGTGAGCCAATGGTGGAGACGATGGAACGAAGGGGTGTACCTTCTTTATGGATTTTTGGTAGCTATTTCCACCGCAGCTCTTTCTTTCTGCCGCCCACTCACTTTTGAACCCTTTAACAGACTGTTGGGGCAAATGCTGTTAGCGAGCACCTATGAAGGCCGGTGACGACTTACGAGAAGGTGGGTGGCCAGCACCATGGTACTCATTAGGTACCCATTTGAGTCCGAGCCAACTTCGGAAGGCCGAGGACCGGTTAAAATTTTCGCCATTGTTATTGGTCGTGAGCGGGGATTGAACTCAAGACGCCGGGTTCGTAGCACAACTCACGAACCGATAAACGACCGCTCAGCCCATAAACTCACCATCCTCGCCAGACAGACCACCCTCACCACACACAACCACCCTCACCACACACCCCACCCTCAACACACTCACCACCCTCACCACACACACCACCCTCACCACAAACAACCACCCTCACCACACACAACCACCCTCACCACACACACCACCATCACCACACCCTCAACACACACACAACAACAACCGCCATTCACCACTAAGTGGCGGTGACGTCACCACTACGCTTGTGCCAGGCCATGTGCACATTGAGGCCACGTGAAGTGTTGAACGCCCGCTGGCAGGAGGTCACGGGGAAGACCCAGGTGCCACGGGTCGACTGACTGAGATGACCGAGATGACTGGCTGATGCACCACCTGTGCCCCCTACTGTGCCAACTTGCTGTGCTTTAGCCACTCGGTACTCCACTCGTTGTTGTGAGCGTCGCCCCTCCGCCCTCCGTTGTTGCTGGAGGGCGACTGCCTCCAACTGCCCAGTAGCGTCCTTCACGAGCCTCCTCCACAGAGGCCGATCTTGACACACCACCCTCACCACGCACACCACACACACCACACTCACCACACACATCATCCTCACCACTCACACCACCCTCAGCACACACACCACCCTCACCACACACACAACCCTCACCACATACACCACCCTCCCCACACACACCACCCTCCCCACACACACCACTCTCACCACACACACAACCCTCACCACACACACAACCCTCACCAAACACACAACCCTCACCAAACACACTCACCACACACACCACCATCACCACGCACCCCACCCTCAACACACACACACCACCCTCACCACACACTCCACACACACAACCCTCACCACACACACAACCCTCACCACACACACCATCCTCACCACCCTCACCACACACTACCCTCACCACACACACCACCTTCAACCCCTCACCCCACCCTCACCACACACACAACACTCACCACACACACAACAACAACAACAACCGCCATTCGCCACTAAGTGGCGGTGACGTCACCACGACGCTTGTGCCAGGCCATGTGCACCCTGAGGCCACGTGAAGTGTCGAACGCCCGCTGGCAGGAGGTCACGGGGCAGACCCAGGTGCCACGGGTCGACTGACCGAGATGACCGAGACGAGTGGCTGATGCACCACCTGTGCCCCCTACTGTGCCAACTTGCTGTGCTTTAGCCACCCAGCGCTCCGCTCGTTGTTGTGAGCGTCGCTCCTCCGCCCTCCGTTGTTGTTGGAGGGCGACTGCCTCCAACTGCCCAGTAGCGTCCTTCACGAGCCTCCTCCACTGAGGCCGATCTTGACACCGCTGGTACCAGTCATCGGCAAGTCCACTCAGCTCCACGTCCTCCTGTACCACACACACACCACCCTGACCACAGACACAACCTTCACCAAACACACCACCCTCACCATACACACCACCATCACCACGCACCCCACCCTCAACACACACACACCACCCTCACCACACACACCACCCTCACCACACACACCACCCTCACCACACACAGCCACCCTCACCACACACACCACCCTCACCACACACACCACCCTCACCACACACACCACCACCACTACACTCGCAGCAGCGGCGATGGCTCCAGGGTGAGGGCCGAGACGCGGGAGGGAGGAGGAGGCGGATGGAGGAGGAGGCGGAGGGAGGAGGAGGCGGAGGGAGGAGGAGGCGGAGGGAGGAGGAGGCCCAATCGCGGTCTCTGTTACTGCACTCGCCTCTCCCACAACAATCACCACCACATCAACCAGAATATACACAACCACAGCATCCGCTGCGAGGTGAACTTCCACCACCACCACCACCAAAATCACCGCCGCCAATCGCGCGTATTGTTATTGCGCTCGGCTCTACCACAGCCACAACAATCCCCACAACCACCACCACCAACAACACTTCGACCATCGCTACAACCACCACCACCAACCACACACATCCACCACCACGTAACCCTCACTCGACAAACACCATCCCTTCCACCACCACCAGAACTACCAACACCACCATCGCCACAACGACGACCAACCACCACACACACCTCACCATCACCACCCAGCCCTACTAACACTATCTCCTCCATCACCACAACCATCACCACCTCCACCATCCTCACTCGACAATCACTACCTATCGCCACCACGACCACCAAACCACACATACCTCAACAACAATCACCCTACAACAACCATCACCACAATCATCACTATCAAAGTCACCACAATCACCCATACAACCAACACCACCACAGTCATCACATCCACACCTATCTTTGCAGGCAGTCACCATATCCAATGCAACCACCGCCATCGTCATCACCACTACTGCCAACATCATTACCACTATCACCATAATCATCTGCACAACACTCTGTGCAACCACCTCAACCACATCCACAGTTGCCATCTTCATCGCACGACTATCTGCACAACCACTGCCAATCACCATATTCAATAGAACCACCACCACAGTCACTGTCATCACCACTACCAACATCACCACCACTGTCACCATAACCATCTGCAGCACAACCTCGCTCTGCAACCCACCTCGACCACGGTCAAAAAGTTACCATCTTCATCACCACAACCACCACCACCCTGGCCGCCCTTCGCGAGGCCATGGTGAAGAGGAGGCGAAACCCGAACTGGAGCGCGCAGGAGAAGTCGCTGCTGCTGGAGGAGTTCTGGAAGCGGCGCGAGGTCCTGGCGAGTCGCCCGGGCCCCGCGGTCTCGGCCGCGGCGAAGCAGCGCGGCTGGCAGGAGGTGGCCGCGGCGCTTGCGGCGAGACGCGACCCGGGACTCGAGCCCCGCAGCCCGGCCGAGATCCGTAAGAAGTACGAGAACCTGGCAGCCGGAGCCAAACGCCACGCGGCGGCTGTGGTGGCAGCGACGATGGTGGCAGCGGCACAGGTCACGGCGACGACACCGGCCGTGCAGCGGGACGACGGAGACGAAGCGGCCGCGGTGGAGACAGAGGGCGAGAGGCACACAGCCACGATATGACGCTACAGCCGTCAACCGCTGCTGCTGCTGCTACCTGCCACCAGCTGTCACTGCCAACTACATTACGACTCACTACAACCACCACCACCAATTGCTGCCACTGTTATCAACCACCTACCAATACCAACATCTACTATCTAAACTTGTTTTAATTTTACCAGGTAACGCCCACTGAGCTATATACAGTGTATAGTTTTTTTTTAGAAGCGACTTGGCCACAAATGACAGCTCAAAGATGATGCATGTTTTGCCACAAGTACGTGTGGGTTAATGAAAACTTAATTTCTTGCAAAAGTTTTCTATTTGGTGTTTGAACATCTTAATACCTCCTGTTTTGCCAGAAAGGGTAGAACCACAACTTATTTTTTTATCAACGAAGTGCCTTATTACGTGGAAATTATAGCAGCGAAATACTCTAAATTGATTAGAATTGACGCAAATCCACACAAACAGAGGGACTTTTAGATTAGGGGGTGGTCCGAGCCACAGACAATGACCCACACTCATAGCAGCAGCAGGAGGTCTCTTAGACAGCAAGGTGTGACCTGGCCACAAATGGTAGCTCAACGAAGTTGTTTATCACGTGGAAAATTATAGTCAGCCAAATACCTCTAATTGCACATTGATTCTAAATGCAGAGGGGAAAACTGGAGGACCCAGAGAAAAATCCACGTGACTATGGGGAGAGAGATATGCAAACTCAAAATATACAGGGTCGAGATCGAACCCACGACCTCCTGTATACCATGCAAGGGAGTTAATATATTGCCACCGCTGCTGCTTCCTACCACTGCGAGCCATCATCGACCAAGACCCACCATCGCCTTCTGCCTACCACTACGTCGTATTCTTTACTATGGCCAATGAAGAGCAACTCCAAGTGATTTAGGCCATTCTGCTGCGGTGAGAGTTGGTAAATTGCAGATTCATCACCTTCACGTGCATGATTGGGGGCAGTGCGAAGTTACCTGGTCCATGGTTTGGAGTTCATAGCCAAGTTCACTCACACAGGAGAGAGTCTTTGATTTCTCACTTTTGCATTAGGTATTCACATGCTCCGTGGTTTTCCGGATCCAGTTAAGCACTGCCGATTTTTTTCCAGTTGAAGATTTGCATCCAGGCAGTGTGGTGGTGGTGAGCTCACTGATCACGTGTTTGTTGGGTATGCCTAAAGCCCATGAGTTGCTCCGTGCCGTTTCCATGCCTTAAATTCGCATCATGCAGAGTTGTGCATCATTGTATAAAAAAAATGGCCGGGCTCTGGAACTCGGTCCATAAGACGCGGGATGTTGTTCAGGTTAGGGTTGATCGGCAGGTTTGGGTTGGCTTCTCATCGGTGAAGCTTACGGAGTTGTTGCAGGATCATGCCAAATATCTGTAGGGGCGATATTTGAGAGCGCAGGAAGTCAAGGCACTGGTGTTGATTTGACATTCCCTGCGATCTGCATCGTGATGCTTGACCGACGCCAGGGCATCGTTCCATATCCGAAGCACCGAGGCATCTGTCGCCGTCTCATACCAGCTAACATTTGAATGAGGTTCACCCATATCGTGGTTTTTCCTGCGGCCTTTTATTCAGGTGTCCATTAAAAAACATCAGTGTGCAGTCAAGTGTCATGAACCTTTTCGCCACAGAAGGTCGTGTCAAGAGTGGCGTCAATGTTGCTTTTGCTGTTGTCGAGATGAAACTGAGAATCCAGTTCCCTGAGTTCGCTGTCGGTCGCCACAATTTCGGAAGTGCTCTGTTATGATGTTGTGCCACGACTTGATTGCGGTGGCGTCTTTGTGGCGCTGAACGTGGCTTATGTGGTCTGGGACATTAAAATTGAACTTTCGATCCACGGGTAAGGTTCAAAGTTATAAATCACATTGGCAAAATGTATCTGGTGCTAATGTATTGCCTCAGAACATGTATTGAAGGAAGATTTACGATGTTAAGGGGGGAAACACGGTTCTTCCAAAACGTTGGTGCTGTAACGGCAAAGGCTTTGTTAACTAATCCAATTCTTGTTCTCGGGATAGTTGAAAGACAATCAGATGGATGTCATAAGAGGTTTCTTGGGTTTGACAATGTGATCAACGAATTAGCTAAGTAGAGTGCAGATTTTCCAATAAGGAATTTATGGATGAACAGGGCTCAATGTTTATTTCTTGTTGCATCAAGTAATCTGAGATTGGAATTTAAGTAGGGGTCAAAATGGTGTATGGTACAGTGCAAACCGAAAAGCAGAATGATAAAGTGGGTTTAGTGTTCATGAGGAGCTGATCTGTAAGCAGCATCACCATAGTCAAAGTGGTAGAATGATAGCTTCAACAATTGGCAGATGCAATCGAATGGGAAAACAATGTTTGTTTCTGTCTAAAAAACTTTTTTTTTCACATGTGATCAATGTGGAGGTTGGAATGCAGGAATTCTCAGAGCTCAACTGTTCACGACGGCCTTCACTTTTTGTTGGTAGTGAGCGGTTCATGGTAGGTAGTAGTGATAGTAGTGGTTGGTAGGTGATTGTGGGAAACGATAGTGTAGTGGTTAGCGCACTGTGCTATGAACCTGGCGACCGGAGTTCTATTCCCGGTCACGGCCAGCACCAGAGACAATTATCTGAATCAGTCCTGAGCTTCCACTCGGTCGACTCAGCCTAAAATGAGTACCTGGTGCGGTGTGTAAAACATTGCTACCGGGGAGACAATGGCGGCCGGTTGTGGTTTTGGCCACCCACCCCCTCGTGTGCCGTACCGACCTTCATAGGTGCTCGCTAACAGCGCTTGCCTCAACAGTCTGTTACAGGCTATACGGGGCGGGATCATTGTCATTGTCTTTTTAGGTGGTGATTGTAGTCATGTTAAAAGCTATTGGGGGAGTAGGTGGTTGTGGTCGAAAGGGGGTTGTTGGTTAGTAATGGTATGGGAAGGCATTAGTAGGTGTCCAGTTAAACGCTAGTGGTGGAAGGTAGTCGTTGTGGGGGGGGGGGGGGGGGGCATGAACATGGCTACAAGCTTGTGGTTGTTGTCAAGCTGGACCCTTTGTGTCTGCCACTAGCCTCTCTGCTATGGAATTGCCGATCGAGACCCATGCTGGATGTTTAGACCTCAGGCATTTCAGGAGCCCCCTCGGTTTCTCTGTGGTTGTTGTCAAGCTGGGCCCTTTGTGTCTTCCAAGAGCCTCTCTGCTATGGAATTGCCGATCAAGACCCATGCTGGATGTTCAGACCTCAGGCATTTCAGCAGTCCCCTCGGTCTCTCCGGCTTGAACGTGCGTAATTGATGCTTTTCCTCGTTACCCTATCCACCGCTGGCATCTGGCCCAGTCACTCTGAAGGAGCCTTTGCTGCTCCTGTGTCCTGTACAGCGCTTTGAGATCCTTGATGAAAAGCGCTATATAAATGTAATTATTATTACCTATGGGTTGTGTTTTGACACAAGTATGATTTGTGATTTATGCAGACTTGATGCCTTGCAAAAGGTATACCTATTTAGTGTTTGAATATCTTAACACCTCCTGTTTTATTGCCAGAAAGGGTCAAACCTATTATAATTTTTCACCATTAACATTCACGTTAGATATTTAATTAATCTCTGAAAACACATGCGCGTGTCTACACAGATAATCGAGGAAATTACATTCACATCGACATTCACAGCAGACCGGTATGCTGTTGGCACGCATACCCATCCCATCATCAGACTTGCAAGAGCTGGTGGATTTCCCAAGATAATCGTGCAGAAAAGTATTCTTTATATATTTGGATACTGGCAAAAGGTCCCATAGATATAACTGCTCGAACCGAGCTATAAGTGTTCTGATACTTGCATTGCTTTCGGGGTTCTCTGGTCTAACACTGGATAGACAAGGCCATAAAGAAGGCTCTGTCTCGTGTATGCCAATCGGTTTCAAAGACAAAACATTATGAGAACATGTTTGTTTGCATGTTTTTCGAAAGGTTAATGCAGACTTAATGCTTTGCAAAAGGTATCTATTTGGTGTTTGAACATCTTAACACCTGCTTTATTGTCAGAAAGGGTAAAAAAATATATTCTTATTTTTCATTACCTGTGGGTTGCCCACTGACTGGTTGGAATTGTTGAAACACAAAGCCTCACGCTCCGTCAAGCGTCTGTCAACCATTTTTTTCTGAAGCCACAGGGGATGTTGTTGGTTTTTTGTTGCGCAGCAGAGATCAGAAGGATATTTAACTGGTTCAAGTTGTCTGGTGTCAGCGGGATCTAAAAGAAAATGTTGTTTCTGATGGCAAGGGTAAAAAAAACGACATCTGGCCTCGCTGACATTCCATCACGGACTGGCTTCAACAAAAAATTACAGAAACTTTGATTTCCGACGCGTGTCACGATTTGGCCTATGTATGGCTCTGTGGAGGAGGCTCGTGAAGGACGCTACTGGGCAGTTGGAAGCAGTCGCCCTTCAACAACAATGGAGGGTAGAGGAGCAACGCTCACAACGAGGAGTGGATCGCCGGCTGGCTAAAATGCAGCGAGTTGGCACAGTAGGGGGTACAGCTGGTGCATCTACCAGTCATCTAAGTCAGCCAACCCATGGCACCTGCAGGGTCTATCCCGTGACCTCCTGTCAGTGAGCCTATGACACTTCACGTGGCCTCAAAGTGCACTTGGCCTGACACAGGCGCCGTTGTGACATCACCGTCACTTCGTGGCGAATGGCAGACATTGGTATGGGTATGTATGGCTACTCGCTAAGTCAAGTGAGGGACAGTCTGGGGCCCCGCGCGTAGAGGAGTGCACCACTGCCATCCGTGGAGATGAAGGTCAGAGTCTGCATTATGATTCCCTCCTCCATCTGACCGACCGGAAAAAGGTAGCGCAGTTGTATTCTTTGTTGGTCCAACAGGAGGCGGAGGTCCTTCTGCAGGTGATGATTGGTATGTGTACACAGGTCTGCCTTCTCCCGTGCTGTCGCCGACAGCACAGCCCCCACTGTGGTGGGTGTGATTGCGCACTGGGTCACGGTGGATTGTGGCCCAGTACGCACGTTGGATTGATAATACTCATTTGCAGTGGTGAGCTCACCGATATCAGACAGATTCGGCGGCGGGGGCTGCTGCCTCCTTATCCTGCTGAGTTTGGTGATGTCCTTTTCTATTGCATATAGCATTATCTGTCTTCAGGAGCTGAGTGCAAATGTCGAAGGTCTGCCAGTTGTGAGAGGTTTTCAGGAGAGGGTTTGTGTGCGCACACTACAGCGATTTACTTATTTGCCCACGGTTTGGGTTACATGGCCACACACACGACTGGTTTGTGTCTTTTCGTTTCTATTTATGAAGGAGATGTGCACATTGGACTGTTGATGTTCTGCTATGGTCGATGGCTACTCCACTGCCTTCGAGGATTGTCAATGCCAGGTGATGTCATGTCTCTCGGGTAGATCGCCAGGACCATGCTTGGAGTGGTAGGGGCTAGGTAGTGGCTCGTAGCCATGTGTACGATAACCGCACACTTAGTACTCACTGGAAATGTGGGTTTCTTCGAGTGATAGAATTTAGATGTTGTTCATCTTCAATATCTTCGTGGGATATTTTTTTGTGGAATTGGCCCGCAGGTGTTCAGTTGATATCTGTAGGTCCTTGATGTAAGGTTTAGCCCTGAGATGGATTTTTTGATGGCTTTAAACGTTGGTCTTCTGACCATAAAGTCAATGATCAATGGGCTTTCGCCATTTTGATATTTGCTGTGGTTTACCATGTAACAGAGTGGGCCACATCCTCTCCTTTACTGCCACTACCAAAGACAAGAATGAAGATAATCCATATAGCCTTAACACACTGTTGGGGTAAGTGCTGTTCACATGGCACATGAGGGGGTGGGTGGCCAGCACCACATCCGGCCGCCTTGTCTCCCTAGTAGTGATGGTTATATCCCGTACCAGATACTCATTTAAGGCTGAGTCAACCTAGGGGAGGCCCATGACTGGTTCAGATAATGGTCACTGGTGTGTTGGCCGTTAGTGGGAATCGAACTCGGGGTCACCAGGTTTGTAGTGCAGTGCGCTGACCGCTGCACCACCGCTCACCCCACCAGCAGTACCAGCACCCTTGTCCCTTTTTTACACTGTGTAGGGAAGTGTTACATCTTGAGGTGTGACATCTGGAATAGTGGTGGTGGCTAACCACATGGCTTGTAATCCACCGCTGTGGATGCAGCGAAGGTTGTTGGATCGCACAAATGTTGTTCAACTCCCTTACGGTGGGGATCGAGGTGCTATACACACCTTGGGTCGCCAGGAAAACTTACAAAACCCACTAAACTGTTTTCTTTTATTTTACCAGGTAAGAATGCCCCACTGAGCTATGTAGCTCTTTTTCAGAAGCAACCTGGCCATCAGAAATGAAAGCTCAACAAAGTGGCTTATCTTGTGGAAATTTATAGCAGCCAAATATTCTAAATGCATTTTGATTCTAAATGTGGAGGAGAGAGAGAGAAACATGCAAACTTCAATATACAAGCGTCAGGGCCCAGGATCGAACCCTCGATCTCCTGTATACCAGGTGACCTGTATACCAGGTGAGATAGTTAACATCTTTCCACCGTGGAGAGGGTGGTACATCAAGTTGACTATTATCTGTTACAACTGCGTGGGATAGAGTGTTGCCCCCTCGCATGCAAAGCTTTTCTATGGGTGCTCCGGTTTCCTAAAATGTATATTGATCTTCGTTCGCACTGTATGTAGCCAACCATGCTAATCAGAACTGTCAATCCCTAATGTAAAAAGTCGTTGACGGAAAACATCTTCACATATACACGTACCTCTGTGTGTTGGGGATTGTGCAGTGATTGTGAGATGCAGTTTGCATGAATTATGCTAAATAAAAACTCACATGTTTATTCCTATCAGATTCCTCCAATAGTTTTATGATTGTGTTATAGCTCCATATTTCTCTCTAGAGAGGGCCAAAGTTTTTTTGAATTGGTAATGATTAACTTCCTTTGTGCTGGTCGCATGTTCTCACAAGATAAGACTTTTGTGGGGAAGTCGACAGTGGTTTCGTTGTATAGACCCCCCCCCCACCGTAGGAATGTGGAATTGCCACCACTGACTCAGGTCTATAAATGGGTGATGAGGAACACCTCAGTGCCCATTTGAGCAGAAAATAACTCTTGACCTTTTTACACGTTTTTTTTATCAGCGAAGTAAAGAAGAAGTGGGATATTGAGCAGTGGCTTGGTTAGAGAGAGAGAGTTGAGCCGTCCTCAGGGAAATGTTTTCCCACTCGGCAATATGACTCAGACTCATGGTGGCCACGGGCTCCCAAATGAGCCAGAGGAGCAGAGTTACATAATGCGTTGGCCTTTCCATATCGCCCACACAGAAACAGAATTGCTGTCTCTCCCCCTGCCCATATATGTCCATCCACGTTCACAAATAAGAGTATTTTGTACAGGTCTCATCAGCTACATGGCCTAACAGAAAAACCTTTGTACCAGTTTTGACATTCAGTGTCTCATCAGGAATAAGGCTTGCATGTGTAGTGAGTCCAACTGAGTCGCAGACGTTGTTCTTTAGAGGCAACACTTTTATTGTAACATCAACCCGCTAACACAAAGGGGTAACTGCACCTGGTACAACCTAGGGTGGTGATCACCCAGCTAACTACTCTATACGTAGGAGTTACAGCTACTAAGGGTCAGACCCTCACTCGGGTCCCTGACCACGTGTTGATGCCTCGTAGGACGTAGAGCTTCCAGCTTTTAGACGTGCAGCTTCAGCTTGTAGAATGCAGCGACCACAGTCCCTCTCAGGGACCCACCTTATATCCCACCCGGGTCGGGGCCGCACCGCCCTTGGCCCCACCCGCCTTCTCAAGCATTCTAGCTCCATCTCGATCCCTCTCAAGAGCTCGCCCTGGACACGTGATCACACCCTAGCCCCGCCACCTGGGGTCCTCTCTGTGGACACTCCGGATCACGTGTCTATGGGGTCAACCAGAGTGCCATGGCTCGAAGCAACCCTGCCGCTGGGCTGACACTCTCCCACTCCCCCTGGTGGGAGCTCGCACTACCCGCTATGCGTGGTGCCCACGCTATCCCAGCGCTCACCAAGCCCCGCTAGGGCTGGTACCACACCCGCCCACGGGGTGTACGCAATGACAGTGCATCGCACGCCACGGCCCTCTCAGGCCGGCACCATATAGTGACATCCCTGATGTCACTACATCACCCCCACCCCCCCTTTGGAGCATTCAGCTGTCCCAGCTGTCAACTCCCCCCTCCAAACGAACAAATTATTGAAATGCAAGAAAACATAGTGTGCTTCAACAATTACAAGATCAAAAATAAATACCCTAACCCACCTGTACAAATATTACACTATCCACAAATATACAAACCAACAGGGAGAACGGTGTAAACCAACGAACATAACAACACCCCATCAACAAGAAATATAAAAAAATGCACGTAACCCCTCGGGATCCCTCTTACCACTTCACCATGTAACAACAATCGTGAGCTCAATGGCAGCCAGGATCAACCAATCACCGCCACAACACAGCGAGCGCGACAAGCAACTGACAGCGTGGAAGCGTGTGTGCAAGGGTATCACGAAAAACTAGTCTTTGAGGTGGGCTCGCTAGTCTTTGAGGTGGGCTCGCTCACCCTGGAGGTCCCGGGGGGAATGTGCAAATGTTCCACCGAACCAGCTCCTCACGGAGAGCAGTAGGCCGGGTCGACGAATTCTCCGCGCTCGAAGCCTGCAAAGCGGGCATGCGCGGCCGCACAGGGGACGTCAGTCCCGCAGCACCTGGGAGCGGAACAGAATCGCTTTGCCCAGGACCAACCGCCGCTGGCACACACCCCGGGTTGCCAGACACACTTGACACTCGGCCCCAGCAACGTGGAGATGAAATAAATTTGCGCGGCGCGATAACCGGTTCCAGGCGAGAAGGATGATCCACCCCCGGGATTGTCACATGCACCTGCATTTCCGATGACGCCCCCTTCCAGACGTGCCGGTGACACATGAGCCAACACCGTAGCCTCCTGGGTGACCGTGGTGTCCAACCCAGCATTAAGAACCTGAATAAAAGGTTCCTGGTAATTGGACACTAACGTATGAGCTACAATTGCGTACCCCGTAGCACCCAAATCGAGCGGCTTCCTCAAGCAGAGGGGAACAAACATCTGAACCGTAGCGTTGGCCACACACAACCGGGTTGCGGGAAGGCAAAAATGCCACACGACGTCCGGATGGCAATTCCAAACAGCCGCGGTCAATGCAGAGTTCCAACTGCATCCTACCAAGGAAATCAGTTCTAAGTAAACAAGGAACAGCCAGTGACAGGAGACAAGAATGTGTCCCGATAATTTAACGTCAGCTATGCGCACCTCAGCCATTATCCGACCGATGATGTGCAATGAGCCGCCGTCAGCGGGAAACACGGCGCATCAACAGGGTCTAGAACCTGACACTTAGGGGGCAAAATATTGAAAATCAACTCTGAAATTATGATTGCCGACACACCCGTGTCGACCTGCATCCTTATTTCCACACCCTCAATGGACCCAAGCACGGTAGATAAACCCGCAGCCGCAGCCACCACTCGATGGGCCAGCTCCGACCACTGATCCGGTCGGAGCTGACCAACCTCATGATTATGCGTAGGACTCCCCCGTACTGACGCGCGATCGGGCCACGAATCAAAATGCCTAGATGGGTGAGGTGAGGCCAGGGGTCGAGTGTGAAATGCGTCGTGACTTGCCTCAGGGTATAGGGAAGCGTAGGATGGCGGTGATGCTGGGAGGCGCCGTCGTTGTACGCGGCAGACCGATGACACGTGCCCCGGCAGGCCACAATTGTAGAAGGTAACACGGCCACCTCCGGAGTGAGACGACGACCTTGGCCGCCGCTGCTCGACCGTCCGCCACGCGCCATCACCACGCCGGTCGCCTCCACCCCGAGTCGACGCACATGCAAAAAGCGGCTCCGTTCCATCAGGCGGCCCCGGCCCCGGCCCCATGCAGGACATGGCACACGTCACCTGCGCCCTGTCCCGTTGTAAAAGTAGCTGGGCTCGAATGCACGTAGCGATCTTGAGAGACGAGATGTCATCATCTTCGGCTGGAAGAATGATGTGGGGGGTTTCCGCCAAGGCCAGCAATCTCTCCAGGACCAACGTGTTGATGCCATTGTCCATCTCCGGGAAGGTGGCTTTCACCAGCGCCAAAAGCGCGTTATGGAAGGCGAGGGCCGACTCGTCCTCCCCCTTCCGTCGCGTGGCAAATTTGTGGCGCGCGTTCGCCGGAGGCTTGTAAATAGATGCCATCCGGTCAAAAGCCTGCGTGACGGTGGACCTCTCTGGTGGCAGGATGGCGAGAAATGCGTCGTGGTCGAGGGCGGCAGGTAGTGCCCATAGCGCCTCCGTCTCTGTCCACCCCGCCAAGCCGGCGTTCGTGAGGAACCGCCGCTTGAAGGCCACCCAGTCACCACTGGTAGCTGCGAACTCTCCAGCAAAGGGAGGCCGACGCTGGACAGCCAGGATGTCCCTCAGCGCCAAAGGCGCGTCTTCAATTTTGGTGGGATGCGCGCTCAGCATAAAAATGGCGGCCGAATGCGCGGGCTGCGCCACCGAGTTTCCTGCCAGCTGTGAAATAGCGGCAGAGTCGTCGTCCACAAGCGGCATTGCCGCTCCCTCCTTCACCGTGAGGAGCGAAGTCGCAGCATGGAGGAGCTCCGCGTGGCGATCGTGCACCTCCCGGAGGGTCACCTCCGCCTACGGTGAAGCGTCGAGCGCCAGAATGGCACCCTGCTCCGCTGGCAGCGTCCCTCCCCCGCATCCTCCAAAGCTGTAGGTGACACGAGGTCCTCGTCCTCGCCATCCAACGTCCTGGTACGTGGTCTGCGACGCGTAGACATAGTCTACAGCTAGCTATATAAACTAGCTTGTTGGCCACTTCCGACACCAGTTGAGTGAGTCCAACTGAGTCGCAGACGTTGTTCTTTAGAGGCTACACTTTTATTGTAAAATCAACCCGCTAACACAGAGGGGCAACTGCCCCTTCACCTGGTACAACCTAGGGTGGTGACCACCCAGCTAACTACTCTATACGTAGGATTACAGCTACGAAGGGTCAGACCCTCACTCCGGTCCCCGACCACATGTTGATGCCTCGTAGGACGTAGAGCTTCCAGCTTGTAGACGTGGAGCTTCAGCTTGTAGAATGCAGCGACCCCGGTTCCTCTCAAGGACCCACCTTATATCCCCCCCCAGGTCGGGACCGCTCCACCCTTGGCCCCACCCGCCTTCTCGAGCGTTCTAGCTGCCTCTCGATCCCTCTCAAGAGTTCTCCCCGGACACGTGATCACCCCCTAGCCCCCCCCCCCCCCACCTGGGGGCCTCTCTGTGAACACTCAGGATCACGTGTCTATGGGGTCAACCAGAGTGCCATGGCCCGGGGCAACCCTGCCCCTGGGCTGACACTCTTCCACACCCCCTGGTGGGAGCTCGCACTACACGCTATGAGTGGTGCCCGCGCTATCCCAGCGCTCACCAAGCTCCACTAGGGTTGGTACCACACCCGTCCATGGGGTGTACGCGATGACGGTGCATTGCATGCCACAGCCCTCTCAGGCCGGCACCATACAGTGACATCCCCGATGTCACTACTCTCTATTAGATATGGGTCCTAGTTTTGACAAAAAAAAAACAACTCTGCAATATGGAACACAAAATAATTTGCATCGTAGTGGAGAATACAAGTGGCAAAATAAATATATACAGACAATACGACGCCTTCACCAATATATGTACTTCTTTATTTTACCAGGTAAGGTCCACTGAGCTATGTAGCTCTTTTTCAGAAGCGACCTGGCCACAAATGATAGCTCGACGAAGTGGCTTATCACGTGGAAATTTATAGCAGCCAAATACTCGTTACCATGGAGAGAACATGCAAACTCCAAATATGCAGGCGACAGGGTCAGGATTGAATCCACGACCTCCTGTATATCGTGACATCCTGCACAGTGCTGGATTACAGGTGAACGTAGCCACCACCGCCCGGCTATTAAATGTGGAGGGGACCCCCCACCTATAAAATACAAGTAAAGTTGCTGCGAATGTTGCGGCTCAATCTGAACATTGCATTACTGTGCGTGTCTGTCTCCGCATGCACGTGCGTCTGTGTGTCTTTCCACGTGTCACCGTGGTGCAGGGGGGGTAGGGCGGCTGCCCACAAGCACCCCTGTGGCGACGCGGCTGGCCGGCGGCCCGGCGGGAGGGGAAGCTCCAGCACCTCGTGCGCTCTCCGCTGGGACCAATGGCGAGGAGGCTGCTCCGAACAAGCGCAGCCGCAGCCCCGCGAGTGTCAGGTGCACGCACCACAGCCACCATGTCGCCATGCCGAGCCACTGCTGGATGAGAGGGGGGCATCCCCATCGCCATGCTGGTGTGGGCCTTGGGGGATTGGTGACTTTGCCGTGCTTCGCCACACCTATCAGTGTGGTATGGGGAAGGGTGGGGAGCATAGACGTGGAGAGCATGGAAATGCAATACAACAAGGTGCAGGCGTAACTCCTATAGGGTGCCACCATGGCGGGATGTCAACTACCTCGCCTGGTATACAGAAGGTCGTGGGTTCGATCCCAACCCTGACGCTTGTTATATATTTGGAGTTTGCGTGTCTCCCTCTCCCCGTGGTCGCGTGCATTTTTTTCCGACTCCTCTGTTTTTTCCTCCACATTTAACGTATTTAGTCTTTGGCTGCTGTCAATTTCCACGTGATGATAACCTACTTTGTTGAGCATGCATTGATCGTTTCTGATAAAAGAGCTATATTGCACAGTGGGCCTTACCTGGTAAAATTTTAAATAATATATTAGTTTGATGTATTATTGGCAAACAGAGTGCCAATTGGAGGTGCGACCTGGCCACAAATGATATCCCAACGAAAATGACTTATCATATGGAAATTTATAGCAGCCAAATACTCTAAACACGATGTTTCTAAATGTGGAGGGAAAAACCGGAGGACCCGAAGAAAAATCCGCACGATTACAGGGAGAGAGACATGCAAACTCCAAATATACAGCAGGCGTCAGGGTCGGGATCGAACCCACATTCTCCTGTATACCAAGCGAAGTAGTTAACATCTAGCCACTGCTGAACTCGGCCATGTCAGCAACTTCTATTTTGAGCGGCTGACTCCTTGAATGTTGAACAAAGTGGTTGGCTTCCTGCTTGTCAGTGATTCCTCCTCGTGCCTCTTGAGTTCTCTCTCATCGAGAGTGAGCCAATACTGTGCAGTGGCGCATTACAAGTTCACATTATTATTAATAAAACAGTAGTCCCTCGGTTAATCTTTTTAATCCATTCCACAAAATCTACTGTTAACCGAAATAACTTAATCGAAAAGAGAGCTGTGTTCCACTGCCAAAACAGAAAACGTAATGTAAATAAATCCAGTCGAGGTCTAAACACTCAAAGATGGATGTCGCTGATTGGCTGTGGGCATGGATCAGCCCCACTTACGAGCGCTCGGATTGGCCGAAATTGGCGCCCGCGTGGACAACGTAAACATACCGTGAATCGAAATTTTATGTTAGTGGAAACCATGGGATCTCTATGGGAGGGGAAATGTAAACCAAAAAACCGTCAACCGATGCCACTGTTAACCAAGGGACTACTGTACAAGCGTTTTTTAAAAATGATTTGTATTGCTGGTAACTACATTAAAAAACAAAGTAGCAACAACAAAAAACGTATTTCATTTTTTATATTTTTTACCTATAAATCTCAATTTTTATCTGTCTGTTGGTCCTTCTGTCTGTGTGTGTGCGCACGTTTGCGAGGAATTTGGCTCTCAAAGGGTGGGGTTTACGCAAAAAAAAAAGCCAGGTACCACGCCGTAAGCCCCGTGGTGAGCAAGCCATATTCGTTGTTCCATCTGTCAACTTTAAAGTACTTTATTTAGCGTTTTAGTGCAGTTTCCATTTATTTATTCATTACGCCACTCTGCTGACCGGGGGTTGCCCCTGGCAACGCACAGGCACTTCGGTGGAAGGGGGGCGGATTTCTCTTTCGCCTTCATAATGCAAATAAACGCTGAGGTAAATTCTTAAAAGTTTCATGCCCACCCCGATGCGTGCAGTTACTACTATACAGTCGGTAGATATTAATATTATAGCGCTTAGATAGTATTATTGTCGCGCGGGCGGGGGGATGGTGGGGGGGGGTTAGCGGCCCAACCCCCAGCCTGCCAAGGTGCTACCTCGGCTGGCTGGGTAATGTAGGCGAGGCAGGGGGGACTAGGCCTCACCACGGCAATGTTAACTACTTTTTTATTGCTTTTTTCGCTAAACTCACGTTAATAGAAACATTATTTAAAAAATCACCTTGCAAATATTACATTAATAATGTTTGTGTGCAGACAACGAATATTTATATTTCTTCTTTCACGAAAGTCACGTACATAGAAACCTAATCTTTAATATTCACCTTGGAAATATTAAATTAATAATGTTTGTGTGCGAACAACTCATTTCTATTTCTTGCTTCTTTTGCTACATTCACGTACATAGAAACCTATTATTTGTATAATCACCTTGGAAATATTACAATATTTTAGTTTGTGTGCTCACAAGTAATATTTCTAAATTTACTTTGTATATATTAATATAATTATTTCAATAATCACCTTGCAAATATTACATTTATTATGTCTGTGTGCTGACAACTAATATTTCTACATTTACTTAGTAAATCATAATTTCTTTATTATTGTGTCTAAGTCCTTGTGTGCGAGTGAGTGTATGTGCGTGTCTGCGATGATGTTAGAGTGTGTGTACGTCCATGTGTGTGTACATAAGTCCATATGTGTGTGTGTGCTAAAATATAACTTTGCACATATTAAAGTAATAATGTTTGTGTGTTGACAACTGCATATTACATTAATAATGTTTGTGTGCAGACAATATTTCTACTTATTGCTTCTTTCTCTAAACTCACGTACATAGAAACCTATTATTTTAATAATCACCTTGGAAATATTACTATATTTTGTTTGTGTGCTGACAACTCACATTTCTAAATTTACTCGGTGAATTATTGTGTCTAAGTCCTTGTGTGCATGTGAGTCCATGTGCGTGTCTGCGACGATGTTAGTGTGTACGTCCGTGTGTGTGTATCAGTCCATATGTGTGTGCAAGTCGATGTGTGTGTGTGAGTTGATATGTCTGTGTGTCAGTCGAAGTGTGTGTGTGTGTGTTAGTGAATGTGTGTGCGTGGTGTATGTTTGTACACAACTAAATTTAACAAAGAGATTATTACTTTTTTTACATAATAATGTGTGTGTCTAGGTCCATGTGTGCGTGTGAGGCCATTAGTATGTGTGAGTCGATATGTGTGTGTGTCAGTCGATGTGTGTGTTAGTCAATGTGTGTGCGTGGTCTGTGTATGTAGACAACTAATATTTTAAAATTTAGTTAGTACATTTTAAAATATTTTTGTGTGTGTCTAGGTCCATGTATGCGTGTGAGTCGATGTGCGTGTTTGCGTCGATGTGTGTGTGTGTGAGTCGATGTGTCTGTTTGTGTGAGTCGATGTGTGTGTGAGTCGATGTGTGTGTGAGAGTCGATGTGTGTGGTACAGATATACACGTCGATATGTGTGTGTAACTCCATGTGTGTGTATCTAAATTCGATGTCTGTGTGTCAGTCCATGTGTGTGTGTTAGTCAATATGTGTGTGTAAGTCCATATGTGTGTGTTGGTCATTGTGTGTGTCAGTCTATGTATGTGTGGGTGTGAGTCGATGTTTGTGTGTGCAAGTCGATGTGTGTTTGTGGGTCCATGTGTGTGTGTAAGTCCATATGTGTGTGTAGGTCATTGTGTGTGTCAATCTATGTGAAGTATTGGAAATGACGGCAGGAAACTCCTTGACGGGTAACACACTTTTTATTAAATCTTGACTTGTCACGATACAACGTGTGGTCTCTATTCTTCTGACTACTTGTCACGATACAACGTGTGGTCTATATTCTTCTGACTCCACACTTCCCTTAGCTCGTGTAGACTCGATGCCTCTGGCTACACGCGCATCACTCGTCTCGTGTAGACCCTATGCCTCTGGCTACACACGCATCACTCGTCTCGTGTAGACCCTATGCCTCTGGCTACACACGCATCACTCGTCTCGTGTAGACCCTATGCCTCTGGCTACACACGCATCACTCGTCTCGTGTAGACCCTATGCCTCTGGCTACACACGCTTCACTCGTCTCGTGTAGACCCTATACCTCTGGCTACACACGCTGCATGCTCACACTGCATGCTCACCCTACACTCCGCCTCTGGGTTACACAGAGTCCCGGTCCCCACAGGACAGCGGGACTGGGTACCACAGGGCCCTATCTCTTCCTCTCCGTCTTCAGTCTTCGCTGGTTACACTCTCCCCGTACGCCTGTGTGCATCACCTTATATAGTCCCTCCTCACGGGAGACGGAGCGGATGCGGACCTCGACGTGAGCATCGCTCCTTAGTTAACCAATCACGACGCGCTATCTCTACGATCCGTTTTCCCCCAGCGCGTGTTTCCACTCGTCAACCAATCACGCCGCGCTGCCACCCGATCACTCCCTCTTAAGCGCGTCACCGGCACACAGCCAATCAGCACCACATAACCCACGACCCCGCGCTGACCCCTGATCCTTCACCGTCAGCGCGCGTCACCACACACACAGCCAATCACTACGCGCTGGCACCCGATCCCTACCCCAGCGCGTATCACCACTACATCACCCCCTCCCACATAGCTCGCAGCCGGCCCGGCTGCTAACCAACAACACAACACAACGTTAACACAACAAAAACCCCACCCCCCAGTGTGCCCCGTAACGCAACAACAACAACACAACAGCAACCTATGTACAAATTGACAACTAACACAAGAAAAGTCAACAACAACACACACAACACCTCGATAAGAAGCTATGTACAGCCCGACGAACAACACAATAAAAGCGATTTCCAGAAAATGAACGCGCCCAGCGTCTCCGTGACTAAACGCAGTGACGAGGCGCTCCAGCTTCCTCGACTCCTCACATGGTAGGTCATAAAAAGTAGCGCGACCTGGCGCGAGTCCGTCTGGCCGGTCCGTCATATGGGACGGGACGCTGACGACCGTCCGGTGGCTCCGGCTGCTCTAGACGGCGAGGATCGGCCCTGAAAGGACCGGCCCCGCCGCGAAGATCCGGCCGCCGGTGGTCGGCAGCTGTCAGTTCCGAGACACCTGGGAGGAGATCAGGCGGAAACATGTGAGGATCAGGCAGAGACATTTCCCCCTTTGGGTCGTCGGTCACGTCACATGCTCGGCCCTCACGACACAAGGGGAGGCCATATGGAGGCGAGAACGGTTTCAGTCGGGAGGGGTGGACGTACCATCGTCGCTTTCCCCATTTTATCTGAACGCACTGGGGGCGTGCAACACGCACGACCTCCACGGGTCCCCGCCATGGCTTCAACAATTTAGGCGACGTAGCCAACGGTGCCTGAGGGCAATGCAGCCAGGCCCTGTCACCTGGTTTCCAGTCGTGCACGGACACCTTCCGTGCACGCAACCGCTCGTTTGCAATTTGGCGAGCCCGCGAATTAAGCCGTGCGGCCTCCCTTGCCTCTGTCAGCTTATGAATATTAAATTTAATATGTTCTGCCAATTTTGAATTAGTTCGTGGTGCGGACAGGCCAAGCTGCGTTTCCATGGGCGGGTCGGCTTCCCGACCGTACATCAGATAGAATGGGGAAAATCCCGTCGCTGCATGGGGGGCCATTTTATACGCGGCGAGGACCCCCGGGACCTGCAGGTCCCAATCAACATGTGCCTCACACACCTGCTGGCACAGCATAGAAGTCAAAGTCTTGTGGAGTTTCTCCACCATCCCGTCCGTCTGCGGGAGGTACGGGGAGGTACGCACCTTCTTAGTACCCAACAGATCGCACACCTCTTGCAGCAATTTACTTGAAAAATGTTTCCCTTGGTCGGTCAGCAAGCGTTCGGGAGCCCCCTTGTCCAGGACGTAGCCTTGGACAAAGGCGTCCGTCACAGCCGCCGCCGACTGGTTGGCGAGTGGCCACGCCATAGGCCACCGGGTAAAATATTCGACCCCCCACCAACAGGTACTTATTACCCCTAGGCGTGACTGGAAAGGGCCCCAGAATATCGAGCGCAACGAGCTCGTTAGTGCGCGAGACTTGAATAGATTGCAGCGGTGGATTAGCTGCCACGGGCGGTGGTTTTCGCCTGGCGCACTCAACGCATCCCTTCAGAATATTCACCACGTCACTCCCCATCCCCGGCCAATAATAGTCACGCTGAAGCAGGGCAAGCGTTTTGTTTACTCCCAAATGCAAGAGGCGTTCGTGTGCGGCCAAAACAACTTTCCCCCTCACAGCGGAAGGCACCACAAGTGCGTGCCGCCGGGACAAACTGTCCCATCTCATTAACATGCCTTGTTTAAGTACGTAGGAGCCAGTTCGCTCCTGGTCCTCTTTGGGACCCCCCACCCTGCGGCGCAATGCTAGCAGGGAGCTGTCCGCCATTTGGAGACGGCCCCACTCACTCAGCGACAGTGAGAGCAGCGAGTCCTGATCCTGAGAGGTAGCGGGGACATCCCCGATTGGTGCGCCCGCGGTCGCAGCCAATGCCCCCATATCTTCGACAACCGGCGGTTTACAGCGCGCCGATCCCGATAGACACGCACATTTCTGACAAGGCAACAATCGCGACAGGGCATCGGCATTTGTGTGTCGCAACCCCTTACGGTATGTAGTCGTGAACTGATAGTCCTGGAGGACTTCCAACCACCGTGACAATTGGCCCGAGGGTTGGGCGACCCTCAATGAATACTGTAGCGCCGCGTGGTCCGTCCGGACCGTAAAGTGACGACCATAGAGATACGGTCTGAATTGTTGTACAAAAAAAACAATGGCAAGCAGTTCGCGACGGGTGACGCAGTAGCGCTGCTCCGCCGGTGACAACACCCTGCTACCATAAGCGACCACCCTTTCGACTCCCCCAACGACTTGGGATAGCACCCCCCCAATGCCCGTGTTGCTAGCATCCGTATCTAGCAAGAAGGGACTCGCAAAATCCGGATAGCGCAAGGGTGGGGCACCCACCAAGGCGTCCCGGAGGGAGCAGAACGCGGCCTCCTCCTCCGGTCCCCATCGGAACTTCACTCCTTTCGCCGTTAGAGCGTGCAAGGGTTTTGCAATAGTGGCGAAGTGCTCAACGAATCGGCGGTAATACGAAGCAAAACCGATGAAACTGCGCACGTCCGAAACTGACGTGGGTGTCGGCCATGAACTGACACAGTCCGTCTTCGCGGGATCGGTAGAGATCCCCGAAGAGTCGACAATGTGACCCAAGTATCTTACGGACTTACGAAAAAGGTGGCATTTGGCCGGTTTAAATTTTAATTTAGCCGATCGCATTCGTAAGAACACCCCTCTCAATCGCTGGAGGTGTTCCTCAAATGTTTTACTGAAAACAATGACATCGTCAAGGTAAATCAAGCACGTATCCCATTGCAAGCCCGACAAAACCAACTCCATAAGGCGCTGAAACGTCGCTGGAGAGGAGTGAAGTCCCATGGGTAACCGGTTAAACTGGAACAGGCCCCCTGGAGTCCGAAATGCTGTCTTAGGTTTAGACTCTTCGTCGAATGGCAACTGCCAGAATCCCGATAATAAATCAAGAGTCGAAAAATATCGCGCACCAGACAATGCATCGAGGGACTCGTCCATCCTGGGGAGCGGATACGCGTCAGCCACAGAGATCTTATTCAGGCGACGGAAATCTACGCAAAATCGCAAGGACCCGTCCTGCTTCTTAACCAGCACAATAGGTGCTCCCCAAGGACTGGAGGACGGCGAAATAATGTCGGCTTCTAGCATATCGTTAACGGCCGACTGAACATGTTCCTTCTCAGCAGGACTCAGTCGGAAGGGATTTAGCCTGACCGGTGCCGCATCGCCTGTGTCAATGTGGTGGCGTAACAAATCCGTGCACCCAATGTCATACTTATGTTTACTGAACACATCAGAAAATTCCATTAGCAACTCGCGCAGCGCACCCAACTGTACCGCTGACAAATCGTCCGAGTCCGCGCACAGCGAATGGACCCATTCAAGGTCCTCCCTCGGTTCAATGTTCTGCGTGGGGCTCGGATCAACCTGCGCAACCAGCTGCTCATCCGCAGGGACCCGTGCCGCGTGAGCCAGCACGGTGCCCTGCTGAATGACGGCTGGCCGCGACCCAGCGTTTAAAACCATCACAAACGGATCCTTGTCAGCCCGAACCAAAGTGTGAGCCACCGACAAATCGACCCCCCCCGACAGCCCTGTTAGAAGGACCCAAAAGCATGCCTTGTTCCGAAGTCCCCCCCACCCATGGTTTCCGCAACCGGAGGGGAATTAACATCTGTGAACCCGGGGGCACGTGCACGGTCTGTGTCGCCAACGCTTGTATCGTAGCGCACGCCGTCCGAATTTCAGTAGGGTTCGTCAAAAATGAAATACGGCGACCCGATGGTAGTTCAATGCAGTCCCCTGGTCGTCCCGCGGTGAACGCCTCCTCTCGTGGGCTGACGACTTGGGGTTCGGTGATCACCGGACCCGGAGCTGAGGCCGCGGCAGCGTTGCAGACGACCCCCTGTTTGCGTTGAAGGACCTCGTGCGCTTGTATACTCGTTGCGACCCGCAAGGAAGAAATATCGATCTCGTCGGCCGTGTTGATGGGGACCCCCAGGTCCTGCGCCAACTTAAGCAGCTGCTCCAAAACCATCGCATCTTGGCCCTCCTCGTCCATACGAGGGAATGCGGCATCGGCGAGAGCCAGCAACGCCGTGCGATAGGCGAGCGCGGTCTCCGTGTCCGCCTTTCGCCTTGCATAAAAATGATGGCGACACGCCGAGGGAGGTCCGTAGACCTTGGCCATGAGACCCAGCGCTGCCTTAAGCGTGGAGCGGTCCGACCTCCGTGCGGACATGAAGGCCGCGAGCGCGTTGTCGTCCAACATGGCAGGCAGTGCCCGCAGCGCCGTAGCGTCGGACCAGGCGGACATCTCCTGATGCGCCAAAAACCTGCGCTGAAATTGGCCCCTGTCCCCGCCTTCCGCCTTGAAGGCTGACAATGCGGGAAGGCGCTGTTGAAAAATGAAGTCGTCCTCTGCCTCGTGGTTCCTTTCCGCCGCCCCGTCGGTGTGTAAGATGGCGGCCCCAGTGGCGGGTGTCTGATGGCGGTCCGCAGCGCGCGTTGATGACGTAAGCGGGCGCGCTTGGAGAACCGCCGCCACGTGGTGGTCGCCGTTCCCGCCAAAAGTCGGCGCAGATGAAATGGCGGGAATCGCCAAGTCATTTTGGCGGGAATCTGCGGGGCAACCCTGTAGAATGTCCGCCGCCGTCCCCGCTCCTGCCGACGAGCTGATTTCCGCCAGGATGGACGCGGCGGCGAGCAGCAGCTCCGCCAGATGGGAGTGCGCCTCGCGGAGCACGGCATCGGTCCCCAGTCGCTCGCCCGGCGCCGTCGGCGGATCCTGCAGCGTGGGCCACTCTTCGTCCTCACCCCCCGATGCTAGCTGGCCCGAGTCGTCAAGGTTATCCTCGCGGTCACTCCCGTGGGTCCGACGGGTCTTCCTTGTATCCATGCTTGGAAGACTGTTTCACTTCTGACGCCAGTTGAAGTATTGGAAATGACGGCAGGAAACTCCTTGACGGGTAACACACTTTTTATTAAATCTTGACTTGTCACGATACAACGTGTGGTCTCTATTCTTCTGACTACTTGTCACGATACAACGTGTGGTCTCTATTCTTCTGACTCCACACTTCCCTTAGCTCGTGTAGACTCGATGCCTCTGGCTACACGCGCATCACTCGTCTCGTGTAGACCCTATGCCTCTGGCTACACACGCATCACTCGTCTCGTGTAGACCCTATGCCTCTGGCTACACACGCATCACTCGTCTCGTGTAGACCCTATGCCTCTGGCTACACACGCATCACTCGTCTCGTGTAGACCCTATGCCTCTGGCTACACACGCTTCACTCGTCTCGTGTAGACCCTATACCTCTGGCTACACACGCTGCATGCTCACACTGCATGCTCACCCTACACTCCGCCTCTGGGTTACACAGAGTCCCGGTCCCCACAGGACAGCGGGACTGGGTACCACAGGGCCCTATCTCTTCCTCTCCGTCTTCAGTCTTCGCTGGTTACACTCTCCCCGTACGCCTGTGTGCATCACCTTATATAGTCCCTCCTCACGGGAGACGGAGCGGATGCGGACCTCGACGTGAGCATCGCTCCTTAGTTAACCAATCACGACGTGCTATCTCTACGATCCGTTTTCCCCCAGCGCGTGTTTCCACTCGTCAACCAATCACGCCGCGCTGCCACCCGATCACTCCCTCTCAAGCGCGTCACCGGCACACAGCCAATCAGCACCACATAACCCACGACCCCGCGCTGACCCCTGATCCTTCACCATCAGCGCGCGTCACCACACACACAGCCAATCACTACGCGCTGGCACCCGATCCCTACCCCAGCGCGTATCACCACTACATATGTATGTGTGTGTGTGAGTCGATGTGTGTGTGTGTGAGTCACTGTATGTGTGTACGTCGATATGTGTGTGTGTGTAAGTCGATGTGTTTGTGTGTGTGGGTCAATGTCTGTAAGTGTGTGTAAGTCGATGTGTGTGTCTTTTTCGCCCAGGCAATGCCGGGTGCTTCCCGCTATCTTCTTTAACCTATAAATATCATTGTTTGTCTGTCTGTGTGTGGGGAGCGGTAGTGTAGCGGTTAGCGAGCTGCGTTATGAACCCTGCGACCCGGGTTCAATTCCCGCTCACGGCCAACACCAGTGACGATTATCTAAACCAGTCCTGGGCCTCCCCTAGGTCGACTCAGCCTGAAATGAATACCTGGTGTGATGTGTAAACATCGCCGCTAGGGAGACAAAGGCGGCCGGGCGTGGTGTTGGCCACCCACCCCCTCATGTGCCGTGCCGGCCTTTATAGGTGCTCGCTAACAGCACTTGCCCCTACAGTCTGTCAAGGCTATACGGGGAATCTTTGTGTGAGTCGCTGTATGTGTGTACATCGATATGTGTGTGTATCTAAAGCTGATGTCTGTGTGTCAGTCCATATGTGTGTGTGTGTAAGTCGATGTGTTTGTGTGTGTGGGTCAATGTCTGTAAGTGTGTGTAAGTCGATGTGTATGTCTTTTTCGTCCAGGCAATGCCGGGTACTTGACTCTATCTTCTTTAACCTATAAATGTCATTGTTTGTCTGTCTGTGTGTGGGGAGGGGTAGTGTAGCGGTTAGCGCTTTGCGCTATGAACCCGGTGACCCGGGTTCGATTCCCGCTCATGGCCAACGCCAGTGACGATTATCTAAACCGGTCCTGGGCCTCCCCTAGGTCGACTCAGCCTCAAATGAGTACCCAGTACAGTGTGTAAACATCGCCACTGGGGAGACAAAGGCGGTCGGGCGTTGTGCTGGCCACCCACCCCCTCGTGTACCGTTATGGCCTTCATAGGTGCTCACTAACAGCACTTGCTCCTACAGTCTGTTAAGGCTATACGGGAGATCTTTGTCTTTGTACGGCCCAAACTTTTGCTAATGATTTGGCTCCCGAACCGTGGGGTTTACGATAAAAAAAGGAGCCAGGTACCACGCCGTAAGCACCATGGTGAGCCAGCGCTATTTTGTTTTCCCGTCCGTCAACTTTAAAGTAGTTTAATTAGCGATTTAGTGTTCGACCATATCAATTCACGCGCCTTCGGTGGAGGGGACTGTCCCTACCAAGTTACACACGTTTGGTGGGGGTGAGGGGCCATTACTCTTTTGTGCGGACACTGATCTAGGTAATACACACGAATTTAGAGCTCCCTTCAAACATACATCTATCTTATTTTTCTAATTTATATTACTGTTTTTTTCATAATACAGCGTACACATTAACTAATGTTTTATGACAGTAAATCTACACGATGTAACGCTTTCTCCCCTGGCTACTAGCAGTTACATTTAATTCCCTTAAGACAGGCATGTCCAAAGTCCGGCGCACGGGCCAATCACGGCCCGCGGTCAGATTTCATACGGCCTGCAGCTTCAGTCTTATAATGTGATATTTATGGCTCGCCAGCTCTGTCAGAATAAATAAATCATAAAACTTTAAAGATGTTATTCCTCCTTTCACCACACGGTGGCAGCACCATTCTAATGCTCTCTGGCTCTGCATCCGTGCCGTGAACCCTTCTCGAATAATTTCTGCCATGGCGACTGCAAAAAAAAAGAGAAAAGTTGACAGTGAGGGCCGCCGCTTTCAGGAGCGGTAGGAATTACAATACTTCTTCACTGGAAATCGAGGCAATTGTGTTTGTCTAATTTGTAAAGAGACGGATGCCTTGTTTAAGGATTTCAACGTAAAGAGACACTACGAGACTAAACATGCTACAACATATGACAAGCTAACAGGGAGTGACCGTGCTGAAAAAATGAAGCAGCTCCATGCTGCTATGGCATCGCAACAGCGATTCTTCACGCGGGCCTGTGAGTCGAAGGAAAACATCACCAAAGCCAGCTACGAAGTGGCCATGTTAATAGCTAAACATGGCAAACCTTTTACTGAAGGTGCATTTATCAAAGACTGTGTCATGAAAATGGTGGAGAACATTTGCCCCGAGAAGAAGCAAGAATTTATTAATGTTTGCATGGCATGCAACACTGTGGCACGGAGAGTTGAGGACATATCGTCAGATATTCAGAGACAACTGGGGGACAGGGGAGTGGCTTTTGATTATTTCTCATCAGCCTGCGATGAAACCACCAATGCATCTGACACTGCACAACTATCTTCTTGGTTCTTTCGGTAAAGTCACGTAGAAGGGAAGTAATAAAATAATAAAAATAAAACATAATAAAATAATTCTCACGACGTTTCGGCTACAACGCAAGCAGTCGTCCTCAGGTGAAGAATGAAACACCACCAAGCTTGGAGCGTATATTTAAGCTGGGTTGGATGGGGGGAGGTGGGAAGAAGATATTATGCCCGTGCATTATGCAGGATTAGCAGCATCAAAGGGAGGGGGGAAGGGGGGTAGCATTAACAAAGGAAAGGAATGTTAATAGGATGTAGCTGCAGTTGCTAAACAACCACGTAAATAACTAAAGTATAAACTACATAAACAACTAAAGTATAAACTACATAGCATCATCAGTATACTTACTATACTCTACAATAAGCTGAGTTACTAACAGTAAGTAATACATTACAATTCTACGTCGTAAAAATTATATAGTATGCTTCCATCTAAACTTTGTTCTCTTACATCACACGAGTCTACACCGTACTATATACTGCCATAGACAAACCCAACATTAAATTATATACTGTATTGCTATAAACCACCCTATACCTTATACATTTTAATATAACACTATGTATTATTCTACCCACCCTAATGTGTATGACACTGCTATATGTTTACTATACAATTACGATACTATATATTACTTTGTACATTGTATTAAGCATATAAATGTTATACTATTTGTTATACTATTTGTAACAAATAGTTTAACATTTATATGCTTAATACAATGTACAAAGTAATATATAGTATGGTAATTGTATAGTAAACATATAGCAGTGTGATACACATTAGGGTGGGTAGAATAATACATAGTGTTATATTAAAATGTATAAGGTGGTTTATAGCAATACAGTATACAATTTAATGTTGGGTTTGTCTATGGCAGTATATAGTACGGTGTAGACTCGTGTGATGTAAGAGAACAAAGTTTAGATGGAAGCATACTATATAACTTTTACGACGTAGAATTGTAATGTATTACTTACTTTAACTCAGCGTATTGTAGAGTATAGTAAGTATACTTATGATGCTATGTAGTTTATACTTTAGTTGTTTATGTAGTTTATACTTTAGTTTTTTACGTGGTTGTTTAGCAACTGCAGCTACATACTATTAACATTCCTTTCCTTTGTTAATGCTACCCCCCTTCCCCCCTCCCTTTGATGCTGATAATCCTGCATAATGCACGGGCATAATATTAATTTGAAACCCCCCCGCCCACCTCCTACGCATTCTCCATATGCTAAATTCCTCTTGATATGCAAATTATTTTGTCTAGGCGCTCTCTTCCCACCTCCCCCCCTCCAACCCAGCTTAAATATACGCTCCAAGCTTGGTGGTGTTTCATTATTCACCTGAGGACGGCTGCTTGCGTTGTGGCCGAAACGTCGTGAGAATTATTTTATTATGTTTTATTTTTATTATTTTATTACTTCCCTTCTACGTGACTTTACCGAAAGAACCAAGAAGATGAATCCCTGCAGTCACGAAAGCTTTAAACTGCACAACTACTTATTTTTTAAGAGGAATTGATGACAACATGAACGTGACAGAGGAGCTGCTTGACCTCAAAAGCCTTAAAGGGCAAACCAGAGGAACAGATTTATTCGTTTCTGTTTGTGAAGCTGTTGATGATATGAAACTACCATGGAGTAAAGTTTCTGGGATCATTACCGATGGTGCACCTGCCATGGCTGGTGAGCGAAGTGGATTGTCCACACTGATCTGCAATAAAGTCAGCGAAGAAGCAGGCAACGCTTTTAAACTTCACTGTATCATTCACCAGCAAGTTCTCTGCGCCAAACATCTCAAATTTGACGATGTTATGAAACCAGTGGCAATGGTAATCAATTCTATTCACTCTAAAGCTCTATACCACTGACAGTTTCAGCAGTTCTTGCGTGACATCCAGGCTGAATACGGTGACATAATATATCACGACGATGTGAGGTGGCTATGTCGGGGATCCGCACTGTAGCGATTTTTCTCTCTCAAAGAGGAAATTGGATATTTTTTGGGTGAGAAGGGACAACCAATGGAAGAAATGTCTGATCCTGTATGGCTGGCAAATCTGGCTTTTTTGGTTGACATAACGAAGCATCTGAATGCGCTGAATGTTAATCTTCAAGGAAAAGATGCAGTGGTGAGCCAGCTATCCGCTCACATCAAGGCCTTTGAAACCAAACTGCAACTTTTCCAAAGACACTTGTCCAAAACAGAGCCCTGCACCGCGCACTTCCCAGCTTTGAAAGAGGTCATTGACAGTTACCCACAGGACAACATCGGTGCGCAAATGAAGAGTTATGCAACAGCTATCGCATTTCTTTCTGTGGAATTTAACAAACGCTTTCGGGACTTTGCAGTTATTGAAAAGGACATGTTGCTTTTCTCTTCTCCCTTCTCCGTGGACCCTGATGATGCTCCTCCACAGCTGCAGCTGGAGCTCATTGAGCTGCAGTGTGACGATGAGTGCCGCGGAAAACACCAGCAGTGTTCTCTTGTTGACGTTTACCGGCAGCTGGACAAAAGCAGGTTTCCAGAATTGCGGTCATTCACTAAGAAAATGCTGAGCTTATTCGGCTCCACATATTTGTGTGAGCAAACATTCTCAGTCATGAACTTAAACAAGAACCGATTGAGGTCAAGGATGAGTGACTCCCACTTGCGTGGCATTTTATGCATCTCAACCACTGCCCTCAAGCCAGACCTGGTCTCTTTACTGAAATCTAGATCTCAGTATCACCCTTCTCATTAGTATCAGCAAGTTATCTGTTCCTTGATCAATCTGAAATTGAGTGTTTTGAACGGTAACATCTGTCACTATTAACAGTGAAAAGCCTAAAGCACACTAATGCACTTGGACTTATGGCACTTGTTTTATTAAACTCTTGAATAAGATTTGGTTATAACTGTTGATGTTATGTACCTGTAGATGTGACACAAACTATTGCTTTCTGAAAGATCTTGTAAAAGACAAGGGCAAAATTCACTTGTTTTAAAGTTTAATGATAACAGACCACTTTGCATTACTTATAACTCCTGTTTAAAATGTTCATGAGGTAAAGATATTTAACTCATGGAAATTTAAGGTATTCTATACAGTTTGTTGCATGTTATCTGACTGAATGAAAGGCAGAATTGTGTTTTTAGAGTTGTTCACGTCTGCCTGAGTGACTTTTATTTGGTTATATTGTCATTTGAAAAATAAAGGTAATTGTGACAATGATAATTGTTTTATAACAGTGTGTATTTTCACGTAACTTTTGTGGTTAAAAAATGTCGGAAGGAATTATTGGCCCCCGGGCATCTTTACTTTATCAAATTTGGCCCTCTTTGCAAAAAGTTTGGACACCCCTGCCTTAGGACAACAAAGTCCACCCAATGTGTTTTTTTGCCCACAAACGTTCCTATTGTGAGCACGAATTTCAGTCACAAACTTGTATTACTTTGTTTACATTTATTTTTAACTTTCGCTCGCCGCTAATTGTTCAAACAAGATGTTTAATTACATCAGATATACACTATGTAACACGCTTTCTTCCCCTGCATACTAACTGCTATATTTCAGTTCGCTTGGACAACAAAGGACAGCCATTGTCTCTTTTGCCTCACAAACTTTCTATTAGGTCGGCTCAGCTTCAAATGATAACCTGCTGCGATGTGCAGTAAACATCACCACCGGGGACAAAAATGTATATATTCTTTACACGGTGTTTATTAACGCTTCTGCAAATTATATTGCAATGCGTCATCATTAATTAAATGACTCTCCATTTCGCATTCGCTGGACAAATTACAAACCAACATGCCAGCAACAACGTCGTCAACGTACTTTATGAATTAACTTTTTTAATGCATTCATTTACCTTCTTATTTCCAACTTTCCCTAACGTCACGCATATTGCTGCTTTCGTCACGTACATAGATCAATTGCCATGCAATCTTTAATGTTACTACTAAATAAATGTATACAAACACTATTTCACTTTTAAAGTACAACACTTCCACTTATCTACACTGCAGCCTGCTTCTTGATCGCACTCGGTGTACTACCAGTCTTTACTGTCCACTGTTGCCTGGTCACTGTACTGAGAGTCTTATGTAGACTGTACACATTCTATGAAGCTTTGCCAGTATACTGGCATTTTGTAATGTGGCCTGTTGCCTGCTTATTAATTCAAAGTCAGTGCACTGGCAGTCTATTATCCACATGCTAAATATTGCTATTAGGCACGGTGAGTGTATTCCAGTCTATAAGGTAGACTGTTGCCTGCCTCTTTACCTCGGTCAGTGTACTCCCAGTCTTTCATGTCGACTGTAGCCTGCTTCTTAACTTAAGTGTGCGTACTGCTCCTCTATAATGTAGACTTATTCTAGCTTCTTCAATGCATTTCAATTGTTTTGTTTGCTCATGTCACGCTATTTACTGATATGTAGTACTGCGATGCTGATTTATATGTTATACTGCTAAATACGTCGGATTTTCTTTGCTACAGCTGCTTACATTTCGTCTATCGTTTTGTTACATTGTTGGGAAAAACAACTATTTTCTATTTGGCGTACTGCACCTTTTCTTTCCACCCAAGTGGGGAGCAAGCAGGGAGGTTCAATGCCCCAACTTGTGTTGAGGTTCCTGTTTTTATGGTGGGCGAGGAATATGGTAAGAGAGACATTTTGCTTCGATACCAAGACAACACCAAACAAATCCCTGAGACAAACAGAGCATATGATGCCCTACAATACCCCATTATACTGTGGTAAGTCCAAGATGGGTACCACCAAGACATCCTCACAAAACTGTCTCCTCTAAAGACTTCTATTCCTTCATGTTCATGGACACAGAAGGTGCAAACCCCATATTATGGTGCACCAACCTCTTTCACCAGTATGTTGTCGATGAGTATGCCAAAATTGAGAGTGAGTGCCTTTTTTAAATTCAACTTCATCAAAAACGCCTTCGTATAGAACAGTATGCTCATCTCAGGGGTGCTACCAATGCTGACGTAGATTCAAGTTCATTTATTAGGTATAGCCCTGTGAGCCATTCGGCTCTTGAATCGGGTGCAACCGCAACAAACAAAAAACATGAACAAAAAACATCTTAAAGTGAATATGTGACTAAGTGCAAACAGAAAATCCAAGACAAGACAGCTAAATATTGCAGAAAAAAACACCGTACACCAACGCTGTGTGCAAAAATCCCAGTGGGATGCAAGTCAAACAACAACAACAACCATAAGACAACTTAGATTAAGGCCATCAGTCTAACTCTGTACTACAACAAACAAACATGGCTAAACCAATACACTTTTCGAAATCACCAAAATAAAGCCATGAAAGCAATGAAAAAACAATCATAGGAACTGTGACGGAATTTTCACAATAAATGGCATAAACATGTACTACCAAAACCTTGCAGCCATAGCTGGCTGCATGAGCCACTCCACAACAGCAGGAGCATCAATAGGAGTATTATAATTTTTCAATGCACCACTCAGAATGTGGGCAGATTAGTTCAAGTTTCATTTATTAGGTATAGCCCTGTGAGCCATGCGGCTCTTGAGTCGGGTGCAACCGCAAAAAACTAAATATGAACAGAGAACATCTTAAAGCGACGACGTGCAACAGAAACATCCTGGATAAACCAGCAAATCTTCCAGAAAAAACCCACCGTATTACAACGCTGTGTGCAAAATCCCAGTGTGTTGCAAGTCAAACAATAACAACCATAAGACATATTGTTGGTTCTTTCGGTAAAGTCACGTAGAAGGGAAATAATAAAATAATACAAATATTAAACAGCAATAAAATGTGATTTCTGTGGATTTCACACCCGATGATGATTGCTTGTGTGGCAGTCGAAACGTGGTGAGAATTTGTATTGTTTATATTTTTATTATTTTATTATTTCCCTTCTACGTGACTTTACCGAAATAACCAAGAATATGAATCCCTGCAGTCACGAAAGCTTTAAATAAAAACCATAAGACAATTTAGATTCAAGTTATCAGACCAACTCCGCACTTCCGCAAGAAACATGGCTTAACCATATGTTTCCGAAATCACCAAAATAAAGCTATAAAATACAATGTAACAACAGTAATCATAGGAACTTTGATTCAAATTTCACAATAAACGATATACATAACATGTACGATCAAACTTTCAGTCATATCTGGCAGCATGACACTCCCAGTGCATGATGTGTGAGTGAGTCGTGGTAGTGTGAGTGAGTGTATGATGTGTGAGTCAGCGTATGATGAGTGAGGTCAGTGTATAATGTGTGAGTCAGTGGGAGTGTAAGTGAGTATATGATGTGTGAGTGAGTCAGTGTGTGATGTGTGAGTGAGTCAGTGTAAGATGAGTGAGTGTATCACGGCCTCCTCCCCGCCATCACGGCCTCCTCCTCGCCATCACGGCCTCCTCCACGCCATCACGGCCTCCTCCACGCTATCATACCCTGGCGTGGAGGAGGCCGCACGCGCGTGCACCACACATCCTTCACAGGTGGACCACGATACATGCATGAGAAGACTCGGCATGCCATGATGTACATCAGCCAATATGGCAGGCCCGATCTCTTTATCACCTTCACTTGCAATCCTAAATGGAAGGAGATCCAGGTTGAGCTTTATCCAGACCAAAAGCCAACCGACAGACATGACATCATTGCAAGGGTCTTCAAACTCAAAGTTGATGAACTCATGAGGCTTATTACGTCTAAGGAAGACAGCGTCGTTGGAAAGACAAGATGTAACTTGCACACCATGAGTGGCAAAAATATGTTCTTCGTCATGCTCACATTTTGCTATGGATGAGGGAAAAACATCATGCAAGTGACATTGACACATTTGCCAGTGCTAAGCTACCTGACCCCCATCAAGACCCTGCCCTATTTGATGTGGTCTGCAAGCAAATGGTCCATGGCCCATGTGGGCAGTTCAATCCAAACACGCCATGTATGCAAGACCGCAGGTGTACCAAAAGTATCCACGAAACTTCTTGAAAGACACTCAGTCAGGCCATGATGGCTATCTTCTATGGATTTGAAACAATGCTCAGACCTGGAACTAACTCTGAAAGTAAGGTTGACAACCGGTGGATCGTTCCCTACTGCCCTCTTCTGTGCAAGATCTTCGAGGCCCACATTAATGTGGAAATTTGCAATTCTGTGAAAGCCATCAAATATGTTGGCAAATACATCAATAAAGGCTCTGACATAGCTGTATTTGCCTTACAAAAAGAGGGGCAAAGTGTGGATGAGGTTAAACTTTTTGGCCAACGAAGATACATCAGCAGCAATGAGGCCATTTTGGATCATTCTTGGCTTCCCCATCCATGAGCGTTCCCCCACAGTCATCCATTTGGCAGTTCACCACGGAAATGGTCAACGCATCTACTTCACCAAAGGAAATGCGCAGCAACAGGCCCTGGCTCGACAAGATACCACCCTGATGGCGTTCTTTGTTTTGTGCCAAAGTGACCCATTTATTGACAACCTGCTCTACCATGAAGTTCCTTCCTACTATACATGGACTGCTAAAAAATGAATGGAAGTGACGTGCTGGTGACGGTGAATCTGATGCCTTAGGAAAAGTCTTCAGAGTACATCCCAACAATCAGGAGTACTACTTTCTCCGAATCCTTCTCCATGTTGTCAAAGGGCACACATCTTTCATAGACCTCAAAACAGTGGAAGGAGTTGTCTGTCAAACATACAGGGAAGCTTGCAATGTTCGTGGAATTCTTGAGGATGATCAGCATTTTGATAAAGCTATGCCATAAGCTTCTGTTGTACAGTCACCTTCTCAACTTAGATTGCTCTTCTGCATAATTATTCAAGTTTGCAGCCCACCTAACCCCATGGGACTCTGGCAAAAATACAAAGATGGCATGCGTGAGGACATCCTCCACAGAGCTCTACGAGAAAATCTTTAGCCAGGCCCTCATCCTAATTGAAGACAAACTTCACTCTATTGGTGGAAAAGACCTCACGTGTATCGGACTACCAACACCCTACAAGAACAACCTGCATGCCCTTGCTCAAGAGATCCTACGTGAAATATACTACGATGGTTTAGAGCTTCTTCAATTTATTTAGTAAAATGAACCAAAGCTGATGGATGCACAAAGAGAAGCCTACACAACAATCTTGGAAAACATTGAGTTTTGAAAATGGAGGCATATTTTTCCTTGATGCATTTGGCGGTACTGGCAAGACCTTTGTTCTCAACTTGCTCCTGGCTAAGGTTCGCCAGAGGAAGAAAATTGCTCGAGCTGTCGCATCATCAGGAATTGCAGCAACTCTGCTTACTGGAGGAAAAACTGTCCGTTCCACATTCAAGCTTCCATTGGATCTATCCCGACAACAAACCCCTGTTTACAATATTTCAAAGGGGACTGCCCTTGCACAGGTCCTGTTTAATTGTAAATTAATAGTGTGGGATCAATGCACCATGTCCCACAAGGGAGCATTTGCAGGACCTCCGCAACAATTCCAGAGTCATGGGTAGTGTAACTTTCCTCATGGCTGGTGACTTCCGACAAACCTTACCTGTTGTACTTCGAGAAACCAAAGCTGATGAGTTAAATGCCTGCATCAATTCACCATTCCTCTGGAGGCACGTGATGAAACTGAGACAAACTACAAACAGGCGTCTATATCTCCATGGAGACTAAGAGGCAGGCAACTTTGCTGAAGCTCTTCTTGATATTGGAAAAGGCAGTATTGTTGCTGACGGCACAGATGGACTTATCACCATGTCTAAAGGCATCCTTTCCACTTCAGAGCAGGAACTGGAGGAAAAAGTGTACCGAATAATGCAACAACACTGTCAAGATGTTATCTGGCTACGGGAGAGGGCCATTTTGGCTCCAAGAAATGATGCTGTTCACAGAATCAATTCCATGCTGTTGCACAAATTATCTGGAGAGAACAAGTCCTACAAATCCATTGACTCAGTGTTGGACCATGATCAAATTTTTCACTATCCAGTTGAATTCTCGAATTCTCTGCAGCTCCCGAGTGTTCCATCACGTAACTTGGCACTAAAGGTGAAGACGTCTTTCTCTCTCGCATACCTATAATCCCAAAAGACACAGTTTTTGAATGTGTGTGTAAGTCGATGTCTGTGTGTGTAACTCTGTGTGTGTGTGTGTAAGTGGATGTGTGTGTATATACTCTTGGTTCTTTCGGTAAAGTCACGTAGTTAGAAATAAAATAAAATAAAACAAATCACGACGTTTCGATCGCAACACAAGCGGTCGTCATCAGGCAATGTGTGTCCGTTGTTATGTATGTGCGTGTGTAAGTCGATATGTGTGTGAGTCGATGTGTGTGTCAGTCCATGTGTGTTAGTCAATATGTGTGTGTGTAAGTCGATGTGTGTGTGTGAGTCGATGTGTGTTTTTAGTCCATATGTGTGTATCTGTAAGTCGATGTGTTTGTGTGTGTTGGTCGATGTCTGTGTGTGGCTTTTTCACCTGGGCAACGCCCAATACTTCCCGCTCGTATGAACTAAGAAACTAAGGAAGCTGCCACAGTGATGAAATAGTCAGCAGCGGTTTGACTCCAATCTCCCGGTGCGGCGGTTGAGACAATAGGGTAAGTTTCTCCTATGCATTGTTCTGTAACGCATTGGGGCCCAATCAGCTACAAGGGGGCCTGAATCAACAGATAAACAAGTAACAACAAAGTAAGAAAATGTATTTTAAAACATGTATTCATTGAAAATTACCTGCAGTCTACCATGGACCAAGCCCGATGAACGCACCTGGCTATTGTATCAATAGACCAGCATAAAGTTGTGCGATCCACCCTCGAAAAAGTCCTAGACCAGGCCGCACGATAACTTGTGAGTATTGTGCCTTGAAATATTTGTTTTATCAATACTGTCACTGTGAGACTCTCTTCCTCTAAACCCAATATGTGGTGCAACTAAAATAATGTAGTTATAGCCTACATATTATTGAATACGAGGTTAAAACATCCGTAGCTATTTCAGTAAAAGTGAGTCGGGAGAAAGGAAGGGGAGTCCCTGGAAGGTCGCACATGGTGGAATAAAGTTGGGTATGCTCCCACCACCACTTAAATGATGGCTGGTCTGATCACCGTGGGAAGAGTTGGCAAAATACTACTCTAGTTATCCCTGGATAATAGAACCATACCAACCAGCAGTGATGTGAGCGATCAATCGTAGGGACCGAGAAACGAAGGCAAAACGGAGCACGCTTATGAGTGAGGCCACTGTACCATTTGTACGTTCGAGCGCATGCATGCAGCCGCTCTGGAGCCATCTCTTGCCTCTTGTGAGAGCTTGTGCTAAGCTGGGGCCAGGGTCTTGCTGAGGACACAGTGATCAGGCAATTGAAGAGCACAGACTTTAACATATCTCGACTTAGCGGTTTGACAATAAACAATTACACATGTAGTGAGATAGCACTGACTGTTGGACAGCAGCAGCAACTGCAGGTGGGCACTTAAGCACACACGCCGCTGAGCATATATACGGGTGTGCCGGTAGGGCGGAGGAACTGGGACAAGGGTCATGATAGACCTTGTGTGGAAGCCCCTGGAACCCTCTGGAGGGTTCGAGACAGAGCCAAGCCGCGACTTGGACGGAGCTAAGCCACGCGAGGGGAATATGAGCAGCGGAGAGCGAGTGCTCTGGGCTGCCGGTTCTGGGATTGGACTCGTCTCGTCGTCGCTGGCATCATCGCTGCCCTCATCGCTGCCGCCTTCGCTCAATCATTGCGCCGCCGCAAAGTAGTTGGCTGTTCCGGTCGACGCCATTGGTTCAAAGCGGGCAGGGTCGTGTCTGGGAAGCGGCGCGCGGTAACGGGGTCGTGTGTGAGAGAGAGAGGGATCATGTCATCTCCGGCTGACTGTGTGTGCAACGCACGCCACCCGCACACACAGACAACACTACATTTGGTGTCAGAAGTGGGGTATAAAACCCCAACAGTAGTGTCGTCGGGATGAGGACGGCGAGACGGTCGACTCTCCGACAGCCCCGGGATCCGGGAACCCGGTAAAAAAAAACCCGAGGCTGCGCATCGACCGACAGGGAGCTGCTGGGCATCGACGGTGGGAGCGGCTACGCAAAAGAGGCGGGAGCGGCTGCGCGTCGACCGACGGAAGCTGCTGGGCTTCGATGGAGAGAAAGAGAGCAGCTGGGTGTCGACTGCAGGAGCGGTTATGCGTCGACAAAGAGAGAGCTGCTGGGTGTCGACGGAGAGAGAAGCAGCAAGTTGACGAAAGAGAGTGGCCAAGCCTCGACGGTTAGAGTGCTACGCCAGGTGGTGGGAGCGGGAGGGCGTCGACGGAGAGAGAGGCTGCACATTGATGAAGAGAGAGCGGTTGCGAGTCGTCGGAGAGTGACTGCATATCGACAGAGAAAACGGGGGCTGCACGTCGACGGAGAGAGAGTGGAAGCTGCGCGTCAACGGGGAGAGCAGCCGAGATTTCCCGTGGTCAAGCGCCGACCAAGCAGCATGGTGGCAAACCGCCATGTGGAGAGGGGTGTGGGCCGGCACGAGGTGCGGACCCAAGGGACGGCACAGAGGAGAGCGGGGAAAATGGAGCGGGAGCTGCCATTGGAGCAGGACCAGAGAGCTCCAGACGGGGGACCACGCACATGGTGGGCACCATTTTGTCATCGGAGGACCTCCCGTGGCCAAGGGGCGCCATTTTGAGGCAAGAGCGGGAGCGTGCTGAGGCGTGGCGAGTGAGGGAGCTGCTCGAGGCCGCTCCTGATCTGGCGGTTGCACCCGATTCAAGAGCCGAATGCTCACAGGGCTATACCTAATAAATGAACTTGAACTTGGCGTGGAAGGCTCGCCACAAGATTCCTCCAGAGGGAGCAGATGGAGGACGAGATGCCCTACGCCTTCCGGGCAGTGCTGCTGGTGCTGGGAGAGGAGGCATACTCACTTGTGGGTGAGGGGGCATTCGGCATTCGTGAGGTGGAGAGGCTGTGGGGGCTGGCGAGGAGATTGAGGGTTGGCCTGCCCTTTGCAGTCGGCACAGAGATTTCTTCCTCAACGGTGGCCAGAACCATCCAAGTCCACGAGGAGCAACAGCAGCAGGCAAGGTGGGAGGCCTCAGCGTGGAATTTACAAGATATGGTTGCGGCGGTGGAGAGCAGGGGCGCCCAACGGTTATCACCCCTGCGGGAGGACCCGCGGTGGGAACAGCTCGCTCTGCCGTGGAGAGCTACAACAAAATGCTTTGTGTGTGTTCGGTTGGGCCACACTCGTCGAGTGACATCAGGAGGAGTCACCTGTGCTCGTTGGGCCGCCGGCCCAGTCAACCTAAACCCTCGTCGGACCGGATCACTTGAGCTACGTCCCCGATTGGGGGGACTCTCCCTTGCACTGAGAGGGGACTCAGGGGGTGAAAGGGTGTTGGGGTTAAGGGCCTGGGTATGGGGGGGGTTGCTGATTCGCGGATGGGGCGCTGTGAAGGAGTCGCTAGTTCGCGAATTTGGGGACGCCGCGTGTGTATGGGGGGGGTCGCCGATTCACAGATGGGGGGCTGTGAGGAAGTCGCCGATTCGTGAATTCGAGGACGCTGTGTAAGGAAGTGTTGGTTTGTTAACGGGGGTCACTGGGGAGCAGTGGAACGTGTTGTTGATGCAGGAGATGTCACGTTTGTAACGGGATTGTGAGGGAGTTTTTTTGTCATTGAGGTTCCTCATTTTAAGGGTGTTGCTCTGCCTGCCGCCGGTTGCTGATGCTGTGTTGACAGCCGGAACGGCTGTTTTTTAACAAAAGGGGGGGGGGGGCGGGTGATGTAGTGACATAGCGCTGACTGTTGGACAGCAGCAGCAACTACAGGTGGGCACTTAGCGCACACGCCTCTGAGCATATACGCGGGTGTGCCAGCAAGGCGGAGGAACTGGGGTAAGGGTCATGATAGACCTCATGTGGAAGCCCCTGGAACCCTCGTCGTCACTGTCATCGTCACTGTCGTCATCACTGTCGTCGTCACTGTCGTCGTCACTGTCGTCGTCACTGTCGTCGTCGTCACTGTCGTCGTCACTGTCGTCGTCGCCGCCCTCGTCGCTGCCGCCTTTGCCCAATCATTCCGCGGCCGGACAGTCGTTGGTTGTCCCGGTCGACACCGTCGGTGCACCGCGGACAGGGTCGTGTCTGAGATGGGGAGTGCGCCAGCGGGGTCATGTGTGAGAGAGAGAGAGGGGGCCCGAATGGTGGCGTGAGCTCGGCAACAACGAATAAAGAGGGCAGATCGGTGCCTCCTGCGACACACGCCACCCACACACGTATGACCGTATTGGCGATCCACCAGTGATAAACGGTAAAAAATAAAAAAAATAGTTTTTCGAAATAATGATTTATTTTCCTGCAGTTCACAAGCCCCAGTCAGAAAATCGTTGCGGGGATGATAGTGCGTCATATTAAGTTATCGTGATGTTGAAGTGGTCAGAAGACGAATGTCATTTGCCTGCTAATACGTCCATTTTTAAAACACACGTCAAAAAAAAGAGGCAAACATTTTAAATAAGAAATGTTACAAACTTAAAATCTCATCAATTATTTTTACTATCGGGGAAACTAAATATTTAATTATTGATAATTATTATTTTTTGTTTGTAACTTAATTTGAGATCGTACAATTCTTTGGGACATTGATTTTTGTCAATGATGCACAAAATAAATAAACACGTACACATTTTTACATTGCTTGTGAAAGCGGTTACTGGTTTACTAGATAATCGTTCAACAACCCCTGCGACGTGAACTGTGTTTTCCCATTTCGTGTTTTTAGGGAGGAGATGAAGAATAAGAAGAAGGATTTCCCCTCGCTGAAATCAAACAGAACGACACCAGACGACATCATGGCCCTGAAGAAGACCGTCTTGTTGCTCGAGGCTCAAAAGTTAAAGCTGGAGATCGAAAAATTGAGGATAGAGAAAGATAACCTCGAGATGAAATCGGTAATTTTAAACCAGAAAATCAGCAAACTAATAACGTCTGGAAAGCTTTAAACTTGCAACTGAATCTGAAATTCGGGACGGAGAGAGATTCAAATTCAACTTTGCCAAGCTGCGCTGCCCAACATACTGCGATGGCCAGCTTTGGTGTTCATCGGTGATGCAGCAAACGGAGTGTGTGCTGCCGGGGAATCTGATTGGTTACACAGCAACGAGAGTATGTGCTGCCGGAGATCTCATCAGTTACATAGCAAACGGAGTGTGTGCTACCGGGGGATCTGATCGGTTACACGGCAACCGGAGTGTGTGCTGCCGGGGGGTCAGATCGGTTACCCGGCAACCGGTGTGTGTCCCGCTGGGGGATCTGATCGGTTACACAGCAACCAGAGTGTGTGCTGCCGGGGGATCTCATCGGTTACCCAGCAGCCAGAGTGTGTGCTGCCGAGGGATCTGATTGGTTACACAGCAACCAGAGTGTGTGCTGCCGGGGGATCTCATCAGTTACACAGCAACCGGAGTGTGTGCTGCCGAGGGATCTGATCAGTTACACGGCAACCGGAGTGTGAGCTGCCGAGGAATCTCATCAGTTACACAGCAACCGGAGTGTGTGGTGCTGGGTGATCTCATGGGTTATACAGCAACCGGAATGTGCCCTGCCGGAGGATTTTGTTGGTTACGCAGAAACCGGAGTGTGTGCTGCCGAGAGATCTGATCGGTTACGCAGCAACCGTAGTGTGTGCTGCCAGGGGGGACCTTGATCGGTTACACAGTAATCGGAATGTGTGCTGCTGGAGGATTTGTTGGTTACACAGCAACCAGAGTGTATGCTGCCGGGGAATTTGATCGATTACATAGTAACCAGAGTGTGTGCTGCCGGGCGATCTGATTGATTACACACCTACCGTTCGCGGAAACCCCTTGGCCGAGTTCGTCAAATGCTGCAAATTGGGGAGTTTATTTGAAAAGATGAAAATGAAATGAAGAGCTTTTCAAAGCCAAGCCTGCATTTTAAATGGTCGTCTCACTGTAAAGTTAACCTAATTGTATAAAATACATTGCTGTTTTTAAATAAACTTACTTATGGAATTCAGGAAACTTAAGCAACATCTTTTGGTTCAATTACAAATCAATTTTTTTACTGTGCAAACGAACTGCGTTTTTATTTATTCATACGTTTAATATTAAGCATACTGTTGACATTGTACAAAGCAAGATTTATCCACATGTGATGCAGGGAGATTTGTCCGATATAGACAATAAGCTGCTGGCCTACAGGGGACATGGAGCCTACCACCACCCCTCAACGGCGGTTTCATTAAGTGTGGGCCTTGCTTTTTGGTTCTTTCGGTAAAGTAATTTGCATTGCTTGTGTTGCAATCTAAACGTCGTGATTTTATCTTCTTGGTTCTTTCGGTAACGTCACGTAGAAGGGAAATAATAAAATAATGAAAATAAAACATAATAAAATAATTCTCACGACGTTTCGGCCACAACGCAAGCAGCCGTCCTCAGGTGAAGAATGAAACACCACCAAGCTTGGAACGTATATTTAAGCTGGGTTGGAGGGGGAAGAAGAGCGCCTTGACAAAATAATTTGCATATCAAGAAGAATATAGCATATTTATGGGAAATGCGTAGGAGGTGGGCGGGGGGTTTCAAAGTCATATTATGCCCGTAAATTATGCAGGATTAGCAGCATCAAAGGGAGGGGGTGGGGGTAGCATTAACAAAGGAAAGGAATGTTAATGGTATGTAGCTGCAGTTACTAAACAACCACGCAAAAAACTAAAGTATAAACTACATAGTATCATCAGTATACTAAATATACTCTCCAATAATCTGGGCTACTCACAGTAAGTAATACATTACAATTCTACGTCGCTAAAAATATTATATGCTTCCAGGTAAACTTTTTTCTCTTACATCACATGGGTCTACCCCGTACTATATACTACCATAGACAAACCCAACATTAAATGATATACTGTATTACTATACACCACTCTATACCTTCGACTATAATATTACCCTAAGTATTATTCTACCCACCCTACCGTATACCACACTGCTGTATATTCACTATACAATTACGATACTGTATATTACCTTATACATTGTATTAAACAGTACAATTTTATACTATTATACAATCTGCTATACACTATACCATTGACCGTCGCGTGAAAGATACTAAGGGGAAGCAACGAAATATGTCAATGGGAGAGTGGTAGCAGGAGACTTGCAGCGGAGCTAAGAATCCATTCCCTGTGGAGAATACAATATATATAGTCAATGCCAGTGAGTGGACTGCGAACTGAAAGTCACCGTAAACGTGAACACAATCAGTGAAGATTGGAAATGGTTTATTACGTCCTTCCAATGATTGCTGAGCCAGAATTCATCTTCTCGGTTGAAATGGTCTCTGTGTTTGTATATGTGGATCGCCTCATGAACGAATCTCTCATGGTAGCCAGATGGCTTGCAGAAAACCTCTGTCTTGGAGAAGTCAATGTCATGTGAGCCCACTGAATTGTAACAGTGATCTGCCATGGCTGAGGTGTTTGTCCTACCGTGTTTCAGGTCTGCTTTATGTTCACGGATGCGGTCCGAGACATGTCGTTTGGTTTCTCCAATGTACCTGCTACCACAGAGGCAACTTAGTTTGTAGACGCCAGGGTACTGTATGTCTGGAACCACATCTTTTACAGACGGGACCAGATCACGGATTTTATGTACTGTGTTGAATCGGACCTGGATATTGTGTTTAATCAGGATTTTGGAGATCTTTTTTGTGACCCCAGCAATGTTGGGTGATGGTTTTGAAAGGCTCCTCAACAGGATCCTTCTTGATGGTTGGAGTGATGGCTTTGTGGATTGTGTAGTCGGAATAACCATTTGCCTTAAGAGCTTGGCGTACGTGTTTGAGTTCACTGGCAATGTGTTCCTGGTCGGAGATGCATTGGGCTCTATGGTATAGGGTCTTGATGAGGGAGTTCTGCTGGGATGAATGGTGGTGGGAATCCGGTTTTAGGTAAGCATCCGTATGGGTGGCTTTCCTGTAGACAGAATGGCTCATTGAACCATCAGGTCTCCTTTTAATTAGGACATCCAAAAAGGGTAGCTTGCCATCTTTTTCGACTTCCATGGTGAATCTGATGGCTGGGTGTATGGAATTGATGTGGTCAAGGAATTGGTCTACAGCAGGCCGGCCATGTGGCCAGATGACAAAAGTGTCATCTACGTACCTCTTCCATAAGGTTTGGCGTAGAGTGGCAGTCTGGATTGCGTCAGTCTCAAATTTCTCCATGAAAACGTTGGCTACAACCGGAGATAGGGGGGAGCCCATTGGGGTGCCCTCAGTTTGTTTGTAGGTGAAATATGTATTGGTTATGCAGTGTCTCACCAGGGGGGGTACCCCAGTATTCAGTCCTTTATGAACCAAGTCTCCAATGATTGCGATGGTGTCAGGTACAGGAACTTTGGTGAATAAGGAAACCACATCAAAACTGACAAGCAGGTCGTCTGGGGACAGGGACATTCCCTTGATTGTCGATACCAGGTCAGTAGAGTTTAGTACCGCAGAGGTGGTTTTTCCAGTGAAAGGCTGCAGGATTTCAGACAAAAAACGAGCCAGTTTGTAGGTGGGGGAGTTTATAGTAGAGACAATGGGACGAAGAGGTGTATCTTCTTTATGTATCTTTGGAAGGCCATATAATCTTGGTGGCCTGGCTGTCATCATGGACAAAATAGAATACAACAACAAAATTCAAGAACTACTCAACGATGGCAGCTATACAAAAATAAAAAGAGACCCCACCAACAGCCTCATCATTAAAACCAACAAAATCATTTCTGATTCAACCGCATGAATTGATCAAACCAAACAGTTCTCGTTGAAACCTTCTGCAGCCAGGCCACCAAGATACATAAAGAAGATAACCTCTTCGTCCCATTGTCTCTACTATCAACTCCCCCACCTACAAACTGGCTCGTTTTTTGTCTGAAATCCTGCGGCCTTTCACTGGAAAAACGACCTCTGCGGTACAAAACTCTACTGACCTGGTATCGACAATCAAGGGAATTTCCCTGTCCCCAGACGTACTGCTTGTCAGTTTTGATGTGGTTTCCTTATTCACCAAAGTTCCTGTACCTGACACCATCACAATCATTGAAGACTTGGTTCATCAAGGACTGAATACTGGGGTAGCCCCCCTGGTGAGACACTGCTTAACCAATACATACTTCACCTGGAATGGAACTTTCTACAAACAAACTGAGGGCACCCCGATGGGCGCCCCCCTATCTCCGGTTGTAGCCAACGTTTTCATGGAGAAATTTGAGACTGACGCCATCCAGACAGCCACTCTACGCCCAACCTTATGGAAGAGGTACGTAGATGACACTTTTGTCATCTGGCCACATGGCCGGCCTGCTCTAGACCAATTCCTCGACCACATCAATTCCATACACCCAGCCATCAGATTCACCATGGAAGTCGAAAAAGATGGCAAGTTACCCTTTTTGGATGTCCTAATTAAAAGGAGACCTGATGGTTCAATGAGCCATTCTGTCTACAGGAAAGCCACCCATACGGATGCTTACCTAAAACCGGATTCCCATCACCATCCATCCCAGAAGAACTCCCTCATCAAGACTCTATACCATAGAGCCCAATGCTTCTCCGACCAGGAACACATTGCCAGTGAACTCAAACACGTACGCCAAGCTCTTAAGGCTAATGGTTACTCTGACTACACAATCCACAAAGCCATCACTCCAACCATCAAGAAGGATCCTGTTGAGGAGCCTTTCAAAACCATCACCTTACCCTACATTGCTGGGGTCACAAAAAAGATCTCCAAAATCCTGATTAAACACAATATCCAGGTCCGATTCAACACAGTACATAAAATCCGTGATCTGGTCCCGTCTGTAAAAGATGTGGTTCCAGACATACAGTACCCTGGCGTCTACAAACTAAGTTGCCTCTGTGGTAGCAGGTACATTGGAGAAACCAAACGACATGTCTCGGACCGCATCCGTGAACATAAAGCAGACCTGAAACACGGTAGGACAAACACCTCAGCCGTGGCAGATCACTGTTACAATTCAGTGGGCTCACATGACATTGACTTCTCCAAGACAGAGGTTCTCTGCAAGCCATCTGGCTACCATGAGAGATTCGTTCATGAGGCGATCCACATATACACACACACAGAGACAATTTCAACCGAGAAGATGGATTCTGGCTCAGCAATCATTGGAAGGACGTAATAAACCATTTCGGATCTTAACTGATTGTGTTCACGTTTACGGTGACTTTCAGACCGCAGTCCACTCACTGGCATTGACTATATATTGTATTCTCCACAGGGAATGGATTCTTTGCTCCACTGCAAGTCTCCTTTCACCACTCTCCCATTGCCATATTTCGTTGCTTCCTCTTAGTATCTTTCACGCGACGGTCAATGGTATAGCAGATTGTATACATAGTATAAAATTGTAATGTTTAATACAATGTATAAGGTAATATACAATATCGTAATTGTATAGTGAATATACAGCAGTGTGGTATTAAGTAGGGTGGGTAGAATAATACATAGGGTAATATTATAGTCGAAGGTATAGAGTGGTGTATAGTAATGCAGTATATAATATAATGTTGGGTTTGTCTATGGTAGTATATAGTACGGGGTAGACCCGTGTGATGTAAGTGAAAAAAGTTTAGCTGGAAGCATATTATATTTTTTGCGACGTAGAATTGTAATGTATTACTTACTGTTAGTAGCTCAGCTTATTGGAGAGTATATTTAGTATACTGATGATACTATGTAGTTTATACTTTAGTTTTTTACGTGGTTGTTTAGTAACTGCAGCTACATACTATTAACATTCCTTCCCTTTGTTAATGCTACCCCCATCCCCTCCCTTTGATGCTGCTAATCCTGCATAATACACGGGCATAATATGACTTTGAAACCCCCCGCCCACCTCCTACGCATTTCCCATAAATATGCTAAATTCCTCTTGATATGCAAATTATTTTGTCAAGGCGCTCTTCTTCCCCCTCCAATCCAGCGTAAATATACGCTCCAAGCTTGGTGGTGTTTCATTCTTCACCTGAGGACGGCTGCTTGCGTTGTGGCCGAAATGTCGTGATAATTATTTTATTATGTTTTATTTTTATTATTTTATTATTTCCCTTATACGTGACTTTACCGAAAGAACCAAGAAGATGAATCCCTGCAGTCACGAAAGCTTTAAGTCGTGATTTTAATTTATTTTATTTTATTCCTACGTGACTTTACCGAAAGAACCAAAGAGTTTGGACCTTGCGTTCGTACAGAAGCTGTGACTAGCCGTTTGATGCAATGCAAGTGGTCACATCCGTTGCCGGCACGCATCTAGCCGCTTGATGCCATGCAAATGTTCACTTACATTGCCGGCATGCGTCTAGCTGTTTGAGGTAACATTCCCGACATGCTCACGGAGATCGCCGAAATGTCCATTAGCCTACAGCAGAGACAGCCTTTGTTATGGCCTTGTCTCACCAGTGTTAGACCAGAGAATGCCGAAAGGTGAACAGTACATTTTAACACGTAGGCTTTCGCGACCAATATTATTCATAATCAACGTTGATTATGAATAATATTGGTCGCGAAAGCCTACGTGTTAAACTGACTAACCTCTATGGTGAGGATACTTTTCTTTAAACCAGAAAATTGGAGAAGCTCCGCATTAAGCGGATGAAATTGATATCTTCATTGGCGTTCCTCAAAAGGTGCAGAGATTCGAAGGTAATACCAAACGCAGTTAAAATAACACATCACATAAAGTCTTCTAAAGCTAACAAAATACTACACAAAGCTAGCGAATTATTATTAATAGAGAGAATACAACACAACAGGAGTGAATTATCCAACATTTCGGAATCTCTAAAGCATTTACATTTAGATATAAACAATAGTGTGTCCATGCATGATTGGAATATAATCGATACTATAACACAACAATCGGCTGATAATGTGTTTAATCTAACAAATGCTAACCAAATTAACACATTTTCTAGACTTTACAATAAACAACTCCCTATTAAAAACGAATAATTAAAAAACAAAACCGTAATGAACTTGACTAACACTGATTTAACCACTGACATGATTTCTGTCCTTTCTATAGTCCTTAACTTTGCCGTTACCCCACGCACAATTCCAGTGGATGAGATCATTGCTGAGGTAGAATCAGCAGTAGGACTCCTTCCACATAATGAGGCAGTAGATACGAGGTTGCCAAAATAATTGAGAATAGTAAAGTACCAAAAGTAAATATTAGCTCGAACGAGGCAAACGCCTTGAGAGCTTCGTCTAAATAAATATATTCAAATCCTAGCAGCTGATAAGGGCCGCACTACTGTAGTGATGTCACTAGCCGATTATGATAATAAAATTAAAGAAAGTACCTACATTAAAATTAAACGTGATCCAACTAATACTTTGGAACGTAAGACTACTGCAATCATTGCAAATTCATTAATCCCAAAAAATGAGCAATTCCTAATTAAGCCAAGGGCTTCAAAACCACCTAGACTGTGTGGGCTACCAAAGATCCATAAAATCGGCATCCCATTACGACCCATAGTCAGTACAATTGGCTTTGCCACATATAAATTAGCAAAATATGTAACTAAACAAATACAGCCCTACATCGGTAGGACATCTTCATTCATAAGAAATTCAGAACATCTTGTGAATGTGATCAAAGATATTAAACTTAACCCTCATGATATTTTGGCGAGTTTTAATGTGATTTCGCTATTCACTAAGGTTCCAGTGAGCGAGTCGCTTAAATTACTTGATACACTGGTAAAGAATACAGGTTTACCAAAAGATATTCCGAAACTCGCTGACCATTGTTTAAATAACACTACTTCTTATGGAGAGGCGATTTCTTTAAACAAAGGGAAGGAGCAGCAATGGGCTCTCCTTTATCTCCTGCTATAGCAAATTTGTACATGTGTAATAAAGGACTCGATCCTGGGTCTGTCTCCGTTGTCCTTTATTCGGGTTCTTACACCTTTCCCACACGGCCCTCGCTCAGAGCTCTCCCATTGGCAGCTCCATAGCTGCTCTCGCTCCCGTAGCCTCCACACCTCTGCAGCTCTGCTGCAGATCCCCTGTGCAGTCCTCCGGCTGCCCTCACTGCAGCTCCACCACTGCCCTCACTGCAGCTCCACCGCTGCCCGTCGTTCCTCCGCGCTTGGTCACCGCTGGCCGACGATGCCAAGTCTTACTTCCCCGTGTGTGTGGCGATCTCGCCACTCCTCGACCTCCGCCCTGCGTGGCGTCACTCTAACTCTGTCTCCCACACTCCCCCGTCTCTTCCGGTATCTCTCCCTTAAGACCTCACCCCTCTCTCACACGTAACCTAAATCCTCCCCCCCATGACGTCATATCCGTGAAGCCGTTTACGCCCGCATTACACCACCCTCCCCCGTAGAGAAAATCCAGCCGACCTCGGCTGAACAATAACGAGACAAGTAATGCGAGCGAACACAACTGTAATGCGGGCGTAAGCGACCTTCCGGAGGTGACGTCACGGGGGGTGGAGTCATGTGACGTGGGGGTAAGGTTCGGGGCTTTAAGCGGGTAAACCGGAAGGGGAAGGTAGTCGGGGTGTGAGCGGAAAAGAGTGAGGCCACGCGGGCAAGTGTGGAGAGGGGGGGCGCCGACGGCGATCGGGAGCCAACCCCGAAGATAAGAGGAAGCTGCGGAGTGGTGTGCAGCTGGGGAGGAGACAGCCAGAGGGGGCTGCTTGTTAGAGGCAGCGGTGTGGCTGCCAGGAGGAGCTGCGGAGAGAGAGAGAGAGAGCAAGAAGCTGTGAGAGCTGCGGAGGGAGAAGAGCAGCAGAGAGTACAGCCAAGGGGGGCTGTGTGAGAGAAACAGCAGCGGAGCTGCTGTTGTGGATCGGGCCGACATTGGAGTCAGCACCGTGGAGAAGCTACAGAGTAAAGACAGCCGTGTGGGTGTACAGCACGAACCGAATAATAAAGGACACTGGGACAGACATCGTGGTCCAGTCGTTTATTACACTGGTGTCGGAAGTGCAACGGCATGTCGAAACAAGTGAGGAAGAAAGTTAATCCGGCGCCTGCATCGGCTTCTTCGTCCGACGACGACGAACTCCCTCCAACCGCGGATCCTGTTGGGGTGGTGGAGGAGAGCCCGGCTGAGGAGACCACGGGAACGGGAGTGGAGGATGTTGGCGCGGTGGCGGGTCCGTCGACATCATCAGACGCGGATCAACGATGGCAAGCGATGGCGGTACAACTGGAGGCACTCAAGGACGTCCTGGCGCATCTATGCCATCTCGTCGCGCCAGGGACGATGGATGATGCAAGTGGTGCTCCGCGGGCCGCCACGTTGCCTGTCCTGCTGCCGCCATTGCCCACGCGGCAAGAGGCCGCCATTTTGCGCGCTCCGTGGCGCCAAACCGCCATCTTGGCCACGCCGCGGGCCGACGCCATTTTGAATTTGCCATCACAACCACCACCATTGGAAGACGGCGGGAAGAGGAGTCGGAGTCGCCACCTTACAACAGTTAAAGAATTTTCCGTCGGTGGGGACTGGAGCGCGTTCGCCTGCCGCTTCTTGGCGGCGGTACGCACAGCAAGATGGACCGATGCGGAGGCTTTGGAGGTGTTGCCGACTCTCCTGGACGACGAATCTGTCCGATTCTTCCGTTCCATAGCGACCGATAAGAAGGCAACTTTATGTGGTGTTTTTCAAGAAATGGCCGATGCTTATGAGCCACCAGATGATGCGCATCGGCGATTCGCTCAACGACAACGAGCACCAGAGGAGTCGCCCGTGGCGTTCAGGGGTGCGGTGCTGGAGCTGGCCATGGCAGCTTATCCTGAGACGCCACAGGACCTGCTCGAGCCTCTCATATTAGGGAAAATGTTGGAGCTGTCTCGGGATCTAGGGATCCCCATGCCTGTGTGTGGGCATGAGAAGCTAACTTCCCGGACGGCTGCTAAGTGTCTCGATGCGCAATTCAACCTCCGTCGCTGGAAACAAGTGACGGCGTGGACGGGGGGGCCCGTCAAAGAAGGGGATGCGCTGGGGTGGAACCCTGCGCAGGCCGTCTATGTTCCGGATGACCGGGGCCCTCAACAACTGACGGCCGCCTCCGCTCCATGGACGGGACGCGGCGGGCCGAGACCGCGCGCGGTGCTACCAGAACGGGGCCGTCAGGAGGCGAGGCCTGCGCTTCGGCGCAACGAGGCCGAATGTTTCCGCTGCGGGCGTAGGGGCCACTACGCCAGAGACTGCTGGGCCCGTTTCCCGGCTCCGCCGCAGCAGGAGGCCTCGGCACCGGTCAAGTCGGCTAAAGATCCTCCGAAACAGGCATGTCGGCACGCACCAGACACTCGGCAAGGCTTTCCACCTCACCCACCACCTGTGTTGCGCGATCCTATTGTTGTTGTTAAAGAAAGGCCATCGACGGGGCCTTGTCATTCAGTTACGCAGTGGCGCAAATTGGCACGGAGAGTTGTCGCGGCCGCTACGGGTTCGTCCACTGTACCGGGGTCCATACAAGGTGTGGACGTGCGCATTTTGGTCGACTCGGGCGCGTCTGCGACTATTATATCGGATGTCATTTTCCATCTGTTGGGCATTCCGTCGCGGGCTGTGCGTCCGGTTTATGGGTCGTGCGTCGCTGCGAACGGGGGTAGCATGGGTATGGTGGGTCAGGTGGATGCTAAGATATCTATTGGGGATGTGTCGGCCTCGGGTGTTGTGTTGATATCGAGATCTTTGGCGGTTCCTTGTTTGTTAGGCACCGATTTTTTGGCTAAGATGCCCATTTTGATCAAAATCAATGAGAATTGTATTGAACTGCCGGGGGGCCGTCAAATCTCGTTTCTGCCGTCGCCCTGGGGGCGACCTGCTTCGGCCGTACAAGTGCAGGCGCTGTCCGTCGCATCTGTGGACATCCCACCTGGTACACAGATGCTTATACCCTTGCGGTATCGGAAGCCCCTGCCTGATCGGCTAGGAGCAGTAGGGGTCTTGTTGTCACCGTCCGCCACGATAACAACCGGGTTGGCGTTAGTGGGGGCACAGACCATCGTCCGGCCGGATCAATTACCGTTTTTACAGGTGCTTAATGCGGGGGGAGAAAACGTCCGTGTCCCGGCCGGTACGGTTGTGGCACATGCCACTACGGCGTTTGCGACCCATGATTGTCCACATAGAGGGGGAGTTGTTGCTGGGGTTTCCGAGCCAAGGAGTTCGGATGATCGTTGGGTTGCTCAATTATGTGACGAAAATTCTTCCCTGTCCATGGAGCAACGTGGTGCGCTGCGTAAATTGTTGTTGACATATTCCGACGTGTTCAGCTCCGATGATTTGGATTTGGGCCGCACTTCCTTGCTTTACCATCACATTGAGACGGGCGATGCTGCCCCTATTCGATTAAATTCGCATCGGATGAGTCCTGCGGAGCGAGAACACGTACGGGGGGCAGTGGAAGACATGTTGGCTGCGGACATTATATCGCCATCTAACAGCCCATGGGGCGCTCCAGTCGTCTTGGTTAAGAAGAAGGATGGCAAATTGCGATTTTGTGTTGATTTCCGCAAATTGAATAAGATATCGGTGGCAGATGCGTACCCCCTGCCGCGTATGGATGACTCCCTCGACGCATTGTCGGGGGCTAAGTTCTTTTCCACACTGGACCTCTCTTCGGGATTTTGGCAGCTTCCCCTTGACGAGTCCTCACGGGAGAAAACCGCATTCCGTACGCCGCAGGGGTTATTTCAATTCAACTGTCTCCCGATGGGATTGAATGCGGCCCCTGCTACATTTCAAAGATTGATGGAGCTCGTTTTGACGGGGTTGCAGTGGGAGACATGTCTTATATATTTGGACGATATCATTGTCTTCAGCCGCACATTCGATGAACATTTGACGCGGCTGGAGACAGTGTTCACGAGGATGCGTTCTGCCAAATTGAAATTCAAACCAAAGAAATGTCACCTACTGCAACGGTCCGTCCGCTATTTGGGGCACATTGTGAGCGCTGAGGGAGTGTCCACGGATCCGGAAAAGACGGCGTGCGTCCGGGATTGGCCGACTCCGGCCACCGTGGGGGATGTTCGGCGGTTTTTGGGATTTGCCTCGTATTACCGAAGATTCGTGCCGGGTTTTGCGACGATTGCGAGGCCTTTGCATCTCCTTACGGGTAAAGGACGGAAGTTTGTTTGGGGACAGCCGGAGGAGGCGGCCTTTCGGAGTCTGCGTGATCTATTGGCCACGGCCCCAACATTGGATTATCCCGATTTCGATCACCCATTCATTCTTGATACGGACGCGAGTGACACAGGTATTGGGGCGGTGTTATCACAGTCTAAAGGGGGTGTAGAGCGTGTCGTGGCGTATGGTAGCCGAGTCTTGTCTCCTGCGGAAACCCGCTACTGTGTCACTCGCAGAGAACTATTGGCGGTTGTTTTTTTCCTACGGCAATTTCGACCATACCTCTACGGTCGTTCTTTTATTGTGCGTACGGATCATGCGGCCTTGCAATATGCCCTTAAAATTGACCAGCCATCCGGACAGTTGGCACGTTGGTTGGACACGCTACAGGAATTTTCCTTCCAAATTCAACATCGGAAGGGAGTGCGCCATGCGAACGCTGACGCACTTTCCAGATTACCGCGGCACGCCCCTTGTAAATGTGAGTCGGGGACGCATAGGTGTTCGCCGATTCCAAACCCCCCTCAGCCGCTCACGTTGGCCGTCGAGAAGTCGGACACTCCGATGGAACCGGGACCGGCTGACGGGGTTTTGAATCTGCCGCGGTCTGTCTGGATCCGGGAACAGATGATGGATGAGTCATTGGTGTCCTTGCGGAAGCGGTCTGCTAAGGACAATGGGAGTCCGAGTACGGCTGTGGGGCCGCAAACCGCTCTCCGAGATGGTCTGCTTATGTGGCGGGAGGGGTTCCAGGAACGTTGGCGCCTGGTGGTACCAACGTCCTTGCGGTTCGAGTTGATTAGAACCCTCCATTGTGACACTCTCTTACATTTAGGGGTGCAGAAGACCTTGTTGACGTTGCAACGTCATTATTTTTGGCACGGCATGGCGACAGATGTCGTAGGGCACGTGCGCGCGTGCCCTGCGTGTGCACAACGTAAGCCGCCGAAACATCCTTACGTGCCGCCTCTCCAGTCGATTCAGGTGTCTCGAGTCAATGAATTGGTGGCACTGGACATATTGGGGCCTTTTCCACCATCGGCGAGGGGTAATAAATATTTGCTGGTAGGGGTTGAGTACCTCTCCCGTTGGCCGATGGCCTGGCCGTTGCCCGATCAGTCGGCCGCGGCCATTACCGACGCCTTTTTGTTTGGGTATATTATGGATAAGGGGGCGCCTGAGAGACTCCTCACGGACCAGGGCAGGAATTTCTCTTCTAAATTATTGGCGGAAGTGTGCGCGGGCCTTGGGACTAAGAAAGTACGGACATCCCCATACCATCCGCAGACGGATGGTATGGTTGAACGGCTGAACAGGACATTGTCTGCCATGCTTTGCCACACCGTGAGTGAACAACAATCAGATTGGGATCTGCACATCCCCGGGGTGCTTTCGGCGTACAGGATGACGCCTCATGCGGCTACAGGATATTCGCCGTTTTACCTTATGTATGGTCGGGAAAACGTGCCGCCGGTGGATGTGCAATTGGGAACTGGGGTGAAGGGACCTCGTAAACCACTTCCTGAATACATTCAGGACACGGTTCGCCGAGTCACGGAGGCGCGGGAGAATGCCCGCGTGGCTACGGCCAAAGCCCAGGCCCGGAACGAGCGATATGCGCGACGGTCTGAGGGGGAGTGCCCTTGGAAGGTTGGGGACCTAGCCTGGCTTCATTGTCCACAGGTACGTCCGGGGACCTCGCCGAAATTGCACAAACCCTGGCATGGTCCCGTACGCCTCATTGCGGTTCCCAACCCACAGACAGCACGCGTCCAGATTGGGTCTCGTCGCTGGGTTGTGCATACGTCGCGCTTGAAACCATATGTTGCTCCCTTACATGATGCGTCATCCCCCAATGTTGCCTTGCCGGGGTCTGTTGCTGCTGACTCTCCCCTGCCTGCGTCCATTGATCTGGCTGGAGCGCCTGTCGTACCTGTTCCAGACAGGCCGGCCGTGACATTGCGGGGGACGAGGGGCCCTGCTCGGAGGACGCCTGCCGGGTCTGCGGGACCTTCGAGCCCTGCAGCCCTTCCGACCCAGCTGCGGGCACGGTCACAGGACAAGCCCAAGACTAACTCTTTAGAGACACGGGACGTCGATGGACTTCCAGCTGCGACAGGGGGATTACCCCCTGTCATTCCTCGACTTTCATCGCGTTCCCGTTCTGCGAGTGGGCCGCCGACCGTCCGGGACGGGCCGGCGACCCGCACACGTTCCAAATCGCTTACGTTTCGTTGATTGTTGCTGTCTTGTTATTTTCTTCTTACAGTTGTATTTATTGCATGCTTTTGTACGATCGTTGATGTTGATTGCGTTGTTGTTGTTCTTGCTGTTACATTATATGCTTAGTGTCCTTTAGGGGGGGAAGCTCGGTTCGCCGCATTACGATTGGCTATTGGTCAGCCGAGGTCGGCTGGGATTTTTCTACGGGGGAGGGTGGTGTAATGCGGGCGTAAGCGACCTTCCGGAGGTGACGTCACGGGGGGTGGAGTCATGTGACGTGGGGGTAAGGTTCGGGGCTTTAAGCGGGTAAACCGGAAGGGGAAGGTAGTCGGGGTGTGAGCGGAAAAGAGTGAGGCCACGCGGGCAAGTGTGGAGAGGGGGGGCGCCGACGGCGATCGGGAGCCAACCCCGAAGATAAGAGGAAGCTGCGGAGTGGTGTGCAGCTGGGGAGGAGACAGCCAGAGGGGGCTGCTTGTTAGAGGCAGCGGTGTGGCTGCCAGGAGGAGCTGCGGAGAGAGAGAGAGAGAGCAAGAAGCTGTGAGAGCTGCGGAGGGAGAAGAGCAGCAGAGAGTACAGCCAAGGGGGGCTGTGTGAGAGAAACAGCAGCGGAGCTGCTGTTGTGGATCGGGCCGACATTGGAGTCAGCACCGTGGAGAAGCTACAGAGTAAAGACAGCCGTGTGGGTGTACAGCACGAACCGAATAATAAAGGACACTGGGACAGACATCGTGGTCCAGTCGTTTATTACACAACCATCACACATTCAAGGACAACGAAGCATACAATAAATATAACAACAACAACAAAACACAACAGTAAAATTCAACGAAATGTAAGGGACTTTGAGCGCGTTCGGGTCGCCGGTCCGTCCCGGACGGGCGGCGGCCCTCCTGCAGACCGGGAACGTGACGGGGTTTTAGGAGCGACAGGATGAAGTCCTCCTGTCGCTATTGGAGGCCCGTCAACGTCCCGGTCTCGTGTCCCTGAAGGCCCAGCATCGGGGGTGCGTCGCAATCGTGTCTGCGACGGGGTCGGAAGGGCGGCGGGGCTCGGAGTCTCCGCAGCCGTGGTAGGCACACCCCGAGCAGAGTCTGCTGTCTCCAGCAATGTCACGGCCGGCTTGTCTGTAAAAGGCACGACAGGCGCTCTTGCAAGGTCAACAGGCACAGGCAAGGATGAGTCGGCAGCCACAGACCCCGGCAAGGCAACATCGGGAGATGACGCATCGTATCGAGGGGCCACATATGGTTTCAAGCGCGACGTGTGAACGAACCAACGCCGAGATCCAAACCGAACACTCGCAGACTGTGGGTTGGGAACCTCGATGAGGCGAACCGGCCCTTGCCATGGTTTGTGTAATTTAGGAGAGGTACCTGGCCGCACCTGCGGGCAATGGAGCCAGGCCATGTCCCCCACCTTCCAGGGGCACTCCCCCTTCGAGCGTCGAGCACACCGCTCGTTCCGGGCCTGGGCTTTGGCAGTAGCCATGCGGGCCCCCTCCCGTGCCTCAGTAACCCGGCGAATGGTATCCCGAATGTAATCAGGAAGAGGCTTAGCAGGTCCCCTCACTCCAGTTCCCAACTGCACATCCATTGGCGGCACGTTCTCGCGACCGTACATAAGGAAAAACGGCGAATATCCTGTAGCCGCATGCGGCGTCATTCGGTATGCCGAAAGTACCCCAGGGATATGCAAATCCCAATCCGATTGTTTTTCACTCACGGTGTGACACAACATGGCGGACAATGTCCGATTTAGCCGTTCGACCATACCATCCGTTTGCGGGTGGTAGGGAGATGTCCGTATCTTTTTAGTTCCAAGAGCCGCACACACCTCCCCCAACAATTTAGAAGAAAAATTACGGCCTTGGTCTGTGAGGAGCCTCTCCGGCGCCCCCTTGTCCATAACGTACCCGAATAGAAAGGCATCTGTGATAGACGCGGCTGACTGGTCAAGCAAAGGCCAGGCCATCGGCCAGCGGGAGAGGTACTCCACCCCAACTAGCAAGTATTTATTTCCCTTAGCAGATGGCGGGAAGGGTCCCAAAATGTCCAACGCCACCAATTCGTTAACTCCAGACACCTGAATAGACTGTATGGGCGGCACATATGGTTGTTTAGGTGGTTTTCGCCGGGCACAATCGGGACACGCGCGAACGTGACTGACGACATCCGTTGTCATGCCGTGCCAAAAATAGTCTCGCTGCAGCGTCAATAGGGTCTTCTGCACCCCCAGATGTAAAAGCGTGTCCCCATGCAGAGTCCTAATCAACTCATACCGCAAGGATGCCGGTACAACCAGACGCCAGCGTTCCTGTAACCCTTCCCTCCACATCAGCAGACCATCGCGGAGAGCGGTTTCCGGCATAACCCCCGTACCCAGTCCCCCACTCTTCTTCGTAGTCCGATTCCGTAACGAGACCAATGAACCATCCAACATTTGTTCCCGAATCCACACAGCCCTTGGAAGATTCAGAATCCCATCAGCCGGTCCCGGCTCCTTTGGAGCTTCATGCACGTCGACCGCCAACGCAACAGGCTGAGGGGGTTGCTGAATCGGCGCACATCTATGCGTCCCCGACGCGCACGCGCAAGGGGATCGCTGCGGCAACCTAGAAAGCGCGTCCGCATTCGCGTGACGCACCCCCTTCCGATGGTGAATTTGGAAGGAAAATTCCTGCAGCGTGTCCAACCACCGCGCCAACTGGCCGGATGGTTGGTCCATCTTAAGAGCATACTGCAAGGCCGCGTGATCCGTGCGAACAATAAACGAACGACCGTAGAGATACGGTCGAAATTGGCGGAGAAAGAAAACAATAGCCAAAAGTTCCCTGCGTGTGACGCAGTAGCGAGTTTCTGCAGGAGACAAAACCCGGCTACCATACGCCACCACGCGTTCCACACCACCTTTTGATTGAGACAACACGGCCCCAATGCCCGTGTCACTCGCATCCGTATCCAGAATGAAGGGGTGATCGAAATCAGGATAATCTAACGTCGGTGCCGTAGCCAGTCGATCGCGCAGGCCCTGAAACACCGCCTCTTCCGGCGGTCCCCACGCAAATTTCCTTCCTTTACCCGTAAGGAGGTGCAAGGGCCTCGCGATCGTCGCGAAATCCGGAACAAACCTCAGATAGTATGAGGCAAACCCCAAAAAGCGACGTACATCCCCCACCGTGGCCGGGGTTGGCCAGTCACGGACGCATGCTGTCTTGTCCGGATCCGTGGCCACCCCGTCCGCACTTACGATATGCCCCAAATAGCGCACGGACCGTTGCAGTAGGTGCCGTAGCCAGTCGATCGCGCAGGCCCTGAAACACCGCCTCTTCCGGCGGTCCCCACGCAAATTTCCTTCCTTTACCCGTAAGGAGGTGCAAGGGCCTCGCGATCGTCGCGAAATCCGGAACAAACCTCAGATAGTATGAGGCAAACCCCAAAAAGCGACGTACATCCCCCACCGTGGCCGGGGTTGGCCAGTCACGGACGCATGCTGTCTTGTCCGGATCCGTGGCCACCCCGTCCGCACTTACGATATGCCCCAAATAGCGCACGGACCGTTGCAGTAGGTGACATTTCTTAGGCTTAAATTTCAAATTTGCGGAACGCATCCTGGCTAACACCGCCTCCAACCGCAGTAAATGCTCATCAAATGTCCGGCTGAAGACGATAATATCATCTAAATATATCAGACATGTCTCCCACTGCAACCCCGTTAACACCAACTCCATCAACCTTTGAAATGTGGCAGGGGCAGCATTCAGCCCCATCGGAAGACAATTAAATTGGAATAACCCCTGCGGCGTACGGAAAGCAGTCTTCTCCCGCGAGGACTCGTCAAGGGGAAGCTGCCAGAATCCCGAAGAGAGATCTAGCGTTGAAAAGAACTTCGCCCACGACAAGGCATCGAGGGAGTCATCCATACGCGGCAGGGGGTACGCATCTGCCACAGACACTTTATTCAATTTTCGAAAGTCGACACAAAATCGCAATTTGCCATCCTTCTTTTTAACCAAAACAACAGGCGCGCGCCATGGGCTGTTAGATGGAGATATTATGTCCGCAGCCAACATGTCATCCACTGCCCCTCGAACCTGATCTCGCTCCGCCGGACTCATCCGATGCGAGTTCAACCGAATAGGGGCAGCGTCCCCTGTGTCAATATGATGGTAAAGCAACGAGGTGCGTCCCAAGTCCAAATCGTCGGAGCTAAACACATCAGAATAACTCAATAATAATTTACGAAGCGCACAACGTTGTTCACCGGAAAGGGAAGAATTTTCCCCACACAATTCGGCGATCCAGCGATTATCACTCGGCACCAGGACCTGAAACACCACCAACCACGACCTGGCTGCCCAGATGATCTTGTGCCGTAAATCTGCCACAGACACTTTATTCAATTTTCGAAAATCGACACAAAATCGCAATTTGCCATCCTTCTTTTTAACCAAAACAACAGGCGCGCGCCATGGGCTGTTAGATGGAGATATTATGTCCGCAGCCAACATGTCATCCACTGCCCCTCGAACCTGATCTCGCTCCGCCGGACTCATCCGATGCGAGTTCAACCGAATAGGGGCAGCGTCCCCTGTGTCAATATGATGGTAAAGCAACGAGGTGCGTCCCAAGTCCAAATCGTCGGAGCTAAACACATCAGAATAACTGAATAATAATTTACGAAGCGCACAACGTTGTTCACCGGAAAGGGAAGAATTTTCCCCACACAATTCGGCGATCCAGCGATTATCAGCGGCACCAGGACCTGAAACACCACCAACCACGACCTGGCTGCCCAGATGATCTTGTGCCGTAAACGCCGTAGTGGCATGTGCCACAACCGTACCAGCCGGCACACACACATTTTCGGTACTTGCATTAAGCACCTGCAGAAACGGCTGCTGGTCAGGCCGGACAATAGTTTGCGCCCCAACGAGCGCCGCTCCGCCCGTTATAGTGGCGGACGGCGACAACAAAATCCCAATTGCACCCTGACGACCAGGTACAGGCTTCCGATATCGCAAGCGGATAAGCATCTGTGAGCCAGGTGGAATATCAACAGATACCTCGGACAGCGCCTGCACCTGAGCGACCAGAGCAGGTCGCCCCCAGGGCGACGGTAGAAATGTAATTTTTCGCCCACCCGGCAATTCAATGCAGTTTTGATTAATTCGAATTAGAATGGGCATCTTGGCCAGGAAGTCAGTTCCCAACAAGCAAGGAACCGCGAGGGACCTCGAAATTAACACAATTCCCGAGGCCGACACTCCCCCGATAGATATTGTAGCGTCCACCTGGCCCACAATGCCCATGCTACCCCCGTTGGCAGTGACGCAGGAATCGTAAACCGGACGCACGGCCTCAGGTGGGATGTTCAACAGATGGAAAATGACATCCGATATAATGGTCGCGGACGCCCCGGAATCCACTAACACACGTTCGTCCACCCCTTGTATAGAACCAGGTACAGTGGACGAACCAGTAGCGGCCGCGACGACCCGCCGTGCCAATTTACGCCACTGCGTTACCGAGCGACATGGCCCAGTCGATGGCCTCCCCCCGTTATTAACAACACCCGGATCGCACGACAACGGTGATGAGTGAGGTGTCAAGCCTTGCCGGGTGTCTGGTGCGCACCGACTTGCCTGTCCTGGAGGATCCTTCCGTGGCACGTCCGCTGACGAGGCCTCCTGCTGGGTCGGACCCGGGACGCGGGCCCAGCAGTCCCTGGCGTAATGGCCTTTACGGCCGCAGCGGAAGCAGTCGATGTTGTTGCGCCGTGCCGCAGGCACCCCGTCCCGACGCTCCCGTGGCGGCGGCGCAGATCGCGGCCCCAGTGTACTGCGGGCCGACCACTGAGCAGAGGCGGCTGTCAGCTCCTGCGGGCCCCCCCCCGTCAGGAACGTACACCACCTTCTTGGGATCCCAACCCGCGGCACCTCCTTCAACGATGGGCCCCCCCGTCCACGCCGTGACTTGCTTCCAATGGCGCAGGTTGAACTGGGCATCAAGACATTTAACGGCCGCCCGGGACATAAGCTTTTCGTGGCCACACACCGGCATAGGAATCCCCAAATCCCGGGACAGCTCGAGCATCTTACCCAAGATGAGAGATTCGAGCAGGTCAGGCTCCATCTCCGGGTATGCAGCCATGACCAACTCCAATACCGCACCCCTGTATGCCACCGGCGACTCCTCGGGTGCTCACTGACGTTGAACAAACCGGCGATGAGCATCATCCGGTGGCTCATATACATCTGCCATCTCGTCGAAAACTCCTCTCAATGTTTTCTTCTTCTCGGCCTTTATGGAGCGGAAGAATCTCACCGACTCGTCATCGAGAAGAGTCGGTAAAACCTCCAATGCCTCAGCGTCCGTCCACCTTGCTGAGCGTACCGCCGCCAGAAATCTGCAGGCGAAAGCACTCCAATCGCCCCCGATGGAGAATTCTTTGACGGTCGTGAGATGACGACTGCGACTCCTTGTTGCACCGTCCTCAGCCGATGACTCACCAGGCGGCATATTCAAAATAGCGTCGCATCGCAACGTGTTCAAGATGGCGGCCTCTCGCCGCGGAGAGCGCAAGATGGCGGCTTCCCGCCGTTCTTCTCCTGCCACGCCCAAGATGGCGTCTTCTTGCCGCGTGGCCAATGGCGCCGACAGCGGAGGCAAGGCAGCGATCTGCGGACCTCCATCGGCTCTCCCCAACGCCGTCCTCGGCGTGACGAGCTCGCACAATTGCGCGAGCACGATTTTCAGTGTCTCCAGCTGCGCCGCCATCTGCCTCCATCGCCAATCCGCGTCCTCTGGTGCAGACGGGTCCACCGACGCGGCGACATCTTGGACTCCCGGACCCGCACTTGTTCCCGCACGGATCTCCTCCTCCATCACAGGCAGGTCGACCGCCCTCGGAAGGTCGTCGTCGTCGGATGATGTAGCAGATGATGGCGCAGGAATATTCTTTCTTCTGAGCTGTTTTGACATGCCATCCCACTTCTGACACCAGTGTAATAAGGACTCGATCCTGGGTCTGTCTCCGTTGTCCTTTATTCGGGTTCTTACACCTTTCCCACACAGCCCTCGCTCAGAGCTCTCCCCTTGGCAGCTCGATAGCTGCTCTCGCTCCCGTAGCCTCCACACCTCTGCAGCTCCGCTGCAGATCCCCTGTGCAGTCCTCCGGCTGCCCTCACTGCAGCTCTACCACTGCCCTCACTGCAGCTCCACCGCTGCCCGTCGTTCCTCCGCGCTTGGTCACCGCTGGCCGACGGTGCCAAGTCTTACTTCCCCGTGTGTGTGGCGATCTCGCCACTCCTCGACCTCTGCCCTGCGTGGCCTCACTTTAACTCTGTCTCCCACACTCCCCCGTCTCTTCCGGTATCTCTCCCTTAAGACCTCACCCCTCTCTCACACGTGACCTAACTCCTCCCCCCCATGACGTCATATCCGCGAAGCCGTTTACGCCCGCATTACACATGGAAAACTTTGAAACCACAGCACTTGCCTCGAGCACATTAAACCCATCCTTTTGGTTTAGATATGTGGATGACACTTTGGTTGTCTGGCCACATGGTAAAGGTACACTTAACGATTTTCTAAATCATCTCAATGCACAAAACCCGGCCATTCAGTTCACCATGGAAATGGAGGTGAATAACACACTCCCGTTCCTGGATATTTTACTTGGGCATGGCCTAAATGGTAAAATAACACACAGCATTTACAGAAAGCAAACACACACTATCTGAATGCAGATTCGCATCATCACCCAGCTCAGAAATCCTCTCTTATCAAGAGGCTCATACATCGGGCTAAAACAGTGTCAGATGGTGAAAGTCTAGTGAGAGAGATTAAACATGTTAAAGAAACACTAAGACAGAATGGCTACAATAATGCTCAAATTAACAGCACTAAATGCCAAATCACGATCGCAAAGCAACACTGCTGAAAGCAATCAGATTATTAAAACAATAAAAATACCATTTATCTCAGGAGTAACTGACAAATTAGCCTGAGAAAAGCTAAACATTACAGTAAGATTTGGTACAGTACACAAAATTCAACAACTAGTAACTTGCACTAAAGACGAATTACCTAAATTATCAACAGGTGTATATCGGAGTAATTGTTTATGTGGCAGATGCTATATTGGACAGACAGGGCGTAACATTAGTGTAAGACTAAAAGAACACCAGAGAAATATTAAACTATCGCAAACACAACTGTCGGCAGTGGCAGAACATGCTTGCCAACAGGGACACTCAATTGATTTTGACAACGTTGAAGTGTTGTGTAAAACTAGTTACTACTGGCAAAGACTAATTAGAGAATCCATTGAAATTGAGAGAAACAGAAATAACTTTAATCGCTCAGACAGCTACAGGCTTAGTGCGGCCTGGAAGCGTATTATTAAATAAGATACATTACAATTCCTTATAGGGGAAACAAACACTAACTGATTACTAATGTAGCATAATCACAATAAAACACATTCCAACTGATTACTAATCTAAAACTCGCATTGTAACAAATGCCTGATTACTAATCTAGTGTGAAAAAAGAAAGAAGAAACTATACGGTAATCATTGGAAAGATGTTATTAACCATGCAAAAAAGATTTAACTACACATATTTGGACCATCTTATTTGACAGACACTATTCTTCAGTTACCGTATAGTTTCTTCTTTCTTTTTTCACACACTGGTTTTCCTACCTTAAGTTTTACCACACATTTGACAAATCTAGAATTAATCACAGCAACGTAACAACGTGCTGTTACATCTACATAACAAAGGCTCAGTCCCATTCACAGCAGCCGCACCTTTACATCATCCGCACCTTAACAACTCTTTGAACCTCCCAGTTCAACCATTCTACACAACAAAGAGTCATTCATTGCAGCGATTTCAGCCGCACCACCTCTACTTAACAAAAGGCTCAGTCCCATTTACACGCACCTTTACATCAGCCGCACCTAGTTTACACAACAAAGGCTCATTCCTAACAGCGTGCTTCAGCCGCACCGAACCTCACAAAAATAATATTCAGGGCCTACCTTGGCTCCTCCCACCCTCCACCAGTATATATACAAGGACTGTTTTCTTGGAATTTCTCTTACTTGATACAGCTATCGTGCTGTGACGGTTCCACCTGAAGACGGAAGCTTGTGTTGCCTCTGAAACGTCGTGATTTTTATTTTACTTTTATTAATTTTAGTTTAAATTTTCTACCAACGTGACTTTACCGAAAAAACCCAAGAATATATCTATTTTGTGTTTGAACATCTTACCACCTGTTTTATTGCCAGAAAGGGTAAAACTTATTGTTATTTTTCGTACTTTGATCCTGGCAAAAAAGGTCCCGTACATGTAGTTTAGGAAATATCTCCCTCGAGAACCTCACATGAAAGCCACATCACGGCACACGGGGCAATGCGTTTGGTGCGCGCACCGAGGGCCGGCGGACTCGAGAGCTTTGCAGCGCTTGCCTCGGGGCCACGTCGACACGATTGGACCACTCCGCCACAACAGTGCGGCTGATGTAAAGGTGCGTGTAAATGGGACTGAGCCTTTTGTTAAGTAGAGGTGGTGTGGCTGAAATCGCTGCCAGGAATGAGTCTTTATTGTGTAGAATGGTTGAACTGGGAGGTTCTAAGAGTTGTTAAGGTGCGGATGATGTAGTAGTAATACATTTACTGCTAATTATACGTAATATATTTACTGCTAATCCTACGTAATAATACACTAGCATAATATGGCTTTGAGACCCCCCACTGCCTACACATTCCACAAGGAGTGACTAACCCCATATCTTCATTTGTCATCAACATACTAAATTCCTTTGTTGATATGTAAACTCCTTTGTCAAGGCTCTCTGCTCCTCCCACCCAGCTTAAAATACGCTGCCAAGCTTAGCAGTGTTCATTAGGACGCTGTCTATCCGACAGCTCTGTTCTTCACCTGAGGACGGCTGCTTGCGTTGTGGCCGAAACGTCGTGAGAATTTTATTATGTTTTATTTTTATTATATTATTATTTTCCTTCTTCGTGACTTTACCGAAATAACCAAGAATATGCTATAGAGTTAGTATAGCTACTACTACGGCCAGTACACACTGCTATAGAGTTAGTATAGCTACTACTACAGCCATTACACACTGCTATATAGTTAGTGTTGCTACCACGACAGCCATTACACATTGCTATAGAGTTAGTATAGCTACCACGACAGCCATTACACACTGATATAGAGTTAGTATAGCTACAGCCAGTACACACTGCTATAGAGTTAGTATAGCTACTACTACAGCCAGTACACACTGCTGTAGAGTTACTATAGCTACCACTACAGCCGGTACACGCAGTTATAACGTTAGTATAGCTACTACTACAGCTGGTACACACTGCTATAGAGTTAGTATAGCTACTACTACTACAGCCGGTACACACTGCTATAGAGTTAGTATAGCTACTACTACGCACAGTACACAATGCTATAGAGTTAGTATAGCTACCACTACAGCCAGTACACACTGCTATAGAGTTAGTATAGCTACTACTACGCACAGTACACACTGTTATAGAGTTAGTATAGCTACCACTACAGCCAGTACACACTGCTGTAGAGTTAGTATAGCTACCACTACAGCCATTACACACTGCTATAGAGTTAGTATAGCTACCACGACAGCCATTACATACTGATATAGAGTTAGTATAGCTAGAGCCACTACACACTGCTATAGAGTTAGTATAGCTACCACTACAGCCAGTACACCCTGCTATAGAGTTAGTATAGCTACTACTACAGCCAGTACACGTAGTTATAGCGTTAGTATAGCTACTACTACAGCCCGTACACACTGCTATAGAGTTAGTATAGCTTCTACTACTACAGCCGGTACACACTGCTATAGAGTTAGTATAGCTACTACTACGCACAGTACACACTGCTATAGAGTTAATGTAGCTACTACTACAGCCAGTACTGCTATATAGTTAGTATAGCTAATACTACGCCAGTACACAATGCTATAGAGTTAGGATAGTACACACTGCTATAGAGTTAGTATAGCTACTACTACGCACAGTACACACTGTTATAGAGTTAGTATAGCTACCACTACAGCCAGTACACACTGCTATAGAGTTAGTATAGCTACTACTACAGCCAGTACACACTGCTGTAGAGTTAGTATAGCTACCACTACAGCCAGTACACACTGCTATAGAGTTAGTATAGCTACTACTACAGCCAGTACACACTGCTGTAGAGTTAGTATAGCTACCACTACAGCCAGTACACACTGCTGTAGAGTTAGTATAGCTACTACTACAGCCAGTACACACTGCAATAGAGTTAGTATAGCTACTACTACAGCCAGTACACGTAGTTATAGCGTTAGTATAGCTACTACTACAGCCCGTACACACTGCTATAGAGTTAGTATAGCTTCTACTACTACAGCCGGTACACACTGCTATAGAGTTAGTATAGCTACTACTACGCACAGTACACACTGCTATAGAGTTAGTGTAGCTACTACTACAGCCAGTACACACTGCTATATAGTTAGTATAGCTAATACTACGCCAGTACACAATGCTATAGAGTTAGTATAGCTACCACTACAGCCAGTACACACTGCTATAGATTTAGTATAGCTACTACTACGCACAGTACACACTGTTATAGAGTTAGTATAGCTACCACTACAGCCAGTACACACTGCTATAGAGTTAGTATAGCTACTATTACAACCGGTACACATTGCAATAGAGTTAATATAGCTACTGCTACAGCCAGTACACACTGCAATAGAGTTAGTATAGCTACTGCTACAGCCAGTACACACTGCTGTAGAGTTAGTATAGCTACCACTACAGCCAGTACACACTGCTGTAGAGTTAGTATAGCTACCACTACAGCCAGTACACACTTATAGAGTTAATTTAGCTACTACTACAGCCAGTACACACTGAAAGAGTTAGTATAGCTACTACTACAACCGGTACACACTGCAATAGAGTTAGGATAGCTACTGCTACAGCCAGTACACACTGCTATAGAGTTAGTATAGCTACTACTACAGCCAGTACACACTGCTATAGAGTTAGTATAGCTACCACTACAGCCAGTACACACTGCTGTAGAGTTAGTATAGCTACCGCTACCACTACAGCCAGTACACACTGTTATAGATTTAGTATAGCTACTACTACAGCCAGTACAGACTGTTATAGAGTTAGTATAGCTACTACTACTACAGCCAGTACACACTGCTATAGAGTTAGTATAGCTACCACTACAGCCAGTACACACTGCTGTAGAGTTAGTATAGCTACCGCTACCACTACAGACAGTACACACTGCTATAGAGTTAGTATAGCTACTACTACGCCAGAATGGCGAATTGCCCGATGATGCTGGATGCAATTACCAGCGAAACGTCGTACTCAAATTGTAAATGTTGTGGTTTCACGCTTCAACACACCGGTGGGCTAAAGCAGTGAACTATTTGTCTTTTGTCAACGTGACACTTTTTTTTACTGATTGGCCGTGTCGGGTGGTGGAGGGTTACGACACATTTATAAATAACGCGATCTAAACCCAAAAATCGTTGATTATGAATAGTACACACTGCTATAGAGTTAGTATAGCTACTACTACGCACAGTACACACTGTTATAGAGTTAGTATAGCTACCACTACAGCCAGTACACACTGCTGTAGAGTTAGTATAGCTACTACTACAGCCAGTACACACTGCAATAGAGTTAGTATAGCTACTACTACAGCCAGTACACGTAGTTATAGCGTTAGTATAGCTACTACTACAGCCCGTACACACTGCTATAGAGTTAGTATAGCTTCTACTACTACAGCCAGTACACACTGCTATAGAGTTAGTATAGCTACTACTACAGCCAGTACACACTGCAATAGAGTTAGTATAGCTACTACTACAGCCAGTACACGTAGTTATAGCGTTAGTATAGCTACTACTACAGCCAGTACACACTGCTATAGAGTTAGTATAGCTACTACTACTACAGCCGGTACACACTGCTATAGAGTTAGTATAGCTACTACTACGCACAGTACACACTGCTATAGAGTTAGTGTAGCTACTACTACAGCCAGTACACACTGCTATATAGTTAGTATAGCTAATACTACGCCAGTACACAATGCTATAGAGTTAGTATAGCTACCACTACAGCCAGTACACACTGCTATAGATTTAGTATAGCTACTACTACGCACAGTACACACTGTTATAGAGTTAGTATAGCTACCACTACAGCCAGTACACACTGCTATAGACTTAGTATAGCTACTATTACAACCGGTACACATTGCAATAGAGTTAATATAGCTACTGCTACAGCCAGTACACACTGCAATAGAGTTAGTATAGCTACTGCTACAGCCAGTACACACTGCTGTAGAGTTAGTATAGCTACCACTACAGCCAGTACACACTGCTGTAGAGTTAGTATAGCTACCACTACAGCCAGTACACACTTATAGAGTTAATTTAGCTACTATTACAGCCAGTACACACTGAAAGAGTTAGTATAGCTACTACTACAACCGGTACACACTGCAATAGAGTTAGGATAGCTACTGCTACAGCCAGTACACACTGCTATAGAGTTAGTATAGCTACTACAACAGCCAGTACACACTGCTATAGAGTTAGTATAGCTACCACTACAGCCAGTACACACTGCTGTAGAGTTAGTATAGCTACCGCTACCACTACAGCCAGTACACACTGTTATAGATTTAGTATAGCTACTACTACAGCCAGTACAGACTGTTATAGAGTTAGTAAAGCTACTACTACTACAGCCAGTACACACTGCTATAGAGTTAGTATAGCTACCACTACAGCCAGTACACACTGCTGTAGAGTTAGTATAGCTACCGCTACCACTACAGCCGGTACACGCAGTTATAACGTTAGTATAGCTACTACTACAGCTGGTACACACTGCTATAGAGTTAGTATAGCTACTACTACTACAGCCGGTACACACTGCTATAGAGTTAGTATAGCTACTACTACGCACAGTACACACTGTTATAGAGTTAGTATAGCTACCACTACAGCCAGTACACACTGCTATAGAGTTAGTATAGCTACTACTACAGCCAGTACACACTGCTGTAGAGTTAGTATAGCTACAGACAGTACACACTGCTATAGAGTTAGTATAGCTACTACTACAGCCAGTACACACTGCTGTAGAGTTACTATAGCTACCACTACAGCCGGTACACGCAGATATAACGTTAGTATAGCTACCACTACAGCCAGTACACACTGCTATAGAGTTAGTATAGCTACTACTACGCACAGTACACACTGTTATAGAGTTAGTATAGCTACCACTACAGCCAGTACACACTGCTATAGAGTTAGTATAGCTACAGACAGTACACACTGCTATAGAGTTAGTATAGCTACTACTACAGCCAGTACACACTGCTGTAGAGTTACTATAGCTACCACTACAGCCAGTACACACTGCTGCATAGTTAGTATAGCTACCACTACAGCCAGTACACACTGCTGTAGAGTTAGTATAGCTACTTCTACAGCCAGTACACATTGCAATAGAGTTAGTATAGCTACTACTACAGCCAGTACACGTAGTTATAGCGTTAGTATAGCTACTACTACAGCCCATACACACTGCTATAGAGTTAGTATAGCTTCTACTACTACAGCCGGTACACACTGCTATAGAGTTAGTATAGCTACTACTACGCACAGTACACACTGCTATAGAGTTAGTGTAGCTACTACTACAGCCAGTACACACTGCTATATAGTTAGTATAGCTAATACTACGCCAGTACACAATGCTATAGAGTTAGGATAGCTACCACTACAGCCAGTACACACTGCTATAGAGTTAGTATAGCTACTACTACACACAGTACACACTGTTATAGAGTTAGTATAGCTACCACTACAGCCAGTACACACTGCTATAGAGTTAGTATAGCTACTACTACAGCCAGTACACACTGCTGTAGAGTTAGTATAGCTACTATTACAACCGGTACACATTGCAATAGAGTTAATATAGCTACTGCTACAGCCAGTACACACTGCAATAGAGTTAGTATAGCTACTGCTACAGCCAGTACACACTGCTGTAGAGTTAGTATAGCTACCACTACAGCCAGTACACACTGCTGTAGAGTTAGTATAGCTACCACTACAGCCAGTACACACTTATAGAGTTAATTTAGCTACTATTACAGCCAGTACACACTGAAAGAGTTAGTATAGCTACTACTACAACCGGTACACACTGCAATAGAGTTAGGATAGCTACTGCTACAGCCAGTACACACTGCTATAGAGTTAGTATAGCTACTACTACAGCCAGTACACACTGCTATAGAGTTAGTATAGCTACCACTACAGCCAGTACACACTGCTGTAGAGTTAGTATAGCTACCGCTACCACTACAGCCAGTACACACTGTTATAGATTTAGTATAGCTACTACTACAGCCAGTACAGACTGTTATAGAGTTAGTAAAGCTACTACTACTACAGCCAGTACACACTGCTATAGAGTTAGTATAGCTACCACTACAGCCAGTACACACTGCTGTAGAGTTAGTATAGCTACCGCTACCACTACAGCCGGTACACGCAGTTATAACGTTAGTATAGCTACTACTACAGCTGGTACACACTGCTATAGAGTTAGTATAGCTACTACTACTACAGCCGGTACACACTGCTATAGAGTTAGTATAGCTACTACTACGCACAGTACACACTGTTATAGAGTTAGTATAGCTACCACTACAGCCAGTACACACTGCTATAGAGTTAGTATAGCTACTACTACAGCCAGTACACACTGCTGTAGAGTTAGTATAGCTACAGACAGTACACACTGCTATAGAGTTAGTATAGCTACTACTACAGCCAGTACACACTGCTGTAGAGTTACTATAGCTACCACTACAGCCGGTACACGCAGATATAACGTTAGTATAGCTACCACTACAGCCAGTACACACTGCTATAGAGTTAGTATAGCTACTACTACGCACAGTACACACTGTTATAGAGTTAGTATAGCTACCACTACAGCCAGTACACACTGCTATAGAGTTAGTATAGCTACAGACAGTACACACTGCTATAGAGTTAGTATAGCTACTACTACAGCCAGTACACACTGCTGTAGAGTTACTATAGCTACCACTACAGCCAGTACACACTGCTGCATAGTTAGTATAGCTACCACTACAGCCAGTACACACTGCTGTAGAGTTAGTATAGCTACTTCTACAGCCAGTACACATTGCAATAGAGTTAGTATAGCTACTACTACAGCCAGTACACGTAGTTATAGCGTTAGTATAGCTACTACTACAGCCCATACACACTGCTATAGAGTTAGTATAGCTGTAGGGCTGTTACGGGAGGGCTGTAAGTGCATACGATCCAATGGGTAACAAACACAGTGGGCGGAGTTACGGGAGTACACGGGGGGTGCCCGCAACGACGTCCGCGTCAGGCAGCCTGGGGGGTTGGGATCCTGGTGAGGGGTATAAAGGGGGAGGACAGGGAGAGCTCGGGGCTCAGTCTGGGAACGAAGGAGGAAGAGTGAAGATCCTCTAGCTAGAGCCCTGGACTCCCCTCGACGCCGCCCTTGTCAGGGCTGCAGAGGATCGAGCCAGAGGCGTGGTTCCGTGAACCAGGGTTAGACCCTGGGACTCCGGAGACCGTAGCCCGACTCACCAGTGTCGGGCCAGTTAGCCTCCCCTAGCCCGTTAGAGGAGGACTTGGGGATAGGTGAGATTAGCTAGGGGGTATCCCCAGTTATCCGGGTGAGGGGGCCGCTACCCCCTCTAGTGTTGTCCTGTACCGACAAGCTGAAATAAATATACGTGTGCCTCAACCTGGGTGTCCAGCGTCTTCACCGGTACTTCATCTGGTGTCAGAAGTACTACGGACATGGAAACACGTCAGACAGCTCGAGCCAGAGTACCGGAGGAGGACACTGCTGAAGTCGTTGAGCCCGAGGCGGCTCACCAAGACATGGCGCAGCCGGGGGCCGACGCGTTCCTACCGGGGCATCGGCATGAAGAGGGGCCGCAGCCAGACGCGCTACGGCTGGCTCACGAGAGACTGGCGGAGCTACTGTACGCCGCTGCCGCCACGCTGGAAAACATCACGCGGCTGGGGGCTGGTGGTCCACCACGGGGCGAGGGGAGTCGTCGACCTGAGCGCCTTCCCGCCATTTCTGAAGACTCCAACTTTGAATTTCCCGCCATCGTCACGGCAGCTGCGGAGGGCGTGGCCGGGCTCAACCTTGGGTCCGACACCGCTCTCGCTGGGACAGCTGCGTCATCTCCAGCGGAGGGAGCGTCATCACATCCGCGACAGGCGATTCCATCTGCCATTCGCGCCGACGCACAGCCGAGTCCCGGGGATAGCAGCCTACAAACTTCCAAGGCGAACGCTGCGCTGCAACAACGGCTGCCTCCGCTGAAAGAATTTGTTGGTGCAGAGGGCGACTGGGGCGGCTTCCAGCGACGCTTCATCGCCCACCAAGAAATGGCAAGGTGGTCCGACGATGAAGCCCTCTGCGCGCTGCCGGCGCTCCTCGACGCAGACGCGCTCGCCGCCCTCACATCGGCGCCGAAAGAGAAGCGGTCTACTCTGCCGAAGGCACTACAACTGCTGGCCGGGGTCTATGGACCTTCGGCGGAATGCAGAGAGCAGTTCTACGAGCGCAAGCGGGGTGAGAAGGAGTCGCCCCTGGCATACAGGACGAGCCTCCTAGCGCTGGCTAAGACGGCTTTTCCCCGTATGGACGACGATGGCGTGGACGCGATGGTCACGGAGAAAATACTCCTCCTGGCAGACGACCTGGACATCGCTGTCGTCGCACAGGAGGACGCCGAGATGACCTCTCTTCAGGCGGCGCGCCTCCTTCACGCCAACCTTCTGTCCCTGCGGCGGAAAGCCAGCAGGGCATCGGCAGGGCGTGCGGTGGCTGCAGCCACCCTTCCGACGGAGGAGCTCTTCGCCGTCGACCATCGACGGCAACAGGCGCAAGAAGTACGGTCGGCCCGGGACGGGTCAAGCCGTTTCAACCGCCCGTCGTCTCCACCGGGGCTCCCGCGGTGTTTCAACTGCGGCGTCCGGGGCCACGTCGCCTCGGGGTGCCGCTCTCCTCGACAGCGCGGGACGACGCCTCGACGGGACGCCGGGCCTCCTCCTCCCAAGCTCCAGCAACATGACCCGGCGAGTCGCGGCACCACACATGTTTGGCCAAAGCACCTACCCGTTGCACGCTCTCGCACCACAACAAACGGGGGGCCGATGTCGCGTTGCGAGGGGCCAACGCGGATCACTGCGGGGACTCAAATCGAGCCCAAACAGTGGTCCGTGTTGGCCCATCGCGTGGTAGCCGCGTCGTCAGGGTCGTCGGCCGTGCGTCGGACATTCCTTTCGGGGGTATGGTTGTTGTTCTTGTTGTTGTTCTTCAATTTGCATTTTGTTGAAAAAAAATGAGGCACACACGGGGTCGAGGGGTAAATGTTCCTTTATTTGGAATTGTTGCAGCCGGGACGGCTGCGAGCTGTAATGGGGGGGGTGATGTAGGGCTGTTACGGGAGGGCTGTAAGTGCATACGATCCAATGGGTAACAAACACAGTGGGCGGAGTTACGGGAGTACACGGGGGGTGCCCGCAACGACGTCCGCGTCAGGCAGCCTGGGGGGTTGGGATCCTGGTGAGGGGTATAAAGGGGGAGGACAGGGAGAGCTCGGGGCTCAGTCTGGGAACGAAGGAGGAAGAGTGAAGATCCTCTAGCTAGAGCCCTGGACTCCCCTCGACGCCGCCCTTGTCAGGGCTGCAGAGGATCGAGCCAGAGGCGTGGTTCCGTGAACCAGGGTTAGACCCTGGGACTCCGGAGACCGTAGCCCGACTCACCAGTGTCGGGCCAGTTAGCCTCCCCTAGCCCGTTAGAGGAGGACTTGGGGATAGGTGAGATTAGCTAGGGGGTATCCCCAGTTATCCGGGTGAGGGGGCCGCTACCCCCTCTAGTGTTGTCCTGTACCGACAAGCTGAAATAAATATACGTGTGCCTCAACCTGGGTGTCCAGCGTCTTCACCGGTACTTCATAGCTTCTACTACTACAGCCGGTACACACTGCTATAGAGTTAGTATAGCTACTACTACGCACAGTACACACTGCTATAGAGTTAGTGTAGCTACTACTACAGCCAGTACACACTGCTATATAGTTAGTATAGCTAATACTACGCCAGTACACAATGCTATAGAGTTAGGATAGCTACCACTACAGCCAGTACACACTGCTATAGAGTTAGTATAGCTACTACTACACACAGTACACACTGTTATAGAGTTAGTATAGCTACCACTACAGCCAGTACACACTGCTATAGAGTTAGTATAGCTACTACTACAGCCAGTACACACTGCTGTAGAGTTAGTATAGCTACCACTACAGCCAGTACACACTGCTGTAGAGTTAGTATAGCTACTACTACTGCCAGTACACACTGCAATAGAGTTAGTATAGCTACTACTACTGCCAGTACACGTAGTTATAGCGTTAGTATAGCTACTACTACAGCCCGTACACACTGCTATAGAGTTAGTATAGCTTCTACTACTACAGCCGGTACACACTGCTATAGAGTTAGTATAGCTACTACTACGCACAGTACACACTGCTATAGAGTTAGTGTAGCTACTACTACAGCCAGTACACACTGCTTTATAGTTAGTATAGCTAATACTACGCCAGTACACAATGCTATAGAGTTAGTATAGCTACCACTACAGCCAGTACACACTGCTATAGAGTTAGTATAGCTACTACTACGCACAGTACACACTGTTATAGAGTTAGTATAGCTACCACTACAGCCAGTACACACTGCTTTAGAGTTAGTATAGCTACTATTACAACCGGTACACACTGCAATAGAGTTAATATAGCTACTGCTACAGCCAGTACACACTGCAATAGAGTTAGTATAGCTACTGCTACAGCCAGTACACACTGCTGTAGAGTTAGTATAGCTACCACTACAGCCAGTACACACTGCTGTAGAGTTAGTATAGCTACCACTACAGCCAGTACACACTGTTATAGAGTTAATTTAGCTACTACTACAGCCAGTACACACTAAAATAGAGTTAGTATAGCTACTACTACAACCGGTACACACTGCAATAGAGTTAGGATAGCTACTGCTACAGCCAGTACACACTGCTATAGAGTTAGTATAGCTACTACTACAGCCAGTACACACTGCTATAGAGTTAGTATAGCTACCACTACAGCCAGTACACACTGCTGTAGAGTTAGTATAGGTACCGCTACCACTACAGCCAGTACACACTGTTATAGAGTTAGTATAGCTACTACTACAGCCAGTACAGACTACAATAGAGTTAGTATAGCTACTACCAGAGGTGGGACAAAGTCATTGTTATGCAAGTCCAAGTCGAGTCGCAAGTCATCAAATTCATGACTCGAGTCTGACTCGAGTCCAAGTCACACGACTCGAGTCCACATCTCATAGGTGGGACAAAGTCATTGTTATGCAAGTCCAAGTCGAGTCGCAAGTCATCAAATTCATGACTCGAGTCTGACTCGAGTCCAAGTCACATGACTCGAGTCCACACCTCTGGCTACTACTACAGCCGGTACACACTGTTATAGCGTTAGTATAGCTACGACTACGCACAGTACACACTGCTATATAGTTAGTATAGCTACTACTACGCCAGTACACAATGCTATAGAGTTAGTATAGCTACCACTACAGCCAGTACACACTGCTATAGAGTTAGTATAGCTACTACAACAACCGGTACAATAGAGTTAGTATAGCTACCACTTCAGCCAGTACACACTGCTATAGAGTTAGAAGAGCTACTACTACGCACAGTACACACTGCTCTAGAGTTAGATTAGCTACTACTACAGCCGGTACACACTGTTATAGAGTTAGTATAGCTACCACTAAAGCCACTACACACTGCTTTAGAGTTAGTAAAGCTACTACTACAGCCGGTACACACTGCTTTAGAGCTAGTATAGCTACTACTACAGCCAGTACACACTGCTATAGAGTTAGTATAGCTACTACTACGCACAGTACACACTGCTATAGAGTTAGTATAGCTACTAATACGCCAGTACACAATGATATACAGTTAGTATAGCTACTACTACGCACAGTACACACTGCTATATAGTTAGTATAGCAACTACTACAACCGGTATAATAGAGTTAGTATAGCTACCACTACAGCCAGTACACACTGCTATAGAGTTAGATTAGCTACTACTACAGCCGGTACACACTGTTATAGAGTTAGTATAGCTACCACTAAAGCCATTACACACTGCTTTAGAGTTAGTAAAGCTACTACTACAGCCGGTACACACTGCTATAGAGCTCGTATAGCTACGACTACAGCCAGTACACACTGCTATAGAGTTAGTATAGCTACCACTACAGCCAGTACACACTGCTATAGAGTTAGTATAGCTACTACTACGCACAGTACAAACTGCTATGGAGTTAGTATAGCTACTACGCCAGTACACAAGGCTATAGAGTTAGTATAGCTACCACTACGCCAGTACACAATGCTATAGAGTTAGTATAGCTACTACTACAGCCAGTACATACTGCTAAAGAGTTAGATTAGCTACTAATACAGCTGGTACACACTGTTATAGAGTTAGTATAGCTACCACTACAGCTATTACACACTGCTATAGAGTTAGTATAGCTACTACTACGCACAGTACACACTACTGAAGAGGAGTCGGAGACTGGTTTACGCACTGGTTGATTCTTCAACCCACAGCCACACTCGTTCCTATAACCAACCCTGTACACGTGTCTCGCAGTCCCTTTTAAACCTTCCATCCCCGCCCTTGTTCCCAATACACATCCTCGTCTTGCACGCTGGGTCCGAGTGATGTCAGTGCCCTTTAACCCTTGACCCCCATCTAGTGGATTCCCGTGCGTGTGATTGGTAGATGTGTAGTGGGTTCTTCAGACGCCGTAGATGGATAGTTGAGGCAACACTTATTTATTATAACACCAACTTGTTAACACAACACAACACTTTCTAACAGGAAGGGTAACGGCCCTTCCACCCGCTAGCTAAGGGGATACATTTCCCCACGGAACTCGCCCTATTCCTAAGCTAGGGTCTTGGGCTATTCTGACCTGACCGCGCCAAGGTGCAGGTCTCGACCACTGGTTACACGGACCCGGCCCTGACAAGGACTGCGGGCTCCGTGGCTCCAGGGTCACACCACTGGCTCAGTCTGCCCGGCCCTGACAAGGACTGCGGGTCAGACGAGTCTAGGGTCCTAGGCTAGCTGGCCTTCTGTCTTCACTGGTTCTTCAGTACTTTTTGGTTATTTCGGTAAAGTCATGTAGATGAAAAAAAATAATAATAAAATGAAAATAACTCGTTTTCAGAGGCAACACAAGCTTCTGTCATCAGGTGGAACAGCCACAGCTAAATTACTGTAGTGAGTAGAGAGAGCTATTTGTGACAAACGATTATATAGGGTAGGATGGGAGGAGGAGCCAGGGAGAAGGGATGCAGGGGGGGGGGGGCGCCGTGCGGAGTCGGGGGGGGGTTAAGCTGAGATAAGCTGATTAATAATGTCCTTTTAGGACGCAGGGGGGGCCGGTGTGTGGACTTGGGGGCGGAAGTTAAGTCGATTAATAGATCAGATGAGATAAGCTCCTTAGTAACATCCTTTTGGAATGCAGGGGGGGGGGGGCGTGTATGGACTTGGGGGCAGAAGTTAAGCCGATTAATAGTTAAGCTAAGCTGAGTTAAACTGATCAGTAACATCCTTTTGGGATGCAGGGGGGTCGGTGTGTGGAGTCGGGGGCGGAAGTTAAGCTGATTCATTGTGTGTGGCAGGCAACGGCTGGTGAGATATAATGCCTGCGTGGGTCTGGGGGGGGGGAAGTAGCGTGCTGTAGAAATAGAAACTGTAAATGTGAGTATGGGAGCAAGCCATGAAAGTGTGGTGCCGCCGCCACGAAGCCGTTCGGCAGGCGCCCCATCCCCGACCTCGCCACCACCAAGCAACGGAGCCAACCCCTCGTCCCCCACACCTCACCTCACATGAACACACCCGCACGCATTCCCCCCCCCATAGAGCTGGAAGGGGAGGTCACCTGATCGACCGGTTTTTATCCGAGAAGCCCTTATCGGGATTGACTTTCACGGTTTCCGGCGACCAGGGAATTGGACGACCTTCCCCGATGCTACGTTGCACCGCGGCGCTGCGACCGGCCTTAAGATGGTATGGTCGCGGCGAGGGGCATTCGGCCACCGCGGTTGAAGCGCATCCCCCACACACACCCCCCACGTATCGACGGGGCAGGCAGGGGAGGGACGGGACGGCATGATTAGCAGGACCGCAGGGGCTCTTGCGCATAGTCACGGATGGTTAGGATAATTACGCTTGAGCGCGCAGGCACCATTGTTAGGGAAGGTAAAGCATTAAGCTCAAAGTATGAATAGATCGGGAGAGGGGAGGCACGCGGGGGGGCCATGCACAAATTCCCACGACGAGCCTTTGTGATGGACGCCGCCGCATAATCTGCAATAATAAAGGCCTGCGTGAGAAAGGGATTAATTAGAATTTACGCCGCGCACGCCGCACATTGATTAGCATATCAAAGGCGCCCGGAACCGCCGTGCACGTGCAAGCGGGCGCGAGCCCATTGTTAAGGAAAAACTGAGGGCCGCCATCCTGCTCAGAGCCGCATCCCTTTGATGTAGGGAGGATAAAAAGGGGGCGCAAAGGGGAAATCGCTCTCTTCCTCCAGCACCAGGTGACAAGACGCAGCTCCAGCCCAGCGACCCGAACGTCCGTGAGACGCATCGAGGTATGCTGCGAGTACGGGATCAACGAACCGCTGTGGGCACCTAACAGTGAGTAAGGAGGGGAAGTAGGATCAGAGCCGATAAATAGAGAATAGGTTCAGGGGTAGTAGGATAGGCCAGACTCGTCGATACGTACTGATTTAACAACAAAGTCCCAGGTAGCACACAATAAATCATTAATAGCGAATCGTGGCCTCGTGTGATCTCGTCGAGCAATCTGAACGCGTGTAGTGCTGCGTGTACAACGGCTCGCCTCGTGGGAGCGCTGCGCAGAGCGGCGCGAGAGTGGGTGTCGCGTGTGTGCAGGTGTGTGCGCTCGTAGTGTGGGGGAAGGGGTCGGTGCATCCGCAGGTCCCCGCTGCGTCTATCGCCGCAGGGACTCAGGCGGTGTGAGGGCAGTGTCGTTCGCCCTCCGACCCCTGACCCCCGTTTAGAGCGCGTGATTTATGGAGAGACAACGCAGCATGTACAGGTGAACGAGAGCGTGCGGCGAGCTATGCCTCTCACACGAGCTCGCGGAGGGACGGACCAGGGAGGGGAGCCGTCGGGCGATGAGCCCAGCGACGGCAGCAGCTGCTCGCAGAGTAGCGAGGGGTCGGCGAACGGCGGAGCCCCTGCCATAGGCATGGAGCAGGGAGGGACTTCGGGGACCAGCGGCCTCAACAAAAGCAATTCAGATTTTACCTGATTAATGACATCCTTCCAATGATTGCTCAATTTTAATCCATCTTCTCGGTTGAAGTTATGTCTATGTTTGTATATCTGGATGGCTTCATGGACAAATCTTTGGTGGTATCCAGACGGCTTGCAGAGCACTTTGGTGTCGGAGAAAATTAATATCATGAGAGCCCACAGCGTTGTAGCAGTGGTCAGCCACGGCCACAGGAATTCGTCCTGTCGTGTTTCAAATCTGCCTTGTGGTCGCGAATATGGTCTGATATATGACGTTTCGTTTCTCTAATATAACAATCACCACAAATGCAACTCAGTTTGTAGACTGCAGGGTACTGTAAGTCAGGAATGACATCCTTTACAGATGGGATCAGATCTGGATATTGTGTTTGTTTAAGATTTTGGAAATATATTTGGTGACGCCTGCTATTTATGGTAATGTGATGGTTTTGATCGGAGTCTAAGGTGGTTGTTACTCCATGGTTGGAGAAAAAGCTTTGCGGATAATACAGTCCGTATATCCATTCATCTTAAGGGCCCGGTGTACATGTTCCAATTCACTGGCCAGGTAGTGTTGGTCAGAAATGCAGTGGGCCCTATGGTGTAGTGTTTTGATGAGGGAATTCTTCTGTGCCGGATGGTGGTGGGAATCAGGTTTCAGATAGGAATCTGTGTTGGTGGCCTTTCTGGAGACAGAATGTCCCAAAGAGCCATTAGGCCTCCTCTCAAACAGAACATCCAAGAATGGTAGCTTGCCATCCTTCTCCACTTCCATGGTGAATTTGACGGATGGGTGTATGGAGTTAATGTGGTCGAGAAATTGGTTCAATGCTGGTAGGTCATGTGGCCAAATGACGAAAGTGTCATCCACATATCTCTTCCACAGGGAAGGACGCAGGGTGGATGTCTGGATGGCGTCTGTTTCAAATTTCTCCATGAAAACATTGGCTATCACTGGTGACAAGGGGGAACCCATGGGGGTACCCTCATTTTGTTTGTAGAAAGTACCATTACAGGTGAAGTACGTGTTGGTAAGGCAGTGCCTAGCCAGTGCAGGGACATCATGGTTCAGTCCATGTTGGACTAAGTCTTCAATTATTGCTATGGTATCAGGCACTGGAACATTGGTGAATAGAGAAACCTACATCAAAGCTGACGAGGATATCAGGGGACAGTGAAATGTCCTTGATTAGAGAGACCAAGTGATTCTAGATTTGAAGCTTTCGTGACTGCAAGGAATCATATTCTTAGGTTTTTTCGGTAAAGTCACGTAGGTAAAACTTCAAAATTTATTATTTTATTTTCATTCATTTTGATGTTTTACCTACGTGACTTTACCGAAAAAACCTAAGAATATGAGACCATGTGAGTTGAATTAAGTACTGCTGAAGTCGTCTTGCCAGTAAAGGGAAGCAAGGTATCCGACAGAAAACGGGCTAGTTTGTAGGTAGGTGAGTTGATCGTGGACACGATGGGCCGCAGTGGGGTACCTTCTTTATGGATCTTGGGAAGACCATAGAATCTGGGTGGTTTAGCAGCCGAATGTTTCAGGGAGAGCCGTTTGACTTGTTGGTTTTTGTACTTAGGCTGTTAGTAGGGTCTTTATTGATTTTAGAGTAGCTGCCATCATTGAGCAGGTCCTGGATTTTGTTGTTGTATGTGGGTTTATCCATGATGACAGTGGCATTGCCCTTGTCTTGATGACTATGTCATCCCTCTTTTTAAAATTTGCGAGTTCAGAGCGCTCGTCTTTGCTGATGTTGCTAATTGGGTTCTTAGCATTTTTGAGGATAGTGGCAATTTCAGCTCTAGCAACGTCTGTTTGTATGTGTCCCAAGCCTTTGAGGGCTACTTCGACCTGGGAGATTATATCTTCCACTGGGATATGTTTAGGGGTAACTGCGAAATTCAGTCCTTGAGCTAGTACCGATTTTAGATTGTCAGCAATTGGGATGCTGCTCTGATTGATAACAATCTTGTTAACATCTAACTTTTAAATGTGTGGGTCTGGCTTCTTTGACAGGAGGTTGAATTTAGCGATCAAGTTAGCTTTACATTTGGTTGACAATGAATTAGCAGAGGAGACTGTCATGTTGTCAACACGGTCCCAATCGGAAGGGGACATTTGAACATCGAGTTCAAATCGGAGCAATCTTATTTTTTCTGTGATTAGTGATAGGCCAGCTTTAAAAACATCCGTTTAGCATTCGGTGAAGAGACAGCAGCAGATGTAAGTGTGAATGCGCTGGGTATTACCACTGCTACAACGCTGTGGGCTCTCATGATATTAAAAATAAAACATAATAAAATAAAATAATTCGCACGACGTTTCGGGCCACAACGCAAGCAGCCGTCCTCAGGTGAAGAATGAAACACCACCAAGCTTGGAGCGTATATTTAAGCTGGTTTGGAGGGGGGGAGAGGTGGGAAGAAGAGAGCCTTGACAAAATAATTTGCATATCAGGAGGAATTTAGCATATGGAAAATGCGTAGGAGGTGGGCGGGGGGGGGTTCAAATTAATATTATGCCCGTGCATTATGCAGGATTAGCAGCATAAAAGGGAGGGGGAAGGGGGGTAGCATTAACAAAGGAAAGGAATGTTAATAGTATGTAGCTGCAGTTACTAAACAACCACGTAGAAAACTAAAGTATAAACTACATAAACAACTAAAGTATAAACTACATAGCATCATCAGTATACTTACGATACTCTAAAATAAGCTGAGTTACTAACAATGAGTAATACATTACAATTCTACGTCGTAAAAATTATATATTATGCCTGTGCATTATGCAGGATTAGCAGCATCAAAGGGAGGAGAAAGGGGGGTAGCATTAACAAAGGAAAGGAATGTTAATAGTACGTAGCTGCAGTTACTAAACAACCACGTAGAAAACTAAAGTATAAACTACATAAACAACTAAAGTATAAACTACATAGCATCATCAGTATACTTACTATACTCTACAATAAGCTGAGTCACTAACAGTAAGTAATACATTACAATTCTACGTCGTAAAAATTATATAATATGCTTCCAGCTAAACTTTATTCTCTTACATCACACGAGTCTACACCGTACTATATATTGCCATAGACAAACCCAACATTAAATTATATACTGTATTGCTATAAACCACCCTATACCTTATACATTTTAATATAACACTATGTATTATTCTACCCACCCTAATGTGTATCACACTGCTATATGTTAACTATACAATTTTGATACTATATATTACTTTGTACATTGTATTAAGCCTATAAATGTTATACTATTTGTTATTATACACTGTACCATTGACCATCGTGTCAATGGGTGAGTCGTGAGGGGAAACTTGCAGCGGAGCAAAGAATCCATTCCCTGCGGAGAATACAATGCCAGTGAGTGGAACGCGGTCTGAAAGTCACCGTAAACGTGAACACAATCAGTTAGATCCGAAATGGTTTATTACGTCCTTCCAATGATTGCTAAGCCAGAATCCATCTTCTCGGTTGAAATTGTCTCTGTGTTTGTATATGTGGATCGCCTCATGAACGAATCTCTCATGATAGCCAGTATAGTAAGTATACTGATGATGCTATGTAGTTTATACTTTAGTTGTTTATGTAGTTTATACTTTAGTTTTCTACGTGGTTGTTTAGTAACTGCAGCTACGTACTATTAACATTCCTTTCCTTTGTTAATGGTACCCCCCTTCCCCCTCCCTTTGATGCTGCTAATCCTGCACAATGCACAGGCATAATATATAACTTTTACGACGTAGAATTGTAATGTATTACTTATTGTTAGTAACTCAGCTTATTTTAGAGTATAGTAAGTATACTGATGATGCTATGTAGTTTATACTTTAGTTGTTAATGTAGTTTATACTTTAGTTTTCTACGTGGTTGTTTAGTAACTGCAGCTACATACTATTAACATTCTTTTCCTTTGTTAATGCTACCCCTCTTCCCCCTCCCTTTGATGCTGCTAATCCTGCATAATGCACGGGCATAATATTAATTTGAACCCCCCCGCCCACCTCCTACGCATTTTCCATATGCTAAATTCCTCTTGATATGCAAATTATTTTGTCAAGGCGCTCTTCTTCCCACCTCCCCCCCCTCCCCCCCTCCAAACCAGCTTAAATATACGCTCCAAGCTTGGTCGTGTTTCATTCTTCACCTGATGACGGCTGCTTGTGCTGTGGCCGAAACGTCGTGAGAATTATTTTATTTTATTATGTTTTATTTTTATTATTTTATTACTTCCCTTCTACGTGACTTTACTGAAAGAACCAAGAAGATGAATCCCTGCAGTCACGAAAGCTTTAAATCGACATCTCATGATATTGTTTTCTTCGACACCAAAGTGCTCTGCAAGCCGTCTGGATACCACCAAAGATTTGTCCATGAATCCATCCAGATATACAAACATAGACATAATTTCAACCGAGAAGATGGATACAAATTAAGCAATCATTGGAAGGACGTGATCGACCAGGTAAAGTTTTAACTTCTTTGATGTTCTCTTCCTACCTGCCAATATTAGCTGACTCTCAAATTTCCAAGCCCTAGCCAAGCACGGCCCTTGCCGAGCCTACACTTACATTTACAAGCAAATTTCCGGGCCCTAGCTGAGTTCGGTCCTTGCCAAACTTACATTTACATTTACTAGCAAATTTCCGGACCCGAGCCGAGCTCGGCCTTTGCCGAGCTTACATTTACAAGTACATTTTCGGGCTCTAACCAAGCTCGGCCCTCGCTGAGCTTATATTTACATTTACAACCAAATTTCCGGACCCTAGCCGAGCTCGGCCTTCACTGAGCTTACATTTAACATTAGCTGCCCTGCCCATCTCTAAACCTTTATAAACAGCATGCCTCAGCAGATTTCCACCTCTTTTTCACCTGACGACGATTGCTTGTGTAATGTGAGGATATATCCGGCTCACTGACGTATCACAACTCGTCATGATGATTGGCTCTGCTGGTCCTGGTCTATAGCCAATGGGGGGAAGCCTAGGGGCGTGGCCCTGACGTAATGGAAAGGTGACAGCTGTATGTAGAGGATTGGTTCTGCTGGCTTTGGCCACAGCCAATGGGGAGATGAGTCGGGGGCGTGGTCCCGGGAGCCTACGAAGGAGCCTGGAATATTCCATGGAGGCTAACCATGATCGGTGGAAACGTACCATGTGACCCGGGTATAAATAGGGGTGGAGACGAACGACATGTGGTCAGAACGGGAATGAACGGAGGAAGGGGCCACGTGTGAGCGGGGCTCCGGGTTGCCACGTAGCGGCGCGTCTCTCTCTCTATCCCTCTCACGCTGCCTGTCAGCAGCGTGAAGGAAAGCTGTAATGCAAGTTGAATAAAAGACCGGATTCCAGAAGTCGCCTCAACGACCTTTATTACATTGGTGTCAGAAGTATCTCTTAAGACCGTTTGGACGATTCCTCTAAAATGTCCAAGCACCTCAAGAAGAGAAACCCACCGGACCCTCTGTCGGAGGAAGAGGTTGAGGCGGATGAGGACGAGTTGCTGGGAGCTGTGGGTCCTCTGCCTTCGGCTGCTGCTCTCCCTGACGCTGCTCATCGACGACAGGCTGGCGAAGCGACGTATTCGACTGCGGATGAGGGGTGGCGTCGACTGGCGGAGCAGCTTGAATCGCTCCGTGCGATTTTGCTGAATCTGGTGACGGCGGTCACATCTTCAGCGGCCCTCGGTCAGCCGCGTGGAATTCAACCAATGGCCGCTGATCAGGATTTTCAGCGGGAAACAACGTCCGCCATTGCTCCTGCCGCGGAGGGAGAGGCTTCCGTCTTGGGCGGGGCTGCTGCAATGAAGCCGCCGGACGCCATCTTGGGAGGGGCTGCCTACACGCGGCTGCCAGACGCCATCTTGAGCGGGCCTGCTGCCACACGGCTGCCGGACGCCATCTTGGGTGGGGCTGCCGCCACGCGGCCGCCGGACGCCATTTTGACGAAGCCGCGAAATACGCGGGGAGCTGGATTGGAGGCGCTCGAGGCGTCGGACATTCACCGCGGACATCGCACTTCCTCAAATCAAGGAATTTGTCGCCGGGGGCGATTGGAGTGCGTTCACGTGGCGGTTCGAGTCAGCCTTTTGGTCGCTGCGATGGACGGAGGCGGAGGCACTGGAGGCTCTGCCCACGCTGCTGGATGGTGTCTCCTTGGCGGTCTTCAGTTCCATCCCTGCGAGCAAGAAGAAGACGCTGCGTGACGCTTTCACAAAAATGGCGGAGTTCTACGAACCGCCGACGGCGGCTACCAGAAAATTTATGTCACGTCGTCGAGGACCAGAGGAATCGCCCTTGGCTTACCGAGGGGCGCTGTTAGCGCTTGCCATGGCTGCCTACCCCGACTCGTCAGCTGATCTTTTGGATCCTCTCATCCTTTCCAGAATGATTGAGCTGGCCCAGGAACTGAACATCTCGTTGCCGGTGTGCGGCCATGAACTGCTTACGTCTCGATGGGCGGCGCGCTGCTTGGATGCCAAGTTCAACCTAAAACGGGGAATCCCGAAATAGACGGTCCACCGTTGGGGTGGTCTCCACGTCGGGTCGTCCACGGCTCCAATGATTCCAGCGACGACGAGGTGATGGCTGCTGTTCCTCGCTGGGTCCCGAAACGCCGGCCGCGCGAGCAGCGTGATGGGGCCGGACGACCACGTGCAGGGACCGGGACGAGCGACCGCCGGGCGACGGCGGCCACGTGTTTTAAGTGTGGCCGACGAGGCCATTTCGCCCGGGATTGCCGCTGCTGACTTCAAACTTCTCAGCTCCCGTCGGGCCGGCTTCCATCTCCTCCACCGGACGCAGATCCACGGCACCCTCGGGCAAGTCGGCACACATCGGACACCCGGCAGGTGTTGTCACATCACCCATCCACTCGCACTCATGTTTGCACTCCGGATGGTAATTGTGGTGCACCTGTGTCGATGCTGCACTCTGCGATACAATGAAAAAAATTGGCCCGTCGGGTGGTAGCAGCCGCGTCGGGGTCCTCGACGGTACGGGTTACCATCGATGGGATCGATGTTCGTATCTTGGTGGACACTGGCGCGTCTGCCACCATCATTTCCGATGTTATTTTTCATCTCCTGTCCATTCCTACGTCACGGATCCGACCGGCTAATGACGCGTGCGTTTCTGGTAATGGGGGTAGCATGGGTATTTTGGGGCGAGTTGATGTGCGCATTGCTATAGGGAATATCACCGCGGAGGGACCAGTTCTGATCTCACGTTCATTGGCCGGCCCATGCCTATTGGGCACCGATTTCTTGCGCGCATGCCAGTTAAAATATTCGTCGACCAAGGTTGCTTGGAAATGCCAGGGGGCCGTAGGATGTCGTTCCTGCCGTCCCTGCTGGGCCGTTCGCCCCCAGGTAACGCTGTTAACGCGATTGTTGCTGCCACGGTGGAGGTGCTGTCGGGCTCGCAAATGCTTGTTCCGCTGCGTTACCAAAAGCGTTTGGATGCTGCGGACGGTGCGACGGGTGTGCTGTTGTCCCCGTCGAATTCAGTGGCAAAATCCTTTTCCCTAGTAGCGGCTCAAACTATCGTTTGGCCTGGTCAGGCCCAGTTTATACAAGTGTTAAATGGGGGCCCAGACCGGGTCGTCATCCCAGCTGGCTCGGTATTGGCTCACGCCACTACCGATTTCACCAGCTTTGAGGGTGAACCACCCACAAAAATGGCCGCTGGCGGGTCACGATACTATCGTTTAGACGATCGATGGATCGCAGATTTGTGCGGGGAAAATACATCTTTGTCGGCCACGCGGCGGAGCGCCTTGCATTCATTATTATCGGAGTACGCTGACGTTTTCAGTAAAAACGATTTGGATCTGGGCCATACCTCGCTCTTGTCGCACCATATCGACACCGGTGCAGCGGGACCGATTTGTATGCACCCGCATCGCATGAGCCCTGCTGAAAGGGAACACGTGCGTGGCGCTGTGGACGACATGTTGGCGGCCGATATAATTTTGCCATCCAACAGTCCTTGGGGCGCGCCGGTGGTGCTGGTTAAGAAAAAGGATGGTGGGACGAGGTTTTGTGTGGATTTCCGCCGATTGAATAAGATATCCGTGGCAGACGCATATCCCTTGCCACGGATGGACGACTCGTTGGACGCTTTGTCAGGGGCAAATTTTTTCTCCACCCTCGACCTGTCATCTGGGTTTTGGCAGCTTCCCCTCGATGATGCGTCCAAACCAAAAACGGCATTCCGCATGCCACAAGGCCTCTTTGAGTTTAACCGCTTACCTATGGGCTTGTATGTGGCACCGGCGACGTTCCAACGCCTGATGGAACTGGTGATAGTGGGGCTGCAGTGGGAAACGTGCCTCATATATTTGGACGATATCATCGTATTCAGCCGCACGTTCGAAGAACACCTCCAACGACTGGAGACTGTCTTTCAGAGGATGCGCTCGGCAGGCCTAAAATTTAAACCAAAGAAGTGCCACCTTTTGCAACGGTCCTTCCAATACTTGGGTCACATCGTCAGCTCTGACGATGTGTCCACGGACCCTCAGAAAATGGCTTGTGTCCCAAAGTGGCCCACGCCCACTTCGGTGGGCGACGTACGGCGGTTTATTGGGTTCGCATCCTACTATCGCCGTTTTGTTAAGAACTTCACGACGCTGGCTAAGCCACTGCATGTTCTGACGGGGAAAAATCTGAGATTTAAATGGGGCCCAGAAGAGGAGCGCTCTTTTCGATCTCTTTGGGATCATTTGGCCACCGCGCCGACGCTCGACTACCCGGACTTTTCCCAGCCGTTCATCCTTGACACGGATGCTAGCGATATCGGCATAGGTGCCGTTTTGTCGCAGCGGAAAGACGGGGTTGAGCGAGTGGTGGCATACAGCAGTAGGGTTCTGTCCCCTGCCGAGACGCGATATTGCGTGATGCGACAAGAACTGCGAGCTATTGTACATTTTGTTTGCCAGTACCGGCCGTACCTGTATGGATGGAATTCCTCGTGTGCACCGACCACGCTGCCTTGCAATATTCTTTGAAATTGGAACAACCGTCCGGTCAATTGGCTCGGTGCTTGGAATCGTTACATGAATTTTCCTTCAATATCACATACCGCAAGGGTACTTGCCATGCCAACGCGAATGCTCTCTCCAGGTTGCCTCCGACTCCTCCCTGTGCCTGTCTGACGGGTACGCACCGCTGTGCGGCGCTGCCTACCTCGCCCTGTCCGGTTATGGGGGCGTTATCGAATGATGAAGCTCAGGATGTACCCGTTGGCGCCGACGATACACTGCATTTGCCGCACTTGGTGTGGCTACGTGAGCAGGAGGCTGATGCATCTCTGGCTCCACTGCGGGAACTGATCGGGAAACCGAGATCTCATTTGGCTGGATGGAAATGGCAGATGTTTCGGGGCCAGGCGGGATTGCTGATGTGTACGGATGGATTATCTGACCGTTCACGCCTGGTTGTGCCGACATCCCTGCGTCACGATCTAGTCCGCACTCTGCACGCCGACAAGCTGATGCACCTCGGCGTGCAGAAAACATTGGCGCGTTGCAACAGGATTTTTTTGGCCCGGCATGACTGCAGACGTCACAAACTTTATCCGGTCATGCCATGATTGTGCAAGGCGGAAACCGCCTCGTCAAAATTATATCCCGCCACTACGTTCGATCGAGGTGTCCCGTATTATGAGCTAGTTGCTCTGGACATCCTGGGCCCGTTCCCTCCATCGGCGAGGGGAAATAAATACCTCTTGGTCGGGGTCGAATATTTTTTTCGCTGGCCTATGGCCTGGCCTTTGCCTGACCAAATGGCCTCGTCCATCACCGACGCTTTCTTGAATGGATACGTCATGGATAAAGGAGCACCCGAAGGGCTGCTCACGGATCAAGGACGTAACTTCTCCAAATTGCTCAAGGATGTATGCTCTGCGTTGGGTACAAAGAAAATCCACACTTCCCCTTACCATCCGCAAACGGATGGCATGGTGGAACGATTTAACCGCACCCTTTCGGCCATGCTTTGTCACACGGTGAGTGAAAAACAAACCGATTGGGACTTGCACATACCGGGCGTCCTGGCGGCATACCGCATGGTTCCGCACGCGTCCACAGGATATTCGCCATTTTTCCTCATGTATGGTCGTGAGAATGTACCCCCGATTGATGTGCAACTGGGTGCAGGGTGGAAACAACCGTCCCCTTCCTTGCCTGATCACGTACGGGACTCGCTTAAACGGGTTATGGAGGCGCGAGAGGCCGCCAGATGTGTGACGGCCCGTACGCAGGCAAGGAACGAGAGGTATGCACGTCGATCGCGAACTGACATGCCTTGGTCGGTGGGCAATATGGCATGGCTCCATTGCCCTCAGGTGCCAGTGGGTATGTCCCCTAAACTGCACAAGCCTTGGCAGGGGCCTGTGAGGCTGGTGGACATTCGGAATTCCCAGAGTGTTCGCATCCAGTATGGCCAACGTCGTTGGTATGTCCATTCGTCACGGCTCAAGCCCTACGTTGACCCGCATGCTGGCCCTTCATCTCCACTTGTTGACCTGCCGGGGTCTGGCCTGCCGAATGTGCCACTTGCCTCGCCCGTTGATCCCCAGCGGGGCTGTGTTATACCCCCTGCAGATGAACAGGTTTTGAGGGACGACGAGACCCCTAATGTCCCTCCTCCAATGGGGCCTGTCCCAGATACAACGGAAACCGAACATTCTTCTTCTCCATGGCAACCACCTCCTGCTGAACAGTCGGCGAGGCAACCACGCGCGAAGAAAGGAGAGGGTCCGGCGTCGCGCACACGGTCAAAATTTCTCCCGTTTCGCTAATATTGATTGCCTTGCGGTCTGTCACCCTGTTGTTACTGCGCTACAGGGGCGCCCTAATGTATGTCTGTTGTTACATTTTTGAATTCCTCGGCGCGTTGACGCCTACTCCCCCCTTACCTTGTTAATGCATCTTAGACGCCCTAAGATTTATTCTAATGGGATTCGGCCTGTCACCCTTTTCCCAGCCGAGACAGCTGACTTTTTACACCAGGGGGGGGGGGGGGTGATGTAATGTGAGGATATATCCGGCTCACTGACGTATCACAACTCGTCATGATGATTGGCTTTGCCGCTCCTGGTCTATAGCCAATGGGGGTAAGCCTAGGGGCGTGGCCCTGACGTAATGGAAAGGTGACAGCTGTAAGTAGAGGATTGGTTCTGCTGGCTTTGGCCACAGCCAATGGGGAGATGAGTCGGGGCGTGGTCCCGGGAGCCTACGAGGGAGCCTAGAATATTCTATGGAGGCTAACCATGATTGGTGGAAACGTACCACGTGACCCGGGTATTAAATAGGGGTGGAGACGAACGACACGTGGTCAGAATGGGAACGAACGGAGGAAGGGGCCACGCGTGAGCGGGGCTCCGGGTTGCCACGTAGCGGCGCGTCTCTCTCTCTATCCCTCTCACACTACCTGCCAGCAGCGTGAAGGAAAGCTGTAATGCAAGTTGAATAAAAGACCGGATTCCAGAAGTCACCTCAACGACCTTTATTACACTTGTGTTGCGATCGAAACGTCGTGATCTATTATTTTTTTTACCTACGTGACTTTACCGAAATAACCAAAGAGTATGGATTCCTGCAGTCACGAAAGCTTCAAATCAAGATTAAAACTTGAAGCATTCTGAAAGACGTGTTCAGTCTGGATTCGGCATCTAGTGGTAGCTGCCAGAATCCCGCCAAAAGGTCTAGTGTGGAGAAAATGTTTGCTCCTGCGAGTGCATCCAATGAGTCATCTATGTGTAATAATCCTTCCAGAGACGGCTTCGGAATCGGTCCTTTTATTTCCACTCCACAATACACTTTGCTCACTCACTCTCCGTTGCTGGCAGACAACGGAGAGAGGACAGACCACGCACGTCCCCACCGCGCACGTGGCAACCCCAGCCCCCGTCCGCGCGTGACCCTGCTCTCGTCAGTTCCAGTCTGCTCGCGATCGTTCCCCTCCACTCGCTCTTAATACCTTCGTCACGTGGTTCCCCCAGCCAATCGTACATGGACAGCTTTGACCATTCTCGATGGTTCCCTGTGAATCCCGGGACCACGCCCCTCATCCGGCTCCCCATTGGCTGGGGCCCCGAATGGCTAGGCCAATCACTCCTGATGACCTGTCGTGATGACGCATGGGCCATGGTCCCTATCTCAACCCTTATTGGCTACAAGCAGGACCGGCAAGCCAATCCCCACGTGAACCCTCTATGGCTGTTATTACATCACCCCCCCCCCCCGGTGAAAAAATTTAGCCGTCTCGGCTGGGAAAAGGGTGAAGAACCAATTCCGCAACATCTTATTAGGGCACCAAGGTGCGTTTAACAATTTGAGGGTGAACCGGCGTTCCCGCGCCTAACAACATTTAAAACAGTCACCCATAATAATAAAAAAAATCACAACATACATTAGGGCGCCCCTGCAGCGCGGTAACGACAGGGAATCAGCGAAACGATCAAGCGTTAACGAAACGGAAGAGATTTCGACCGCGTACGCGTACGCGGGACCCTCTCCGCTCCCAGCGCAAGGTCGCTTTGCTTCCGGATGGACAGGAGGTGGCAGGCTCGAAGAAGAAGTCGGTTGTTGGTGCTTGGTCACGTCCAGGGCGGGCCCCGTTGGAGGGGGGGCAGCGGGGGCTTCCTCAGCCCTCAGAACCTGTTCATCTGCAGGAGGCACAACCCAATCCGCCCTGGGATCAACGGGCGTGTCCAGCGGCGTAGTCGGCCCAGCAGAACCCGGCAGGTCAGCTATTGGGGATGAAGGACCGACACGCGCGTCAACATAGGGTTTAAGTCGCGAGGAATGAACATACCACCGACGTTTGCCGTATTGAACGCGGATACTTTGCGAGTTCCGAACGTCTACGAGCGTCACAGGCCCCCGCCATGGCCTGTGCAGTTTAGGGGATGTGCCCGCCGGTACCTGGGGGCAGTGGAGCCACGCCAGGTCTCCCACTGACCAAGGCATGCGAGTATGCGATCGACGCGCGTACCGTTCGTTCCTTGCCTGAGCACAGGCCGTCGCACACCGGGCAGCCTCTCGCGCTTCCGTTACTCGTTCAAGCGAGTCACGCACGTGGTCAGGCAGGGAGCGGGACAGTTGTTTACTCAGCGTACCCAGTTGCACATCGATGGGTGGAACATTTTCACGGCCATACATAAAAAAAAAACGGTGAGTATCCCGTGGATGTGTGCGGAACCATGCGGTAGGCCGCCAAGACGCCTGGTATGTGCAAGTCCCAATCGGTTTGCTTTTCACTGACCGTGTGACAAAGCATAGCGGAAAGGGTACGGTTAAATCGTTCCACCATACCATCTGTTTGTGGATGGTATGGGGAGGTGCGAACTTTCTTTGTACCTAGCGCGTCACAAACTTCCCTAAGCAATTTAGAGGAGAAATTCCGGCCTTGATCTGTGAGCAGCCTTTCAGGTGCCCCCTTGTCCATGACATACCCGTTCAAGAAAGCGTCGGTGATGGACGCTGCCGTTTGGTCGGGCAGAGGCCAGGCCATCGGCCATCGAGAAAAATATTCCACCCCGACCAGAAGGTATTTATTGCCCCTAGCCGACGGGGGAAACGGCCCCAGAATGTCGAGAGCCACTAATTCGTTAATACGGGACACTTCAATGGAACGCAACGGTGGTACATAGTGGTTCCGAGGCGGCTTCCTTTTCGCACAGTCATGGCACGAGCGGACAAAATCATTGATGTCCGCCGTCATACCGGCCCAGAAAAAATCCTTTTGCATCGCGGCCACAGTCTTTTGGACGCCAAGGTGCATCAACTTATCAGCGTGCAGAGCACGGAGCAGGTCGTAGCGAAGCGAAGTAGGCACCACCAAGCGTGGTCGGTCAGACACCCCGTCGGTACACATTAGCAATCCCGACTTACCCCGGAACATCTGCCACTTCCAGCCCGCCAATTGCGATTTCTGTTTCCCAACCAATTTACGTAGTGGAGACAGCGAGGCATCGTCCTCCTGCTCGCGCAACCAGACCGCGTGCGGCAGCCGTAAGGTGTCATCGGTGTCCACCGACACCTGCTGGTCCTCCTCTTTCGCATTCGCCCCTGCGTCGTCCTCATTCGCTATCACCCCCATAACCGGGCAGGGTGACGTGGGCGGTGCGGCGCAGCGGTGCGTGCCCGTCAGGCAAGTGCACGGAGGAACGGGCGGCAGCCTTGAGAGCGCATCAGCGTTCACATGACGGGCTCCCTTTCGGTACGTTATATCGAAGGAAAATTCCTGTAACGATTCCAACCACCGGGCCAATTGGCCTGACAGCTGATCCAATTTGAGGGAATATTGCAAAGCCGCATGATCAGTGCGGACCAGGAATTTCCGTCCATACAGGTACGGTCGGTACAATCGAACAAAATGGACAATTGCCAAAAGTTCCCGCCTTGTCACGCAATATCGCGTTTCCGCAGGGGACAGAACCCTGCTGCCATACGCCACCACTCTCTCAACCCCATCCTTACGTTGCGACAAAACGGCCCCAATGCCGATATTACTAGCATCCGTATCAAGGATGAACGGCTGTGAAAAATCTGGGTAATCTAACGTAGGCGCCGTGGCGAGGTGGTCCCGAAGTGCCATAAAGGAACTTTCTTCCTCCGCCCCCCATTTAAACCTTTGATTTTTGCCAGTCAGAACGTGTAATGGTTTTGCCAACGTCGCAAAGTTCTTAACGAAGCGGCAATAATAGGAAGCGAATCCAATAAACCGCCGAACATCACCCACTGAAGTGGGTGTGGGCCACTCATGTACACACTTCGTTTTCAGAGGGTCAGTGGATACGCCGTCCGAACTGACAATATGACCCAGATAACGGACGGAGTGTTGCAGGAGGTGGCATTTCCTCGGTTTAAACTTAAGGTCAGCCGCACGCATTCTTTGAAAAACTGTCTCAAGGCATTGGAGGTGTTCCTCGAACGTGCGGCTAAAGACAATTATATCGTCTAGATATATGAGGCACGTTTCCCACTGCAGTCCCGCCAACACCAACTCCATGAGCCGCTGAAACGTGGCCGGAGCCGCGTTCAGGCCCATCGGCAACCGATTAAATTCAAAGAGGCCTTGCGGCGTGCGGAATGCCGTTTTGGGTTTTGACTCGTCATCGAGGGGAAGCTGCCAGAAGCCCGAGGACAGGTCAAGGGTGGAAAAGAATTTAGCACCCGATAAAGCATCCAATGAGTCATCCATCCTCGGTGAGGGGTACGCGTCCGCTACCGAGATTTTGTTCCACCGGCGGAAATCAACGCAAAACCTCGTACCACCATCTTTTTTCTTAACCAAAACGACGGGCGCGCCCCAAGGACTATTGGATGGCGAGATAATATCCGCCGCCAGCAATTCATCTACCGCCCCACGCACGTGTTCCCTTTCCGCCGGGCTCATGCGGTGAGGGTGCATACAGACAGGTGGCGATGCACCGGTTTCAATATGGTGCGACAAAAGCGATGTGCGTCCGAGGTCCAAATCATTCCTGCTGAACACATCAGCGTACTGCAGCAAGAGCGAACGCAAGGCGTTCCTATGTTCATTTGACAAGGAAGAATTCTCTCCGCATAAATCCGCGATCCAGCGTTCTTGTGAACGATCATGCGGAGACCCATCAGCAGGCATCCGAGCGCGCGGCGGTTTTTCACAAGAGGCGAAATTGGTAGTGGCGTGAGCCAGCACCGATCCCTCCGGAACAACAACGCGATCAGGTCCCCCATTCAAGACCTGTATGAAAGGTGCCTGACCTGGGCGCACAATCGTTTGTGCCGCCGCCAAAGAAAAAGATTTCGATATGGAATTCGATGGGGATAATAGCACGCCTTTCGCACCCTTTCCCATTTGAAGCGGTTTTCGGTAACGTAGTGGAATGAGCATTTGCGCTCCCGATGGAACTTCCACCGTAGCCGCAACTACAGCAGTAACTGCGTTACCTGTAGGCGCCTTGGCCAGCAGGGAAGGCAGGAACGCCATCCTACGACCCCCCGGCATTTCCAAACAGTCCTAGTCGACCCGTATTCGCAACGGCATCTGGCGCAGGAAATCCGTCCCCAACAAGCATGGAACAGCTAGCGAGCGAGAAATTAACACAGGTCCTGCGGCGGTAATATTTCCGATAGCGATGCTCACATCCACCTGTCCGCAGATACCCATGCTCCCCCCATTGGCGGCAACACACGCATCATTAACCTTGCGTATTCTCGACGCAGGAATGGACAACAAATGAAAAATGACATCCGAAATGATGGTAGCCGATGCGCCAGTGTCCACCAAGATACGGACGTCAACGCCGTCGACGGTACCGCGTACCGTCGACGAGCCCGACGCCGCAGCCACAATCCTGCGAGCCAATTTCTTCCACTGCATAGCAGAGCGTGTCAATGGAGCAGGAGAAGTAAAATTGGCCTTAGGAGTGTAAGAATGAGTGCGAGTGGATGAGTGATGTGACATGACCTGCCGGGTGTCCGATTTGTGCCGACTCGCCCGAGGTTGTTGCAGCTCCGCGGCAGGTAGAGGAGATGGAGGTCCCCTTGGCGGAGGAGGCGACAGCAGAGGTCAGCAGCGGCAGTCACGGGCGAAGTGGCCCCGTCTGCCGCACTTAAAACACGCGGCCGACGTTGGCTGGTGGTCGGACGACCCGGCCCTCGCACGCGGTCGGGCCGTGTAGTCGTCCCGCTGGTCGCGCAGCCGCCGGCCCGGAATCCTACGCGGGACAGCAGCAGCCAGCATGTCGTCGTCGCCCGAGTCGTCGGACTAGTGGACAACCAGTCGCGGAGACCACCCCAGAGGCGGCCCGTCGATCTCGGGTTTCCCCGTCCACGCCGCCATCTGGTCCCACCGCTTGATATTAAACTTAGCGTCCAGGCAGCGCGCCACCCACCGCGATGAAAGCGGTTCGTGGCCGCACACTGGTAGAGAGATGTTGAGCTCCTGAGACAACTCCAGCATGCGGGAAAGGATGAGTGGATCCAAATGCTCGGCCGTTGCGTCGGGGTAGGCGGCCATGGCCATCGCCATCAACGCCCCCCGATAGGCCAACGACGATTCCTCCGGTGCCCGGCGACGCGACATAAATTTTCTGGTGGCCGATGTCGGCGGGTCGTAAAATTCCGCCATCTCTGTGAACGCATCCTGCAGTGTCTTCTTCTTGGACGCCGGAATGGAGCGGAAGACTCCCAGAGACACATCATCGAGCAGCGTAGGTAGCGCTCCCAGCACTTCTTCCTCCGTCCAGTTGACAGATCTAAAAGCCGACTCGAAGCGCCACGTAAAAGCACTCCAATCGCCCCCGGCGATAAATTCTTTTATTTGTGGAAGGCGATGTCCGCGGTGGCAGGAGCGTGCCGCGGGCGTCTCCGGCCGCCGTTCCCGCTCTCCGCTCGGTGCAGACAAAATGGCGTCCGGCGGCCGCGTGGTAGCAGGCACGCCCAAAATGGCGGCCGACGACTCCGGCGCAGACGCCCCACCCAAGACGACGGCGTCCTCCCGCGTGGCAGGAGCAATGGCGGGTCCCGCTTCCATAGCAGGACCCCTTCCCACGGCGTCCAGCTGATCGGCGATCTGGCGACCCACGGCTGGTGAGGACGCCACCGCGGTCACCAGGCTTAGCAGAATTGCGCGCAACGACTCAATCTGCTCCGCCATCAGCCGCCATTCGTCTCTCGGTCCTGCGGTGGTCGCATCTTCCCGCGGTCGATGCTGAGAGGCGTCGAGGCGAGCGTCGTCAGCCGGCGGCACCAGGGCTGTAGCTCCCAACAGCTCATCTTCCTCCGTCTCGGCCTCTTCCTCCGACAGAGGCACGGGCAGGTTCTTTTTTCTGAGGTGTTTAGACATCTCGACGATCGTCCAAACAGTCGCAGAATTACTTCTGACACCAGTGTAATAATCCTTCCAGAGACGGCTTCGGAATCGGTCCTTTTATTTCCACTCCACAATACACTTTGCTCACTCACTCTCCGTTGCTGGCAGACAACGGAGAGAGGACAGACCACGCACTAAGTCCCCACCGCGCACGTGGCAACCCCAGCCCCCGTCCGCGCGTGACCCTGCTCTCGTCAGTTCCAGTCTGCTCGCAATCGTTCCCCTCCACTCGCTCTTAATACCTTCGTCACGTGGTTCCCCCAGCCAATCGTACATGGACAGCTTCGACCATTCTCGATGGTTCCCTGTCAATCCCCGGACCACGCCCCTCATCCGGCTCCCAATTGGCTGGGGCCCCGAATGGCTAGGCCAATCACTCCTGATGACCTGTCGTGATGACGCATGGGCCATGGTCCCTATCTCAACCCTTATTGGCTACAAGCAGGACCGGCAAGCCAATCCCCACGTGAACCCTCTATGGCTATTATTACATATGCGCGGGAGCGGGTAGGCGTCTGCCATGGTAACTTTGTTGAACTGCTTGAAGTCTACGCAAAACCGCAAGGATCCATCCGATTTCTTAACCAATACAACCGGCACCCCCCACGGACTCGTAGATGGCGATATGATGTCAGACTCCATCATCTCCTGCACTTCCCGCCGCACATGCTTCTCCTCGCTAGGACCCATACTATAGGCATTTTGCCGAATGGGTGGCGCCTCGCCCGTATCAATGTGGTGCTCCATCAGCGTCGTGCGACCAACATTGTAGGGACCCTTACTGAACACGTCTGCGAAGTCACACAACAAAGTACTGAGTTCCCCCGATTCCTTTGCCGACAAATCGGTGTTTTGTGCCAAGAGCGCGTCTATCCATGACATATCCTCTGTGCCGACTGACGGAGTGTCCAAATGCACATTGTTTACGGTCTGCGTCTCAGGGTCCGAATGCATGGGACTGACATTTGCAAACAAGGTCCCTTCCTGAACTGTAATGGGTGTGTCAGCCGTGTTAAGGACCTGCAGGAACATTGGCTGATTCCTGCGCACGAGCATGTCAGCTGCTGCTAGGCAGTGACAACCCACCACCGACGGCACCGCGGAGACGATGAGCAACGCTTACGAACGGGAAGTGACGAACGGGAAGTGACGAGTGGGGTGCGATATCGAAGCGGCACTAAGGCCTGTACACCAGGCGGGATTAAGACCGTAGTTCCGACCGGCGCCTGAACTCGCATAAGCTGCTTCGGTTCCCCGTGTGGACGCAAGAAATACAAGCGACCCCCCCCCCCCCCGAAGGGGTTTCGAGGCAGCCTTCGTCCATCAGAATGCGAAGGGGCATGTGACTCAACAGATCCGTGCCCAGCAAGCAGGGAAATGTGAGCACACTGGAGACCGGTACCGGAGCACGTACCTCCAGCTCCCTGATGCGGACCGGCACTACCACTTGGCCCATTATCCCCATACTTCTCCCATATGCGGCTATGTACCTTTCCTGAACCAGCGCGAGATGATGCTGTCCCTCTGGTAACAAGTCAAAGACGTGCAGGGATATCATTCTGGTCAACGCACCCGTGTCAACCAACACGCGGACGCTAACCCCTGCCACCGAGCCTACCAACACAGACATCCCAGTCGTGGCCGCCATCACCCTTCTGGCCAAACGATGCCACTTATTAACCTCGGGTCTGGACCATCATCAGGAATCCTAGCCACCGCCCCCGAGGAATGAGATACATGATGGGGTGAACCTGGGGTGGATGGTTCTAGCCAGATGTCCGAGGTGTCAGCTCTTGCTGATGATCCCGGCTGGTCGTTCCCGGTGCACTCGTCCTGCTGCGGCATCCGCGGGAGATTTGTCCCTCACGAACGCAGCGATGGCAGATGACTTCTTCGGTGACCTGAAGATGCTCTCCTGCCCAGCGCCGGGGTCGGCGCTCCGCTTCCCGCGGGATCCTCGGATACCGCTGTAGGGCCGCCACCATATCTCCCTTGTCCTCCTCCGCCGGCGGCGCGTGTCTGGTTGGGGGCCGTGGCAGCCCCTCGACGTCACCGCGATCCCATGCAAAGTGTGCCAGACTTCGCGCGGGTCCCGCTATCTCTTCGTAAGCGCAGAGATGTCGGGCTTCCTCCTCCACCACCGGCAGCATCACTCCCACCTTCTGTGCCATGCCAAGGAGCCGTTACTCCACCAGCGAGTCCAGGCCAGGCTCGTTGAGCCGCGGGAATGCGGCTTCTGCTAGCGTCAACAATTCTGTCCTGAAGACCAGGAGCAATTCGGATGCTTCCCACTGGCGTTTTTTTTTACTTCTGGAGGGTCGAACACCTCACCATCTCCTTCTAGATGCTCTGCAGGGATCCTCTTTTTGCAGACGGAATCCGGTCGAACACTGCCAGTGCGGGGTCGTCCAACACAGTGGGCAGCATTGTCAGGGCTTGTTCCTCCATCCACTCCATTGACCGGGCGGCCATCTCGACAGACGAAAGCACGCCATTCTCCTGATCTAGACGCGAACCTCTGTATCGCGCCCAGCTGGCGGCTCCATCCTGGTCCTCCCTCCACGGGCTGCCTCGGCTGAGTTTTGGGTTGAATCTCGCTCCCGACCTGTATCCTTGCCCCTTGCCTGGTCAGCTGCTTTCTGCTGCACTCCAGTCGTTCATTTACCACGGTTGCCGCTGCTGTCGGAGGATATCGGGAGGATAGGCTAGAGTTTTTGCCCAGGTCCCGCGCGGGATGCATGGTCGGCGGCATCGCTGGTGCTGCTCCTTCCCCTGATAGCTGCTGCGGAGTGCCTGGTAGGGAAGGCTGACCATGGCTCCAGTCCCCTCGCTGGGGAGGCGGTGTGGCTGAAGTTCCCCCCACTCGTTCGACCTCAGGACCCAGCTGGCGAAGCAGCGTGGTGACTGCATCCATCCTCCAATTCCTAGAGGATGATCTGCGGCGGCGGCGCTGGGTCTGCACCGCCGGGTTGATGGAGGAAGGTGCCCACATGGGATGAGCCGCTGCTACGGATCCCGTCGATGAGCCAGGGGACGAATCCCAACTCGACGGTTCCGTTTCTGAACAAATCTCGTCCCGGGCACCTAGAGTGTCTTCTGGCTGAGTCTCCCCCCTTATGATCCTGCATTGGCTGAGGCAAGACAAAGAGGAGTCGTAGACTGGTTTATGCACTGGCTTATTCTTCAACCCACAGCCACACTTATTCCTAAAACCAACCCCGAACACACGTCTCGCAGCCCCTTTAAAACCTTCCATCCCCACCCTCGTTCCCATCTCATCTCGCACGCCGGGTCTTTGTGACGTCAGTTCCCTTTAACCCTTGACACCCATCTCATGGATTCTCGTGCGTGTGATTGGTGCGTGCTATGCTGAGTGCGGAGATTTCATGTCTGCGTGGTGCGAGTGCATGAGGATGGCTCGCAGATCCCTTACACGACTATAGAGTTAGTAATCTTGATTCTAAGCTTTCGTGACTGCAGGAATCCATACTCCTTGGTTCTTTTGGTAAAGTCACGTGTTACATGCTAATTTCTCACTTTAACATTATGCTAATCTCTCACATTATCATAGCCACTTCCGTACCCAGTTACATGCTAATTTCTCACATTAACATAACTAGACCCAGCCACTTCGTTATGACCCTTGGGCTACACCCATTTCAATCCTTTTAAAACAGTCTGCATCAGCAGCAGACCATGCATTCCAACCTGATGACGGACGCTTGTGTTGTGCCCAAAACGTCGTGATCTATTTTATTTTATACCTACGTGACTTTACCGAAAGAACCAAAGAGTATAGAGTTAGTAGTTACTACTATAGAGTCGGTAGATACTACTATACAGTCAGTAGATACCACTGTAGAGCCAGATACTACTGTAGAGCCAGATACTACTATAGAGTCACTAGACACTACTCACTCTATTGCATGTAGAGTGTGTAGGTATGTATGCCTACGGGGGGGAGGGGGGAATATTTTTGAGGGGGGGGGGGGTCGACAATTTTCGGAAACCTTTTAGATCAACTATTTACCTGCCACTTTCTATTCCTTTTTGATTCAGGCATTCTTCAAGCCTCTTATAATTTTGTTGATGGACAAATAGATAGACAAATGGAACGCCAGGCTTTCACAATAGCCTAGTACTTGTGTAATAAACGACTGGACCACGATGTCTGGCTCAGTGTCCTTTATTCGGTTCGTGCTGTACACCCACACGGCTGTCTTTACTCTGTAGCTTCTCCACGGTGCTGACTCCAATGTCGGCCCGATCCACAACAGCAGCCCCGCTGCTGTTTCTCTCACACAGCCCCCCTTGGCTGTACTCGCTGCAACTCCTCTCTCTCCACCTCCTGGCAGCCTCGTGCTGTCTCTCTCTCTCTCCGCAGCTCCTCCTGGCAGCCACACCGCTGCCTCTAACACGCAGCCCTTCTGGCTGTCTCCTCTGCAGCTGCACACCACTCCGCAGCTTCCTCTTGTCTTCGGGGTTGGCTCCCGATAGCCGTCGGTGCCCCCCCTCTTCTCACCCGCCCGCGTGGCCTCACTCTTTTCCGCTCACACCCCGACTGACTTCCCCTTCCGGTTTACCCGCTTAAGGACCCGAACCTTCCACCCACGTCACATGACTCCACCCCCCGTGACGTCACATCCGGAAGGTCGCTTACGCCCGCATTACACTTGTGTGTGTATATGTTATGTTTTTATGATAAGTTTTGAAATATATTTTTCCTCCGGGCAACGCCGGGTACTTCCCGCGAGTAAATGATAAAACTCTCAACTGTTTTATTGTACCAGGTAAGGCCTACTGTGCTATATAGCTATTTGTCAGAAAAATGATGCATGTTTTCCCAAAAGTATGTGTGGTTAATGCAGACTTGATGCCTTATAAAAGGTATTTATTCGTCGTTGGAACATCTTATCTTGACGTAAATTATAAAGCGCCTTTACAAAGGCCTTTACAAAGGCCTTTATAAAGGCGCTTTATTCAGGTGCTTTACAGAGAATTAACGGTACAATATCGCGTGTGATATGTAATGGTGGAGATGAGGTGAATAAAATAGACGAGAGGAGGCAATGGGAGCGAATCTCTGATGATGCGTGAATTCGGTGAAAGCGAAATTGATGACAGTAAATAATGCAAAGATGACACCAGAAGGCGTACAACTCAAACACAGTGCAATATCAGAGTATTGAGAGCTCGGGGTAAGCATTTACGCTATGAGATCTCTTTTACCAGTGGCAAAATATAATAGTAGGTTTTTACCCTTTTAACTGGTACAAAACTGACACCTTTATTCAAGGAATCATGTTTGCAATGACCACAACACAAGTAGTCAAAAAAGCAAACAAAAAGAAGCAACTCTGATAAAGATGATAATATGCACTGTCCTTGAAGTTGATTGTGTTTGAGTTGTACGCCTTCTGGTGTCATCTGGCCCTACACCAATGGGGACTAGGCTCTAAAGAAAGCCGTCTCGGGTGTGGGCCAATCAACTTCAAGGACAGTGCATATTATCATCTTTATCAGAGTTGCTTCTTTTTGTTTGCTTTTTTGACTACTTGTGTTGTGGTCATTGCAAACATGATTCCTTGAATAAAGGTGTCAGTTTTGTACCAGTTAAAAGGGTAAAAACCTACTATTATATTTTGCCACTGGTAAAAGAGATCTCATAGCGTAAATGCTTACCCCGAGCTCTCAATACTCTGATATTGCACTGTGTTTGAGTTGTACGCCTTCTGGTGTCATCTGGCCCTACACCAATGGGGACTAGGCTCTAAAGAAAGCCGTCTCGGGTGTGGGCCAATCAACTTCAAGGACAGTGCATATTATCATCTTTATCAGAGTTGCTTCTTTTTGTTTGCTTTTTGACTACTTGTGTTGTGGTCATTGCAAACATGATTCCTTGAATAAAGGTGTCAGTTTTGTACCAGTTAAAAGGGTAAAAACCTACTATTATATTTTGCCACTGGTAAAAGAGATCTCATAGCGTAAATGCTTACCCCGAGCTCTCAATACTCTGATATTGCACTGTGTTTGAGTTGTACGCCTTCTGGTGTCATCTGGCCCTACACCAATGGGGACTAGGCTCTAAAGAAAGCCGTCTCGGGTGTGGGCCAATCAACTTCAAGGACAGTGCATATTATCATCTTTATCAGAGTTGCTTCTTTTTGTTTGCTTTTTTGACTACTTGTGTTGTGGTCATTGCAAACATGATTCCTTGAATAAAGGTGTCAGTTTTGTACCAGTTAAAAGGGTAAAAACCTACTATTATGTATTTATACTGGAGGAATCCGATGAGCTATAAAGCTCTTTTTTCACAGATGTCCAGGAAGGGACACGAGATAAGAACGTTACAACAACAAACAATGCAAAAACATGATAGTCGTGTAAAGTTCAAGAAAGATAAACAAATCACCCAAACAGTCAAATAAAAAAGAAATTATACTCATCCTACGACAGAAAAGCTCACTGAAGTATTAACTTATTTTTCAGAAGCGACCTGGCCACAAATGATAGCTCAACAAAGTGGCTTATTATTTGGAAATTTATAGCAGCAAAATAATTTAAATAGTCTCAATAAACAAGGGAAGGAGAAGACAGGCAGGGGAACGGAGTTGGGTGCCATCCTCGCGGTGCCACGGGGTGTGGCGCTGCTGAGTCACGCGGAGAGAATTGGAGTGCGTTGTGAAGTCACGCGCTCGCGTGATGTTGGGTATGCGGCGGTTGTTGTTGGGGAAGCGGTAGCGTAGTGGATAGCTGCACTGCACTACAAACTAGGCGACCCGATTTAGATTCACGTTCAGGACCAAAATCAGTGGCAGATATTTGAACCGGTTCTCGGCCTCCCCTAGGTAGACTCAGCCTTAAATGAGGAGTAGACTCGGCACTGGGGACACAAAGGCGGCCGAGCGTGGTTCTGGTCACCCCCCTTCCTCCTGCGTGTGCAGTGCCAACCTTAATAGGCGCTAACTCGCTAACAGCACGTTGCCCCAAGAGCCTGCTGATGGTTAGTCGGGGAAACTTTGTATTCCCTGTTGTTGTTATCGGTAACGCAGGGGAGACCACCCACTCCAACCATCCCGGCCGTGAATAGCCCTAGAGGCGGGAATGCGCAATGCATCCCCACGGGCGCCTTGCCGATGGAAGCTCTCACGGGCAAGCGACGCTTGGCTTTGCCGGCGCCAGTAGATCAGCCGTTTCAATTCTCCTCTCCCTGTCATCTTAACGTAATTCATATAGCGCCTTAATCGAGGCGTGTATGAATGTTAATGAGGGAGATGAGGTGATTAAAATAGACGAGAGGAAGCAATGGGGGCGAATCTGTGATGATGCGTGAACTCGATGAAAGCGAAATTGATGACAGTAAATGATGATGAATTGATTTGAATAAATGGGGTTAATGAGTAATATCCATATAATGAGAATATGAAGAGGGAACAGTCATTGTGGTGGTGGTTGTGAGGGGCAGATTAAGGGGGGGGGGGGGTTATGGTGTGAGCAAGGGAAGAATGAGTGAGACAGACGGCCCCGTTCTCTGCAAACAGCTTTTTTACCATAATATCGTTTTTTTTTGGATTAGATTGCGTACATGTGAATGTGTCGTTAAACCAGCCACCACCCGACACAGTCAATTAGTAAGGCCTGTTACGTAAACGAAACCTGCCAATTAGTTACTAGTTCAGCACTAACCGGTGTGTTGGAGAGTAAACCCATAACATTTACAAATCGAGTACGATGTTTCACCTGTAATTACAACAAAAAAAGCCACAATTCTGGCTGTTTTGTTTACGTAACACACCTAATTAATTGGCTATTTCTGGTGGTGGCGGGGTTTAACGACATATTTATATTTACGCCTTCTTACGCCAAAAAACCTCTATTATGGATAATGTAATGTAGTTGAATGTGGGTTTCGTTTCACAAGGCGAGAATTCAAGAAACAAGGATTGGGTACTCATTCGCCTGAGTCACAAAAATTACGAAAGTAAAAACGTAAAAACAAATACGTCAAGGAAGCAAAGATAAATAGGAGCAAACAAACAACCAAATAGAAATCATAGCAGTGCGCAATCATGATGTTAATAATAACAACCGTCAGCTAAGATTCACTTCTTCTAAAATCCACTCAGTAAAGTTTTAGTTTCATAAACATCAACATCGGGTTAGGGCGAATATTGCAGTAATACTTAGACAAGGACACGTATACCTCCGATTAGCACGGTTGGATACGTACGGTGCGAAAGAAGTTAAACGTACACTTGCAACAAATGGCACGATGAGCGTTGTAATAGTTGCGAGTTAACAGGTAGCTTACATTGACAGAGGGAGGTTAATTATGACTGTATTATGATAAGAGCTTGGGAGGAGAGATGTCGGGAGGGGATTCCAAAGTAGAACAGTGCGAAGGAAGAATCGGCTTCATTCCCTGTCGTCAGATTATCTTAATTCCTCGTTTTAAATAAATAAAAAAGTCGATGACAAACATTCCCTTTTTAGTAAACACAGCGGTTAGCGCTACGCTGTGCTACGAACCCGGTGACCTGAGTTAGATTCCGGTCACTACCACCAACATCAGGTGACGATTATCCGAACCGACCCTGGCCCTCTCCTCGGTCGTACCTCGGTGCGGTGTGTAAACATCACCATTGGGGAGAGAGACAAAGGCGGCTGGGCGTGGTGTTGGCCACCCACACCCTCATGTGCCGTGCCCGCCTTCATCGATGCTCGCTAACAGCACTTTCCCCTACAGTCTGTGGAAGCTATACGGGAGATCGTTGTCTTTGCACGGTTGTGGAAGGTATCATATAACTAAATATAAAGATTATATCTACATTCACTTGTTTTCAACAGTTTCACAATCTAACAGAGAGGGCCCCTTGCCTCTTTGTAAACATCTGGCAGTTCACCTGCATTGCTGCAAGCAAGGCGTGGCTCTGTATAACAACGACATTGATTATTTACGCAGAGAATCTCACCCATAGCTATAAAAACGCTGGCGAAGAGATTATAACAACACGGACGTCCATAATAAGTGCCTCATTCGGAAGGATGTTGAACTTTTTTCGCAACCTACGTCGTCAACCGAGCTTTTCGGAGGTGCGGGGGGGGGGACAACAAACTAAACGCCAAAGGAAGTTATAAATAAATGGATTTTCAATCTAGATTTAGCAAACAAAAGAAATGTCCGGGACATGAGCATCGTACCTACTCCTGGAATTCAAATCTCTCTTCGTCGTAGTCTCTGATGGGTTAACCATCAACTGCAACAGAACATCAAGAGGCCGATTGTGGCCACATAACCCCAAACTAAACTACGGACCATATAGTAGACCACCTTGCTCGTTCAACGCAGGAGGAATATCAAAACTACGCCAGCTCTCTCTCCGGATGCGCCTCTTGTGGCGAGCGCCAGACCTCGACATTGGCATCCGGCCCCTGGACGCATCGCTGCTGCCATGATGAGCGAGGAGAGAAGCCGTCTGCGTGTGAAGAAGGCGGATTGTTTGCTTTGGAGTGTCGACTCATTACTCTGGCCCCGTGGAGAGACCGGGAAAGACCGGGTGGCCGTTCTATCGCGCGGCGCGCAGTCGCCCCCCTGTCGATATCAGTCCGCGGTTGGCCCGTGAGCTGCTCAGATGTGTGTCACCTGTGGGTGGGTGGTGGTGTCGCTGCTCAGATTGTATCACCTATGGGTGGGTGGTGGTGTCGCTGCTCAGATTGTATCACCTGTGGGTGGGTGATGTTGTCGCTGCTCAGATTGTATCACCTGTGGGGGCGTTGCTTGTACGACGACAACAACAGCAGCGCGAATATAAATCGGCGGCGGCAGGGGCACGCAGACTCGAGCAGTGAACTATCTGCGCGCCACGCCGCCGTTTCTGTTGCTGCTGGAGGTCGCCTATCTTCGCTACAAGGTTCTATTGTTCACATTCCTCTCTCTCTCTCATTGCTTTGTTAATTCCACTTGAGTGACCAACAGAAAAACAAACGGATGCCGACTGCGTTACCTGTAACTCCGCGTTTTGAATGTAAGTTTAACTTCTTTAGCACTGTACATAGCCAACCGTGCTAGTCTTACGTTATCTATAGCTATTCCATGAAGCGTATCACCGTTACCCGTGGCGCACCGAAGGCATTGGCGTTGGTGTAGACCGTAAAGCCTGTTCTCATATGACGCATTCGTAGTTGCGTTGCTGAAGAACACCGCGTTATGGAAAAATCGCGTTAAAATAAATAATATATAATATACTGGATAAAGCGCAGTCCGCGATAACAAGTGAGATGCGTACGCAGGCTGAACAAAGACTGAGGTTGCGCGTGGGTAGTATCTCGAAGCATCCAGCAGCATCCCAACGCTTTGTGTGGTGATTTTACGCCAAGGCAGCCGTACGACCGCTTATTCCTACTCGCGCTGCGAAGTAGTTCCGTTCACTCGATCGCGTTATATCCAATTCGCATCCGCGTTATATATATAAAAAAACCACATGTTCCCAAATACATTCATCGCATTATATTCAATTCGCGTTATGAAAGCTACGCGCGGCGTTACAGGAGAGCAAACTATGTAAGAAGCGCAAAAAATAAGTGGAGAATTCGCCTCCTCTGCCGGAATGATGCGCTGCCAGCAGGCCTGCTGGTTGATGTGTGTGCTAGACATTGCCGTCCGCAGCTCTGCGTCCTTGTGGACGTTGCGGCCTAATCGTGATGTGCGAACGTCGTGCGTGCATCGCAAAAAAACGCGTTCACTGTGCACACGTCGAGGCAGGCACGCGGGCCCAGCGGTGGCGCGTTCGCTGCTCGTTGCAGAGCTTCGCGTATCGGCTCCAGCGGCCACCCTGGTTAATACTGCGGATGTTTAAACTACGACGATTACGACGCTACGCCTGCTTCACCGTTGGCGTAAAAAAGTTCCGTGACGTCAACCCGACTTTACGGTTAAAAGATTGGCGACATTTGACAAATTACACCGCAAATGACTCATTCGGAATTTTTAACGTGGCAGTATCGGCTCCCTCTACGCGAAAACGTGGCAGGACCCTCTTGAAAACGAGTCACTAGACTCAAAGAAGCTTTCGTGGGGAAAATACTATTCATAATATTGACAATGTTTGTACGTACATTTGTCTCTGTTAGATATGAAAATTGGAAGAAATTGTTCACGTGACCTCTCTCCTCTCACTCCACTCTCCCCCATGCACTCTCCTACCTCTCCAGTCTCATCTCGCTTCATTCTCCTTAAAACACTGTATTACCTCTCAATCTCACTCCACTCTCCTCCACACACTTATCCACCTCTCCCCTCTTATCTCACTCCACTGTCCTCCACACGCTCTCCTGCCTCTCCCTTCTCATCCATCTCACTCCACCCTCCTCCACACACTCTCCTACCTATCATCTCACTGCACTCCCCTCCACATACTCTCCTAGTTCTTATCTCACTCCACTCCCCTCCACACATTCTCCCACCTCTCCCCTCTCATCTCACTCAGCTCCCCTCCACACACTCTCCTAACTCTCCCCTCTCATCTCACCCCACTCCCCTTCAGGCACTATCCTGCCTCTGCCGTCTTCTCTCACACCACTCTCCCCCATGCACTTTCCTACCTCTCATCTCACTTCATTCCCCTCCACACCATCTCCTACCTCTCCCATCTCATCTCACTGCACTCTCCTCCACATACTCTCCTGTCTCTTCACTCTCATTTCACTCCACTCTCCTCCACACAATATCCTACCTCTCCCTTCTCGGCTCACTCCACTCTACTCCACACGCTCTCCTACCGCTCCCCTCTCACCTCACTTCACTCCCCTCCACGCACTCTCCTACCTCTCCCGTCTCATCTCACTCTACTCCCCTCCACACACTTGCCTACCCCTCCCCTCTCATCTCAATCCACTCCCCTCCACACACTTTTCTAACTGTCCCTTCTCATCTCACTTTATTCTCCTACCTCTCCCCTCTCATGTCACTCCACTCTCTGGCACGCTGTTGTCTCGGCTCCTTCTTACAAATCCGCCCACAGTCAACATTCGTTGCACGGGAAGAGGTCGCTCCTTCTCGCCTTTTGCTCCTCGGAGTCTGAAATTATCTTCCCTCCTCCTGTAACTCTTTGGTTATTTAAGTAATAGCCATGGATAATGTTTAATTGGGCTCTTCTGAGGGGGCATCTTTCATTATTTAAAATCTCGAGTTTGTTTTTTATTGCAACGTAATATAAACTGTTTACCTTGAGCAGCAGCACTGTCGTGAGACCCAGCTTCACCCAGCCAGCCACGCCTCGAGCGTCTTGTGCTCACCACTCACAAACTAAACTCAACAATTTGTTTTTATTTTATCAGGCAAGGCCCACTGAGCTCTATAGATATTTTTTCAGAAGCGACCTGGCTTTTAAAAATGATAGCTCAACGAAGTGGCTTATCGCCTGAAAACTTACAAAAGCCAAATTCTCTAGACGCGCGTTGATTCTAAATCAGGAGGTGTCCTCATATACACAGAATCTTATTAAAACTATTCACGAACAACGTCTTTATCTAGTCCAAAGGAACTCGAACCTAGTCGAGCCTAAACACCACCACTTGTTTTCCTAGCCGCATCGAGCTCGCTCATCGCTTCTCGTGTCCCCTCTGTTGAAGCGACTTGAGGTGCGGTTCCATTGAGGCGCTATTTTATAAAAGTGTATATTATTATATATACGAGCTTTCATGTGTGCGATTATCCTGGGAAATCCACTGGGTCTTGCCATCTCCGATGGAGTAGTACGCGTACCGACCGCAGACCGGGTTGCTGTAAATGTCATTTCCTCGATCATCTGTGTAGACACGCGCATGGGTTTTCACGTGAATATTAATGGTGAAAATCTATAATAGGTTTTACCCTTTCTGGCAATAAAACAGGCAGCGTTGAAATGTACAAACACCAAATATAAAATTTTGCAAGGCGTCGTGTCTGTATGAACCACACATACTTGTGGAAAAACATGCAATGGAGCAGGCTCTGATAATATATGTATCGTCTTTGAAACTACACGAGAGACAGCCTTATTTATTGCCTCGTCTCGCCAGTGTTAGACCAGAGAACGCCAAAAGGCGAACCGTACAAAGATAATTCAAATTTCGATTTAAAGCTTTCGTGACTGCAGGGATTCATCTTCTTGGTTCTTTCGGTAAAGTCACGTAGAAGGGAAATAATAAAATAATAAAAATAGATCATAATAAAATGATTCTCACGACGTTTCGGTCACAACGCAAGCAGCCGTCCTCAGGTGAAGAACAGGTCTGTCGGGAAGACAGCGTCTGAATGAAACACCCCAGGCTTGGAGCGTATATTTAAGCTGGGTTGGAGGGGGAAGAGCGCCTTGACAAAATAATTTGAATATCAAGAGGAATTTAGCATATTTATGGGAAATGCAGATATGGGATTAGTCACTACTTGTGAAATGCGTAGGAGGTGGGCGGGGGGGTTTCAAAGTCAAAGTATGCCCGTGCATTATGCAGGATTAGCAGCATCAAAGGGAGAGGATAGGGGTAGCATTAATAAAGGGAAGGAATGTTAATAGTATGTAGCTGCAGTAACTAAACACCACGTAAAAACCTAAAGTATAAACTACATAGTATCATCAGTACACTAAATATACTCTCCAATAAGCTGAGCTACTAACAGTAAGTAATACATTACAATTCTACGTCGCAAAAAATATAATATGCTTCAAGCTAAACTTTTTTCCCTTACATCATACGGGTCTACCCCGTAATATATATATAAAAACGTTATTTATTTATTATTTCCCTTCTACGTGACTTTACCGAAAGAACCAAGAAGAAGATAATGCAAGTAACAGAACACTTACATATGTTAATAATATAATATTATTATTCTGTTTGTTTACACAGGAAAGCCTCAATGAGTCTCAAAGCTACTTTTCATGAGGGTCCTTGCAAGTTTTCATATGAGAGGGACGATGATTGCAATTTTTTTTAAACCGATTGAGTTATTTTCAGTAATATTGTTATTAAATTTGGCACATTTGCCCTAATCTTACAAATGACGCCATGGAATTTCTAACGTCACACTGATAAGCACATGGCATGTGGCACTTATACGGTTATTACACCAAGCAGTATTAACCAGGGCGGCCGCTGCAATGGAACCGTATGCAATAACAAGAAGCGGTGGGCGAACGTGCTACCGCTGGTCCACGTTATCACCCATAAAATACCGAGCATTTAATAAATAGATCGCTTAATTAGTTCAAGTTAATTTATTAGGCATAGCCCTGTGAGCCATTCGGCTCTTGAATCGGGTGCAACCGCAACAAACAAAAAACAAAAACATGAACAAAAAAACATCTTAAAGTGAATATGTGACTGAGTGCAAACAGAAAATCCAAGAAAAGACAGCAAAATATTGCAGAAAAAACACCGTACACCAACGCTGTGTGCAAACATCCCAGTGGGATGCAACACTTAGATCTCTTAACACATAGATGACTTAACACACATATAACTTCATACATAGAGGACTTAACACGTAATTATCACGTGTGTTTTGCTGTAACCAGTTATTTTTATCCAGGTCCCCATAGAAAATGAGCAATTACTTACCAATGGGTTTTACCTGGGCCAAAATAAATCTAAAGCTAAACATAGTAAACTTAACACAGAGCACTTAACACGGGCAAACACGCTATGATAGTTTACACTTATGAATGAAAATACCACATACACGGCACTGGATATCATCATGTAAACACATTTGTAATTTTCCTATAGTTAATTCGCTGGCGTAAATGACGCTATAGATTGGATAATGTTAAGAGCAACAAAATTAAGTCTTCAATATCTTCACGTTTCGCTGCAACACATACACACACAAATAGAAAAAGCAAAGACCCACCATATAGCCTAAACAGACTTTTGGGGCAAGTGCTGTTAGCGAGCACCTATGAAGGCCGGCACAGCACACAAAGGGATGGGTAGACAGCACCATGACTCCCAGGTGGTGATGTTTACACACTGGACCAGGTATTCAATGTATAACTAAACCAAACAAGGGGAGGCCCAGAACCGGTTCAGATAATCGTTACTGGTGTTGACTATGAGCGGGAATCGAACTCGGGTCGCGTGGTTCATAGCGCAGCGCATACATACTGCTCTCCATGCAGTATGTATATACATGTCTAGCTACATATATAATTATATACTTGATCACACACGCATATCTATCTACATATACAATTATATACTTGATCACACACACATATATATTATCTAAATATATAATTATCTACTTGATTACACACATATATATAGCTCCATATATAATTATCTTTTTGATCACACGTACATACACACATATATAATCTATGTATATAATCCTCTACTTGATAAACGCGCGCCCCCATGTCCACGTGTAATGAATGACCGTGGCCCCGTGCGTGTGCCAGGCAACTGGAGCGAACCCCTCTCTCATTCACCGCGTTTGACTTTGTTTACCTCACTTGCCGAGCACAGGGCCCAAAGGCCAGCAACAAATTGTGAATAATACATTTTAACACGAAGATTATCGCCTTCTCGTCGTCATCATCATCGTCACGATCCATGGACAGATAGCCCATAGTAGTAGGTGTCCACTGCACATTTTGTCATTTGTTTCCACTTTCCTGTTTTGTAGTGCCAATACGCTGAAGTTGTGCGCACATCTTTCTGGCACCAATCAATCTCTTATGTCTTCCTCAAGCCATTCTCTGTTAGGTTCTTCCTTTCTTTCGGGTTCCTTCCATTTTTCCAAACAACAACACACCTTGAATTTTTCTGTGTTGTCCAACCTTCTAATACATATGTGTCAAAATCGTGCCAGTTTCCTTCTCATCACCACCTTCTCCCCTATCTGATATATTTTTAATAGTTTACATAAGTTTATATGCGTGCGTGGGTATTTTCCACTGTCAAATTATTCTCACGTTTAGTTTCTCACCACATTATTTTTGCAAACCTTGGTTCCGGATTTTTTGACGCCCCTGGCTTTATACCTTTAATTTGCTTTTTGTAGCGCACCTCTCCCTCGGACAAGAGACAAGACAGAGCCTCTCCCTGGGACAAGAGACCAGACAGTGCCTCTCCACGTGCGACCCTTTCCCATTGCCAATGGAATTTTTTGGTGGCTCAGAGGTCAGAGCCGCTGGGCCAGCACCACTGAGACCCTGGGTTCGAATCCAGGTTTAAGCCACTGTCGTGAGTTTACTGTCGTGAGTTTATGGTCTCAACCTGGTTACCAATGGCTGATAGAGACCTACATACTCATATATAGACTCACATCGAGACATAAATGCGCAGAAAGACCCATACTTTCACATAGAGACCCAAAAACTCACACAAATAACCATATACACTACTCAACAGAGATACATACGTAGTGATGTACTCACACGGACACTTGTAGCTTTCTCCTGTGTCACTTTATTTACCTCTCATCCAGTGTAGATGCTCCTCACTAACACACACACCCTTGTTCCGAACTCCCTATACTCCGCTGTCTCTCTCACTCTATACTCCGCTAACTCTCACTCACTCAATACTCCGCTAACTCTCTCACTCACTCAATACTCCGCTAACTCTCTCACTCAATACTCCAGTAACTCTCTCCTGCTTCCCTCACACCTCCACCCTCGTCCATGCCCCCAGCAAGGGATTAGCCAACACTGCTGGGGAGGACGAGGTGAGGAGGGTGAGGTCCCAGGCATCTTCTCCCCGACTCTTGTGTTTTTCATCCCTTGAGCACCAACCAACCAACTCCCCGTGTTGCTCCGCACACTTCCCTATATCTCCCTCCTCATTTGGAGTCCTCACTTACCCCCAATTAAGCGGTTCTACGCGTGGCGCGACGATCACATGTGGGCGAGCCTCATGGGCACCTCGCCTCACTCGTGTCAAAGCCGACTGCTCGCTTCTATTTATTTTACTTATTTTTCTATTTTACCAGGTAGGGCCCATTGAGCTAAATACTGCAGCTCTTTTTCAATAGCTCAATGAAGTGGCTTATCATGTGGAAATGTATAGCAGCCAAATCATTCTGAACGCACGTTGATTCTAAATGTGGAGAAAAAACCCAGAGGACCCGGAGAAAAAAATCACGTGACCATGGGAAGAGAGAAAGAGACACGCAAACTCTAAATATACAGCCGGCATCAGGGTCGGAATCGAACCCACGACCTCTTGTATACCAGGCGATGGAGTTAACATCTTCTAGCCACCGCGGCACCATCTGCATTTGCCCGCTGTGTGGCAGAGACACGGTTGATTGCTTCACTTCACAGTTTCAATATACCCCAACACGACGGTTTATGTATTCAAAAGGAATATTATTTATTTATCAACCTAGCTCGATAACAGTTTGCATCTGGGGATGTTTTTTTTTTAACCCAACTCCGGACACGTCATTTGGACGTTTGATGTCCGTCCGTCCGACCAAGCAAGCCAGCCAGCTAAACTTAAAAAAAATACTACGTGATTTTTTGCAAGGCATCAAATCTGCATGCAAACAAAAATGCTCTGATAATTTGCCAGAAGGGTTAAACCTAATCTTATTTTTACATCATTATTGCTGCTGGCAAAAAAGTCCCATTAGATACTCTACGACCCAGGAGTCATACTTTTTTTCAATAAAAAACAATCGATATTCGTCAAGGGCCTCTCTTTGGAAGTACACGACCCCCTATAAACAATCTAGCAACAGAGATCGCATCACGGAGAAACCAGATGATCGCTCGAGACGATGACGCAGCGGGGAACACTTTTCCAGTGGTGTGAGTGCGCTCGCACGGCGTGCGTCCGCCGGCTTGACGCATCGGCTCCGATCCCGACAGTCCAACGCCATCGGAACTTTCCACGAAGGGATCGCGCGAGCGGTGCCCACGCAGTGGCGTGCCCAAGTGGCGCGCGTACGCTGCCGCGGCCCCGCGAGATGGGAATCGCGCGTGCGTGACGCGCGGAGACTTGCTAATGATGATATGTTGGTTTAACTTCTTTCGTACCGTACGTAGCCAACCCTGCTGTATGTTGAACGTCTTTCACACCGTACGTAGTCAACCGTGCTAATGTATGTTTAAATTCTTTCGCACCGTACGTAGCCAATCGTGCTAATGTATGTATGTTGAACGTCTTTCGCGCCGTGTGTGGGAGGCGTGAGGATGTATGTGTATGTATGTGGTGCTGGCCACCCACCCCCTCGTGTACCTTTCGGGCCTTTATAGGTGCTCGCTAACAGCACTTGCCCCAATAGTTTGTTAAGACTATATGTGGGATTTTTGTATTGTTTGTGTACCTACTTGAGGCTGTGATGGATTTTGTGTGTGCGATTGCGATCGCGGGAGCGAGGCTGCTGCGGTTAGGCTGTGCGCGCGTTGAGATTGAGTGTGCGCGTGAGATTGCTTGCTGGTGTTTGTGTGTGTGAGAGTGTTTGTGTGAGATTGCGTGCTGGTGTTTGTGTGTGTGAGAGTGTGCGTGTGAGATTGAGTCACCGCTATCGCCACCCCCCATCGCTCGTACCGCCGCTCCCCACTCGGCGGGAACGGCAGTCGGGCACGCGCACTCTCCGTTCAAACGACAACGCGGGCACCGTGAAGAGAGAGGATTGTCAGAGGCTTCGCGACTGCTGTGTGCGTAATTTGCGACTGGTGAGTGCGTGATTCGCGACTGGGGTGTGCGTGATTCGCGACTGCTGCGTCTGTTCTCCTACAACGTGGTGGTAGTTGCATTCCTGAAGAACACCGCGCCATAGAAATATCGCGTTATAATAAATAAGATATAGTATAGGTGTTAAAACAAGTCCGCGATAACACGTGATATGCGTAACACAGGCAGAACATAGACTGAGGTTGCGTGTGGGTAGCATCCAGAAGCATCACAACGCTTTGCGTGGTGATGCTACGCCGAGGCAGCCGTACGACCACTTATTCCTACTCGAGCGACGTAGTTTCGTTCGCTCGATTGCGTTATATCGATTTCACGTCTACATTGTAAAAAAATGTGTTATCTAATACGCTCATCGCGTTCTCGCCAATTCGAGTTGTAAAAACACGCAGCGTTATAGGAGAACGGACTGTACTCAAATTCACAATTACAGTAAGACCCCCCCCCTCCCCGGTTTACGTCGTGGGGGGATGCGTTCCTAAAAGTTGCGACGACGAATATTGAAACGACGTCAATAAAAGCGATATACAGGGTGGTAGTAGTAGTGGGTGGTGGATGTGAAGGCTGAGAGGCGATGGATAATGATACAGGACGGACGACGATGCTGTCAGTGACGTAAGCGTGTGGGGGCTGAGCCGACGTATATCGGGTAGCGGGTGTTTAGAATAAAGTGACGACGTGTTTGCCAAATGACGTAAAAGGGGCCAGACGTAAATCGGGATATTACTTCACTTCTTTGTTGGGTCAGACCAGGGGTCGGCAACCTGAGGTTCCGGAGCCGCATGTGGCTCTTTAAAGGGCTGCTCCGTGACGTTATTCACATTGCATTGCGGCTCTTTGAATATTTAGTTTTTTTGTTTAAAAAAAAAATACAAATTTGGCTCTTCTTGTTATTTTTCTTGCCGATCCCCCTGGGGTAGATTGTCGTGCGGGTATTGATGCTCGGTGATGTTGGATGTTATCTCCAGCAAAACGTCGTGTAAATAAAAAAAATACTACTTGGGATTTTCAACACTCATTCTCCTCCGCCTCATGCTCCGGATTTTATTGATAAACCAAGCCTATTGGAATATTTTTTTGCATGACGTGACAACTCTGTTTAATTGGTTCTATCGAGTGATGTAGCGGTTGGTGTCAAAGGAATAATGCCATTATACCGACACGATCTGACCCAACAAGATAAAATCATCATCAACCACGAGCTTATTTTGTGGTGAGGTTTCTCGTCCGCTCATCATCACCGCGACCCATGGGCAGATAGCCCGTAGGTGTCCACTGCACATTTTGTTATTTGTTTCCACTTTCCTCTGTCTTGTGCCAATTTGCTCAAGTAGTGGCCACATCTTTCTGGCACGAATCTCTTCTGTGGACGTCAAGCCATTTTCTGTTAGGTCTTCGTCTCTTTCTGGTTTCTTCATTATTTCACACAATCCATTTTTTATTTTGCTGTTGTTTTACATCCTACATATGTGTCAAAACAGTTCCAGTTTCCTTCTAATCAATGCCTGCATCAATATCATCATCATCAGGTCGTCTTCTTCTATGTGCGACCTTACTCTTCCGTCTATGTTGGTCGCTCTTTGGGCCCAGCTGAGATTCAGCAGTATCCTTCTGTAGCAATACATTTCTAGTGCTAATATCTTATCTGCGTTATTATTTTTAATGTCCAAGCCTCGCAGGCATACACATCTGTTCTGAACAAGCATGTTTTTAAGATATTCAGTTTGGTTTTGTAGCTGATTTCCTTGATTTTCCATGTTTTTGAATCCTGCCATGACTCATTTTGCCTTTGCGAACGTCTCTCTTATGTCTGTCGTGGAGTCGTCCCATGTCAGTAGATTTCCCAAGTCTACAAATTCCTTTACATTCACAATCTTGCTACCTTCCTGTTACGTATTCCTTCTTTATCAACGTTCTCCCTTCCGAACACCATTGTCTTTATCTTTCCCACGTTAATCCTCAGTCCTGCATCCTGCCCTGACTTATTGAGCGTATGAACATTTTCCTGCAGTGCTACGAAGAAGTTTCTTCCATCAGATCTACGTCGTCAATTACAGATTTGAATGAACGTTGCCTCTAGGCGAGGGGTCACTCGGGGCTTCCAGAGGCAGGTGGCAGCAGCGAACGCTGATTTGCCGTGCCGTACCGATGAGTCCTACTGAGGACGAAATTGATCCACAGCTGTGCCTCTGTTTCACTGCCGCCTGTTAGCACGGCGACATTGTCTCCTCAGCTCGTTAAGTCGGCGGTCTTACCATAGACAAAACGGCCACAGAACGTGCGGTGAGTTGATTTGAGCTGGTGGTCTGTAACAAGGCTGAGAGCACTTGCAATGCTGCACACCTCTGCGTGCACCAGTTGAAGCTGAGAGCCGCACGTGTAAAAAAAATACTCTAAGTGGCTTAGCGAGGCGCGGTAACTCAGGACACGGTCCCGTAGCCATGCACTCCGTGTTTTCCAGAAGTCTTCATTGTGAGTAACTCTCTGCAGGTCATTGCCATCAACCTACGTTAGGGGGAGCGAGTACGCAGTGGTTAGCGCACTGCGTCACGAACCTGAGCGACCCCATGTCGATTCCCGGCCACGACTAACATCAGTGAATCGTTCCCAAGATCCTCATGTCCACCAACCCGTGTTGACTGGCGTGGTCAAGTATGGTCAAACAGGCCCCTACCATAACTATTACGGGGCTCACGTGTCTAACCCCTGCTCACATGTCTCACCACTGCTCACGTGTCTCACGTGTCTAACCCCTGCTGACGTGTCTCAACCACCGCTCACGTGTCTCACCGCTGCTCAAGTGTCTCAACTACTGCCAATTACTCCGGGTGCTCGGCAAAGTGGGACCACACTGCGCAAATCAGGACTCCCATCTCACGGAATGTTGTCATTAATACACATGTTGGCGCTGTTCACACAGCCCAGCTTTAATGTTGCTGTAGCCATCAATAATCGTGTCAACTTGTAACGCCCCACACGAGTATTTGTTCGTTCGCCCGCTCTCGTAGAGAGACAGTGAGGTACGACTCGGAGGCGTGAGGAGGAACCGCAGATGAGCGGGAAGGCAACAGCAGCCAGGCGGCGAGGAGCCGGCGCTCCAAACAATTGCCCAAGCTCTGTGCTCCTATGTTTTTAAGGCCATAGAACGGGCGCTCACGATGCGGTACCCGACCCAGCGACGCCGGTTTTACTGCGCGTGCCTTTTTCCACGTAACGTTCACTTTTTAAACTACCAGTAGTACCATCGGTTAACGTCTCTAATCCGTTCCACGAAAACTATTGTTAAACCGAAATGACTGTTAATCGAATTCACTTATAAGTTGAAAAATTTAGTAAAAAAATTACGAAGTCTGCAAGAGAGCTGTTTCCACTGCCAAAACAGAAAACGTTCTAATGTAAACAAATCCAGTCGAGGTCTAAATGCTCATAGATGTGTAATAAACGACTGGACCACGATGTCTGGCTCAGTGTCCTTTATTCGGTTCGTGCTGTACACCCACACGGCTGTCTTTACTCTGTAGCTTCTCCACGGTGCTGACTCCAATGTCGGCCCGATCCACAACAGCAGCTCCGCTGCTGTTTCTCTCACACAGCCCCCTTTGGCTGTACTCGCTGCAACTCCTCTCCCTCCGCAGCTCTGACAGCCTCTTGCTGTCTCTCTCTCTCTCCGCAGCTCCTCCTGGCAGCCACACCGCTGCCTCTAACATGCAGCCCTCTCTCTCTCTCTCTCCGCAGCTCCTCCTGGCAGCCACACCGCTGCCTCTAACACGCAGCCCTTCTGGCTGTCTCCTCTCCAGCTGCACACCACTCCGCAGCTTCCTCTTATCTTCGGGGTTGGCTCCCGATGGCCGTCGGCGCCCCCCCCTCTCCACACTCGCCCGCTTGGCCTCACTCTTTTCCGCTCACACCCCGACTGCCTTCCCCTTCCGGTTTACCCGCTTAAGGACCCGAACCTTCCCCCCACGTCACATGACTCCACCCCCCGTGACGTCACATCCGGAAGGTCGCTTACGCCCGCATTACACCACCCTCCCCCGTAGAAAAATCCCAGCCGACCTCGGCTGACCAATAGCAAATCGTAATGCGGCGAACCGAGCTTCCCCCCCTAAAGGACACTAAGCATACAATGTAACAGCAAGAACAACAACAACAATGCAATTAACATCAACGAACGTACAAAAAGCATGCAATAAATACAACTGTAAGAAAAAAATAACAAGACAACAACAATCAACGAAACGTAAGCGATTTGGAACGTGTGCGGGTCGCCGGCCCGTCCCGGACGGTCGGCGGCCCACTCGCAGAACGGGAACGCGATGAAAGTCGAGGAACGACAGGGGGTAATCCCCCTGTCGCAGCTGGAAGTCCACCGCCGTCCCGTGTCTCTAAAGAGTTAGTCTTGGGCTTGTCCTGTGACCGTGCCCGCAGCTGGGTCGGAAGGGCTGCAGGGCTCGAAGGTCCCGCAGACCTGGCAGGCGTCCTCCGAGCAGGGCCCCTCGTCCCCCGCAATGTCACGGCCGGCCTGTCTGGAACAGGTACGACAGGCGCTCTAGCAAGATCAATGGACGCAGGCAGGGGAGAGTCAGCAGCAACAGACCCCGGCAAGGCAACATTGGGGGATGACGCATCATGTAAGGGAGCAACATATGGTTTCAAGCGCGACGTATGCACAACCCAGCGACGAGACCCAATCTGGACGCGTGCTGACTGTGGGTTGGGAACCGCAATGAGGCGTACGGGACCATGCCAGGGTTTGTGCAATTTCGGCGAGGTCCCCGGACGTACCTGTGGACAATGAAGCCAGGCTAGGTCCCCAACCTTCCAAGGGCACTCCCCCTCAGACCGTCGCGCATATCGCTCGTTCCGGGCCTGGGCTTTAGCCGTAGCCACGCGGGCATTCTCCCGCGCCTCCGTGACTCGGCGAACCGTGTCCTGAATGTATTCAGGAAGTGGTTTACGAGGTCCCTTCACCCCAGTTCCCAATTGCACATCCACCGGCGGCACGTTTTCCCGACCATACATAAGGTAAAACGGCGAATATCCTGTAGCCGCATGAGGCGTCATCCTGTACGCCGAAAGCACCCCGGGGATGTGCAGATCCCAATCTGATTGTTGTTCACTCACGGTATGGCAAAGCATGGCAGACAATGTCCTGTTCAGCCGTTCAACCATACCATCCGTCTGCGGATGGTATGGGGATGTCCGTACTTTCTTAGTCCCAAGGCCCGCGCACACTTCCGCCAATAATTTAGAAGAGAAATTCCTGCCCTGGTCCGTGAGGAGTCTCTCAGGCGCCCCCTTATCCATAATATACCCAAACAAAAAGGCGTCGGTAATGGCCGCGGCCGACTGATCGGGCAACGGCCAGGCCATCGGCCAACGGGAGAGGTACTCAACCCCTACCAGCAAATATTTATTACCCCTCGCCGATGGTGGAAAAGGTCCCAATATGTCCAGTGCCACCAATTCATTGACTCGAGACACCTGAATCGACTGGAGAGGCGGCACGTAAGGATGTTTCGGCGGCTTACGTTGTGCACACGCAGGGCACGCGCGCACATGCCCTACGACATCTGTCGCCATGCCGTGCCAAAAATAATGACGTTGCAACGTCAACAAGGTCTTCTGCACCCCTAAATGTAAGAGAGTGTCACAATGGAGGGTTCTAATCAACTCGAATCGCAAGGACGTTGGTACCACCAGGCGCCAACGTTCCTGGAACCCCTCCCGCCACATAAGCAGACCATCTCGGAGAGCGGTTTGCGGCCCCACAGCCGTACTCGGACTCCCATTGTCCTTAGCAGACCGCTTCCGCAAGGACACCAATGACTCATCCATCATCTGTTCCCGGATCCAGACAGACCGCGGCAGATTCAAAACCCCGTCAGAAAGTCCCGGTTCCATCGGAGTGTCCGACTTCTCGACGGCCAACGTAAGCGGCTGAGGGGGGTTTGGAATCGGCGAACACCTATGCGTCCCCGACTCACATTTACAAGGGGCGCGCCGCGGTAATCTGGAAAGTGCCTCAGCGTTCGCATGGCGCACTCCCTTCCGATGTTGAATTTGGAAGGAAAATTCCTGTAGCGTGTCCAACCAACGTGCCAACTGTCCGGATGGCTGGTCAATTTTAAGGGCATATTGCAAGGCCGCATGATCCGTACGCACAATAAAAGAACGACCGTAGAGGTATGGTCGAAATTGCCGTAGGAAAAAAACAACCGCCAATAGTTCTCTGCGAGTGACACAGTAGCGGGTTTCCGCAGGAGACAAGACTCGGCTACCATACGCCACGACACGCTCTACACCCCCTTTAGACTGTGATGACACCGCCCCAATACCTGTGTCACTCGCGTCCGTATCAAGAATGAATGGGTGATCGAAATCGGGATAATCCAATGTTGGGGCCGTGGCCAATAGATCACGCAGACTCCGAAAGGCCGCCTCCTCCGGCTGTCCCCAAACAAACTTCCGTCCTTTACCCGTAAGGAGATGCAAAGGCCTCGCAATCGTCGCAAAACCCGGCACAAATCTTCGGTAATACGAGGCAAATCCCAAAAACCGCCGAACATCCCCCACGGTGGCCGGAGTCGGCCAATCCCGGACGCACGCCGTCTTTTCCGGATCCGTGGACACTCCCTCAGCGCTCACAATGTGCCCCAAATAGCGGACGGACCGTTGCAGTAGGTGACATTTCTTTGGTTTGAATTTCAATTTGGCAGAACGCATCCTCGTGAACACTGTCTCCAGCCGCGTCAAATGTTCATCGAATGTGCGGCTGAAGACAATGATATCGTCCAAATATATAAGACATGTCTCCCACTGCAACCCCGTCAAAACGAGCTCCATCAATCTTTGAAATGTAGCAGGGGCCGCATTCAATCCCATCGGGAGACAGTTGAATTGAAATAACCCCTGCGGCGTACGGAATGCGGTTTTCTCCCGTGAGGACTCGTCAAGGGGAAGCTGCCAAAATCCCGAAGAGAGGTCCAGTGTGGAAAAGAACTTAGCCCCCGACAATGCGTCGAGGGAGTCATCCATACGCGGCAGGGGGTACGCATCTGCCACCGATATCTTATTCAATTTGCGGAAATCAACACAAAATCGCAATTTGCCATCCTTCTTCTTAACCAAGACGACTGGAGCGCCCCATGGGCTGTTAGATGGCGATATAATGTCCGCAGCCAACATGTCTTCCACTGCCCCCCGTACGTGTTCTCGCTCCGCAGGACTCATCCGATGCGAATTTAATCGAATAGGGGCAGCATCGCCCGTCTCAATGTGATGGTAAAGCAACGAAGTGCGGCCCAAATCCAAATCATCGGAGCTGAACACATCGGAATATGTCAACAACAATTTACGCAGCGCACCACGTTGCTCCATGGACAGGGAAGAATTTTCGTCACATAAATGAGCAACCCAACGATCATCCGAACTCCTTGGCTCGGAAACCCCAGCAACAACTCCCCGGCTATGTGGACAATCATGGGTCGCAAACGCCGTAGTGGCATGTGCCACAACCGTACCGGCCGGGACACGGACGTTTTCTCCCCCCGCATTAAGCACCTGTAAAAACGGTAATTGATCCGGCCGGACGATGGTCTGTGCCCCCACTAACGCCAACCCGGTTGTTATCGTGGCGGACGGTGACAACAAGACCCCTACTGCTCCTAGCCGATCAGGCAGGGGCTTCCGATACCGCAAGGGTATAAGCATCTGTGTACCAGGTGGGATGTCCACAGATGCGACGGACAGCGCCTGCACTTGTACGGCCGAAGCAGGTCGCCCCCAGGGCGACGGCAGAAACGAGATTTGACGGCCCCCCGGCAGTTCAATACAATTCTCATTGATTTTGATCAAAATGGGCATCTTAGCCAAAAAATCGGTGCCTAACAAACAAGGAACCGCCAAAGATCTCGATATCAACACAACACCCGAGGCCGACACATCCCCAATAGATATCTTAGCATCCACCTGACCCACGATACCCATGCTACCCCCGTTCGCAGCTACGCACGACCCATAAACCGGACGCACAGCCCCCGGCGGAATGCCCAACAGATGGAAAATGACATCCGATATAATAGTCGCAGACGCCCCCGAGTCGACCAAAATGCGCACGTCCACACCTTGTATGGACCCCGGTACAGTGGACGAACCCGTAGCGGCCGCGACAACTCTCCGTGCCAATTTGCGCCACTGCGTAACTGAATGACAAGGCCCCGTCGATGGCCTTTCTTTAACAACAACAATAGGATCGCGCAACACAGGTGGTGGGTGAGGTGGAAAGCCTTGCCGAGTGTCTGGTGCGTGCCGACATGCCTGTTTCGGAGGATCTTTAGCCGACTTGACCGGTGCCGAGGCCTCCTGCTGCGGCGGAGCCGGGAAGCGGGCCCAGCAGTCTCTGGCGTAGTGGCCCCTACGCCCGCAGCGGAAACATTCGGCCTCGTTGCGCCGAAGCGCAGGCCTCGCCTCCTGACGGCCCCGTTCTGGTAGCGCCGCGCGCGGTCTCGGCCCGCCGCGTCCCGTCCATGGAGCGGAGGCGGCCGTCAGTTGTAGAGGGCCCCGGTCATCCGGAACATAGACAGCTTGCGCAGGGTTCCACCCCAGCGCATCCTCTTCTTTGACGGGCCCCCCCGTCCACGCCGTCACTTGTTTCCAGCGACGGAGGTTGAATTGCGCATCGAGACACTTAGCAGCCGTCCGGGAAGTTAGCTTCTCATGCCCACACACAGGCATGGGGATCCCTAGATCCCGAGACAGCTCCAACATTTTCCCTAATATGAGAGGCTCGAGCAGGTCCTGTGGCGTCTCAGGATAAGCTGCCATGGCCAGCTCCAGCACCGCACCCCTGAACGCCACGGGCGACTCCTCTGGTGCTCGTTGTCGTTGAGCGAATCGCCGATGCGCATCATCTGGTGGCTCATAAGCATCGGCCATTTCTTGAAAAACACCACATAAAGTTGCCTTCTTATCGGTCGTTATGGAACGGAAGAATCGGACAGATTCGTCGTCCAGGAGAGTCGGCAACACCTCCAAAGCCTCCGCATCGGTCCATCTTGCTGTGCGTACCGCCGCCAAGAAGCGGCAGGCGAACGCGCTCCAGTCCCCACCGACGGAAAATTCTTTAACCGTTGTAAGGTGGCGACTCCGACTCCTCTTCCCGCCGTCTTCCAATGGTGGTGGTTGTGATGGCAAATTCAAAATGGCGTCGGCCCGCGGCGTGGCCAAGATGGCGGTTTGGCGCCACGGAGCGCGCAAAATGGCGGCCTCCTGCCGCGTGGGCAATGGCGGCGGCAGGACAGGCAACGTGGCGGCCCGCGGAGCACCAATTGCATCATCCATCGTCCCTGGCGCGACGAGATGGCATAGATGCGCCAGGACGTCCTTAAGTGCCTCCAGCTGTACCGCCATCGCTTGCCATCGTTGATCCGCGTCTGATGATGTCGACGGACCCGCCACCGCGCCAACATCCTCCACTCCTGTTCCCGTGGTCGCCTCAGCCGGGCTCTCCTCCACCACCCCAACAGGATCCGCGGTTGGAGGGAGTTCGTCGTCGTCGGACGAAGAAGCCGATGCAGGCGCCGGAGTAACTTTCTTCCTCACTTGTTTCGACATGCCGTTGCACTTCCGACACCAGTGTAATAAACGACTGGACCACGATGTCTGGCTCAGTGTCCTTTATTCGGTTCGTGCTGTACACCCACACGGCTGTCTTTACTCTGTAGCTTCTCCACGGTGCTGACTCCAATGTCGGCCCGATCCACAACAGCAGCTCCGCTGCTGTTTCTCTCACACAGCCCCCTTTGGCTGTACTCGCTGCAACTCCTCTCCCTCCGCAGCTCTGACAGCCTCTTGCTGTCTCTCTCTCTCTCTCTCCGCAGCTCCTCCTGGCAGCCACACCGCTGCCTCTAACATGCAGCCCTCTCTCTCTCTCTCTCCGCAGCTCCTCCTGGCAGCCACACCGCTGCCTCTAACACGCAGCCCTTCTGGCTGTCTCCTCTCCAGCTGCACACCACTCCGCAGCTTCCTCTTATCTTCGGGGTTGGCTCCCGATGGCCGTCGGCGCCCCCCCCTCTCCACACTCGCCCGCGTGGCCTCACTCTTTTCCGCTCACACCCCGACTGCCTTCCCCTTCCGGTTTACCCGCTTAAGGACCCGAACCTTCCCCCCACGTCACATGACTCCACCCCCCGTGACGTCACATCCGGAAGGTCGCTTACGCCCGCATTACAGATGGATGCCGCTGATTGGCTGTGGGTATGGCTCAGCCCCAATTTCGAGCGCTCAGATTGCCAAAAATTGTCGCTCGCGTGCACAACGTAAACCGTTTGAACAACATTTAAAAGTTAAGTGGAAACCATGGGGTCCCTATGGGAGGCGAACCTTAACCGAAAAACCGTTAACCCATGTCACTGTTAACCGAGGGACTACTGTACGCATAGCGCCATGAGCCAAAACGCTTTATAAATCTAAATTAAAAAATAAGATGTCGAAAGCAAAATGTCCTCGTGTCCAACATAACAAATAACAGCGCGGTAAAGCGACACGGCCCAAGCAACGCATACACGCGCCAGACAGGCGCCAGACAAGCGCCAGACACACTGGGCGCTCATCGCCGGTGACAGCAATCACTGACAGCAGCCACTTATCTGCAACCGCTCAGTAGCAGCCTCATAAAAATCTAAATACAGTATTACATCACGATTTAATATTCGTAATTGCCGAGATTAATGGCACATCGAATCACCGATATTAATAGCTGGTGGCGATAAATTACCAGTGCCTTTAATTCATAAACGGCCACAACTGATTGTAATGACTCATCTTAATCTCGGATTCGTAATTACCGATGGTAATATTCACTCATGATGAAGTCATCAATGATGCTAGTAATTACTAATGCTAATTATCACTGATCGTGATGACCAATTATGGTATTGCTCACGGTAGTATTCACTCATGGCAGTAATCACTGATAGCAATAACTGATAGTAATCACTGATATTAATCACTAATTATGCTATTCACTCATGGTATTTATCACTTATGCTATTAATTACCAATACGAGTCGTCAGCGAGCATCACGAATGATGGTACTCATGGTAGTAATCACTGATAGCAATCACTGATAGTGCTAACGAATTGTATTATTCCCTAATGGTAGTAATGACCGATAATTATCACTGATTGTAATCACTGATTGTAATCACTCATCATGATATTCACTAATGTAGCATTTCAATCACTAACATCAATCAATGACATAAATCACCGATAGTAATCACTGACATCAATCACTGATAGTAATCACTGACATCAATAACTAATAGCAATAATCACTGACAGTAATCACTGATTGTAACCCGCCTCACTCTGCATCCACAGCCACTCCCGCGAGCCGTGCGGTGGAGATCACGCGAAGGGCGCCATGGGTCTGCTCAGCTCCTCGCTTCCTCCTCCCCACATCATCCTCAGCCTCCTCCTCATCGTCCTGGCCTCGTCACGCCCGGCCAGCGCCTCGTGGAACACGTGTGGAGATGTCACAGGCTGCACCTGCAACAAAACTAAGAAGGAAGTGAACTGCCAATACAAGGACTTGAAGGCCGTTCCATCTGGGATTCCTGCGGACACCGAGCCCAGCTAGGAGGAGGAGATGTTGCGGGAGACATCCGTACTCATAACGACAATAACGACACGAATACTTGGACTTCTACCACGACTAGTTACCGTAATGCCGATGCACACGTGCGCTGGGGTAAACGGTCATTGTGACGTGTCGCACGCGTAAGCCGAGTGCATGTAGAGCAAAGGCAACCCCGATCCAGACGGTGTAACATGCTCTGATGGCAAGGTCGTCAGAACAGTGACCAACGAAACCCTTAAGTATGAGTGCCCATTCGTAGAGAGTAAAAACTTTACCGACGATCAAAGCTCCGAATCGGAAAACAAAAGTTATCTTGCGGCAGTGAGCGCGCCCACAGAATTCTGGAGCCTCCTCAAGTTGTCCTGCGACGTGGCGACGTTCGGATCCCTGTCGCTGTGCGCGGCTCACCTCCTCCTGGCCGTCACCGTCATCTCGCTCATCTCCAGCCTCGTCAAGATGCTGCCCTGACGTCCAGTGCAAGCGCCCAACGGCTGTCCCACCACTCCTCCATTCTGGACCGCACCCCCCGCCTTTCCCGCTTGCTGACCGCGGGTTGCTCCCCCATAATTAATCCCGAGCTTCGAGTTTTGTTTCGTTGGTGGTGTATTTGTTGGCGTTGTTGCTGTTCACTCAATAGGAATCAATCACAACGTCATATTCTCTTCCCAACCACCCCAGCCACCAACCCCGATCGCCTGCAGGTAGTGGCACCGAGGGTTTGATTCATGTTCATTGTTAAGACGGGAAGCGGTCAGGGCCGTGTTGAGTGTGCCACAGGCTGAGTGAGCCAATCTCATATCAGGTGAAGCAGGCAAAGGACAGCCGTGGGTGTGATGGTGTTTGTATGTCGCTTTGCGTTTTGTAGCGAGGTAGAATAAAATAGAAAATACAGTAATACCCCGGAGTACGCCGGGAATGCGTTCCGGAATGGTGAGACGACGAATATTGAAACGGCGTCAATCAATTCACGGGTAAATGTGGTTGGAGACGAAGGCTGAGAGGCGACGGATAACCAGACAGGCAGGATAACGATGCTGTCTGCGACGTAAGTCTTGGGTTGAGGAGACGCAAATCGGGTCGTAGTGTTCATAATGCAGTGACGACATAATTCGCGAAACGACGTAAAAAATGTGGAGACGTAAGTCGGGGCATTACTGTATGACAATGATTTTCTCCAGATAGATGTCGCTATGGGTTTAAGACGCTTCTTCATTAACTGTCATGTTTGGCGGGAAAATGCTTGTTTTTTATCACGTCTAATTCATGTTGCTAAGCCATAACGTGCCGAGGGCCGTATTTTCCAATCCTCAACCTTTCTTCACTCGAGTGTTTGTGCGACGCAAGAAAAGTGAGCAACAAGGCTGTGAACACGCGCGTTGTGTGTGTGTGCGTTCAACTCACATGTGTGTGTGCGTGTGTTGCTCAGCTGCTCGTGTGCGCATTCTGTTGCTGTGTCGCTTTCGCTGCGCACTCCACCTGCCGACAGTTCAACTCGCGCCGACCGTGAGAACACGAACTCGCAAAGGCGCACGCAGTGGGGGGCGCGTGGCGAAAGCTCGGCAGGTGACTTGGATACAGCGTAGGCGTGGATACACCGTCGGCTTGGATACAGCGTAGGCTTGGATACAGCGCAGGCTTGGATACAGCGCAGGCTTGGATACAGCGTAGGCCTGGATACAGCGTAGGCTTGGTACAGCGTAATCATTCATTAGTATTGATATGTATGATGCCTATGACATATACGGTAACTTCGGTATGGCGTCACGGTGAACAAAGCCTGGTCCCCCGTTTTCCACAAGAGGCAGATAGCTACGGCTTACGTGTAACCCTGCATCACGCGTGCGTCTCGGGAATGATGTTGCGTTGTTGTAGTAGTAGTAGCTTTCACGAGTGTTCATGCCAAATAAACGTGATCCTCACTCACTCTGGCCCTCACCCACGAGTGAGTATTTCCGAATACATTTCTAGCCCACGTTGTTTTATCGTCACATCGTCATTTGTTTTGGACCTAACACTATATCCAATGTTACACGGGACTGTAGTAAATGGACAGCCGTTATTTCCCGAATGTCGGAGCAGTGAAGATTCCATACCTTCATAACAGATTTTATTTGCAATGACGTCTGTGTTTTAAACACAGCTCTGGTTCGGGAAACTGTCACTTCTTCGTATTACAACACAAAGACAAAGATCTCCCATATATCCTCGAATATGATGTTGAGGCAAGTACTGTTCGCGAGCAGCCATAAAGGACGGCAGGGTGGCTTTCTTTCTCCGGCATCTATTTAAGGCTGAGTCAACCTAAGGGAGGCCCAGGACCGGTTCAGATATTCCTCACTAATATTGGCTGTGAAGGGGAATCGAACTCTGGTTGAGCAGTGCTAAAAAACTGCACCACCGCTCCCCACAGACTCAGAGACCCACATACTGTACACATAGAGAGAGTCTTATTGACAGACCCATACACACATATAGAGACCCAAGACTCACAAAGAGACCGATAGGCACACAGAGATCCACGGACTCACACAGAGATCTAAATACACACATAAATATCCATAGACATACATAGAGACCCACAGACTAAGAAAGAGACCCACAGACTCGCATAAAGATCCATAGACTCCGATAGCGACCCAGCACTTGTGCTTTATTATCACACGTTGCTTTTGTATTCCAATGCTTAGTTCCTCCAGACGATAGCTCCATTTAAATACCCATTGAATCACAACACAGAGACCTATAAACTCACGCACATAACCCAGCACGCAGGTAACTTGTTATCACCACTGATTCTTGTGTTTAGTTAGTTGTCCTTCCCCCCACACCTCCGATTGGCACGGTTGGCTACGTACGGTGCAAAATAAGTTCAACAAATATCAGCACGGTTCGCTACGTACGGTGTGGAAGAAATTCAACATACATACCACGCGTTGCATCTGTGTCACACTTGTGAACTGGTCCTGCACGCATTTTCACCTGAGAGTGGAGAACCCGCTGGGGACTCTGCTACCTCCCCAGCCTGGAGCCTGCAACCTGGAGCCTGCAACCTGGAGCCTGAAGTCTGCAGCCTGGAGCCTGAAGCCTGGAGCCTGCAGATTAACCCGTAGGCTTTTGGCGACCAATATCATCCATAAGAGGTTTTTTTGGGTGAGATCGCGTACATATATAAATGTGTCGTTAAAACCCGCAATCACCAGACACAGCCAACTAGTAAAAGTTGTCACGTAAACAGAACATGCCAATTCGTCACGAGTACAGCACACCGATCTGTTAGAGAGCCAAGCCACAACATTTACAAACTGAGTACGACGTTTCGCCAGTAATTACAACTAGTTTAATCAGGCGACAGCCAGATTTGTGGAGAAGTCTTACTGTTTCATTTCTGCGCTCTTGCGCAAAGTGGGGGGGGGGGGGGGGGGGGATTAATGAGTCAACGTACATTACTGGAATCACTGGAATATAATCGAGACAATTACACATCAATCAGCTGATAATGTATTTAACAAAACTAACTATACCCAAATTAACAAATTTGCTCGGCTGACTAACAAACAACTCTCAACTAAAAATGAACATTTTATAAACATAACGGTTATCATGACTAACATTGAATTATCCAGCAATATGGTTTCAGTCCTCTCTAAAGGTCTTAACTTTGCTGTTGCCCCATGTAAAATCCCTGTCGATGAGATCATTGCTGATGTGGAATCAGCAATTAGGCATCTCCCCCACAAGCTGATATGACTAGGCATGAGGTTGCCAAAGTTATTGAGAACAGCAAATTGCCAAAAACAAATGTTAACTTCAGTGAAGCAAAAGCCTTAAAAGAATTTAGAGCAAATAAAGATATCCAAATTCTTGCTACTGATAAGGGCCGATCAACTGTAAAATCAAATATTTACTCGATGAAGGTACCTACCTTAAAATTAAATGAGATCCAACCAGCACCTTGGAACGTAAAACAATGGCAATTACTGCCAAGTCATCAATTACCAAGGTAGACAATACCTGATCAAACCAAGGTCATCAAAACCACCAAGACTTTATGGGCTACCAAAAATTCGCAAGCCTGATATCCCATTAAGACCCATAGTGAGTACAATAGACTCTGCCACGTACAAATTAGCAAAATACGTAAGGAAACAAATACAGCCCTACATCTGTAGGACCACTTCGTTCATCAAAAACTGTGGACATCTCTTAAATTTAATTAAAGATCTTAAGCTTAACCCTAAGGATATTCTAGTACGTTTTGATGTGACTTCTCTGTTCACGAGGGATCCGGTCAACGAGTCAGTTAAATTACTCGACACTCTGATAACGAACAAAGGTTTAGCCAAAGATATTCCAAGACTAGCTGAACAATGTCTAAAGAACACTTACTTCTTGTGGCAAGATGACTTCTATAAACAAAAGGAAGAAGCAGCAACGGGCTCTCCTTTGTCTCCTGTGATAGCGAATTTGTAAATGGACGATTTTGAAACAAAAGCAATAGCTTCAAGCACACTAAAACCCTCTGCTTGGTTGATATGTGGATGACACATTGGTGGTCTGACCAAACGGCAAAGATACACTGAACGCATTTCTAAATCTTATCAACTCGCAAAACCCATCCATCCAGTTCACCATGGAAGTGGAAGATAGATATTCTGCTCGGACGGGGTCGAAAAATAACACAGTGTTTACCGAAAGAAACGCATACTGACAACTATCTGAATACAGTCACACCATCACCCCGCACAGAAATATGCTGTTATCAAGACGCTCATTCATCTAGCTAAGAAAGTGTCAGATGGTGACAGTTTGAGAAGTGAAATTCAACATGTTAAAGAAGCGCTGCAAATGAACGGTTACAATGATGCACACATCAACAGGGGATTGAATTCCAAAATCAAATCAAATAATACGAGCATTGAAACTGCCCAAGTATTAAACATGATCAAAACACCGTACATTGTGGGAGTAACTGATAAACTAGCCAGATGTTTGGAAAAACAAAACATTCGAATCAGATTTTTCATGGTACATAAAGTACAGAAATTTATATCTGGTACAAAAGATGTATTACCGAAGCTATCAACAGAAGATGTGTACAGGATGGATTAACTACACGTGTGGAAAATGTTACGTTGGGCAAACAGGACGAATGATCAGCACGAGACTTAAAGAACATCAGATAAATATTAAATACTCCAAAATACAACTGTAAGCAGTTGCAGAACACGCGTGCCAACAAGGACGCTCAATTTATTTTGATAATGTTGAAGTTATGTGCAAAACTAGCTACTACTGGCCAAGGTTAATTAGATAATCTATCGAAATTGAAATAAATAAATACGATTTTAACTGTTCGGTTAGCTACTGTCTTAGTTGCGTGGAAGCGAATAATCAAATAATACATTATTTAAATGTATGCCTATAAAGGGCACCATACTTCAACAGGGATTAAATTGGTACGGCTATTTTAATACACACAATAGACAGGAAGGAAAAGATCAAAGAGCACATGCATAATGTACGTTGACTCATTAATCCCCCCACCACCCCCACTTTGCGCAAGAGGGCAGAAGTGTGGTCACTACATCTACGTCTCTATATAAGGAACGAAACAGTAAGACTTCTCCACAAATCTGGCTGTCGCCTGATGAAGCTAGTTGTAATTACTGGCGAAACGTCGTACTCAGATGTGCTGTACTAGTGTAGGGGTGTTACGGAGGGGCAGTATACATAGGATCACACGGGAAACAAACACAGTGGGCGGGGCTTCGTGAGTGCACGGGGAGGTGCTCTCAACGACGTCCGCACAGGGCAGCCTGGGGGGGGGGGCTGGCCCCACCCCTCAGCGGGGGGTTTTGGTATAAAAGGGGATGAGCCGGAGAGCTCGGGGTACAATGTTAAAGCTAAACCAGTGAAGACCGAAGATCGTCTAGCTAGAGCCCTGGACTCCCCTGGGTTGCCGCCCTTGTCAGGGCCGTGCAGGACCGAGCCAGCGGCGTGGTCCCGAGAACCAGAGCTAGTGCTCTGGGACTCCGGGTACCGTAGCCCGACTTACCAGTGTCGAGCCAGACAGCCTCCCCTAGCCCGTTAGTGGAGGACTAGGAGGTAGGTCAGAGATAGCTAGCAGTGTATTCCCAGCTAGCCGGGTGAGGGGGCCGATACCCCCTCCAGTGTTGTATGTCCGCGGTTGTGACAACTGTTGCGGAATAAATACGTGTGCCTCAACCCCGGCGTCCAAGAGTCCTCAACGATATTACACTAGTGACGAATTGGCATGTTCTGTTTACGTGACAACCCTTACTAGTTGGATGTGTCTGGTGGTGGTGGGTTTTAACGGCACGTTTATATATTTACTAGAGCTTTCAGCTTGCAGCCTGGAGCCTACATAATCACGGACCCTGGAACTGCACCTCTTCATCCTCCCCACGTTGGCTGTACCTGGAGAATTATGTTATGGGCCCAAAACGTCACGCGACCCAGCAACAAACAGCACGATTGTCTAGGTTGTAATAGAAGTGCGTGAACACGCCTCTTGACTCGAGAGGAAGGGAATTCCAAGATGAAGTAATGCGAGGGAAGAGGGCAGAGAGAGAAGTGAGGTGACCAGCAGGGTAGAGAATATGTGATTAAGTGAGTGAGCGTGTTGGTTTGATGTACAGCATTGTGGATGAGTGAGTTGTCACCTGCAGTATGGTGGATGGGTGGGTGAGTGAGTCAGTCAATGAGTGAACGAATGTGTGAGAGAGTGGGTAGTGTGTGAGGGAGCGTCTGGGTCAATATATGAGTAGGTTGGCGAGCGGGTGAGTAAGTAGTCTGTAAGTGAGCGTGTAAGTCCATGTGTCAATAAGTGGGTAGGTGATTGGGCAGAGTGTGTTCTTGTGACCTGTGGTGCGTTGGTTGCACCCTGTGGTGGATGAAACGAGACAGTCAGTGTCCAGTCGAGACCGAGTCCTCAACACGAGTAAGGAATCAACCAGGAAGGCTCACGGAACCAGTCACCGTGGTAGTAGGTTACTGACCATCGGTGAGTGAGCAAGTGACCGGAGCAAATCAGTGAGCGTTTCCAGGTGCGCAGCTACCAGATATATATACATACTATGTAGGCTACAATTTTATATATTGTTTTAGTTGCACAGTGTCTTGAGCTAAGAGGAAGACAGTCTCACAGTGACAGTATTAGTTAAAAGATGTAGAGGTAGAATACTCATAAGTTATCTTACGTCTTGCTTTCATGCCATGCTAGTTAGCAAAAAATCCTGGTATTCAGTAACACTCCTCCGATGGCGTGCAGTCATTAAGTTATGACTGCCCCATTGCACTGTCATGCACCCTCACATGACCAGCCTGTTTAGACCTGTCATTGATACACGTCATTGCACATTATCAACCTGGTCATCCCACTTAATCGCGACAGTTGCATCCTGCCCAATGCCCACTCCCTTTTTTAACATACTCCAGGTGTTTTCGTTGCGTTTTGTTCTCTTATCCATGTATTCCTTTCCTGTCTGTCAGTGCTTATTTCCAATAAACTTTTGGTACCTTTGATACGATATTATCTGCCTGATCGTAGGTATAATGTACTGTTTGATAAACGTCTTTTTTCACACTGTATTTTAGCGTGAATTTTAATTCACAAAATCTTGTCATCCTGCTATCACGTTATTAGCACGGTTGGCTACGTCCAGTGCGAAAGATGTTCAACATACAATACATATGTAGTGACTCTCGGATAACTTGAACTGTAGAGGTTTCTTTATTTATTATTTAGGGCGCTTCACGCAGATAACTTGATCAGGGATGACACGCTGATAAATTGGACAGAGTTGATGCACAGATAACTTTGGCCAGGGATGGCACACAAGTAGCGACGACGCGAAGACAGCGACGGCTCGAAGACAGCGACGGCGTGAAGACAGCGATGGCATGAAGACAGTCGACCCCGATCCCACGGCAGCTTCGAAATTTGCGTCGCCTCCTTTTATTCCCGGCGTGGCCCTCACTCCGCCCCTGGCCATGTCTCCTTTCTCGAATTTTCTAGCCCATTCCCAGATGGTTCCCCTTCCGTAATTACCCCTCGTGACCACTGGGCCACGTACTGTTTCTGCACCCGCACTGTCTCCACATGCACTGTCTTTACACATACATAGTGTGTCTTGATTGCCATATCGAGTACATACTTTTTTGTGGGTTCGAGTTGTGTTCCTTCAATAATTGTTACTTTGTTCAGAGGACTTCTTATTCAAATCTGTAAATGACGGGAAAGCCCATCACTATAAAAACCCCCATCATTTACAGATTTGAGTGATTATTCCCTTTAGCAAAGCTAATGGGTCCCCGTAGTGTAGAGGTTCAAGCCTTCCCCATATATGGGGCTCCCAGAGGCATATGGTAGCAGCCAACATTCCGTGATCTTACCCTTCCCATGACCTCATTAGTCATGGTCACATTTTCAGTTTGGGTCTAAATTACTAAATGGCCATAACATTCAGTTCCTTTGAACTGGTGGTTTTGATGAGGCTGAGAATCTTTCTACATGCAATGCATAGATTTGCGTGCTGTTAAATCTAGCAGAGGACCTGCCATTAGTCCTATGTTACACTGTCTGGGAGTTCATAATATTCACTCCCTGATCCCTGTTTCACTTTTTTCGGGTTTTCTCGGATACAAATATTATGTCATAGTTCATAAGAGACACTCATGTTCGTATAGAATAGTATACAGTCGTATTTAACAAGAATTATGAAAAAAGATTTCATTGCTAATTTAAACCTAACGTGGCCTCAACGTTTGCAAATGGCCTCAGCACATCAGAGGATTGAAGTGGAAGATGGCAGCGGCCTTCACACGGCCCACTCTGTAGATTGATAACTCACGACGAATGCCATCAACGTGGCGAGTGAGCGTCAATCGTCGATCTCCCGGCCTCCGGAGCAATAACAATAAAACGAGCCACGCCAACAGCCCTGTTCAGGGCTAAACAACCACGCACCAGATAGGCCCAGGGACAAGGATCCTCCAACTGAAAATTGAGGGACCCGCCCGGGCAAAGTTGTGAAAATCTCGACAACATAATGGACACCCACATGACAATGACGCCCTGACACTCCAAGAAACCCACGTCTTGGATGCCAGTCACTACCACATCCATAGATACAACCTCACCACAAGCCACTCATCACTAGAAATACGGCTTGGCTATATATGTGACGGACACCAATCACAAAGTTTTTACGCCTTCTGAAGCCACTAGCATCAAGATAGGGGCACTGCACATCACCAACGTGTACAAAGCCCCTCATTCAAAATGGCCAGTGCAAGCGCTCTAACGTGCGACTGTGGTCATCCAGAACAGACCATACGATGTATAACGACGCAATGCACCGATCCACAAATACGAAGGAGACATCACAGTGAAACAACTCCGCTGTGCTCCTGACGCGGTTGTCTGACTTAACCACCTGAATGCTAATGTGTGATGCTTGCTCTGAATCTACATCAGCCGTATGAAAGAAGATCAGAGGCTTATTCTACAAAACTCAATGTGCCTTCTGGTGTCCACTGGCCCTGTTATAATGCAAACAAGGCAGCTAAGTGGGGTGGCCATTTCTCCCGCTCCTCTTAAAATCTTTCATTAGTTTATTTAATTTGTCTGTTTGAGACCTTTTGTTATTTCCGCTGCATCGTAAGAATCTTAACCAAGGTCTGATAAAGACTTGGGGAACTTGCAGCGACCCACGGTCCTTAAATATGTGAATGTCATGTGGGAGCATGCTGAGGTTAGGTGGGGGGAGCACGGGACCACACCCGAAAGGATGGAAGGGTCACGCAGGGACGCGGGACCACACCCAAGGAGGTGGAAGGGTCACGCGGGGACACGGGACCGCACCGAAGGGGGTGGAAGGGTCATGCGGAGACACGGGACCGCACCTAAGAGGGTGGAAGGGTCATCCAGGGACTTGGGAGCTCACCCAAGGGGGTGGAAGGGTCACGCGGGGACACGTGAGCTCACCCAGGAGGGGGAAAGGTCACGTGGGGACACAGGAGCTCACCCAAGGGGATGAAAGGGTCACGCGGGGATACGGGACCACACCCGAGATAAATTATGAAAGAAGATGGTGGAAAATGCTGATGGCAGGGAATAATTCCTGAGACTTCCTTTATTACACCGCTATCGCCTGTTAAATATGATTCGTGTTCTGCCACACACAAAGACAAACATACACCCATATAGCCTTCGCAGACATTGGGCCAAGTGCTGTTAGCGAGCACCTATGCAGACCCAGAATGGCACACGGGGGGTGGATGGCCTGCACCACGCCTGGCCGCCTTTGTCTCTCCACTGGTGATGTTTATTCATCGCACCAAGTACTAATTTGTGGCTGAGTCATCCTAGGGGATACGGAGGATTGGCTCAGATAATCATCATTGGTGTTGGCCATGATTGGGAATTGTAATCGGATCACCGGGTCGTAGTGCAGCACGCAAGTTGCTACGTTACAACTCCCCAGTATTTTAAACATGGACATGCTAACTCAGCACATCCTATGTGGCATTCTGTATCAATTAAAAAACCCATTATGCGTTGTTGCGATCGCTATCGGTGAAATCGACTCTCTTTCTAGAAGTGATTGCAACCATGTTTATGTCCATCAGTCAGCTGGCTTTCCAGACAAATATTATGAAAGCAGCATGTGGTTAAGGAAGAAAACGCTGGGCTGGATTTTACTTTCCGTGTCTCAGCCGCCAGGGTTAGACTCTGTTAAACAAATGCTCGCTGAGTCACCAGGTTGGCCAATAGCACTCCATACAAACCTATGGAGCCCTGTTCAATGCAAAATCAATGTCGTAGTTTAAATGATATATGTGTAGTAGGTTCCAGGAGACTTGGACGACGTAGTTGGAGGCACACTTATTTATTAACCACAATGTACATAACAGGCCGAGATGTACAACACTCGAAGGGGTATCGGCCCCTTCACCCGTCTAACAGGGAGATCACACAATCTATGTGACGGCTAGCCTACTCCTAGGTCCTCCACTACAGGGCTAGGGGAGGCTAGCTAACCCAGCTCTGGTTAAGCTGGGATTACGGCACCCTGAGTCCCCAGACCGGCTCTTACAAGAGCATCGGCTCTGGGCTCTTGGGGCCACGCCACTGGCTTGTCCTGGTCGGTCCTGAGAAGGACAGCGATCCAGGGGAGTCCCAGGGCCTATCTAGCAGGTCTTCTTGCTTCGCTGGTTAAGGCTGAACACTGAACCCCGAGCCCTCCGGCTCACTGCCTTATATAGCAACTCCCCCACTGAGGGGTGGAGCCGTGGGGGATTCCAGCGCCGTGTTAGCCCCCCAGGCTAAACGGTGCGGACGTGGATGTAAGCACCTCTCGGCGTACGGGCATAACCACGCCCAGTGTGTTTGTTTGCCCTCCGTAACACCTCTACATATGCGTTGTTGTGATATATCCATAATACATCAGCGATTGGGTGTCTCCACATGTCGGTAAAGCATTTTACATGTTTACTGTACGAGTTCACGTTAAAATGAACATGCTACAGATAAAAATAAAAATTCCAAGTGTATTTTCAGTAACATTTTTTAATGTTGCATTTGTAGTGGAGTAACGCGCGCGGGGGTTTGCACGCATGTGCGAGTTATGGACAGTGAGGTAGCATCGCGGCGAACAGGTGTTGCAGAGAAAGCAACGGAAAGGAGATGGATAATTAAATGCATAGCAGTGATTGGCTGGGTGCAAATGCAGGCGCGGAACAGGCGCCAGGTTGACGGGAGATTGAGGCGATAGCGGCGGAAGCCACCGGCGTGAGGCGACTGGAGGTCGCCAGATTAATTAGATACGAGTTAATGAGAAGGGGGATAAATACTGGAGCGTGTGAGGAGAGAGTTGAGTTGGTCGGAGTGAAGACAAGAGGAAAGACAAGAGAAGTCTACGAAGGCCCCACTGGAGGCAAGGGCGAGGTTGGAGAGGCAAGGGTAGAAAGGCTAGCAGTAGAGAAGCTAGCAGAATCCTAAGTGCGAGCGTGAGAATCTACCATTAGAGAAGCTAGCATAATCCTAAGTGTGAGCGTGCGAAGCTAGCAGTAGAGAAGCTAGCAGAGAGTATTGTATAGCGGAAGGCTAGCAGTGGAGAAGCTAGCAGAGTGTATAGCGGAAGGCTAGCAGTGGAGAAGCTAGCAGAGTATATAGCGGAAGGCTAGCAGTGGAGAAGCTAGCAGAGTATATAGCGGAAGGCTAGCAGTGGAGAAGCTAGCAGAGTGTATAGTGTAAGGCTAGCAGTGGGGAAGCTAGCAGAGTATATCGCGGAAGGCTAGCAGTCGAGAAGCTAGCAGAGTATATAGCGGTAGGTAAGCAGTAGAGAAGCTAGTAGAATATATAGTGAGAGGCTAGCAGTGGAGGAGCTAGCAGAGTGTATAGTAATAGGCTAGCAGTGGAGAGGCTAGCAGAGTGTACGGTGGGAAGAAGCTATCAGAGTGGATACTGGTAGGCCAGCAGCGGAGAGAGCGGAGCGTGGCAGGCAAGCTAGCAGTAGAGAGGCTAAGAGAATGAGAGAGAGAGAGAGCAGGCAAGCAGTGGAGAGGCTGAGAAAGAGAGCGAAGCAGGCAAGCAGCGTAAGCGGGAAAATCACGACGGAGTTACAGGGTGTTGAACGCGAGGAGTTATGTTCAAATAAACGTAATACAGGAAAAAAAAATTATCCGCTTTAAATAAAAACACTACACATTGAATAAAAAGTAAAAAATATATTCATTGTTACTCCCGTTTAAGCAACTCCCCTCCAATGCGTTTCAGGGGTTGACAAAGCTGACGTTCCTAAACCTGGAAGGCAACCAATTGCAGACTCGGGTAAAGGGCACGCAGGAGAAAATCAACTGCGGGCAGCAATCGCGTGTATAGCCTAAATAGACTGTGTATGGAACACGATCACCCATTTAGACCGTGTGTATGGAACACGATCACCCATATAGACTGTGTGTATGGAACATGATCACCCATATAGACTGTGTGTATGGAACACGATCACCCATATAGACTGTGTGTATGGAACACGATCACCCATATAGACTGTGTGTATGGAACACGATCACCCATATAGACTGTGTGTATGGAACACGATCACCCATATAGACTGTGTATATGGAACACGATCACCCATATAGACTGTGTGTATGGAACACGATCACCCATATAGACTGTGTATATGGAACACGATCACCCATATAGACTGTGTGTATGGAACACGATCACCCATATAGACTGTGTATATGGAACACGATCACCCATATAGACTGTGTGTATGGAACACGATCACCCATATAGACTGTGTGTATGGAACACGATCACCCATAAAGACTGTGTATATGGAACACGATCACCCATATAGACTGTGTATTTTACACAATTATGTGTAGCCCAAATAGACTTTGTGTATTTAACACAATCACGTATGACCCATAAAGACTATGTGTTTAACACGTCGGCTTTCGCGACCAATATCATCCATAATAGAAGTTTTTGGGTTAGATCGCGTAAATAGATAAATGTGTCGTTAAAACCCGCCACCACCAGACACAGCCAACTTGTAAGGGTTGTCATGTAAATAGAACATGCCAATTCGTCACTAGTACAGCACACCGGTGTGTTGGAGCGCCAAGCCACAACATTTACAAACTGAGTACGACGTTTCGCCAGTAGCTCTCCGAACGGTTAAAGTTATTTTGATTTCTTTCAATTTCGATAGATTATCTAATTAGTTTTGGCCAGTAGTAGCTAGTTTTGCACAAAACTTCAACATTACCAAAATCAATTGAGTGTCATTTTTGGCATGCGTGTTCTGCTACTGTTGACATTTGCATTTGCGAGAATTTTATATTTCTCTGATGTTCTTTTTGTCTCGTGCTGATCATTCGTCCTGTTTGCCCAACATAACATTTACCACACGTGCAGTTAATCCTGTACACACCTTCTGTTGATAGCTTCGGTAATACATCTTTTGTACCTGATATTAAATTCTGTATTTTATGTACCATGCCAAATTTGACTCAAGTGTTTTGTTCTTTCCAAACATCTAGCTAGTGTATCAATTACTCCCGCAATGTACGGTATTTTGATCGTTTTAATTACTTGGGCAGTTTCATGCTCTTGTTATTTGATTTGGTTTTGGTGTTCAATGCCCTGTTGATTTGTGCATCATTGTTACCGTTCATTTGCAGCGCTTCTTTAACATGTTGAATTTCACTTCTCAGACTGTCACCATCTGACACTTTCTTAGCTCGACGAATGAGCATTTTGATAAGAGCAGATGTCTGTGCGGGGGGATGGTGTGACTGTATTCAGATAGTTGTCAGTATGCGTTTTCTTTCAGTAAACACTGTGTTATTTACCATTTCTACCCCGTCTGAGCAGAATATCCAGAAATGGTAGAGTTCTGTAAGCTTCCACTTCCATGGTGAACTGGATAGATGGGTTTTGTGAGTTGAGATGATTTAGAAACGTGTTCAGTGTATCTTTGCCGTGTGGCCAGACCACCAATGGAGAAACTCCGAGTTGAGCTTTTTTTGAGCCTAGTCTCAACACCGTTTTGAGACTAGGCACATAAGAAAACTGTCTCTGGTATGGACCAATTATTTTCAAAGACAATGCATATATTATCAGAGTATGTTTTTTGTTTGCATTCTGACCACAAGTATTGTGGTTAAGGCAGACATGATTCCTTTTAAAAGATTCAGTTTGGTGTTTTAACATCTTAACACCTGTTTTGTTGCCAGGGAAAAGGGGAAAACCTATTCTCTAATGAATAAATGTGTTGTAAATGTTGTGTCTTGGCTCTCCAACACACAGGTGTGCTGTACAAGTGACGAATTGGCATGTTTTGTTTATGTGACAACCCTTACTAGTTGGTTGTGTCGGGTGGTGGCAGGTTTTAACGACACATTTATATATTTACGCGATCTAATAAAAAAAAACTCTATTATGGATTTGTAGTGTAATAGCGCCGGCTGGTGGACAGCAGCGGCCACTGTAGTGGACAGCAGCGGCCACTGTGGTGGCCGTGCACACGCCAGTGAGCGTGTGCACGGGTCTGTTGGCAAGGCGGAGGAACTGGGGCAAGGGTCACGGAGGACCCCGTCTGGAAGCCCCTGGAACCCGCGAGTGGATTCGAGAAGGAGGTGCGGCCAGGGCAGTGCCAGGCCGGGCTGGTAGGATAAAAGGAGCCGAGAGCGTGAGCTCGAGGCTGCCGGTTCTTGGATTGGATTTGTCTTGGCGTTGCTGTTGTCTCGTCGCCATCATCGCTGCCATCTTCACTCGATATTGCGCTTCCAGATAGTAGTTGGCTGTCCCAGTCAGCACTGTCAGTGTTAGACAGCTTGTGTTGTGTATAGGCGAGGCTAAGCGACAGTAGAGAGTGTGTGGATGAGACCGTGAATGTTCTAAATTACGCATATATGACCCATGTACACTGTGTGTACAGTAGACTCTCGATTATCTGCGATAATGACGGGGAGGACAGCCGCGGATAATTTAAATAAAAAATATATCCATTTCCCCCGGATCTCAATGCCAAAAACTACTCATATAGGTATAAATTATGTCTAAGTTAAGAAAATGTATATTCTTTGGTTATTTCGGCAAAGTCACATAGATAGAAAAATGATAATAAAAATAAAGTGAATAAAAAATGAAAATAATGAAATTTAAATAAAAAGAATAAAATAAAAAAACACTAATGTAGACTGTAGCCTGGTTCTTAATCGGAGTGAGTGCACTGGTAGTTTATAATGTAGACTATAGCCTGTTTATTACGCTTGGTGAGTGTACTGGTAGTCTATAATGTAGACTGTAGCGTGGTTCTTTCAGGAATACAAATAAAATAAAAAATAGATGTCATCAACCACTTTTAGTCATGACTTGATTTGTGTTTTCTTGTCAACCTCCACCATCAGCAGTGTGTGTATGTGGAGCGAGGTGCAATGATTGCCTGGCGGTCCTTTGATTGGTGTAGACCTGCTGTGTTGGCGTTGCTTTTCTCCTACATTAACATTAGATGCCCCGCCCATATTGCTGACACACTTGGGCTACGCCCATCTCTAAACCTTTAACAAGTTTAACACGTTCTTTCGGAGTGGGCAGGTAGGAACTTGGTTGGACAGTACATTCGTGCACGACAGAAAGCTCGCGGTCACGTGACGCACTTCAACCAATCCGGGAGCGTACATGTTTGGGAGGGGCTATGCACGACAGACAAATAATCCCTGGTGGGCAGTGTGGAACTGTTGTTCCTACCTGTATAAACAGTTTGCCTATAGAGGCGAGCCCCCTTTTTCCCGATGAAGGCCGCTTGTGTTGCGATCAAAACGTCATGGTTTTTGTTTTTTATTTTATTTGTATTATTGAAAGAACAAGAATAAGTCGACATTATAGACTGCCAGTACGCTCACACAGGTTAATAACCAGACTACAGTCTACATTATAGACTGCCAGTACGCTCACTCAGTTTAATAACCATTGCTACAGTCTACATCATAGACTGCCAATACGCGCACCAGCTTAAAAACCAGGCTACAGTCTACATCATAGACTGCCAATACGCTCACCAGCTTAAAAACCAGACTACAGTCTACATTATAGACTGCCAGTACGCTAACTCAGTTTAATAACCATTGCTACAGTCTACATCATAGACTGCCAATACGCTCACCAGCTTAAAGACCAGGCTACAGTCTACATTATACATTGCCAGTACATTCACCGAGAATAAGAACCAGGCTACAGTCTACATTATCGACTGCCAGATCACTCACCCAGCTTTATAACCATTGCTAAAGTCTACATTATAGACTGCCAGTACACTCAATCCGATTCAGAACCAGGCTACAGTCTACATTAGTGTTTTTTAAAATTATTTTTCTTTTCTTTTTATTATTTTAATTTTTATTCACTTTATTTTTATTATTACTTTTCTATCTACACGACTTTACGAAAGAACCAAATAATATGAATTCCTGCAGTCACGAAAGTTTTAAGTTAAAATATAAGAAAATTTAGTTTGTTAATGAACAAAACACAACATTTGTAGTAAATAATGTATTGATCTTGTTTTATTACAAAATTCATACAAAAACACACACTCGCTTAAATAAGTTTAAAGAAATTATCGGAAAAATCACTAAAAATTAAGCACAACTGACGATTCCATTGTTACTTTTTCGATTTAGAACGAATGCTAACGATCGATCGATGCGCATCATACCACTTTCCTGCTCCCGCATAGAAGACTCGGCCACTAAGTGGATAGCAGGGCCACGCCGATGAACATTAATCAAACTCTGCCTACTCTTGTAAAGATATGGCAACTATTGCTGTAGAGGCGATCACGTGGGTTTCGGATTGTTACAAAGGGAACATCATATTTCCGAAAAATACCTGGTACAAAATATAGCAGCGCTACTTCTGGTGTTTGTTACTGAACAGCAAGATGTTCAGTAACATATGAGTATTGTACCTTTTTAAATATACATTTTTTATGAATACTGTCAGTGTGAGACAGTCTTCTTCTAAACTCAATACACGGTGGAAATGAAATAATATATATAGTTACAGCCTACATATTATTGTATACGGGTTAAAATCCACCCGTAGCTATTTCAGTAACAAGTGAGTCGGGAGAAAGGAGGAGGTGGGGTGGGGGGCACATGCGGATCTTGCATCGCCCCCCAATTGAAATGGGTAGCTGCTCCCCTGGTTATGCCACCACAGGTGGTACTGTCAAGTGAAGCAGCTGGTCTGGGCTCATGCAACTATTTGCTGGAGGCAAGCTGGCAAGGGGAGGGTGAAGAGAGACTTTAGCTGGTTACCGGCCAGATATAGGTTTTTCAGCTCGGTGAGGTGATCGAATACTCCCGGGGGGAGAGCACACACCAATATAAATTACGAGAAGCAGAACAGAAACTATTAAACTATCAAATGTGTGTATCACAAAGGCTATTGTACATTTGTGCACCTGAGTTATATGTTTTTTTTGTATTCCATTACTCCGTGTATTTTTACGATGCATTTTACACGCATGGGCCTAGCACGTTGAGCGAATAACGGCACGACTCGGTGTGGCAATTGCCTTGACAGACGGAGAATGGGAAGGTCGCCTCTCGTGCGATGAACTGCGATCGGGTCAATCACAGGAGCGACCGCTGCTTGACATAAGCAGGCGCGAAGGCCACAACATCAAGCAACTCCATCGGATGAATTTCACCCAAACTGGGCATGAAGGATATAATGTGTTTTTTGTCAGTTGCTTTTCAAATGGCAAACGACAGAACGAGACCTTAAGCTGAGCCTAATTAATATATAAAACACCCACTCCAGGAATAAAAACTACAGTGGCGAAAAATGCCGTCTGTACCTTAGTGTTAAACACCGATACACACGAAGGAAGATGACCGTGAGTAGGCGAGCTCTGTAGATTTCGTAAGCGTCGGTTTTACTGAGTTTGTGCCACCAAATTATCTCCCGTGCCTTTAGGATACACATTTTTATCAGGCTCCCGTGTCGTGAGATTCCACCACTACATCGGAACGCGACATGAATCGAATATTTGGTTGGTACTGCAGCAGCTTGCCCGCTGAATGAACGCAGCCCCCACGTTCCAGCCTGCAAGAGACTTCAGCTGGTTACTGCCCAGGTATAAGTCCTTGAGCTCCCTCAGTTGATCGAACACACCCGGGGGGAGAGTCTGTAACAAGTTGACTTTTTTTTATATTCACGTTCAGGGGCAAGTAGGAGACTGCGTCCAGGTACAGCCGTGGGGATAGCGTGCAGTTTCACGGGTGCCAATTAACACATAGTGTTCGTCAAACGCCATTGTTCTGTCACCCTGACATCATGGCCGCTGTTATGGTGGGGAGGGGGGCAGCGTTATGCGACACATAGGGGCCCAGTCGGCCACAAGGGGCCCCGAATCAAGAGATAAACAAGTAGCAACATGGTAAGAATTTTTATTTAAAAAATGTGTTCAATAAAAAATGACCTGCGGTCGACTGTGGACCAAACCCGATGAACGCATCTGGCTATCGTATCAACAGAGCAGCAGAAAGTTGCGCGATCCACCGCCTTTAATGTAACCCTAGAGCGTTGGGTTCGGCATGAGAGGAAGACGCACATTAACTTTGTACTTTTAAATTATGTTTAATTAATACTGTCATTGTGACACTGTCTTCATATAAACTCAATACACGGTGCAACAAAAATAACTGGTTTAGTTACTAGGGGATGTTCGGGGGCGCCTGTGGCGCCCCTCAACCATTTACGACCTATGGCTAGGAAAGTAACTAAAAAATTCACGCAAGCACCCGATGTTCCGTTTTTAAGTTTTAAAATGAAACATCTTTGAATTGCATTATGTTTTTAATTAGATAATTGGACTTCTTCATTAAAAGCTTATGGCATTTTACATCTGGAAGACTAAATTGAAAATGACACTTCGTGTGAATTTTCTCTCGTCGTTAAGTAGATGGCCTTGCTGGGGGTTCGGTTCGATGCGGACTTTCACCTTTTTGGGATTGCGGGATCAAGATAAGGCGACATAGAGCTGGCCGTGCGAGAAGACCACGTCTGCAGATCGATTCCAACGTAATCGAACGTCTGTCCCTGCGCCAGAGGTCGCAATCGGGTACCCGATACCCGTACCCTACCCGATACCCGGCTACCCGTACCTGGGCGGGTACGGGTACCCGTTTGCGACCCTGGTGCGGCCGGGTACGGGTAAGGAATCAAAACCCGTTTGCGACCTCTGCCCTACGTGTTGAACTGTTTTACTTATGTTCTCCACAACGATGCTTATGCTTTTTTCTGAGTTCATAAATAACTATCATTTATTTTTTTCGATTTAGAGCTTTCGTGACTGCAGGAATTCATATTCTTGGTTCTTTCGGTAAAGTCACGTAGAAGGGAAATAATAAAATAATAAAAATTAAACACTAAAATTCTCACGACGTTTCGATTGCTACACAAGCAATCATCATCTGATAATGAAACGTCGTGAGAATTTTATTGTCTTATTTTTATTATTTCCCTACTACGTGATTTTACTGAAAGAACCAAAAATATATAACTATCTTTCGTTGCGTTGTATATGCTTCGCTTCGAACACGTGAGCTGCAGTCTGATTCCTCGCAATTCTGCCTCGGCTCGTGTGGTGGTGCCATGACAGACACGGGCAGCCATCCTTAATCCCAGCCAGTGACAGTCACTGCAAACGAGCGTCAACAGAATTGTTGTCGTCACTCAAATCTGTTCAGCAGTACGTGCAGAATAAAAACACTTGCTGTCTAATGTCCGATAAAATACTAAGTGGGATAGACATGTTTCCATTGTAGAGTATATTTATTGACAACAACAATAATTATTATTTTTTTACCAGGTAAGGCTCCACTGAGCTATGTAGCTCTTTTTCAGAATCGACCCAGCAACAAATGATAGCTCAACCAAGTGGCTTATCACGTGTAAATTTCGAGCAGCCAAATACTCTAAACGCGTGTAGATCCTAAATGTGGAGGGAAAAAACGGACAACCCTGCAAAAAATCCACTCGACCACGGGGAGAGAGACACACAAACTAGAAATATATAGGCGCCAGGGTCGAGATCGAATCTACGACTACCTGCCTATCAGGCGAGGTAATTAACATCGCGCCACCACGAAATTGATCCACGTGTGAACGGCATCTCAAAACGTAGCCGACTGTGATGTTCATTTTTGTACAGTAACATTCGCAGTACGACGCACGTCCTCATCACCAGTTGAGCTAACCAGGCTCACGAGACATAGATTGCAGTAGTCCTCATTTAGATAAAAGTGTAAAGTCAAATGAAACTCGGGATCCAGTTTGTTTAGTGGCGACAAGATCGAGATGAACGGACATCTTGATGGATAGTGTACAACACGCACGTGTCTGTGTATGGCCGAATGGCTTGGTAAGCCCCCTGAATCGTCTTAGGGGGTAGAGACTGCAGCATGTTGCTTTACAACCAGAGGGACTCGAGGTTTGGAAAGTGATCAAACACTCCCGCGGAGAGTCTATCTATGCCTGCGGACTCCAGCCCCAGGTAGGTCACGCTTCCCAGACTCGCGAACGCGGTCGCATCCAGAGATTTGAAGTTGTTGAAATCCAGCCGCAGCATTGTGGTGTCCACGGGAATCCCAGGTGGAACGGCCTGCAAGCCCTTGCTTTGGCAGTCCACTTCATTCGCCAGGGGTCAGGTCCACGTTCAGTTTCACTGAGATGGGGCTCAAGTTGGAACAGCAAAAGCGAGCTCATGGTGCGTCGTTGTCCAGCGGTGTGCAAATACTAAACTGTTCATCTAATTGTAAGGGATGTTCAGCAGGAGTAATGCATTTCAATACATGGAATGCATTGCATGGGACATTTAGAATGTACTATTTGAATACCCCAAAACGAATGGGTTTTCAAAAGGGTATACATGTAAGCCACACTCCGCTATTAGAGAATCACGCTGCCCTATTAGAGAACCACACTGCCCTATTAGATACCCACACTGCCCTATTAGAGAACCACCCGGCCCTATTAGAAAACCACGTACCCCAATTAGTGAACCACACTCCCTTACTAGACAACCACGCTCCCATATTAGTGAACCACACTCCCATATTAGTGAACCACACTCCCTTACTAGACAACCACGCTCCCATATTAATGAACCACACTCCCATATTAGTGAACGACACTCCCTTACTAGACAACCACGCTCCCATATTAGTGAACCACACTCCCATATTAGTGAACCACACTCCCTTACTAGACAACCACACTCCCCTATTTGTGAACCACACTCTCCTATTAGAGACCCACACTGCCCTATTAGTCAAACCCACTCCCCTATTAGAGAACCACGCTGCCCTTTTAGATAACCACTTTCATCATTAGAGAACCATGCTCTCCTATTAGAGAATTACACTGCCCTATTAGAGAACCACACTGCCCTATACGAAAACCAGGCTCCTCTTTTAAAATCCCACACTCCGTGTTATAAAACCACGCTACCCTATTGAAATTTCACATGTCCTATTAAATAACTGCTCTTCCCTACTAGAGAACCAAGCTCCCTGGTCGAAATCCCATGCTCACCTCTCCACAAACACTGGGCTCGTGTTCTTGCCCACAAGCCCGCGTGAGGGTTTTCCCACACGTGGCCGGGAGAGACGTTATTTGGTTCCCACCCAGATAGAGTTTGTCCAGCAGCGTCAGACGATCAAACACTCCAAGTGGTAGAGTCGCCAAGACGTTTGTGTTCGAGAGTAAATGTACCTCCAACAAAACACACGCCAATTGAGTGCTGTATACAAAAAAAACTAAGTGTGAATGCTAAATGTTAAACTACAATCGGCAAGGAAGGAACTCGAGATCGAGAATGTATCGGCTCTTTTTCAGCAAACGTTCCGCATCATAAAAATCGAGGTGAAACCGAGTTATGTTGATACTGATAATTATAATGATAACTACCGTAAAGGGACTCTTGATGTTTGTCTATCCAGCAGGGTTTGTGAATCTTTCCGCATTTAGTGAACATATTGGCGGCACACTGGTGGTGCACGGTATATATATATGAATTTTAAAAAGCAAAATTTTCAGCATTATTATTTATTTTGCACCCGATTCGTAACCCCCGTTTCAGAAAATGTTGCGAGGTGGTGGCGGTCGTGCATCAAAATCAGCAATCGGAAGACAAATTGGCAAGATGTGTACGACACCCTTGGACTGTCATGGGCTACGAGTGAGGAGTCCGAGTGTCTTCCTCTCGTGCCTGCACAGTCACGCACAAGCCTGTGGTGTGCAGGGTCGGGATGTCAACAAAGCCAGTGTCTCTACACCTCACTGTAGCTCGCTTCCTTCCTTATTTCCGATTCCAAAACTTTCCAACGGTCAACACCCGAACTGCACAGTTAGCCCTTAAGTCTCATCAGCTGGGTGTTCATCCACCTCTGGGCACCACCCCGATAGCAGTCATCTCTAAAACTATCAACCGGGTCGCAGTGGCGAGATGTTAACTACGTCGCCTTTTGGCAATACAATAGGTGTTAAGATGCTCAATCACCACATAGATGCCTTCTTCAAGGTATCAAGTCTGCATTAACCACACATACTTGTGGCAAAATATGCAAACAAACATGCTCTGATAATAATTTACGTATTGTCTTTGAAGCTGATTGGCCTACACCAAAGACAGCCTTTTTAATAGCCTAGTCTCACCAGTGTCAGACCAGATAAATCCAAAAGGCGAACCGTACAAAGAAAATGCAAGTCGCAGAACACTTATTGCTCGCGTCGAGCAGTTATATGTATGAGACCTTTTGCCAGTATCAAAAATTCTGAAAAATGAATCAATTTATTTTTAATATTTGCAAAAAGGTCCCATACATAATTCACCTGGTATACAGGAGGTCGTGGGTTTAGATGCTGACCTGACGTATATTTGCAGTTTGCGCATCTCTCTCTCTCCCCGTGGTCGCATGTATTTTTCTTCAGGTCCTCCGTTTTTTCCTCTTCCACATTTCAAATCAACATCACGCGTTTAAGACTATTTGGTTGCTATACATTTCCAGACAATAAACGAGTTGGTAGAACTATCATTTGTAATAGCCAGTTCTCTTTTGCACAAAAGCTTTCCGGCTCAGTGAGCCTTCCCTGCTAAAATAAAAACGCTTCGTTTAGATAATGGTAGTTTGTTTAGAATGTTCGTCCAATTTTCGCTGTATTGCATCGCCGCTAGCCAGGCCTACTCTGGGGTTAGACCATGATCTGCATCATCGAGCGCGGTGACCCGTCGACAGCACCCGAGTGAGTCTGGGTGTGCCCGTAAGTTGTTGAGCCCACATTAGCTCGGGGGTTTGGTTACTTATCCACCCAGAAAGGCCATGCAGAAATCCAAATACTTTTTCAACGGTTTTATTTAACTTCACTTGTGTTTGTCGTGGTAAAATCTTGTAATCAAAAGTTAGTCTAATTACTGTTGTCCAATAAATTCGACAATTTGCACACGTACTCAGATCCGGTGACAATGCATGCATGTGTAATAAAGGACTCGATCCTGGGTCTGTCTCCGTTGTCCTTTATTTGGGTTCTTACACTTGTCCCACACGGCCCTCGCTCAGAGTCTCCCCCACTTGGCAGCTCCACAGCTGCCTTCGCTCCCGTAGCCTTCCGCGCTCCTGCAGCTCTGCTGCAGGTCCCTGGTGCAGCCCTCCGGCTGCTCTCACTGCAGCTCCACCTCTGCTCCCCGTTCCTCCGTGCTCGGTCACCGCTGGCTGGCGGTGCCGAGTCTTACCGTGTGTGGCGATCTCGCCACTCCCCAACCTCAGCCCTGCGTGGCCTCTGTGGCGATCTCGCCACTCTCCAACCTCCGCCCTGCGTGGCCTCTGTGGCGATCTCGCCACTCTCTGTCTCTATCCGCAACTCTCTCTTCCACCCTGCTGGCTGGCGCCGTCATGAGCCCCTCAGCCACCAGGCTGAGGCACGGCGACCACCCAACGTGTTCTCCACTCTTCACTCCCCCGACTGACCCAGATGTCTTCCTGTCTCCCCGCTATAACATCTCCCCCCACGTGACCCTGACTCCTCCCTCTCGGATCGTCACATCCGACCCGCCCATTTACGCCCGCATTACACCACCCTCCCCCGTAGAGAAAATTCCAGCCGTCCTCGGCTGAAACAGAACAAAATAATGCGGGCGAAGGCATCACCAACAGGAGTCCCCCAGACACAACGGAGATTATAACAACAACACAAGTAACGAAAGGGGAGGGATCAGGAACCGGAACAGAACAACAAGAATAATAATAGCACAAGCACAACAACGGCAACCGACACGCAAAAATGGCACACGCGCACAACCCAGAAATGTGGTGTCTTAGAGCGTGTCCATGTTGTTCCATCCGCTCGGCTCAAGTCCAACATCAAAGAGCAAGTGGTAGAGCAGAATGACGAACGGGGGCTCAATTGCTCCTTTAAGTCCTCATCCAGTTAGCACACCAGGTAACACCCAGTGTGGCAGGCGCCGAAGATCTGTGACGAGAAGGAGAATCTAATCCCCTGAGGCACAGCACAACAACGCACATCCGCATGTCGTACACGACAGCCACCCGGCCCCAGGGTAGTGGAGATGATGTAAATCCCGCCCGCTTAAGAAAACCCCAATAATTACCCAAAATAACCGCGATGGATGCCCCAGTATTTACATTTTAACAACAATATTATTTACACGTGACAACAACAACAAAAATTCCTGCTCTTGCCCACCAGCAGTCCTCCCTTGAGGACCAGCACAGACATCACACGTACACAGCATGTACCCATGGTCACTCTCAACAAAACCCCCAGTCGCACACCCTCGCGTGGAGAGAGCCACGCTCCCCAGCGGTAACGTTTAACTCGCCCTAACCCTCACCGTGGTCGTCAAACCACAGCAACATCCACTGATCATACTCTCGGCTAGTGCTATTTCGGGGATGAGCAGCAACTCGGCCATGCTCCTCCCTTACTATCCCATCAGCGATGGACACACACCAGCATCTTATAGTCTGACGCTGTATAGCCAAGGGAAGATCAATCCCTCGGCAAGGCCAGACACCAACGACCCCCCCCACGGGGTAATGTTCTCTTATAGAGACAATAACACCCTAACCCAGATCCCGTGAGCCCCCGGCACACCAGGTTCAGTCTGCCACCGCACAACTGAACCATGACTCCCCGAGCCATATGAGCACACGGCCCATTAGTTTGAGACATACCACGGAGGTTTCGCCTCCGGGCTGTCAGGTCAGCCATCAGCCATAGGCCGATGTGACCACAACTCGTGCATCACCCAATCAACAATGGCAGGCATAACAGATGGAATATTTACCCCACCGAGGTTTTCCCCCGCGCTCAAATGGCGGCCCCCTTCGCCAAGCGCGTTGTCGCAATATCTCGCGTGCACTCAAAATGGCGGCCCTTTGCGCAAAGCGCATTGTCGCCATACCCCGCGTGCGCGCAAAATGGCGGCCCAACGTGCGAACAAGTGGCCAGTTTTCTCCGTGCGTGCACCCCAGCTGCCCTTTGCTGGGGGTCACAAGACGCATCCCCCGTCACGTTGTAACAGCCCCACCAACGATAGACGCACAGCCCCAGCTTGCTGCGCACAGCAGTCATATCGGGGAATTTTTAACCAATATTTTACCAAAACACATTGGTTACACACACCAACCCGCAAAGCAACTCCTGGCTGAATGCAATCAACCGAATGAGCGACGCCACTTGGCGACAATTTACGGTCCCATCACCCTTAACATCTGAGCCACCCACAACGGCGTCATCGCGCACCCTCATTTTCAAAAAGCTCAATTACCTATAATAGACACGCAATCTCGTGTGCACAACACCCATGCCAACAAATTTTTGGGTCCCCCTCGAATTTGTTACCAATTTCCAAACAGGTACGCACAAATAATAACAATCCCAACCCCAATAGTCAACCAATGCATCGCACCCCATAACCGTACAGAATGGTGTAACAGCACATGCAGTCAGCATATCGCGATCACACGCGTACATTTAAGCACAATAGCAAGCAGATCTGCAGGCAACTAACACACCATTAATCCTGTCGTAACTTTGCAGCAACAACACAATATTCTCTCTCTTGCAACAACCACATCGCACACAGCACCTCGCAGCACAATACAGCAAAAAAAAATATTTTTCAATTAAGCCCGTCACACACGGTAACCCACGAGATGGTACAGCGCAGGATACCCGACGCTCCCGAGTTAATAATTAACTTCGCCATCAAGATAACAACTCCACGCCACAGCGCACACACACTATTTGACACTCAGCAAGCACAGCAGACTCTCCGTCCATCCTCAACACACACACATACACACTAATTGACACCGAGCAACAAGCAAATAGCGCGTTCATCCAGAACACACACACACACAGCCCGAACCGCGCTCCGCACGCTCGAGACATGACAAAAATCGCCCCCCGGCACACGAAAGATGGGTGAGGTGTGTGTTAAGGCCGGGTGCGTATCGTTACGACTCGCCCGGGGCTGCAGCAAGCAGAGAACGGCAGGGTGGTAACTTGAGACGCCTCGCAGAACTCGTTCGGCGACTTGACTGCTCTGTTGTCTCGCACCCGAGCCAGGACGGGAGAGCTCCCGCCCCAGCAGCTGCAGCGTCGGCGTCCTCTCCTCGCAGCTCCTCCTCGCAAAACAGCAGCTCACAGCAGGCTGCTCACCCCGCGGCACCTCCAGATGGCAGCGCAAGGCTGCCTCTCCGCCGCGATGATGAAGATGGCGGCGTCTTCCCGCCGCGGTGAAGACAAGATGGCGGCTTCCCGCCGTTTCTCCCCTGCCACGTCCAAGATGGCGTCTTCGTGCCGCGTGGCAGATGGCGCTGGCAGCGCAGGAAAGGCGGAGGCCTGCGGATCACCACCGGGCCTCCCCGACGCCGTCCTCGGCGTGGTGAGCTCACACAGTTGAGCCAGCACGATTTTCAAGGTTTCCAGCTGCGCCGCCATCTGTCTCCATCGTAAGTTGGCGTCCTCCGGCGCAGACAGGTCCACCGACGCGGCGACATCTTGCTCACCCGGACCCGTACTCGTTCCAGCACGGATCTCCTTTTCCATCGCAGGCAGGTCCACCGTCTGAGGAAGGTCGTCGTCGTCGGATGATGTAGCAGATGATGACGCAGGAATATTCTTTCTTTTGAGCTTGTTTGACATGCCGTTTCACTTCTGACACCAGTGTAATAAAGGACTCGATCCTGGGTCTGTCTCCGTTGTCCTTTATTTGGGTTCTTACACTTGTCCCACACGGCCCTCGCTCAGAGTCTCCCCCACTTGGCAGCTCCACAGCTGCCTTCGCTCCCGTAGCCTTCCGCGCTCCTGCAGCTCTGCTGCAGGTCCCTGGTGCAGCCCTCCGGCTGCTCTCACTGCAGCTCCACCGCTGCTCCCCGTTCCTCCGTGCTCGGTCACCGCTGGCTGGCGGTGCCGAGTCTTACCGTGTGTGGCGATCTCGCCACTCCCCAACCTCAGCCCTGCGTAGCCTCTGTGGCGATCTCGCCACTCTCCAACCTCCGCCCTGCGTGGCCTCTGTGGCGATCTCGCCACTCTCTGTCTCTATCCCCAACTCTCTCTTCCACCCCGCTGGCTGGCGCCGTCATGAGCCCCTCAGCCACTAGGCTGAGGCACGGCGACCACCCAACGTGTTCTCCACTCTTCACTCCCCCGACTGACCCAGATGTCTTCCTGTCTCCCCGCTATAACATCTCCCCCTACGTGACCCTGACTCCTCCCTCTCGGATCGTCACATCCGACCCGCCCATTTACGCCCGCATTACACATGTATTAAAATCGGCATCAATTAATCAATTAATTGCCTCCTTTCAAGCAATTTATTTTTTTAATGGACGGCATATGAATGATATCTTTTTGTGTAGGTGAAAGACGCTGCGGTCCCTAAACTGTGGAATTGGCTCGCACAAAAAGCAGGTGCCGCATGTCTCCGGCACGCCTGCTGTGTGTGAGTTCAAGGCCCGACTTATCAAACATTGCCAGCCACTCTTTGACCCAACGTTATTTGTCCAATATTCGTGCCAACGAAATATGGAAAACTCCAAATCAAACAAAAAACAAACAACTACAGTAACGACAAATGTTCAACAAACAATGGATAATGGCAAGACAAATCGAAAATAAACTGTAATACAACGAAAGCGACGGTTAGAAAAGGCTCGGAAAAAGTACGAAAAAAAGCGTGATAATGAAGATGAGCAGGCGAAGCGCGCCAGACTTGAGAAACGACGTGATCGTTTGCATGATCAAACAACAGAAGCACGTGATGTCCGATTGCAACGAGACCGTGAACATCATATACAATCAAGAAATCAAGAAACATCAAAAGTTCGTGATGCTCGATTGCAATGTGTGCGTGAAGAAGTCACAATTCAGAGTGGCACAAAGACTTGAAGCACGTGATGTAATATTACAGCAAAATCGTAAATTTGACATTGCAATCAATACATTCTGTGATCAATTCTGTGAAGTCTGCACCAAATGCTGTGATCCAAGTCAGATTTACAGAGTACGACGTAATGAAAATGCATTGCACTATCTACCTAACAAATTGTCATCAAAGCAAACATTGCAACTGTGTTCACGTTGCAAGACACACATCAGCAGTAGCAAAAGAGCTGCACCGCCAAAAGCTCTATATAATTATTTGGATCCTGGTGAAATTCCAGAACAACGTCTAATATCAAGAGTTATACCATTTGTGAAGATAATCAAATTCAGTGGAGTCTTCGGTCAACATAGCTTCCAGGGACAGGCAGTGCTCTTTGCTATGGACATCTTGGAAGTTAGTGACACACTTCCACGGGCAATGGCTAATACTGGAATGGTTGTCATCACAGAACATCTTGAGAATCTGAACATCACACGTGAATTCTCTATAAATTGTGACCAAGTTTACAATGCACTAAACTGGCTAATTCAAAACAATCCACTTTATGGGGATGTAACAATCAATGAAGAATCTAACATCACTGATGTACATTGTACATTCCGTTGATATTCCTGCGCAACAACCAGTGGAGCAAAATCCGCCGCAAGAACCTGCAAAAGCTTACATGCCAATCAATGAAAGATGTAGAATTGTTCGCGCTGTGTGGCATCAAGCAAACGAGGGTGTGTTTACATGGGAAAATACAGGTGTTCAATGTTGTGCAATGGTGTTGGCAAATATTATAATAGCTGCTATACTGCCACCAAGCATATGGACCACAAACACATTGAACGTGAACTTGATTGTGGGTGATGAAATGTATGAAACCATTCGATTGGCCAAACTTGAGAATGTAGGATATCCAATGACAGCAAATGGATATCTGGAAGTAAAACATTTCGATGTGATAAGAAACGACTTCATTATGTTCAACAACTCTTTTTCAATAGCCTATGATGAGGAAACACTACTCGTTGGAACTCTACAAGACTCAGTCAATGAAGGCGATTCACAAGGAATGACTTTGGGCGATGCATTTAATGATTTGTTCACAAATCATCAGGCTGGCATACTAATAACCGGATCCAAATCACTTAGAATTTTGCATTACGATGAGAAATACTAATTTACTGATTCACATTCATGTGGTCAGACAGGTGCACCGGCAGGCAATGGCAGAGCATGCATAATTGAGTGTGACACAGTTGAAGAACTTGAACGAACCTGTAGACGATCAACAGGATCAAGAAATACTCTTTGGTTTTTTCGGTAAAGTCACGTAGGTAAAAAATGAAATAAGTGAAAACAACTAAATTAAATCACGACGTTTCGGGCGCAACACAAGCGTCCTTTTTCAGGTGGGGACAACGTCGCGAAAGCACAACCGCTTAAGTGTGTTTAAGAGATGGCTGTGACGAGGAATTATAAAGTCGCGGGGGATGGAGGAAGGGGAGGGGCCATGGTGAGTGTGTGGGCGGGCTGTGGACTGGGAGGCAACGTTGTGAGGCACGGGGGGGGGGAAGGGGTGCTGGGAGGCAACGCATAGAGTTCAAACTGAAGCTTTGTGATGCAGGGAGCGGAAGTAGATAAGATTCGCTACGTTGTCCTCACCTGAAGAAGGACGCTTGTGTTGCGCCCAAAACGTCGTGATAAAAATGTAGTGTTATTTATTTATTTTTACCTACGTGACTTTACCGAAGAAACCAAAGAGTATGAATCCTTGCAGTCACGAAAGCTTCAAATCTAGGATCAAGAAATGTTCAATTCACCATCAACTTCATATATGTTCATCCAAAAAATGTCATCGCCGATTCAGGGATGCGAGAAGAAGAAGATTCATCATCACATCTGCGACATGCAATACAAGAAAATATGGCACCACAAGTTGAATCGATGCCTGTACAAACATCAGTCATGGCTTCGATAAATTGTGATCAGCCAAATGTGGAGGAGGAATACGAAGTCTGATAATACTCACGAAATAAGGTTCAAACAACCAACAACATTAACAACGAAGCACATTAATTGAAAGCAGAAGAGTTTGCATGGCTCTACCTCTTCCCAAAAGGAATCAATGGACTCAAAGAAGTAAGACCTGTCAAAATCACTCCATTGGACTACTTTCAATTCAGATTTCTGGGTGGTGATAAACGATTTCAACGAAACGACTACCTCTTCTACGCATTATCAATGTTCGAATATTATCGCATCAAATCTAACATTTCAGCTTGTGGAAAGAAGGTTCAAGGACAAGATGGTAAAAAATCTTCACCTCTACCTTAATAACCTTCGAGGATCAGCTGCATATTGGCAAACAGCACTGAATGAATTGATCGGACAAATACGTTCAATAGGACCACCAACATACTTCGCGACATTCAGTTGCAATTATTTGAATTGGCTTGATATGCGCAAGGCACTTTTAATAGCTGATGAAAGACCCGATGAAGATCCAAATTAACTCAACATATATGCCACACAACGATTGATTGAAGAGTATCCTGTCATAGTCACTCGGCACTTCATGATTCGATTGAACGCACTTATGAGATTATTGACAAATAATCATGAAGTGTTTGGTGGTCGCTTGAAGGATTACTGGTGGCAAATCGAGTTTCAAAATCGTGGAAGTCCACATCTACACATGCTGGTGTGGATAGAAGATCATTTCTCATTCAATACACCTGAGGGAATCTATCAAATTGATCAAGTGTGCACAGCAAAAAAGCCAGACGAGAGTTCTGAGCTATGAGCTTTTGAAAAAGTGTCAGGTTCACCATCATACAAACACATGCAAGAATAATGATGACGACTCATCAATGGCGTGCCGCTTAAAATTTACACGACAAGTTTGTGCAGAAACCCGCATCGTCTCTGAAACATCTGATGACTTCATTAACAATGGTGGTCACATATGCTTGCTGAAGCGACGATATGAAGACCGATGGATTAACAATTACAATCCTACACTACTCAACCTCTGGAAAGGAAATATGGACATCCAGCCATGCGGATCAAATTAGTCAATCGCGTACTACATTACTAAGTACATTGCAAAATCTGAACCTACAGAGCTTTTCGCAGGAATCAGGCAAGCAATACAGCAAATTCGACGTGAAGAAAAAGATGTGTCGTGCAAACTGTTCAAGATCTGCATGAGAATAATGATGGAGTGACAAGTTTCAGCTAGTGAATGTGTATTCCGATTATGTCACCTCAACCTTCAAGCGAGTTCAAGAAAATCTGTCTTCCTCAATACTCGAAACCCCGAGCAGCGATACAGTGTTGAGATTCAATGAACAAGGTCAGGCATCTGGATATTGCGCCAACATCTTTGAACGATACGAAAAGCACCCTTTACAATATCAAGATATGTGCTTGGTAGAGTTTGCAATGTTGTTTGAACCACATTACTCTAAAACAGAACACGATCTTCAAGTTAATATCGATGAGGATGCATATGAAGAGGTACACATCTCTGCAAGAGGAAGAGAGATTATCACGCTCACTGATAGAAGAGACAGCAGGGTGATAATACGTCATCAATGTATTGAATGCACTGCGAGTTGGAGAAATGAAAGCTGAGCATTTCGCAGTATTGGAAAGCAGACGTCTTCAAGAACCAATTGGAAAGTTTGACATAAATAAAGCTCTGCGAATATATCCAACGAATAATCAAGTGAATGCTCATAATGAAGCAGTGCTTTAATACTTCAGAGCTCTTAACACCCCTATGTACACAATAACAGCACAAGATTAATTACTGGACGCCAGTAATTAATCTTGTCCACAGGACATCAATAAGACTGGAGGCTTGCCACGTGAATGTATAATATTTATAAGAGCCAAAGTCATGTTAAAATCCAACATTGATGTCTCTAAAGGACTTGTAAATGTTGCAATTGAATTTATCACAAAAATCATTTGGCCTATTCCTAGTCGTTCACAATTGCACGAAAGACAAATACCTTCACGAGTTGAAATAGACGTTGGCAAGGACGGCACACACGAAATTAAGTCCAAATCAGTTAAGTCCCCTGCTAATCGTGGCTATGGTACAGCTGAACGAAGAATGTGGCCACTAATTATATCATGGGCATCGACAGTGCAAAAAATTGCAAGGATGTACAGTGTATCATGCAGTCGTGTACTTGGGATCAAAGCTCTTCGAAGCAGGTTAGATATATGTTGCCTTAAGTCGTGTTCCCTCGCTGGATGGACTTCAAATTGAAGATATGGACAACTGACAACTGGCCGGAAACACACCATGCACTAATGAATCGTTAGCAGAAATTAATAGAATGAGAAACCATCAACCACATTCAAATCAATGGATTTGTGTGACAACATCTTATACACACAAATATGGTTGAGTACATTGCAAACAACATGAAGGCAATGTATAGAGTTAAGAACAGTGCTCTCGGATCGCACTATAATATGTGTAATAAACGACTGGACCACGATGTCTGTCCCAGTGTCCTTTATTATTCGGTTTGTGCTGTACACCCACACGGCTGTCTTTACTCTGTAGCTTCTCCACGGTGCTGACTCCAATGTCGGCCCGATCCACAACAGCAGCTCCGCTGCTGTTTCTCTCACACAGCCCCCCTTGGCTGTACTCTCTGCTGCTCTTCTCCCTCCGCAGCTCTCACAGCTTCTTGCTCTCTCTCTCTCTCTCTCCGCAGCTCCTCCTGGCAGCCACACCGCTGCCTCTAACAAGCAGCCCCCTCTCTCTCTCTCTCCGCAGCTCCTCCTGGCAGCCACACCGCTGCCTCTAACACGCAGCCCTCCTGGCTGTCTCCTCCCCAGCTGCACACCACTCCGCAGCTTCCTCTTATCTTCGGGGTTGGCTCCCGATCGCCGTCGGCGCCCCCCCTCTCCACACTTGCCCGCGTGGCCTCACTCTTTTCCGCTCACACCCCGACTACCTTCCCCTTCCGGTTTACCCGCTTAAAGCCCCGAACCTTACCCCCACGTCACATGACTCCACCCCCCGTGACGTCACCTCCGGAAGGTCGCTTACGCCCGCATTACACCACCCTCCCCCGTAGAAAAATCCCAGCCGACCTCGGCTGACCAATAGCAAATCGTAATGCGGCGAACCGAGCTTCCCCCCCTAAAGGACACTAAGCATATAATGTAACAGCAAGAACAACAACAACGCAATCAACATCAACGATCGTACAAAAGCATGCAATAAATACAACTGTAAGAAAAAAAATAACAAGACAGCAACAATCAACGAAACGTAAGCGATTTGGAACGTGTGCGGGTCGCCGGCCCATCCCGGACGGTCGGCGGCCCACTCGCAGAACGGGAACGCGATGAAAGTCGAGGAATGACAGGGGGTAATCCCCCTGTCGCAGCTGGAAGTCCACCGACGTCCCGTGTCCCTAAAGAGTTAGTCTTGGGCTTGTCCTGTGACCGTGCCCGCAGCTGGGTCGGAAGGGCTGCAGGGCTCGAAGGTCCCGCAGACCTGGCAGGCGTCCTCCGAGCAGGGCCCCTCGTCCCCCGCAATGTCACGGCCGGCCTGTCTGGAACAGGTACGACAGGCGCTCCAGCGAGATCAATGGACGCAGGCAGGGGAGAGTCAGCAGCAACAGACCCCGGCAAGGCAACATTGGGGGATGACGCATCATGTAAGGGAGCAACATATGGTTTCAAGCGCGACGTATGCACAACCCAGCGACGAGACCCAATCTGGACGCGTGCTGACTGTGGGTTGGGAACCGCAATGAGGCGTACGGGACCATGCCAGGGTTTGTGCAATTTCGGCGAGGTCCCCGGACGTACCTGTGGACAATGAAGCCAGGCTAGGTCCCCAACCTTCCAAGGGCACTCCCCCTCAGACCGTCGCGCATATCGCTCGTTCCGGGCCTGGGCTTTGGCCGTAGCCACGCGGGCATTCTCCCGCGCCTCCGTGACTCGGCGAACCGTGTCCTGAATGTATTCAGGAAGTGGTTTACGAGGTCCCTTCACCCCAGTTCCCAATTGCACATCCACCGGCGGCACGTTTTCCCGACCATACATAAGGTAAAACGGCGAATATCCTGTAGCCGCATGAGGCGTCATCCTGTACGCCGAAAGCACCCCGGGGATGTGCAGATCCCAATCTGATTGTTGTTCACTCACGGTATGGCAAAGCATGGCAGACAATGTCCTGTTCAGCCGTTCAACCATACCATCTGTCTGCGGATGGTATGGGGATGTCCGTACTTTCTTAGTCCCAAGGCCCGCGCACACTTCCGCCAATAATTTAGAAGAGAAATTCCTGCCCTGGTCCGTGAGGAGTCTCTCAGGCGCCCCCTTATCCATAATATACCCAAACAAAAAGGCGTCGGTAATGGCCGCGGCCGACTGATCGGGCAACGGCCAGGCCATCGGCCAACGGGAGAGGTACTCAACCCCTACCAGCAAATATTTATTACCCCTCGCCGATGGTGGAAAAGGTCCCAATATGTCCAGTGCCACCAATTCATTGACTCGAGACACCTGAATCGACTGGAGAGGCGGCACGTAAGGATGTTTCGGCGGCTTACGTTGTGCACACGCAGGGCACGCGCGCACGTGCCCTACGACATCTGTCGCCATGCCGTGCCAAAAATAATGACGTTGCAACGTCAACAAGGTCTTCTGCACCCCTAAATGTAAGAGAGTGACACAATGGAGGGTTCTAATCAACTCGAACCGCAAGGACGTTGGTACCACCAGGCGCCAACGTTCCTGGAACCCCTCCCGCCACATAAGCAGACCATCTCGGAGAGCGGTTTGCGGCCCCACAGCCGTACTCGGACTCCCATTGTCCCTAGCAGACCGCTTCCGCAAGGACACCAATGACTCATCCATCATCTGTTCCCGGATCCAGACAGACCGCGGCAGATTCAAAACCCCGTCAGCCGGTCCCGGTTCCATCGGAGCGTCCGACTTCTCGACGGCCAACGTGAGCGGCTGAGGGGGATTTGTAATCGGCGAACACCTATGCGTCCCCGACTCACATTTACAAGGGGCGCGCCGCGGTAATCTGGAAAGTGCGTCAGCGTTCGCGTGGCGCACTCCCTTCCGATGTTGAATTTGGAAGGAAAATTCCTGTAGCGTGTCCAACCATCGTGCCAACTGTCCGGATGGCTGGTCAATTTTAAGGGCATATTGCAAGGCCGCATGATCCGTACGCACAATAAAAGAACGACCATAAAGGTATGGTCGAAATTGCCGTAGGAAAAAAACAACCGCCAATAGTTCTCTGCGAGTGACACAGTAGCGGGTTTCCGCAGGAGACAAGACTCGGCTACCATACGCCACGACACGCTCTACACCCCCTTTAGACTGTGATAACACCGCCCCAATACCTGTGTCACTCGCGTCCGTATCAAGAATGAATGGGTGATCGAAATCGGGATAATCCAATGTTGGGGCCGTGGCCAATAGATCACGCAGACTCCAAAAGGCCGCCTCCTCCGGCTGTCCCCAAACAAACTTCCGTCCTTTACCCGTAAGGAGTTGCAAAGGCCTCGCAATCGTCGCAAAACCCGGCACGAATCTTCGGTAATACGAGGCAAATCCCAAAAACCGCCGAACATCCCCCACGGTGGCCGGAGTCGGCCAATCCCGGACGCACGCTGTCTTTTCCGGATCCGTGGACACTCCCTCAGCGCTCACAATGTGCCCCAAATAGCGGACGGACCGTTGCAGTAGGTGACATTTCTTTGGTTTGAATTTCAATTTGGCAGAACGCATCCTCGTGAACACTGTCTCCAGCCGCGTCAAATGCTCATCAAATGTGCGGCTGAAGACAATGATATCGTCCAAATATATAAGACATGTCTCCCACTGCAACCCCGTCAAAACGAGCTCCATCAATCTTTGAAATGTAGCAGGGGCCGCATTCAATCCCATCGGGAGACAGTTGAATTGAAATAACCCCTGCGGCGTACGGAATGCGGTTTTCTCCCGTGAGGACTCGTCAAGGGGAAGCTGCCAAAATCCCGAAGAGAGGTCCAGTGTGGAAAAGAACTTAGCCCCCGACAATGCGTCGAGGGAGTCATCCATACGCGGCAGGGGGTACGCATCTGCCACCGATATCTTATTCAATTTGCGGAAATCAACACAAAATCGCAATTTGCCATCCTTCTTCTTAACCAAGACGACTGGAGCGCCCCATGGGCTGTTAGATGGCGATATAATGTCCGCAGCCAACATGTCTTCCACTGCCCCCCGTACGTGTTCTCGCTCCGCAGGACTCATCCGATGCGAATTTAATCGAATAGGGGCAGCATCGCCCGTCTCAATGTGATGGTAAAGCAAGGAAGTGCGGCCCAAATCCAAATCATCGGAGCTGAACACGTCGGAATATGTCAACAACAATTTACGCAGCGCACCACGTTGCTCCATGGACAGGGAAGAATTTTCGTCACATAATTGAGCAACCCAACGATCATCCGAACTCCTTGGCTCGGAAACCCCAGCAACAACTCCCCGGCTATGTGGACAATCATGGGTCGCAAACGCCGTAGTGGCATGTGCCACAACCGTACCGGCCGGGACACGGACGTTTTCTCCCCCCGCATTAAGCACCTGTAAAAACGGTAATTGATCCGGCCGGACGATGGTCTGTGCCCCCACTAACGCCAACCCGGTTGTTATCGTGGCGGACGGTGACAACAAGACCCCTACTGCTCCTAGCCGATCAGGCAGGGGCTTCCGATACCGCAAGGGTATAAGCATCTGTGTACCAGGTGGGATGTCCACAGATGCGACGGACAGCGCCTGCACTTGTACGGCCGAAGCAGGTCGCCCCCAGGGCGACGGCAGAAACGAGATTTGACGGCCCCCCGGCAGTTCAATACAATTCTCATTGATTTTGATCAAAATGGGCATCTTAGCCAAAAAATCGGTGCCTAACAAACAAGGAACCGCCAAAGATCTCGATATCAACACAACACCCGAGGCCGACACATCCCCAATAGATATCTTAGCATCCACCTGACCCACGATACCCATGCTACCCCCGTTCGCAGCGACGCACGACCCATAAACCGGACGCACAGCCCGCGACGGAATGCCCAACAGATGGAAAATGACATCCGATATAATAGTCGCAGACGCGCCCGAGTCGACCAAAATGCGCACGTCCACACCTTGTATGGACCCCGGTACAGTGGACGAACCCGTAGCGGCCGCAACAACTCTCCGTGCCAATTTGCGCCACTGCGTAACTGAATGACAAGGCCCCGTCGATGGCCTTTCTTTAACAACAACAATAGGATCGCGCAACACAGGTGGTGGGTGAGGTGGAAAGCCTTGCCGAGTGTCTGGTGCGTGCCGACATGCCTGTTTCGGAGGATCTTTAGCCGACTTGACCGGTGCCGAGGCCTCCTGCTGCGGCGGAGCCGGGAAACGGGCCCAGCAGTCTCTGGCGTAGTGGCCCCTACGCCCGCAGCGGAAACATTCGGCCTCGTTGCGCCGAAGCGCAGGCCTCGCCTCCTGACGGCCCCGTTCTGGTAGCACCGCGCGCGGTCTCGGCCCGCCGCGTCCCGTCCATGGAGCGGAGGCGGCCGTCAGTTGTTGAGGGCCCCGGTCATCCGGAACATAGACGGCCTGCGCAGGGTTCCACCCCAGCGCATCCCCTTCTTTGACGGGCCCCCCCGTCCACGCCGTCACTTGTTTCCAGCGACGGAGGTTGAATTGCGCATCGAGACACTTAGCAGCCATCCGGGAAGTTAGCTTCTCATGCCCACACACAGGCATGGGGATCCCTAGATCCCGAGACAGCTCCAACATCTTCCCTAATATGAGAGGCTCAAGCAGGTCCTGTGGCGTCTCAGGATAAGCTGCCATGGCCAGCTCCAGCACCGCACCCCTGAACGCCACGGGCGACTCCTCTGGTGCTCGTTGTCGTTGAGCGAATCGCCGATGCGCATCATCTGGTGGCTCATAAGCATCGGCCATTTCTTGAAAAACACCACATAAAGTTGCCTTCTTATCGGTCGCTATGGAACGGAAGAATCGGACAGATTCGTCGTCCAGGAGAGTCGGCAACACCTCCAAAGCCTCCGCATCGGTCCATCTTGCTGTGCGTACCGCCGCCAAGAAGCGGCAGGCGAACGCGCTCCAGTCCCCACCGACGGAAAATTCTTTAACTGTTGTAAGGTGGCGACTCCGACTCCTCTTCCCGCCGTCTTCCAATGGTGGTGGTTGTGATGGCAAATTCAAAATGGCGTCGGCCCGCGGCGTGGCCAAGATGGCGGTTTGGCGCCACGGAGCGCGCAAAATGGCGGCCTCTTGCCGCGTGGGCAATGGCGGCGGCAGGACAGGCAACGTGGCGGCCCGCGGAGCACCACTTGCATCATCCATCGTCCCTGGCGCGACGAGATGGCATAGATGCGCCAGGACGTCCTGAAGTGCCTCCAGTTGTACCGCCATCGCTTGCCATCGTTGATCCGCGTCTGATGATGTCGACGGACCCGCCACCGCGCCAACATCCTCCACACCCGTTCCCGTGGTCGCCTCAGCCTGGCTCTCCTCCACCACCCCAACAGGATCCGTGGTTGGAGGGAGTTCGTCGTCGTCGGACGAAGAAGCCGATGCAGGCGCCGGATTAACTTTCTTCCTCACTTGTTTCGACATGCCGTTGCACTTCCGACACCAGTGTAATAAACGACTGGACCACGATGTCTGTCCCAGTGTCCTTTATTATTCGGTTCGTGCTGTACACCCACACGGCTGTCTTTACTCTGTAGCTTCTCCACGGTGCTGACTCCAATGTCGGCCCGATCCACAACAGCAGCTCCGCTGCTGTTTCTCTCACACAGCCCCCCTTGGCTGTACTCTCTGCTGCTCTTCTCCCTCCGCAGCTCTCACAGCTTCTTGCTCTCTCTCTCTCTCTCCGCAGCTCCTCCTGGCAGCCACACCGCTGCCTCTAACAAGCAGCCCCCTCTCTCTCTCTCTCCGCAGCTCCTCCTGGCAGCCACACCGCTGCCTCTAACACGCAGCCCTCCTGGCTGTCTCCTCCCCAGCTGCACACCACTCCGCAGCTTCCTCTTATCTTCGGGGTTGGCTCCCGATCGCCGTCGGCGCCCCCCCTCTCCACACTTGCCCGCGTGGCCTCACTCTTTTCCGCTCACACCCCGACTACCTTCCCCTTCCGGTTTACCCGCTTAAAGCCCCGAACCTTACCCCCACGTCACATGACTCCACCCCCCGTGACGTCACCTCCGGAAGGTCGCTTACGCCCGCATTACATATGTAAGGTTCACAAAAGAAGTAGACTTAGTCTTAGACTGAGTCTATTTTTTTCTAAAAGTATTTAAAAAAGTATCAAATAACATGCCTTGTAATAAATTGCTTGTTAAAATAAAGACTAAAAATTTGAAAATAAAATCCTTAAAAATGTATTTTTTAAAAGTGCACTAAAAAGTAACAAATAATTTTCTATCAGTCGTCACCAGCTGATCAGAATATTTTTGGACATTTGTAACTAAAACATAAAACCGTGGGGCGCTCCTGTAATATCACTTATATCTTCATCAATGACCAAGAATAGGTAAATAAAGTTATCAACAAATGTTACTCAATAGCATAACAAAATACTATAACATGTCTAATAATATAGCGTGCATATGTTATTAACAATGTCATGATGCTACTTAGTTGCTTGAGATGGCTTCATGTGATAGTAGCACGTTTGGAATCATCTAACCTATTCCATTCTAAAATTTTAGTACAGTATTTATGTTGTCAAGAGTTGGAACAAAGTATAATATGAAATAGCTTATAGCGTTCTTTTGTCAATTGAAGTCTCACATATTAAAGGGAGTGCTATTTGATTTGACAATTACAAGGTAAGCTGTAAGGTCGTAGGCAATGTAGAATATGCATGATATGGAATATCACGTATCAATAATAAAAAGCCTAATATGAAATTATAATACAAAGTTCACCATTCATCTGCAAATCTTGACGAACAATTTTTACTTATCAAAAGTAAAAACTTAACTTAAAAAAAAACTTAAATTTGAAAAAACACAGACACGAAGACCGATACACAAGCAGAGAGAGACAACGAAAAAACCCAGAGAGAGAGAGAAAAAACAAACTTTTAACTTCCCCGTAGAAGTGACTCATGAACATGCTAATTTCTCTAACCCCTCCCTCTCTCCCCGCCCCCGCCCCCTTTCTCTAGTTTCTCTTTGTGCCTATGTTTGCTCTCTCTCTATGTATCTCTGTGATATCTGTCTGCTTATATGTCTGTCTATGGTTCTGGTTCTGTGTTTAATCTCTCTCTCAAATTTAGGATTCTCAGGAAGAACGTAATCAACCAGATAGGGTGTTGACTGTTATGTTATCCGACTCTCTGTTGTATTACATTACATTTCTAAGTATACTAGATTTGTGTTTCTATTTAATTTATACCTGATGATGTTTGCTTGTGTTGCAATCGAAACGTCGTATGCTAGTATTTAATTTAATTTATTATTTTATCTTTATACGTGACTTTACCGAAAGAACCAAAGAATAACCAAACATATATTTTATTATCTATATCTAGCTATTACATGTACATGTAATTGGTGTACTTATCTTTCATTCCACTAATAAACTGTCACCAAGAATTGCAGTTGCCATAGGAAGGTGAGAAAAATGAATGGGTTTTGCTATACTTTTCATCATTTTCCAGTCCACTGTTCTTAAAAAAACAGTTCAAGACGGATACGAGTAGAAAGAGCTAGTAATACAGATTTAGTAATTTTACTCAAAACACTTGCAAATGTTATACACTTCATGGCAAACTTAAATGACATCATTATCAACATTTTGCCTTCTACTACTAATGATTGACTATCATTTTGACATACATTGTATCACACAAATAAACTTTGATCAAAATCCAAAATTTTAAAGCAACTTATTATATATAAGTGATATTAAAGGAGCGCCCCACGGTTTTATGTTTTAGTTACAAATAATTCTAGATTTGAAGTTTTCGTGACTGCAAGGATCCATACTCTTTGGTTTATTCGATAAAGTCACGTCGGTAAAAAAGTAAAATAAAATAAAAATAAGAGATAAAAATAGTTACAAATGTCCAAAAATGCCCAAAAATATTCTGATCAGCTGGTGACGGCTGAAAGAAAATTATTTGTTACTTTTTAGTGCACTTTAAAATAAAACCGTTGTCTTTTAAAAATAAATGATTAAGGGGTTTATTCTGTTTTTAAGCAGGGTCCTTCCATTGGAATCTCTGGCCAACACCAATGCCATTGTTTGGATTTTTTTAGCTAAGGGATTGAAAAACCAAAAAACCCAGAGGTAAAAAAAACCACCGAGAACGTAAAAACTGCTCCGCAGAAAAGCATCCGGAGTGTGGAATCGAACCCAGGTATATATTTTTTTGCCATGAGGCAGGAGTGTTTATCACCATGCCACCTTGCCGCCGGCGATACTGCTCTGACCACATCGATATTGCACCGGCTTATCCAGCGATGTCAAACCGCTTCCCCTTCCGGGGTGGGGCTGTGGAGTTCCCTGGGGCCCAGAAACAGCAGAATCCAGCAGAGTCCGGCTCCAAAGCGGCCAGAATGAAGAAAGAAGTTGTGTAGCGAGAGGAAGTAAGAGAATAGGGGTCAAAGGGTGAGCTGGCGGGATGGAGGTTGTGGTGGTGATGGTTGGATGTGTATTGATAAACACAATCAAAGAGATGTAAATGAAATGAAATGTGAGACCTAGGAAGAAATTTAAGTAAAAAAAAGTTTAACGTTGATTTGGCAGTGCCATGAAATGCGAATGCACCACCATCGCTTGAAGCAATCCACGGGGTGTGATTTGTTATCTAAGCGACGAAAATATTATTCTGGTTGCTAAATTGCAGCGATATGATAGACAGCAGGAATACAGTACTGCTTCAATTTATTTGTGCATTCAACAATAATAGTAAGATTTATATTTGGCTGTTACGATATGGAATATTGTATGGCCCAGCCAGCAAAGTGTTTATGGGTACTGGTTAATGGTACTCTTTATAAGTTGGAGTGTGTCCTCCACATACAAAAAAAACATGTTTGTGGTGAGTCTTGGGAGGGGGACAGGCCAGACCCTGGTGGAAGATTTCTGGGCCACACACCGCCAGGGGCCAGAGTCCAAAGTGGAGGCCTCTCGAGAGAAAAAACTCAAAACAAAATGTGTGTCCCAGAGAGATGGAGTGAGTGTGCCAAAGAATAGAACCTCAGGCAGGTCATGAAGGGCGCCCCACACCCCCCTACTGAAGGATCCTAAAAAAAGTGGAGCACGAGAGGGGGGTTAGAAGGGAGGAGGATTGAGAGGGCTTCTGATGCGGCGATTAAAAATGAATAGCGCTGTGCCTAATCCAGCCAGCGGCTGCTGTGTTCTGTCTGTGGGTTCATAATAAAGATGTTGTTGTGGGGTTAGATCGCGTAAATATTAATGTGGCGTTATCCCACCACCACCATCCGTCACAGTCAATTACTGAGCTTTGTGACGTGAATAAAACGCGCAAATGAGTTACTACTTCAGCACACCGCTTGTGTTGGAGAGCAAACCCACAACATTTTACTCTTTGAAAACGTGTATATCAGCACGCCTCGGGTTATCATACCACGATTTCAGAGAGCGTGGAAGCGAGCGAGTGAGCTAAGAGCACGAGCCTGTGTTCGTCAGATTTACAATACGGTTAAGAGGTGCAATGGAATAGACTCGAGGTTTGGAAAGTGATCAAACACTCCCGCGGAGAGTCTCTCTATGTCTGCGGACTCCAGCCCCAGGTATGTCACGCTGCCCAAACCCTCAAACGCGGTCGCATCCAGAGATTTGAATTTGTTGAAATCCAGCCGCAGCATTGCGGTGTCCACGGGAATCCCAGGTGGAATGGCCTGCAAGTCCTTGCTTTGGCAGTCCACTTCCTTCTCCAACGGTCGGGTCCTCGTTGGGTTTCACTGAGATGAGGCAGAAGTTGGAACAGCAAAAGAGAGCTCATTATGGATCATTGTCCAGCGGTTTGTGGTACTCAAACACAAATTAAACTAAACTATGCATCGTATTTCAATGCATTTAATACATTTCAAGGGACATTTAGAATGTAACAATTGATTTCCCAATAAACTAATGGGCTGTCAAAAGGGTATGCATGTAAACCATACTCTCGTATTACATAACCACGCTCCCCTACTAGAGAACCACACTCCCCTACTAGAGAACCACACTGCCCTATTATAGAACCACACTGCCCTATTAGAGAGCCACGCTCCACTATTAGAGATCCACACTCTCCTATTAGAGAACCACACTACCCTATTAGAGAACTACATTCCCCTATTAGAGATCCACACTCCCCTATGAGAAAACCACGCTCCCCTATTACAATCCCATACTCTGTTAAATAATAACTTTCCACTATTAGAGAGCCACCCCCTGGTCGAAGGGCCATAATCACATCTACACAAACACTGAGCTCGTGTTCTGCTCAGAAGCCCACGTGAGGGTTTGCCCACACGTGGCTGGGAGAGACGTTATTTGGTTCGTGCCCAGATAGAGTTTGTCCAGCTGCGTCAGACGATCAAACACTCCAAGTGGTAGAGTCGCCAAGGCGTCTGTGTTCTAAAGTAGATGCCCCTTCAACAAAACACAAGTCAATTGAGTGCTGTATATAAAAAAAAACACGAAGTGTGATTGCTAAATGTTGATGTTCAGTCAGCAATTAAGGGACTAGAGGTCGAGTATTATCGGCTCTTATTTCAGCCAACGCTCCCATGTGGTGCTATTTGTCTATCCAGCAGGGTTTATACATTTTTCCTCATTAAGCTAGGGTATTGGTGGTGTACAATTTTCGCAATTATTATTTATTTTACACTCGATTCGTAACCTCTTGGTCAGAAAATATTGCGGGGTGGTGGTGGTCGTGCGTCAAAATCAGTTCCCGTGATACTGAAGCAGTCGGAAGACGAATGTTGGTTCACATTTTGATTTCAGACTTTTATAAGGACCAGTGCGTTACGCTGCACTTGACAAAAAAAATGGCATGATCTGTACAACACCGATTTGATTGATAACGGTGCATTGCCTTCGGGCAGTAGGTGCAGCAAGTCAGACTGTCATAGGCTACGACCGAGGAGTCCGAGTGTCTTCCTCTCGTGCCTGCACAGTCACGCACGAGCCTATGGTGTGCAGGGTCAGGATGCCAACACAGCCAGTGTCTCTACACCAAAGTGCCGCTCGCTTCCTTCCTTATTCCAGATCCTAAAACTTTCCAACGGTCACCACCCGACCTGCAAGGTTAGCCCTTAAGTCTCATCAGCTGGGTGTTCATCCACCTCTGCGCACCAACCCGATAGCAGTCGTCGCTAAAGCCATTAACGGGGCCGCGGTGGCGAGATGTTAACTACCTCGCCTGCAAAATAAGAATAGGTTTTACCCTTTCTGGCAATAAAATAGGTATTAAGATGTTCAAGCACCACATATATGCCTTCTTCAAGGTATCAAGTATGTATTAACGACACATACTTGGAGAAAAATATGCAAACGGAATGAAGAGAGAAGTTGCGTAGCGAGAGTAAGTAAGAGAAAAGGTTGAGCTGGCGAGATGGAGGTTGTGGTGGTGGTGGTGTGGTGGTGATGGTTGGATGCGAATTGATGAACACAATCAAAGAGATGTAAACGAAATGGAATGTGAGTCCTGGATAAGAAAAATAATATGTTTAGGTTGATTTGGCGGTGCCATGAAATGCTCACGCACCACCACGGCCTGAAGCAATCCACGGGTGTGATTTGTTATCTCAGAGACGAAAAGATAATTCTGTTTGGAAAACTGTTGCGAAATGATAGGCAGCAGGAATACGGTACTGCTTCATAATTTGATGAGCATACAACAATAGTAAGATCTATATTTGGCTGTTACGATGTAGAATATTGCATGGCCCAGCCAGCAATGTTTATGGGTACTGGTTAATGGTACTCTTTACGAGTTGGAGGGTGTCCTCCATATACTAAAAATACAAGTTTGTGGTGAGTCTGGGGAGGGGTGAGAGGCCAGACCATGGTGGAAGATGTCTGGGCCACACACCACTAGCGACCAGAGTCCAAAGTGGAGGCCTCGAGAGAGAAAAGACTTCAAACCAAATGTTTGTGTGCCCGAGAGATGGAGTGAGGGAGCCAAAGAATAGAACGTCCGGCAGGTCATAAAGGGCGCCCCAACCCCCCCCTCCTGAACCATTGCAAAAAAAGCGTAGCAAAGGAGGGGGGGGTTAGACGGGAGGAGGATTGAGAAGGCTTCTGATGAGGCGATTAAACATGAAGAAGACGAAGTGAAGAAGTGGAGGAGCAGGCTGAGTATTGAGGCGAGCGAGAGAGCTGCGCCTAATCAAGCTAGCGGCTGCTGTGTTGTGTCTGTGGGTTCATAATAAAGGTTTTGTTGTTGTGGGGTTCGATCACGTAAATATAAATGTAGCGCTTACCCACCACCACCACCCAGCACAGCCATTTAGTGAGGTGTGTCACTTGAACAAAACGTATCAATTAGTTACTACTTCAGCAAACCGCTTGTGTTGGAGAGTAAACCCTCAACATTCTACAATTTGAGATCGTGTAGATCAACACGCCTCCGGTTATCATAACACGATTTCAAAGAGCGTGGAAGCGAGCAAGTGAGCTAAGAGCACGATCCTGCATTCGTCTGATTTACAACACGGTTAAGAGGCGCAATTGAATACCACAGATGGTGTCTAGCAAAGGGCCAGAGGATACGTGACGATAATATCGACGTGACAGGTCAGTCTTGTGGTTGTAATAAACGACAACATGGTAGCGTACAGCACCCGTTTGGGTGGCTTAGTAAGTCCCTGCTGAATCGCCTTGGGGGGTAGAAACTGCAGCATGTTTCTGTTCAGCCAGAGGGACTCGAGGTTTGGAAAGTGATCAAACACTCCCGCGGAGAGTCTTTCTATGCCTGCGGACTCCAGCCCCAGGTAGGTCACGCTGCCCAGACCCTCGAACGCGGTCGCATCCAGAGATTTGAATTTGTTGAAATCAAGCCGCAGCATTGCGGTGTCCACGGGAATCCCAGGTGGAACGGCCTGCAAGCCCTTGCTTTGGCAGTCCACTTCATTCGCTATCGGTCGGATCCGTGTTGGGTTTCACTGAGATTAAGCTGAAGTTGGAACAGAGAAAGGGAGCTCATGATGGATCATTGTCCAGCGGTGTCGAGTGGTATGCAAACACAAATTCAACTAAACTATGCATCGTATTTCAGTGCATTGAATGCATTTAAAGGGACATTTAGAATGTAACATTTGAATTCCCAATAAACTAATGGGCTGTTAAAAGGGTATGCATGTGTAGTGTCGTACAGAGGCCGACCGAAATTCGGTTTTGGTTTTGGCGCCGAAGGTTGGCAAGTTGCCTCTTTCGGCATACTTTCAGTTTCGGCAAAAAGTAAAACAAAAATACTTTCGGTATACTTTCGGGTTTGGCTGAAAGTAAATTTTTTAACTTTTGTTCTGGTTTCGGCCGAAATTGATATTGACTTTCGGTCGTCATTCATCAACCGAAGATATATTTTGAAAATATAACGCTGGTGCTACGTCCATCACTCTGCCTCTCGGCCGGTCAGTCTGCGCTAGGCAATCCTTTGTGATAGGCTGCAAACACACACAGCAGCAGCAGCTTGGGAGCGAGGTTACAGCCGCAACCATGCATGGTCCGCTAATGTATATACGACCGGTCAACAGACGGCAGCCTGTCTGTCTGGCTGAATGCGGAAAAAACCGTTGTTTCTTAATTACAACATTCGTTTATTTGGATATAATTACTAAGTAAGTAACACCTAAAGATTTGATATTTAGCGATTCTTACTGCAGGCTCTGAATGATTAGTTCTAGATTTCGTTTTCATTAAAGTAGCATTGCATCATAACATATTTCATGAATCTTGTGTTCAGTAACTTCGGTTATATACCTTTCTGTTTCGGTCTCGGTCGAAAGTGTCGTTAAACTTTTGGTTTCAGCTTCGGTTTCGGCTTTGGTTTCGGCCGAAAGTGTAGTTAAACTTTCGGTGTCAGCTTCGGTTTTGGCTGAAAGTAATTTTTTTAACTTTTGGTCTGGTTTCAGATTCGGCCGAAATCAGAAATGCAGTTTCGGTCGGTCTCTAGTGTCATACAGTAGCTCTTTTCTTCTTCTCCCCCGAGGCATGTGTGTGCCGGTGGCGTCCGGCGCATACACTCAGTCGGAGACGAGGTAGTTGCAGGAGGCACCGTCTCTCTTTTATTAAGTTTACAACACCAACTCCGGCCTCCTCTCTCATGACCAAGCTGCCGTACGGCCCGGCCCAGACATGACCCTATCCGCCTTGCACAAACAGCGCCGAACGAGACAGCCAACTACTGTCTGGCCGCGAAATGATCGGGCGAAGGTGGCAGCGAGGAAGGCCGCAACGACAACAGCGACGATGAGACGAGTCCACTCCCAGAACCGACAGCCCGTAGCTCTCGCTCTCCGCTGCTTATATTCCACTCAGCAGGGCTTGGCTCTTACCTAGCCACGCCCCCCTTCTCAAACCCACCAGAGGGTTCCAGGGGTCTCCCTATAAGAGTATAAGGTCTACCGTGACCCATGCCTCAGTCCTCCGCCTGGCCGGCACACTCGTGTATATGCTCAACGGCATGTGCGCTGTGTCCAACTGCAGTTGCTGGTGCTGTACAGCAATTAGCGCTGTGTCACTACACATGTACACCACACTCCCCTATTAGAGATCCACACTCTCCTATTACAGAACCACACTGCCCTATTAGAGAACCACAATCCTCTATTAGAAAACCACACTTCCATATTAGAGAACCACACTCCCCTGTTAAAAAACCACAGTCTCCTATTAGAGAATTACACTTCCCTATTGAGAACCACGCTCCCCTACTGGAGATCCACACTTTCCTATTACAGAATTACACTGCCCTATTATAGAACCACACTGCCCTATTAGAGAAACCCACTCCCCGATTAGAAATCCACATTGCCCTTTTAGAAAATCACACTCCCCTATTAGAGAACCACACTCGCTATTAGAGAACCACACTCCCCTATTAGTGAACCACACGTCCGTTTTAGAAAACCACATGCCCATATTAGAGAACCATACTCCCCTGTTAAAGAAGCACATTCCCATATTAGGGAAACACACTACCCCATCAGAGAACCACACTCCCCTATTTTATAACCACACTTCCCTATTAGAGAACCACACACGACTATTAGTGAACCATTCTCCCCGAATAGAGAACCGCACTGGCTTATTAGATAACCACACTCCCCTATAAGAGAACCACTCTCCCCTATTAGTGAATCAGGCTACCCTATAAGAGAACCACGCTCCCCTTATTACAATCCCACACTCCCTGTTATAGAACCATGCTTCCCTATTAAAATCCCACATGACCTATTAAATAAACGCTCTTCCCTACTTGAGAACCACTCTCCCTGGTGGAAGTGCCATGCTAACCTCTATACAAATACTGGGCCCGTATTCTGCCCACAAGCCCACGTGGGAGTTTGCCCGCACGTGCCCCGGGAGAGACATTATTTGATTCACCCCCAGATGGAGTTTTTCGAGCTGCGCCAGACGATCAAACACTCCAAGTGGTAGACTCAACCAAGACATTTGTGTTCTCGAGCAGATGTTGTCTTCTGCGCACAAAATATACGGCAAGGGTGTTCATAAACAATAACGCATTCAATTAATTGCGAATGTTTAGCTACAGTCTGCAAAAGGGAACTGGCGACCAACAATGTATCAGCTTTTATGATTTTAGCCAATGGCTACGTCTTGACCTCTGCCCAGTATTGTGGTTACTGATGAGAATTCACAAGGTAACGGACTCTTAATGTGGCCTATGTGTCTATCTAGCTGGGTTTCTGATTCTTTTCGCAATTTTAAATTTTCTACAAGACGTGTACGGCACCCACTAGCTTGCTAAGAAAGCAGTACCTTTAGGCCAGTGGTTCTTAATCTTTACTGCAGCCTTGCACCCCTTTGGTTCTCAATCATTAAAAAATACTTTAATAAATACGTAGGTTTGATGAAATAAAGTATCTTATTTACGTGTCCGTGCTTAACTTGTCTGGCCATGTCTCGCACCCCAAAAAGGACATTTCACACCCCCAGGGGGTGCGTGCACCCCATGTTAGGAACCACTGCTTTAGGCAGTAGGCACAGCACGTGGGAGTTGTTATGAGCCATGAGTGAGGATCCCGAAAGTCTCTTATCGTGCCTACAGGGGCTCTTTGTCTTTGATGCGTGCGTCACACGTGCACTGCATGCAATTCGATAACCCTGCTCTTGTAACACACAGACGCTAAGTTGCTACGTCGATGTAGAGTGCAGCTTGAAACTGAACGAACGCTTGCCATCACTATTAATCACGCGGCCCACGTTCCGCCTGCGAGAGACTTCAACTAGTTACTATTCAAATCGAACGGGGGCGCTGCAATGCATTCTCTATGGCTTCCGGAAGGGCTCGCCCTAACGTGCTTACGTCATCATACGTGCTTACGTCATCATACGTAAGCACGTTTCATCCAACAATATAATTTGTCGCCCCCTAGTGAATCTTTAATAAAAGAAACTTGAGTGGTTTGTTTTAATAGTGAGTATAGAAACAAACAAGATGTATTGTAAGAGTCACTTTATTTTTCATTAATATTAAAGAAGTGAAGTTGCCTTTACATGCTTAAGCTGTTAATTTATCCATTGCATGGGTGGACCTTATCCTTATCAATCATCCAGACATTTGCCCCCCCTGAGAGATTTTGCAGGAGCCGCCACTGCCTCTGACCCATGCTGAACATGGTCGGGAGTCGAATTCGCTGAAATCACTGCATCCCCCCAGCTCCACCCATTGCTTGTTTAGTGGCAAAATCATTCACTCACCTGTCTGGGTGCCATGGTGTTTACTACTTCGCCTAGTATACAGGTCTTGGGTTCGATCCCTACCTTGACGCTTGCTGTATATTTGAGGTTTGCATGTCTCTCTGTACCCGTGATCGCGTGTATGCTTCTCTGGGTCCTCCAATTTTCCCCTCCACATTTGGTATCAACATTACGCGTTTAGAGTCTTTGGCTGCTATAAATGTCCACGTGATAAGTCACTTCTTTGAGCGCCTCATTTGCGGCAAGGTTGCTTCTGTAAAAGAGCTCCATAGCTCAGTGGGCCTTACCTGGTAAAATAAAATATTCCTCTGTTCTCCTAATGACACCACCATTATTATTCGGTCCAGATACCTTGATGTACAAAAAAAGTGAGAGGCCATTGAGACTGAATTATCTTTTGCAAGGATGACCTTGGGTCAACAAAAAATAACCCAACGTAGGCGGATATCTCAGAGCTAAAAATAACCACGTTGCGTTGAGATTACTTACTTACCCCGGTGTGCGAGCTCACACTGTCTGCTCTGCCGTGGAAGATTGATTTTGTCGGTAAGTCGTGATGGACCACGGGCAAAGCCACACGAGGGAGAGGAGTGCGAGCTATTTGCCGGAGACAAAATGAATTCCGACAAGAAGGAGAAACCCCCACCATTGAAGTGTCACGCGAGCAAAGCGCACAACAACCCAGCCAGCCTCTATGACCTCTGCCCCACTGTGCGAGTTAAAAAAACTATTGGTGACGCAGTCCTTCCCCTAGCCCTGGTGCTTGGACCGAGTACAGAGACCCCTTTCTTTGTTTCCAGGCGTTGCCACGAGTTGCGTTGCGGTACGTGCGAAGGGCCCCAAAATGTGTAGCATGCAATGCCGCGTGTTCTACGCGCACCCCAAAGTATTTAATCGGCTTCAGGCTGCTTCGTGCACATGCATTACCCACGGTGGTATGCAGCAATTTTGAGGGCTTGAGTATTTCAGTCGATCATCGATCGATTATCCGGCAGCTTCGAGGGGGGGGGGGGGCAGGGAGGGGGTGCCAGATTTTCCAAAACGTAGGATAACACCGTGTAAGAAAAAACTATATATTTTGTCCCTGGGTTGGAAGTGTTATTTTTTTATTGATTATGCCTCAAAAGTACAAAAAATGGATATTATTCCCCACAAACTTTGCTTTTGTAACCAGCACAGTGATATTTTGAAATGTACTTACTTTTCAATCAGAATTCCAGATAAATTCAGTGCTGAGTAAACTTGGAGTAACTTCTAGAACATTCTATAACTTTCCAGTAATATAAATAATAGTATAAATACAGGGGCCTTAAGCCCACCAGTTCAATTTAGTTCCAGCTGCCTAAGTGGATACAGATCTGCATTTTTCTGAGATAGCATCAAAAGGCTGCAAGCATCCGGCAGACGCATTTTGCTATGTCTGCGGCCAATTTATCAAGACAAGAGCGAAAAAGTACTTTGTGTAAGCATCTGCTACGATGTGTAAGGCCTAGAAGGCATATTTTGGCATACCTGTCGGGGATTAAGACAAACCTTTGGGACCACATTTCACCTACGAGCAATGCAAGAATCTCTGGAAGGTGAGATGGACAATTGTTGCTCGGAATTTTACGTTATAAAATTAGTTACAATTTTTTAAATTGTAACATTTTTTTTATTAAAAATGTTTTACAATTTTCTATGTTATTGAATAAAATCTATCATGTATGATAAATGTTGCGATAATCTCTAACACATTAATCATGGGTGAAACAAATGTATTTTTGTAGGATGGTACAGAGGGGAAAAGAGAGCCATGAAGTTCTCTACCCCAATAATTTGGGGGGAACCCACTCACCACTCAAGCAACTGCTACTTCTGTATGGTGGACCGTTCCAAACGTCGTACTGGCAAGAATGCACCTGCTATCACGTATCCGGACCTTCCTTCATCCATCGCCCTGGTGCCACACTGCCATGAGCTCCCCGTACCCACTCCTCTGGAGAGAGAGCAGCCGTCTATTATAAGAGAGCAAGTCAGAGAACGAGGAAGACGTAGATACAGATGACAATTCCAGAGGTGGAGCTGAGGAGAGAAACCCACACTGCCCCAACCAAAGATACCTCAACGACTTGATCAGAGATCTTGGTCTCACCAAGTCCAATGCCGAGCTTTTGACGTCTAGGCTCAAGCAGTGAAACTCGTTGGATGCAAGTGTGCGAGTCGCAGATCAGAGGAAGCGTCACCAACCTTTTTGCCGCTTCTCCACCTGTTAAGACGGGCTCTGCTTCTACCACAACGTGACTAGTCTGTTCGAGGCAATCGGAATCGCCTGTAACCAGAATGAGTGGCGCCTCTTCATTCACAGCTCATCCAGGAGCCTCAAAGCCGTGCTGCTTCATAATGGTAACAAGTACCTGGCTTAGCAATCATTGGAAGGACTTAATAAACCATTTCGATACACATTAGGGTGAGTTGAATAATACATAGTGTTATATTAAAATGTATAAAGTATAGGGTGGTTTACAGCAATACAGTATATAATTTAATGTTGGGTTTATCTATGGCAGTATATAGTACTGTATATGCTAAGAGAATAAAGTTTAGATGGAAGTATATTATATACTTCTTACGACGTAGAATTGTAATTTATTATTTGTTGTTAGTAACTCAGCTTATTGTAGAGTATAGTAAGTATCAGTTTATATTTTAGTTTTTTATGTAGTTTTTACTTTGGTTTTCTACGTGGTTGTTTGGTAAATGCAGCTACATATCATTAACATTCCTTTCCTTTATTAACGCTGTTCCTTGCGCCCCCCCGTGGTGCTGTTGATCCTGCATAATGCATGGGCATAATGGGACTTTGAAACCCCTCCGCCCACCTCCTACTCATTGCCCATTGGTATGCTAAATTCCTCTTCATATGCACATTCTTTTGTTAAGGCGCTCCTCCTCGCTACACCTATATAAGCTCCTAGCTTGATAATGTTCTCATTCTTCGCCTGAGGACGGCTGCTTGCGTTGTGGCCGAAACGTCGTGAGAATTGTTTTATTATGTTTTATTTTTATTATTTTATTACTTCCCTTCTACGTGACTTTACCGAAAGAACCAAGAAGATTAATCCCTGCAGTCACGAAAGCTTTAAATCGAAAAGTACCTGTTTCTTCCGCTGGCTCACTCGGTACACCTCAAAGAGGATTACAACAGCATCAAGACCTTGTTGGATGCCTTTAAGTACGATAAGTATGGCTGGGAGGTCATCAAAGAATTCAAAATGGTGGCATTCCTGATGGGTTTACAAGGCGGTTTTGCCAAGCTTCCCTGCAATTTTTGCCTTTGGGACAGCAGGGACACCAAGGCGCACTACCACAGGCGGGACAGGCCACAGCGGACCGAGTTTTCAGTGGGGAGAAAAAATGTCCGCTTTGTCGCAGTAGTTCGGGGCTTCCTGGGCAATCACAAGGCCGAAAACTATGTAGAGCTGGTTGAGAATCTGGTGAAGAACTATGGCACAATGGGCTCTAGGATTTTCCTCAAAGTCCATATCCTTGATGCTCATTTGATAAATTCAAGGAGAACCTGAGAGTGTACCCGGAGGAGCAAGGACGAGCACTTCCACCAGGATATACTGGACTTTGAACGCCGCTACCAAGGACAGTATAACGAGAATTTGGGGGCTGATTCGTGAAAGTAATTTACAGTATAATCGTAAATCTCGAAAAACGACTCAATTCTAAATATTTTGTAGTCATTTTTGTATTACTTTAGTATAAACATATATGTTAATTTTAATTCATATGTTTTTTTTTACTTTACGTGAACTATAAGACACAAATTCAACCATATTCTCATTGAAAATAGGTAAATTTCAAAATGTCATTGTCCTGGTCACAAAAGCAAAGTTTGTGGGGAATAATAGCTATTTTCTATGCTTTTTTGGCATAATCAATACAAAAATAACACTTACTACCCAGGGACAAAAATTGTGTCACATAGTGTAATCACTACGTATTATTTGGGTCTTTTGGTAAAGTGACGTAGATGGTTCAAAGAAAATAACAAAAACTACGACGCTTCGATCACAACACAAGCGATCGTCATCAGGAGAAACCTATTTTCACAGATGTTCAGCTGGGGGAGGTAAGAACGTTAGAAAAACAAACAATACAAAAAAACACGAAAGTAGTGCAAAGTACAAGAAAGGTAAACAAATCACCCAAACACATACCAATAAAACTGATCCATCCCCATCCTACCAAGCAAACCCCATTGAGGTATTAACTTATTTTTCAGAAGCGACCTGGCCACAAATGATAGCTCAACAAAGTGGCCCATCATTTGGACTTTTACAGCAGTAAAATTATCTAAATGATCTCAATGCATGTTAATAAATGTGTTGGGAAAAACCGGAGGATTCGGAGAAAAAAATCCACGCGACCACAGCCAATTATTGAGGGCTATCACGTAAACAAAACGTGCCGATTAGTTATGAGGATAACAGGAAGAGCAAATTGTCGGAAGGCTGATGAGAGGAGCTGCTGCAATCTATCTATACATGCAGTGAGAGTGAGTTGCCAGCTAGACACGATGTCAAATCTTCAGTTGTGATGGTGGTGCGAAATGAAAGGAAAATAATCATAAATCACATACAAACTAGATAAAATATTGGCACGATAAATGTAAATTTTAGAACTTTCGTGACTGCAGGAATTATTATTTGGTTCTTTCGGTTAAGTCACGTCTAAAGATAAAATAATAAATTACATTAAGGCCACCCCACAGAGACGATCACCCCTCTCTGTTACCTGTGTTGCTCTCGCTATGTATCTTGGTGATATCTGTCTGCTAATATGTCTGTCTATAGTTTTCTGGTTAGATTTTATGTCGCTATTTCATTATACCTGATGATGATTGCTTGTGTTGCAATCGAAACGTCGTATTCTATTATTTAATTTAATTTATTATTTTATCTTTAGACGTGACTTAACCGAAAGAACCAAATAATAACGATAAATGTATTGCTACAGAAGGATACTGCTGCATCTAAGCTGGACCCAAAGAGTGTCCAACGTAGAAGTGAGAGAAAGGTTACACATATAAGAAGACGACGTGATGATGATTCAGTGATGAGAAGGAAACTGGCACTATTTGGGCACATGTAGGATATAAAACAACAGCAAAAAATGAAAGTCTGTTGTTTGGCGTAATGGAAGGAACCAGAAAGAGAGGAAGACCTAACAGAGAATGGCTTGACGACGACATAAGAGATTGGTGCCAGAAAGATGTGGCACCACTTGAACAAATTGGCACAAGACAGAGGAAAGTGAAAACAAATAACGAAATGTGCAGTGGACACCTACGGCTATCTGCCCATGGATCTTGATGATTATGATGATACAAACTCGAATTACACTTAAGGAAATACAATATGAATGAACGTCTTCATAGTTAGCGCACAACACGCACGTGTGTTTGTGTCAGAGAGCAAGTGGCTTGGTAAGCCCCCTCAATCGCCTTGGGGGGTAGAGACTGCAGCATGTTGCTTTTCAACCAGAGGGACTCGAGGTTTGGAAAGTGATCAAACACTCCCGCGGAGAGTCTTTCTATGCCTGCGGACTCCAGCCCCAGGTAGGTCACGCTGCCCAGACCCTCGAACGCGGTCGCATCTAGAGATTTGAAGTTGTTGTAATCCAGCCGCAGCATCGCGGTGTCCACGGGAATCCCAGGTGGAACGGCCTGCAAGTCCTTGCTTTGGCAGTCCACTTCATTCGCTACCGGTCGGGTCCGCGTTGGGTTTCACTGAGATGAGGCGGAAGTTGGAACAGCAAAAGCTAGCTCATAGTGGAGCCATTGTTCAGCGCAGTTTCAAGGGACGTTCAGATATTTTGGTTGTGAATGTGTTTTGCTTAAAACCAACCGGATACAGCATACATTATAAATTACGTATAGAGACATCGTGCAGTTTTATGAATAGGATTCCCTATTAGTCATAACAAGATTGGCTGTGCTTAATATGCGTTGTGTCGCATTAACGAATCGTGAATAGTTATTTGTTCAAACAAATATTATATCTTTGGGTGACCCCTAGAACAATATGTTCAGTGATACGTCATCGAATATCTGCATGGCCGTCTGGAATTGCTTTACTTCAGGGTTTTAAAGATATGAATAGTGTGTCGTGCACGGCTAATAACGAATGTTTAACATTAGTGTTTTCACGTAATTTGTTAAAATTCCTGTCCTCAGAATTAGATATTAACTCCCTCGCCTGTTATACAGGAGGTCGTGGGTTCGATCCCGACTCTGCCACCTGTATATTTCGAGTTTGCATGCTCTCCCCGTGGTCGTGTAGATTTTTCTCCGGGTCGCCACATTTAGAAACGTGCTGCGTTTGGAGTATTTTGCTGCAATACATTTCCACTTCCGAAGCCACATCGTTGAGCCAGGTCACTTCTGAAAAATTACTATACAGTTCAGTGGGCCTTACCTGGTAGGATCAAATAAAAAATAGTGAATAGTTTTAGTTGCAAAAAAATTATAACAATGAAACAAAAATGATGGGTTTGTTAAATTGGATTAGTGGACACGATGTTTTTTGGTTGAGACGCAAACTCTGTGCGGCGTTCTCTCTGTGCGTGATGTGTCCGCCGCCCTTGCGTGTTACACTGTCTGGAGCTTCGTGCAAATTTTGGCCAGTTCCATCTTTTACTTTGTTGGAGTTCTCTCGCGTCCATTTAGGTGCAGGCATCAATATAACCACTCATGTGCATAATGATCATTATTCTATTACATATTTGTGAAACTTACAATATTGGTTTTATTTTTCATGCAATAGACGCCTATTCTCAGTTGGTCCGGTAACTAACACATTCATGCGCCGCCATACCAATGAATGAAAGAAGCGTATGATGCAAAGCCAAACGTGAGAATGATCACGAACCTTTTCAGTCTATCAACATTGCAGATACACGAACGTGAGCGTTAAGACTGGCAGGGAGACTCGAGGCACGGATGCCTCTGTCTTAGTGAACTGGGCCGCTCCTGATACATAAGCCTGGGTTTGAATCGGGGCCCCAGTCACCTGTCACTGAATTATATACGGACTCACTATGCGCTGCGGTGCAGCATTATGGGCAATCAGATAAATACAATAAATAGACACCCTCTCTATATCTCCACATTACACATACTACATTCTTATACTCTATCGACTACTTGACCGTTCAGAATTACGTTACACGGCAGTATTTACTCTGGTGGGATCTTTTTACCAGGATCCAAAAATAATGAAAACTAATAGGTTTTACCGTATTCCTATTTACTGGCAAAAATGTATCCCAGAGATGTAATAGCTCGATCCGAGCTATAAGTGTTCTTATTCTTGCATTATCTTTGTACTGTTCGCCTTTTGGCGTTCTCTGGTCTAACACTGGCGAGATCAGGCAATAAAGAAGGATGTATCTGGTGTAAGCCAATCAGTTTCAAGGACAATGCATATATTATCATCAGAGCATATTTGATTACATGTTTTGCCACACGTATGTATGGTTAATCCAACTTGATGCCATGAAAAAGGTACCTATTTGGTGTTTAAACATCTTAACACCATATAGTTGCTCCCCTGCTTGCAGAACATCTGGACGTTCACGAGCCGTTGAACTTAAGCAAGCCCGTAGCTCCGCAGGTTAGACAATTGAATATCTCAACCGCTCAAGAGTGGCGCTGCTGATAATTCCGCACTCCAAAAAGTTCGTGCGGTTGACGGTATGAGTAAGAAGGCACCGATTACATTTTACGTATCGGGGCCGCTATGGGAAGGAGATGTTCTTTACGCTCTTCACAAGCTTCACCGCGGAGACACTCGATGGATGCGTTGTGTCCTGTCAAGGGGGTGGTGGCTGGCATTGCCGTCTATGACATTGGTCTTCAGTCTCCAGGCGTGGCCGACTTCTCTTGTCCAAGCTGCGCTCACTGTACCACGGGACAATTCCCACTCTGCTGGTACATTTTTAATCTTAAATACATATCTACATATCTATATTTACATGTGTGTCTCTTGTATGGCACTGTTCATGATAAGTCCATAAGTACATTGATTATGAGGATCATCATGAATCTTCTTGGTTCTTTCGGTAAAGTCACGTAGAAGGGAAGTAATAACATAATAAAAAAAATAATAATACAATTATTATGACGTTTCGGCAACAACGCAAGCAGCCGTCCTCAGGTGACAACCAGGTCTGTCGAGGCGACAGCGTCTGAATGAAACAGCACACGTGCTTGGAGCATATAAATAAGCTGGGTTGGAAGGGGGGAAAAGGGGCGCCTTGACAAAAGAATATGCATATCAAGAGGAATTTAGCATATTTATGGGAAATGCAGGTATGTGATTAGTACTACTTATGCCCGTGTATTATGCAGGATTAGCAGCATCAAAGGGAGGGGATATGGGAAATGCAGGTATGTGAATAGTACTACTTATGCCCGTGCATTATGTAGGATTAGCAGCATCAAAGGGAGAGGATAGGGGTAGCATTAATAAAGGGAAGGAGTGTTAATAGTATGTAGCTGCAGTAACTAAAACCACCACGTAAACAACTAAAGTATAATATACTCTACAATAAGCTGAGTTGCTAACAGTAAGTAATACATTACAATTCTACGTCGTAAAAAATATATAATATGCTTCCATCAAATCTTTATTCTCTTACATCACACGAGTCTACACTGTACTATATACTGCCATAGACAAACCCAACATTATACATTGTAATATTACACTATGTATTATTCTACCCACCCTAATGTATATCACACTGCTGTATATTGCCTATACAATTACGATACTATATATTACTTTATACATTGTATTAAGCATATAAATGGTATACTATTTGTTATTATACACTGTACCATTGACCGTCGTGTGAAAAAAACTTGCAGCGGAGCAAAGAATCCCTGCGGAGAATATACTGCCAGTGAGTGAAACGCGGTCTGAAAGTCACCGTAAACGTGAACACAATCAGTTAAGATCCGAAATGGTTTATTACGTCCTTCCAATGATTGCTAAGCCAGAATCCATCTTTTCGGTTGAAATTGTCTCTGTGTTTGTATATGTGGATCGCCTCATGAACGAATCTCTCATGGTAGCCAGATGGCTTGCAGAGAACCTCTGTCTTGGAGAAGTCAATGTCATGTGAGCCCACTGAATTGTAACAGTGATCTGCCACGGCTGAGGTGTTTGTCCTACCGTGTCTGCTTTATGTTCACGGATGCGGTCCGAGACATGTCGTTTGGTTTCTCCAATGTAACTGCTACCACAGAGGCAACTTAGTTTGTAGACGCCAGTGTACTGTATGTCTGGAACCACATCTTTTACAGACGGGACCGGATCACGGATTTTATGTACTGTGTTGAATCGGACCTGGATCTTGTGTTTTATCAGGATTTTGGAGATCTTTTTTGTGACCCCAGCAATGTAGGGTAAGGCTTAAGCGCCTGGGCCGCCTGGGAACCCAACGCCTGGCGCTAAGAGGCTTAAGCGTCTGGACCGCCTGGCAACCCAGCGCCCGGCGCCAAGGGGCCCTAGCGCCTGGGCCGCCCAAGGTCCCAGAGCACCCCAGCAGCCCCTCCCCTCCCATGTCACTACACATGGAAGGAAGCCGAACAAAGGATAATTGATGGTACTGGAATTGACGCAGTGGTTCAAGCTCAGATTCATTTGGAAAAACAACGTTGGCAAGATATATTGCAAATAATACTTACCTGTATTAAGTTTCTGGTTTCACAAAATTTGGCACTACATGGCCATGAGGAAAATTTGAATGCGGATGAAAAAAAATGTTGGAAACTTTTTCGCACTGATCAAACTCGTTGCGCAGTATGACCCATTGTTAGCAAAACACGTACAGCACGCAGGAGAAAATCAGGAATCAGTTTCTTATTTGTCACCGGAAATCCAGAATGAATTTATCCACATACTTGCGTCGACTGTAAAGAACCAATTGTTGAGTGATATCAGGAAAAACAAGTACTACGATATCTTACTTGACTCAACTCCTGATCTAGGACATCGGGAACAGCTTTCTCAGGTCATAAGATTTGTGGATGTGGATTTTCAAACTAAAAAAGTAACTATCAAAGAATAATTTTTAGGTTATATCGAGATACATGCAAAATATGCAGCAAGCCTAGAAAGAGTCATCGTCGAGAGACTGAAATCTGACAACATGCCTCTAGCCGACTGTCGGGCACAATGTTATGACAATGCTGCTGTGATGACTGGGCATATATCCGGCCGTCAACAACGAATATGTGACAAATATCACAGAGCATTGTTTGTCAACTGTGACAACCACAGCTTACACTTAGCAGGAGTACACTCAGCTAAACAGGATCCACTTGTCGTCACATTTTTTGGAACAGTTGAAAGTATATATTTGTTTATCTCTCGTTCAACAATTCGTTGGGAAGAGTTTAAAAAAGCTGTGCCCATCACAGTAAAGCTGGAGTCTGAAACACGCTGGAGTGCACGATCAGAAGCTGTTAAAGGTATCTATGAAGGACTAGATGAACCAGTATGGCTGCTAGACAAATTATCGGAGGAAGTAACTATGACGCCTGAAACCAGAAGTGATGCAGAACAGTTACAGGCATGCGTATTACATTTTAACTTTATAGTTTTATTACATTTCTGGAATGTCATTCTTGGAAGAAATGATCTTGTTCAGAAGCGCTTACAGGATCCTACTATGAATTTCAAGGAAGCAGCAACTGATCTTGAATCTTTGGAGCATGAATTTGTCAAGCTTCGTGATGATTTGAGCCAAGTTGTTGTAGAAAACGCCAAAACAAGATGCACAGCCTGGGGGGTCGATGTGGACAGAAGAATTAGGCGACGTTGGAAGATGCCAGGAGAACTGGCAAGAGATGCAGGACTTTCAGCAGAAGAAGAAATTGTGCGCGTTATGAAGAGCGTATTTGATCGACTTCAACAGGAGATGTCAATACGGTTTTTACGACTAAAAGACCTGTACACGAAATTTTGATTTCTGCTGGACGTCAAAACTCGTCTATCCAACACAGATGTCGATGCAATTCGTCGAAATTGCACAGATTTTGGAAATTTCTATGACACCGACATCAATGGCCACGAACTTTTCACAGAAATTGGAGATTGAAAAATGCTGCTCAGTAACCGGAATGAAGTTCTACCAGAAACTCTTTTGGATCTTCTTGGTTTTATTGTGTTTTATGGAAACGACATATTTCCGAATTTGCGAATTTCACTGCAAATGTTATTAACAATAGCAGTTTCAATTGCAAGCTGTGAGTGGTCGTTCAGCAAATTGAAACTTATTTAGTCGTATTTGCATGCTTCAATGGGACAAGATCGTCTCAGCGATCTTGCTCTTCTTAGCGTTGAAAGAGAAACATGGGAAAAACAGATTTTGATTACGTGATTGACCAGTTTGCGACAGTGAAATCAAGAAAAATGTTTATTTTGTAGACTGTCAACCAGTCTACGACAGTGACTGAGTGAGCCATGTAATATAATTTCTATAAATTTGCTTCTTTAAATACAATGTTTCATTAAAATTTAAGTTGTTATTCCTTATTCGATGTAATAGGAAAATGTGATTAAACGGGGGGGGGGGGGGGGGGGCGCCAATTTTATAGTTCGTCCCCGGGCGCAAAATATCCTAGCTACGCCTTTGGCGAGCAGCACGATGTCTGCTGCCTTGTGAAGAGAAACTGTTACCAGCAAGAGTTTATATACGTTTTTGAAAACAAAGGTAGCCGAAGTAGTGTTAATGGGGTATTATAGTGTAAAGGTAATAAATAGCCTGGAATCTTAAAGGAAATGAACTTAGATTAGTATGTTGGATTATAGTGCAAAGTTAATGAGCTTCCGTAGCGCATAAGAGCTCAGATTAGCATGTAAGATTAGCATTTGTATTTTGATTAAAGAAGCATGTAAAAGTTAATGAAACAATTATCAAGTTGTCAGTCTATGGGTAACCAATAATAGCATGTTAAAGTTAATGAGAAAAGCATGTCAAAGTCAATGAGCGAAGTTAATGAGAATATCATGTTAAAGTCAATGAAAGATGAGCAAGTCGATATCAGTCTATGTGTAATAAATAGCGTGGCATGTTAAAGTTAATGAACTTAGCATAAGAACGGTTCGGGGGAGAGATAGAGAATATGTGTCTTAATGAGAGAAGCATGTAAAAGTTAATGAAAAACTAGCAAGTTAATGTCAGTTTATGTGTAACAAAGAGTAGCATGTTAAAGTTAATTAGAAAAGCATGTTAAAGTACATGAGCGAAGTCAATGAGAATATCATGTTAAATTCGATGAGAGATGAGCAAGTCGATACAGTCATGCCGGTGGTTGCATGTCCATGTGTGACAAAAGCAGCCGTGTTAGCGATCCAAAAGATGGCCGTGTTGCTGCTGCGGGGCTCGCTGCTGCTGCGGGGCTCGCTGCTGCTGCGGGGCTCGCTGCTGCTGCGGGGCTCGCTGCTGCTGCGGGGCTCGCTGCTGCTGCGGGGCTCGCTGCTGCTGCGGGGCTCGCTGCTGCTGCGGGGCTCGCTGCTGCTGCGGGGCTCGCTGCTGCTGCGGGGCTCGCTGCTGCTGCGGGGCTCGCTGCTGCTGCGGGGCTCGCTGCTGCTGCGGGGCTCGCTGCTGCTGCGGGGCTCGCTGCTGCTGCGGGGCTCGCTGCTGCTGCGGGGCTCGCTGCTGCTGCGGGGCTCGCTGCTGCTGCGGGGCTCGCTGCTGCTGCGGGGCTCGCTGCTGCTGCGGGGCTCGCTGCTGCTGCGGGGGTCGCTGCTGCTGCGGGGCTCGCTGCTGCGAGGCTGGCTGCTGCGAAGCTCGCTGCTGCGGAGTTTCGCTGCTGCGGAGCTTCGCTGTTGCGGAGCTGGCTGCTGCGGAGCTCGCTGTCGCGGAGCTTCGCTACTGCGAGGCTGGCTGCTGCGGAGCTTCGCTATTGTTGAGCTTCGCTGTTGCGAAGCTTAGTCTTCATTTGCTGCGAGAGGAAGATTGAGATTGGTCAGACCAGGTTGCGGAGCTGGTTGCTGCGCTGGTTAATCACGTCCTTCCAATGGTTGCTCAGCTTAAACTCATCTTCTTGGTTGAAGTTGTCTCTATGTTTGTATATCTGGATAACTTCATGTACACATCTTTGAAGGTAACCCGACGGTTTGCAGAGTACCTTGGATCTTATGTTTGTTTAGAATTTTGGAGATCTTTTTGGTCACGCCTGCTATGTATGGTAACGTGATAGTTTTGGTCGGAGTTTCATGTGGCTGTTTCTGTATGGTGGGAGAAACAGCTTGGCAGATAGTGTGGTCAGAGTATCCGTTCATCCTGAGGGCCCGATTTACATGTCTTAATTCACCGGCCAGGTGGTGTTGGTCAGAAATGCCATGGGCTCTGTGGTATAGCGTTTTGATGAGATAATTCTTTTGAGATGGGTGGTGGTGGCAATCCGGTTTCAAGTAGGAATCTGTGTGGGTGGCTTTCCTGTAGACAGAATGTCCCAAGGATCCGTCAGGTCTCCTTTCAAACAGAATCTCCAAGAATGGTAGTTTACCATCTTTCTCCACTTCCATTGTGAATCTGATGGATGGGTGTCTAGAATTGATGTGGTCCAAGAAGTGGTTCAATGCTGGGAGGCCATGTGGCCAGATGACGAAAGTGTCATCCACATACCTCTTCCACAGGGAAGGACGCAGGGTGGATGTCTGGATGGCGTCTGATTCAAACTTTTCCATGAACATGTTGGCTATAACTGGTGACAAGGGGGAGCCCATAGGGGTACCCTCATTCTGTTTGTAGAAGGTGCCATTCCAGGTAAAATAGGTGTTGGTGAGGCAATGCCTAACCAGCGCAGGTACATCAGAATTCAATCCATGTTGGACTAAGTCCTCAATTATTGTTAGGGTGTCCGGTACTGGGACTTTGGTAAACAAAGATACTACATCAAAACTGACGAGGATGTCATCAGGAGATAGTATCATGTCCTTAACCATAGAGACTAATTGGGTTGAGTAGAGTACTGCCGAAGGGGTCTTGCCTGTGAAGGGAAGCAGAGTATCTGATAGAAAACGGGCTAGTTTGTAAGTAGGAGAGTTTATCATCGACACGATAGGTCGTAGCGGGGTGCCTTCTTTATGGATCTTGGGAAGACCATAGAGTCTGGGAGGTCTAGCCGCCGATGGTTTTAGAGAGGGACGTTTGCTTGGTTCGATTAGGGAAGTCGAACTCGTGATGATACTGTTGGTTTTCGTCGTTAGGCTTTTAGTGGGATCGTTTTTAATTTTGGAGTAACTCCCATCATTAAGAAGGTCCAGGATTTTGTTGTTGTGTAGTGACATAAGAAGGGAGGGGCTGCTGGGGGCTCTGGGACCCTGGGCGGGCCAGGCGCTTAAGCCGCTTGGCGCCACCAACGGGGGGGGGGGGGGGCTGTGTGTGCTCTGTGGGATATCTGGGGGCGCACACGGCCCCACCCCTCGTTGGGGACTAGGCATAAAAGGGGAGCTCCCTGGACGATCAGGGCCAGTCGTAGCTCAAGACCCAAGACCCAAGACCAGCCATCGGAGGACCCTGGGACGCTGTGAAAGCCAGTGGTGGGACTCTGGAACTCCCGACTCTACGACCTTGTGAGGGCGAGTTCCAGAGCGTAGCCAGAGTAGTGTATCTAGGCTGTGTACCTAGGCTGTGTACCTAGGCTGTAACAGAGTAGTTGGACTGTTGGACTGTTGGATTGTAATAAAGAAGTTACCTCTACAAGTGTCTCCGGAACCCGTTACAGTTGTTTGAATCTTTATCCATGATGACCGTGGCATTGCCCTTGTCTGCTGAGACGATGACTATATCATCTCTCTTTTTTAGGTCCGCGAGTTCAGAGCGTTCGTTTTTGCTGATGTTACTAGTGGGTTTCTTAGCATTCTTAAGAATAGTAGCTATTTCAGCTCTTGCTACATCCGCATGGATGTGTCCTATGCCTCTGAGGGCTACATCAATCTGAGAAATCACATCCTCTACTGGTATATATTTAGGGGTGACGGCGAAATGTAGTCCTTTGGCCAGTACCGTTTTTAGATTGTCAGAAATTAGGATGTTACTCTGATTAATCACGGTCTTGTTAACATCCAGCTTTGTGGTGTGTGGCTCTGGTTTCTTCTTAGATAGGAGGTTGAATTTAGAAATCAAGTTAGCTTTGCATTTGGCTGACATTGAGTCAGCAGAAGCAGAAGTCATGTTATCAACGTGGTTCCAATCAGAAGGTGACATTTTTTGTGTTAACATTAAATGTGTTTGTAACAATGGTCAGCTACGGCAGAGGTATTGGTTTTGCCGTGTTTCAGATCTGTCTTGTGTTCGCAAACCCGGTCCGAGACATGTCGTTTCGTTTCCCCAATGTAACTGCTACAACTCAGCTTGTAGACGCCAGGGTATTGCATGTAAGGAATGACATCCTTCACAGATGGGATCAGATCGCGGATTTTGTGTACTGTATTGAATCAGACCTGGATCTTGTGTTTGTTTAGGATTTTAGCAATCTGTTTGGTGACACCTGCTATGTTATGTACGGTAAGGTGGTGAGTTCTCAGATGGTTGTCTCCCCATGGTTGGGGATACAGCTTTGCGGAATGTGCGGTCTGAATATCCATTCATCTTGAGGGCTTGGTGTACGTTCACTGGCTAGGTGGCGCTGGTCGGAGATGCAGCGGGCCCTATGGTGACTTTACCGAAAGAACCAAAGAGTATGGATTCCTGCAGTCACGAAAGCTTCAAATCAACATTTAATCATTCATTACTTTCTATTAAGCTTTCCGGTGCACTCCCTAATTTTTTTTATATTGGAATGAGTGGAAAGCGCGTCACGGTGGCGAGATGTTAAATACCTTGCTGGTGTACAGGAGGTCGTGGGTTCGATCCCGACCCTGACACCTGCTGTATATTTGGAGATTGCATGTTCTCTGCGTGGTCGTGTGGCTTTTTCTCCAGGTCCACCGGTTTTTCCCTTCACATTTATCAACATGCATTGAGAGTATTTTGGCTGCTATACATTTTCACATGTTAATAAGCCACTTGGTTCAGCTATCATTTGTGATGGCTAGCTCGCTTCTGAAAAAGAGCTATACAGCTCAGTGGGCCTTATCTGGTAAAAATAAACACATTTCTAAGTTTAAATAGTTTTTTTAGGTGATGTGGAAGCGTTACTGCTGCCACTGCAGGGGCACCGTGACGCTGCCGCCGATGGATGACGACGCAGCCTCCCGGATGGCTTCTCGTTTGGTGATCTCACGGCGCGCGCCCGAGTGGCATTTCGTTCACGCGGAAATTCGATTTCGTTAAACCAAAAAGTGCTCATAATTTGTCAGTTGCGTTAGCGTGACATTTTCCGTACACCGAACGTTCCTAAATCGAAGGCATACTCGTCTTTTGTATTTATATAGATAAATAAACAAGCATGGGCAGAGGAAACAAAGATATGGTTCTTTTTAAATCCTGAACGAGAATATGGCCAAGGAGGGGATTCGGCCACACGGATGGCTGTGGGGAGCAGGGTTCCAGGCTGTGGAGGCAGCAGAGAAAGGAGCGACCTCCATCAGATAGTCACGGGACTGCGTTATACCTGTGGAAGACAACAATGATGAACGAGGGCCTGCCCACACTCTGTCATCCATCGGAGTCATTTGACCATACTTCACAACGCTGATCTCCCACAGCCACTGATGCTCGACGCGGCCGGGAATCTAACTCAGGGCCGCTGGTAATCTAACTCAGTTGTCGAAGCACCGCACCACGGCACCACTGCTTGCAAAGAAGAACACGTGTCAATCAGTGACCATTGCGATGATTGCGGTATTATATTGTATGAAAAGATAATTGTACATTTTAGGCGGCGGGGTGGCGCAGTGTAAACACTTGCGCCCCGCAGCAAGAAGGACCTGGGTTCGATTTCCTACTCGGGCCCCTTCCCTGTGTCGAGTTTATATGTTCTCTCCCCCTTGTTCTGCAGAGAGTCTGAAAGTGTGTGTGAGTGATTCTTAGTGATTCCTGCCCACGGCCAACGCCAGTGACGATTATTTGAACCGCTCTTTGGCTTCCCGTAGGTCCACTCAGCCTCAAATGTGTACCTGGTGCAGTGTGTAAACATCGCCACTGTGGGGAGACAAAGGCGGCCGGGCGTGGTGCTGGCCACCCACCTTCTCGTGTGTCGTGCCGGCCTTCAGAGGTGCAACTCGCTAACAGCACTTGCCCCAACAGTATTGTCAAGGCTATACGGGGGATATTTATCTTTGCTTGGAGTTTCTACAATCTGCCCATGTCCTTCATGCAACCAGTTTCCTCCCATAGCTAAAAAAGAACACCACATACAATGCAACTGATAATTACCATAAACAAACCCAGTGCTAACAAAAGAAACACCTGCTATCTACTCAGTTGGGGTGACACATGTGTGTACAGTGAGGGAAAAAAGTATTTGATCCCCTGCTGATTTTGTACGTTTGCCCAATGACAAAGAAATGATCAGTCTATAATTTTAATGGTAGGTTTATTTGAACAGTGAGAGACAGATAACAACAACAAAAAATCCAGAAAAACGCATGTCAAAAATATTAAAAATTGATTGGCATTTTAATGAGGGAAATAAGTATTTGACCCCCTCTCAATCGGAAAGATTTCTGGCTCCCAGGTGTCTTTTATACAGGTAACGAGCTGATATTGGGAGCACACTCTTAAAGGGAGTGCTCCTAATCATAGCTTGTTACCTGCATAAAAGACACCTGTTCACAGAAGCAATCAATCAATCAGATTCCAAACTCTCCACCATGGCCAAGACCAAAGAGCTCTCCAAGGATGTCAGGGACAAGATTGTAGACCTACACAAGGCTGGAATGTTCTCAGGTTTTTTCGGTAAAGTCACGTAGGTAAAAACATTAAAATTAATGAAAGTAAAATAAAACAAAACAAAATAAAATTCACGACGTTTCGGAGGCAACACAAGTCTCCGTCATCAGGTGGGACCGTCACAGCCGAATTAGCTGCATCAAGTGATGCAGCTAATTCACCTGATGACGGAGACTTGTGTTGCCTCCGAAACGTCGTGAATTTTATTTTGTTTTGTTTTATTTTACTTTCATTAATTTTAATGTTTTTACCTACGTGACTTTACCGAAAAAACCTGAGAATATGAATCATTGCAGTCACGAAAGCTTCAAATCTAGAAGGCTGGAATGGGCTACAAGACCATCGCCAAGCAGCTTGGTGAGAAGGTGACAACAGTTGGTGCGATTATTCGCAAATGGAAGAAACACAAAAGAACTGTCAATCTCCCTCGGCCTGGGGCTCTATGCAAGATCTCACCTCGTGGAGTTGCAATGATCATGAGAACGGTGGGGAATCAGCCCAGAATTACACGGGAGGATCTTGTCAATGATCTCAAGGCAGCTGGGACCATAGTCACCAAGAAAACAGTTGGTAACACACTACGCCGTGAAGGACTGAAATCCTGCAGCGCCCGCAAGGTCCCCCTGCTAAAGAAAGCACATATACATGCCCGTCTGAAGTTTGCCAATGAACATCTGAATGATTCAGAGGACAACTGGGTGAAAGTGTTGTGGTCAGATGAGACCAAAATGGAGCTCTTTGGCATCAACTCAACTCGCCGTGTTTGGAGGAGGAGGAATGCTGCCTATGACACCAAGAACACCATCCCCACCATCAAACATGGAGGTGGGAACATCATGCTTTGGGGGTGTTTTTCTGCTAAGGGGACAGGACAACTTCACCGCATCAAAGGGACGATGGACGGGGCCATGTACCGTCAGATATTGGGTGAGAAGCTCCTTCGCTCAGCCAGGGCATTGAAAATGGGTCGTGGATGGGTATTCCAGCATGACAATGACCCAAAACACACGGCCAAGGCAACAAAGGAGTGGCTCAAGAAGAAACACATTAAGGTCCTGGAGTGGCCTCGCCAGTCTCCAGACCTTAATCCCATAGAACATCTGTGGAGGAAGCTGAAGGTTCGAGTTGCCAAATGTCAGTCTCGAAACCTTAATGACTTGGAGAAGATCTGCAAAGAGGAGTGGGACAAAATCCCTCCTGAGATGTGTGCAAACCTGGTGGCCAACTACAAGAAACGTCTGACCTCTGTGATTGCTAACAAGGGTTTTGCCACCAAGTACTAAGTCATGTTTTGCAGAGGGGTCAAATACTTATTTTCCTCATTAAAATGCAAATCAATTTATAAAATTTTTGACATGCGTTTTTCTGGATTTTTTTGTTGTTATTCTGTCTCTCACTGTTCAAATAAACCTACCATTAAAATTATAGACTGATCATTTCTTTGTCAGTGGGCAAACGTACAAAATCAGCAGGGGATCAAATACTTTTTTCCCTCACTGTACGTATGTATGTTGAACTTCTTTCACACTGTACGTGGCCAATCGTGCGAACGGGATGTGCGGGAGAAGGGACAATAAACGAAACAGGCATAGCCACAACATCGCTCCTCTTCCCCGCTCCCCTTACTGCGAAAACACGGTAGGATACTTCTGAAAAAAATAGTTTTAAGGCTTTATTGGCTGAACAGGCGCCTTAGTAGCAATGCTCATCAGGTGTTGCATCATGAAAGATGGAAACGGCCTTGGGGAGGTCGTCATCCAACAACGGATAGACCATGGCTGATGTCTATGGTGATGAGGAATTGTTGTCTCTTGTTTGATTTGGTGGCAAGTGCCGTATGGGTGATTGTGGGGCAGTTGTTATGTTTGAGCTGACGCTAGTCCTTTGCTAAGTATGTCTGTGCACTCGGGAGTCGGTCAACTGGATTAAAACCTCAATTATGTAGAATACACATTAACTGTAATGCTGTAGCATACATAACATCTTCAATATTAATGTGCGCGTCCAAGGGTTGCAACTTGCGTAAAAATACGTGTGGAGCCGCGTTTGAACTCAAACATGCTACAGGCTCTACCAACGGGAGTGTTTGATCGACTGAACAATCTGGATAAGCTATATCTGAACATGAACCAGCTAAAGTCTCTCTTGGACCCGCGCAACTGCCACCGTCACGTAGTGAACGGCGCTCGTCTACTCCGCCACGGTGGTCTCCAGTTGACTCGCCAGTCATCCCCCATGGTTAATAAAGTGAGTAACCGCTTCGTCGGAACGTTAACTGTGATCGACGTATGGGCGAACAGGTCCCTGGCATAGGAATGTGGAATGTGACAACAGCTCGAAATTATAACGGCGTGGTGAAACATCTTTGTCGGTGGTGCTAGGATATGGGGTGTGCACTCCTCGCTCTTGTGGCAGGAACGAAAATGTCTATAGGAACTCTAAGGATGATTAATGCCACTTGCTTCTGCCTCCGCAGGTAAGTTTGTTCCACCCAGCCTGGGCCAAATTGTGTTCGCGCCCTTCTGTTCCACGCCACCAATAAATGGAACAGCATCACAAGCTAACCTGACGATAGCCGTGGTTGGTAATCAAACTCAGGTGTTCGGTTTTTACAGCGGTAATACCTGAGATGCGTTTTACGGCGCATAATTCCGTGATCTATGTCACGCTCATTGCGCGCTAGCAAACGAGGAACCTCCTATGCGCCAGGAATCGATTCTTTGAATCGCGCAAAGGAATCATCGAAGGTTGTAGATTCCTTTAGGATCGCCCTTAACATGTGGTGAGGGAGAGAGTGGTGAGGGGGAGAGTGGTGAGGGGGAGAGTGGTGAGGGGGAGAGTGGTGAGGGGGAGAGTGGTGAGGGGGAGAGTGGTGAGGGGGAGAGTGGTGAGGGGGAGAGTGGTGAGGGGGAGAGTGGTGAGGGGGAGAGTGGTGAGGGGGAGAGTCGTGAGGGGGAGAGTGGTGAGGGGGAGAGTGGTGGTGGTGTGGGTGAGTGGTGGTGGTGTGGGTGAGTGGTGAGGGTGAGGTTGAGTGGTGAGGGTGAGTGGTGATTGGTGAGGGTGAGGGTGAGTGGGGAGGGTGAGTGGCGGTTGTTAGTGGTGATTAGTGAGGGGTGAGTGGTGAGGGTTAGTGGTGAGCATGAGTGGTGAGGGTGAGTGTTGAGCGTGAGTGGTGAGGGTGAGTGGTGATTGTTGAGGGTGTGATTGGTGAGGATGAGTGGTGAGTAGTTTGGGTGAGTGGTGAGGGTGAGTGGTGAGTGGTGAGGGTGAGTGGCGGTTGTGAGTGGTGATTAGTGAGGGGTGAGTGGTGAGGGTGAGCGTGAGTGGTTAGGGTGAGTGGTGAGGGTGAGCAGTGAGGGTGACCAGTGAGGGTGAGTGGTGATTGGTGAGGGTGTGATTGGTGAGGATGAGTGGTGAGTGGTCAGGGTGAGTGGTGAGGGTGAGTGGTGAGCGGTGAGGGTGAGTGTTGAGGGTGAGTGGTGAGTGGTTAGGGTGAGTAGTGAGGGTGAGTGGTGAGTGGTGAGTGGTGAGCGTGACTGGTGAGGGAGAGTGGTGAGGGAGAGTGGTGAGGGAGAGTGGTGAGGGAGAGTGGTGAGGGAGAGTGGTGAGGAAGAGTGGTGAGGGTGAGGGTGAGTGGTGAGGGTGAGTGGTGATTGGTGAGTGTGAGTGGGGAGGGTGAGTGGCGGTTGTTAGTGGTGATTAGTGAGGGGTGAGTGGTGAGGGTGAGCGTGAGTGGTGAGGTTGAGTGGTGAGCAGTGAGGGTGAGTGGTGATTGGTGAGGGTGTGATTGGTGAGGATGAGTGGTGAGGGTGAGTAGTGAGGGTGAGTGGTTGTTGTGAGGGTGAGTGGTTGTTGTGAGGATGCGTGGTGAGGGTGAGTGGTAAGAGTGAGTGGTGAGGGTGAGTGACGGTTGTGAGAGGTGATTAGTGAGTGGTGAGGGTGAGTGGTGAGGGTTAGTGGTGAGGGTGAGTGGCGGTTGTGAGTGGTGATTAGTGAGGGGTGAGTGGTGAGGGTGAGCGTGAGTGGTGAGGGTGAGCAGTGAGGGTGAGCAGTGAGGGTGAGTGGTGATTGGTGAGGATGTGATTGGTGAGGATGAGTGGTGAGTGGTCAGGGTGAGTGGTGAGTGGTGAGGGTGAGTGTTGAGGGTGAGTGCTGAGCGGTGAGGGTGAGTGTTGAGGGTGAGTGGTGAGTAGTGAGGGTGAGTGGTGAGCGTGACTGGTGAGTGGTGAGGGTGAGTGGTGAGGGAGAGTGGTGAGGGAAAGTGGTGAGGGTGAATGGTGAGGGTGAGTGGTGAGGGTGAATGGTGAGGGTGAGTGGTGAGGGTGAGTGGTGATTGGTGAGGGTGAGTGGTGAGGGTGAGTGGGGAGGGTGAGTGGCAGTTGTGAGTGGTGATTTGTGAGAGGTGAGTGGTGAGGGTGAGCGTGAGTGGTGAGGGTGAGGTTGAGTGGTGAGCGGTGAGGGTGAGCAGTGAGGGTGAGTGGTGATTGGTGAGGGTGCGATTGGTGAGGATGAGTAGTGAGGGTGAGTGGTTGTTGTGAGGGTGAGTGGTGAGGGTGTGTGATGAGGGTGAGTGGTAAGAGTGAGTGGTGAGGGTGAGTGACGGTTGTGAGAGGTGATTAGTGAGTGGTGAGGGTGAGTGGTGAGGGTTAGTGGTGAGCATGAGTGGTGAGGGTGAGTGTTGAGCGTGAGTGGTGAGGGTGAGTGGTGATTGTTGAGGGTGTGATTGGTGAGGATGAGTGGTGAGTGGTCAGGGTGAGTGGTGAGGGTGAGTGGTGAGGGTGAGTGGTGAGAGGTGAGGGTGTGTGTTGAGGGTGAGTGGTGAGTAGTGAGGGTGAGTGGTGAGCGTGACTGGTGAGTGGTGAGGGAGAGTGGTGAGGGAGAGTGGTGAGGGTGAATGGTGAGGGTGAGTGGCAAGTGGTGAGGGTGAGTGGTGATTGGTGAGGGTGTGATTGGTGAGGATTAGTGGTGAGTGGTGAGGGTGAGTAGTGAGGGTGAGTGCTGAGCGGTGAGGGTGAGTGGTGATTGGTGAGGGTGTGATTGGTGAGGATTAGTGGTGAGTGGTGAGGGTGAGTAGTGAGGGTGAGTGCTGAGCGGTGAGGGTGAGAGGTTGTTGTGAGGGTGAGTAGTGAGTGGTGAGAGTGAGTGGTGAGGGTGAGTGGTGAGCGTGAGTGGTGATTGTTGAGGGTGTGATTGGTGAGGATGAGTGGTGAGTAGTGAGGGTGAGTGGTGACGGTGAGTGGTGAGGGTGAGTGTTGAGGGTGAGTGGTGAGTGGTGAGGGTGATTGGCGGTTATGAGTGGTGATTAGTGAGGGGTGAGTGGTGAGCGTGAGTGGTGAGGGTGAGCAGTGCGGGTGAGTGGTGATTAGTGAGGGTGTGATTGGTGAGGATGAGTGGTGAGTGGTCAGGGTGAGTGGTGAGGGTGAGTGGCGGTTGTGAGTGGTGATGGGTGAGTGGTGAGCGGTGAGGGGTGAGTGGTGAGGGTGAGTGGTGAGGGTGAGTGGTTAGGGTGAGTGCTGAGTTGTGAGGGTGAGTGGTGAGAGAGTGGTTAGTTTTGAGGGTGAGTGGTGAGGTTGAGTGGTGAGGGTTAGTGGAGAGTGGTGAGTGGTGATTGGTCAGTGGTAATTGGTGAGGATGAATGGTGAGTAGTGAGGGTGAAGTTGAGTGGTGAGGGTGAGTGGTGGTTGTGACGGTGAGTGGTGAGGGTGAGTGGTGAGGGTGAGTGGTGAGGCTGAATGGTGAGGGTGAATGGTGAGAGTGAGTGGTGAGTGGTGAGGGAGAGTGGTGAGTGAGAGTGGTGAGGGTTAGTGGTGAGGGTTAGTGGTGAGAGTGAGTGGTGAGGGTGAGTGGTGATCGGTGAGTGGTGAGGGTAAGTGGTGAGGGTGAGTGGTGAGGGAGATTGGTGAGGGAGGTTGGTGAGTGGTGAGTTGTGAGGGTGAATGGTGAATAGTGAGTGGGAGTGGTGAGTGGTGAGGGTAAATGATGAGTACAGTCAATATGCACTGCTGTTATCATACCAGGTACCACCACCACAATATGTACTCCTCTCATCATAGCAGATACCACCACAGCAGTATGCACTGCTGTAATCATAGCAGGTACCAACACATCAGTATGCACTGCTGTAATCATAGCAGGTACCAACACAGCAGTATGCACTGCTGTAGTGATAGCAGGTACAACCTCAGTCGGTATACACTGCTGTAGTGATAGTAGATACTGCTATCGAGTTGGTCGATACCGCTATAGTAAATACTAAAACAGTCAGTATATACCACTACAGTCAGTCAATACTGCTACAGTCAGTATATACTACTATACAGTCAGTACATACTACCACGGTGAGTAGCTACTAGAGTCAGTAGATACTATTATAGAGTGAGTAGATACTGCTATAGATTTTGTAGTTACTACTATAGTCAGTGGATACTACTATAGAGTCAGCAGATACTATACAGTTAGTAATTACGAGTATATAGTCGGTAGATACTACTGTAGGCCCAGTAAATACTACTATGGTCAGTAGTTATTACAGTCACTAAATACTACTACACAGTCAGTAGCTACTACTGGCTCAGTAGATACTACGGTACAGTCAGTAGATACTACTACAGAGTCAATAGATACCACTTCCTCTGTTGTATGTAAGGTATTGTTAGTATATATGCCTACGAGGGGTAAAGATATTTTTTGAGGGGGGGGGGGAGACCACAACTTTTGGACTTGTGAAAGCCTCTTATATATTTGTTGGTGGAGAAATGTACAAACAGCCCACCGGGCTTTGACAATACCTTAGTATCTGTGTATATATATGTAAGGTTTTTAAGAAATATATTTTTCACCCGGGCAAAGCCGGTTACTTCCGCTAGTGTTAAATACAATTCTATTGCTTCTTTCGCTAAACTGGCGTACATCCAAAACTTAATTTAAAAACTTGGTTTGGAAATATAATAATGATTTTGTTGGTGTACATACAACTTGTTTTTATTGTTTCTTTCGCTAACCTCACGTAGATTGAAACCTATTATTTAATTAATCACCTTGTAAATAATAAATAACTTATTTTTGCGTGCAGACATATATTATTTCATTTTCTTGCTTCTTTCGCTAAACGCACGTACATAAAAACCTATTATATTACATAACCTTGGAAATATTAACGTAATCTTGTTTGTGTGCACAACACTATTATTTAATTTTCTTCGTTCGCTAAACTTACATACATTCAAACCGATTTTTTTAATAATCACCTTGCATTTATACAAATAATTATGTTTGTGTGCAGACAACTCATTTTCCAATTTACTTGCTTATTATATTTTTATTATTATGTGTGTGCCTATGTCCTTGTGTCCGTGTGAGTCCATGTGCGTGTCAGCGACCGTCGCTGTGTGTGTGTGTGCATGAGTCGATGCATCTGTGTGTGCGTCGATGTTCGTGTGTGTGTGTCAATGTGTAAGTCCACGTGTGTGCGTAAGTCCATGTGTGTGTGCGAGTCAATGTATGTGTCAGTCGATGTGTCTGTCAGTCCATGTGTGTGTCTGAGTCCATGTGTGTGAGTGTCAGAGTCGATGTGTTTGTGTGTGTGAGGCCATGTGTGCGTCTAAGTCGATATTTATGTGTTTGTAAGTCGATGTGTGTGTGCGAGTCGATGTGTCTTTGTGTGTAGGGCGTTGTGTGTGTCAGTCTGTGTATGTGTGTGAGTCTGTGTGTGTGTAAGTCGATGTGTGTGCATGGCTCCATGTGTGTGTGTAAGTCCATGTGCGTGTGTGTCTTAGTCGATATGTGTGTGTAAGTCCATATGTGTGTTTAGGTCAATGTGTGTGGTTGTCTATGTATGTGTGTGTGTGAGTCGCTGTATGCATGTACGTCGATATGTTAGTGTAACTCCATGTGTGTGTAGCTAAAGTCGATGTCTGTGTGTGTGAGTCCATATGTGTGGATGTGTGTGTGTAAGTCGCTGTGTTTGTGTGTGTGGGTCGATGTCTGTGTAGTGGGTTCACAAGCGACAGAGGCGGTGAAGTCGAGGCAGCACTATTTATTATAACTCAGCAAGGAATAGCCAAGATATACAATACTGAGAAGGGGTAACGGCCCCTTCACCTGTACTACACGGGAATACACCCCTAGGCTATCTGCCTAGCTATCTATGCTCCCCGGTCCTCCGCTAAGGGCGCTAGGGGAGGCTAACTGACCTGGCCTAGCCTATGCACAGGTCACGATCACCAGCCACACAGACCCGGCCCTTAGAAGGACATCGGTTCTGAGGCTCTGGGGCCACACCGCAGGCTTGCTCTGCCCGGCCCTGAGAAGGACAGCGGGTCAGAGGAGTTCCAGTGTCTATCTAGCCGGCCTTCAGTCTTAAACTGGGTCTTGTACTTCGGCTCTCGAACACTACCCCTAGCTTTCTTGCTCTTCGTCTTTTATACCAATTGCCCACCGAGAGGCGGGGTTCTGAGGGATCGAAACGCACCCCGCAGCCCCCATCCGTTGGGATGGGCGCGAGAGATCTAAAGCCCACAGCCCCCTTTAGGTAAGCCCAGGGTGCTAGCTGTAACCGACGTGTGTTTGTCCCGTAACACCCTAACGGCTGTAACATATGTGTGTTTGTACCATAACACCATTACATCTGTAAATGTGTGTAAGTCGATGTGTTTGTCTATCTTTTTGGCCCGGTCAACACCGGGTACTTCCCGCTAGTCATTACATAAAAAACGCGTTATTTTAATCAGTGTGTAGCTATTCCAGATTCGAGAAAACTCAAACAAAGTGAAGCAAGGAACTGGGCAAAATATGTTTGAGGCTCCAGACAGTGTAACATGTGCACATAACACGGCCGTGTCATCAGCTTGGGCAAGCGAGTGCTGCACAGTTACTCAACGTGAAGTTATATCGACTGGAAATTTGTGAATCTACTGGGCGTCTGTGAAAAAGAGCTTCATAACTCATTGGATTCCTCCGGGATGATTTAAATACCAATTTTGATTGTGAGAGCAGGCTCATCACTGCGAAATGCGGTGAGGGGCCATAGCCGCAAGTCAACGGTGGGTGAGTGTGTCCCGTATGAGCGTGAGATGCTGGCCCACAAAGAGTCCCATTGTGAGCTGCTGCCGGTGAAGTCCTTGACGTCTTTATCAGGTCGTGGTAGAGCGGGAACCTACGTCGTGTTGTTGTTTTTGTAGGTATTGGGAGCATGCAAAATCTGGAAGCCACGTTTCGTTCGAAAAACCAACTAAATCTAACTACTAAAACTTACTATTTATTTCATTTTATCGGTAAGGCTCTAATGAGCTGTTTAGCTCTTTTTCAGAAGCGACCTGGCTATCACAAATGATAGCTCAACGAAGTGGCTTATCAGCATGTGGACATTTCTAGCAGCCAAATACTCAAAACGCACGACGTTGATTTTAAATGCGGAGGGAAAAAAACTGGAGGACCCGGAGAAAAATCCACGCAACCACGGGGAGAAAAAAACATGCAAACTACAAATATACAGCAGGCATCAGGGTCGGAAACGAACCCATGACCTCCTGTATACCGACGCGAGGTAGTTAACATCTCCTAGCCACCGAGATGTTAACACTAGTACAGCACACCGGTGTGTTGGAGAGTAAATCTACAACATTTACAATCTGAGTACGATGTTTCGCCAGTATTTACAACTCGCATAATCAGGCAGATAGCCAGATTTGTAGTGTAATCCTCTTGTTTCGTTCCTTAAATAGATGGATAGATGTGCTGACGTGACTTGTGAGCCTTTTACAAAGGGGGGGGGGGTGGGTTAATTAATGCATCTAAATGACAATGGGTATCCATTACCGGTTGGGTTATTCATATGGTAACCAACGTACATTATGCATGTACATTATGCATACACATTGTTATTGTACCTCCTGTCGTTTGTGTGCACTAAAATAGCAGCACCTGTTGTTATTGGCTGCGCACAGGTAATCCCCATTGACGTATGTATCGGCATGCATTTAAACAATGTATTATTTGATGAATCTCTTCCACGCAGCACTAAGCCTGTAGCTATCCGAACGGTTAAAAAAAATTTATTTCTCTCAATTTCGATAGATTCTCTGAATAATTTGGGTCTCTATGTCCACCAGCGTTTTTCCAATTCCAGGTGAGATTCTAGGATGGTGATAGAGCGATCCTGGAATGGCGATGTAGACTGCCATTGTGCCGATAGTGATAATTATCGACTGCTATTTTGAAACTTTCTAAGCACATCTTGGTTAAGCACGATTTTTTTGTTTGTTTACTCGGCACTTATTGATGCAGATGTTTTCTTTTTTTGGACCAAGTGCATGAGGTGACACCAACAGCGAGTGGAAGCTCCGCCAGCGGGAGTGTTTGATCGTCTGACGAGTCTGGAGAAGTTGTATCTGAACGTGAACCAGCTCAAGTCTCTCCCGCCCGGGGATGAACCGGCGCCAGTGTGCGCATGGCTGAAGCTGCTGGCGCGCTGCCCGAGCTCGATACAAAATTTGTTTTCAATCTAAAATTGTTTTCAATCTCGGTTAGATTGCTTTCAAATCGAAGATTTAAAACTAATTTGTTTAGAACTGCTTGTTGTTGTGTTCAGTTTGTTGTCCCCCCCCCCCCCCGCACTTCCGATTAGCTACGGTTGGCTACGTACGGGGCGAAAGAAGTTCAACATCATACAAACTACTTTACACTCATCTTCATGGTTCTTTCGGTAAAGTCACGTAGAAGGGAAGTAATAAAATAATAAAAATAAAACATAATAAAATAATTCTCACGACGTTTCGGCCACAACGCAAGCAGCCGTCCTCAGGTGAAGAATGAAACACCACCAAGCTTGGAGCGTATATTTAAGCTGGGTTGGAGGGGGGGAGGTTGGAAGAAGTGCGCCTTGACAAAATAATTTGCATATCAAGAGGAATTTAGCATATGGAAAATGCGTCGGAGGTGGGCGGGGGGGTTTCAAATTAATATTATGCCCGTGCATTATGCAGGATTAGCAGCATCAAAGGGAGGGGGAAGGGGGGTAGCATTAACAAAGGAAAGAAATGTTAATAGTATGGAATGTTAATAGTATGTTAATAGTATATTAATTTGAAACCCCCCGCCCACCTCCTACGCATTTTCCATATGCTAAATTCCTCTTGATATGCAAATTATTTTGTCAAGGCGCTCTTCTTCCCACCTCCCCCCCTCCAACCCAGCTTAAATATACGCTTCAAGCTTGGTGGTGTATCATTCTTCACCTGAGGACGGCTGCTTGCGTTGTGGCCGAAACGTCGTGAGAATTATTTTATTATGTTTTATTTTTATTATTTTATTACTTCCCTTCTACGTGACTTTACCGAAAGAACCAAGAAGATGAATCCCTGCAGTCACGAAAGCTTTAAATCGAAATTTACTTTACACTCCTATAAACTACGATATTATACAACAACCGCCGCCATTCGCCACTAAGTGGGGGTAATGTCACCACGGCGCTTGTGCCAGGCTATGTGAACTTTAAGACCAAATGAAGTGTTGAATGCCCGCTGGCAGGTCACGGGACAGACCTCGCAGCTGCCATGGGTTGACTGACTGATATGTCTTCCTGATACACCACCACCTGTGGCACCTACTTATGCCAATGCGCTGTGTTTTAGCCGCCCAGTTGGTGACATCACCGCTAATTATAAGTCGTGAATAGCGGTTGTTGTTGTTCAAGTTCAAGTTCATTTATTAGGTATAGCCCTGTGAGCCATTCGGCTCTTGAATCGGGTGCAACCGCAACAAACAAAAAACATGAACAAAAAATATCTTAAAGTGAATATGTGACTAAGTGCAAACAGAAAATCCAAGAAAAGACAGCAAAATATTGCAGAAAAAAACACCGTACACCAACGCTGTGTGCAAAAAATCCCAGTGGGATGCAAGTCAAACAACAACAACAACTATCAGACAACTTAGATTAAGGCCATCAGTCTAACTCTGTACTACAACAAACAAGCATGGCTAAACCAATACACTTTTCGAAATCACCAAAATAAAGCCATGAAAGCAATGAAAAAGCAATCATAGGAACTGTGACGGAATTTTCACAATAAATGGCATAAACATGTACTACCAAAACCTTGCAGCCATAGCTGGCTGCATGAGCCACTCCACAACAGCAGGAGCATCAATGGGAGTATTAATTTTTCAATGCACCTTTAAGATCAGCACACTAAATCAAATTACAGGTCATACTTTGTATCGATCATCCGGAGCGAAACATTTTATTTTAGGCCACTGAATAGCACTGGCAGCTAGGGGTGTACAACTCCTCTAGAGCAGTTTTGAGTGAAGATCTCATAGGTAGTGACTCAAGTTTCAATTTATTGGCAACAGCATTCCAGACCCTGGGGGCATCAATAGCAAAGGCCCTTCCTCCAGTATATGTACGGCAATAGGGAATGTTAAGCTGGTAAATGAGTGTAGACCTTAGGTCAAATTTGTTCTTTGAAACAGAGATGAGATCCAGCAGGTAATCTGCAGATTTTTTGCAAGTACATCATGAATAAATAAGATCTGGTGCACAAGCCGTCGAACATTCAGAGATGTTAAGTTTGACCCAATGTAGAGATCACAGTGGTGAGTCCTATATGGGCAGTTCAATGCATAGTACTGTAGTGTATCGTAGTATATGGTGGTTTGTATGTATGTGTAGGGGTGTTAGAGAGAGAGCCCGTTATGCATGGCAGCCTATGGTAAACAAACACAGTAGGCGGGGCTACATGTGTGCACGAGCAGGTGCCCTCTGCGACGTCCGCGCCAGACACCCTGGGGGGTCGATTCGGTCGTTATGATCCCCCGGGGCCCCACCCCTCAGGGAGGGGTTGGGTATTAAAGGGGAATGTATCGAAGGGCTCGAGGGTGATGTGTTAGCTAAGAAGAGAAGGCGGAAGACGTCCTAGATAGAGCCCTGGTCTCCCCCTGGTACGCCGTCCTTGTCAGGACCGCGCAGGCTCGAGCCAGTGGCGTGGTACCAGAGCCGGAGCCAGTGTTGGTCTGGACTCTGAGTACCGGGCCCGACTGACCAGTGTCGGGCCAAGATAGCCTCCCCTAGTCCACGAGAGGAGGACTCTGAGGCAGGCTAGGGTTAGCTAGGAGGTGTGTCCTCAGATAGACGGGTGAGGGGGCCGATACCCCCTCAAGTGTGTATGTCACAACGTATGGTGTAAATAAACAAGTGTGCCTCCAACTCCGGTGTGAACGAGTCGTGAGCGTTACTACATATGTATATTGAACTTCTTTCGCACTGTATGTAGACAACCGTGCTAGTGTGTTTATGGATTATAACTGCTTTTGCACCAAATGTAGCCAACTTGCTATTATATGTACATACGTAGTCAACCGTGCTAATGTATGTATGGGGTTTTAACTTCTTTCGCACCGTACGTAGTTAACCTTGCTACTGTATGTATGTACATGCATCGGCGATTTTTCACTGCATCCTAATGTAATAAGAGCCTATGTCGGATTCACGTGGTGATCGGCTTTGCCGGTCTCGCTTTACAGCCAATGGGGGGAGAGCCTGGGAGCATGGCCTCGGCGTGATCACGGGATGTCAGCTAGGTGATTGGTTTCGCTGGTCTTGGCCTCAGCCAATGGGAAGACAAGTCAGGGGCGTGGTCCCGGGAGTTGATGGGGGATCTGGAACATTCGGCGCAGGCTGTTGAGGATTGGCTGGAGTGTACCACGTGACCCAGGCATTAAATAAGGGGAGAGAGGAGAGACACGGGGTCAGACACGGAACGAAGAGAGAGAGAGGGGCTACGCGCGAGTGGGGCTCCGGGTGCCACGTGGCGGTGTTTCTCTGGTAGCTGTCTGCCCGCTTTCCGTTGCCTGCCAGCAACGGGGAGTGTTTGTGAACTGCAAGAAGTGAAATAAAAGGACCGATTCCACAAGCCGTCTCCAGCGTGTTATTACACTAAGATCGTAAAAATATTGGTCCGTTTGAATGGGTCACCTCAGGGAAGCCTACCGGACGAGTAATGAAGACATTAATTGTTTTTAATGTGTCTTTTTTGTCGTAATTACTAGTCGTGTAAAACAATTTTTTAGTTAAATTCCAGATCGATTATATATTTTCACTTATTTATATTCGTCTCGTGTTTACCAACTCAAGAGGTGGATTAGTGGCTGCAGTGGTTAGTAACACTGTGGTCTGCACCCAGCTACCCGAGTTCGATTCCTTGCCACAGATAAAGCGCAGTGGCAAATCTTATCTGAATCGGTCGCCGGGCACCCACGTCCTTTCACATCCGCCTTTCTCACCAACCCAGCAGTGATCATCGCACAGCCAGACGACCCCAGCATGACCGAGACGAAATGGCAGCTGCAATCAGTAATATGAGATTCTGGTAGCTTCACACAAGTATCTGTCACAGCAGACAAAGTCAGGTGGTCATTATAACTAGCTTCATCAGGTGATAGCCAGATATGTGGAGAAGTCCACCTCTTTTGTTCCTTTAAACAGGAGGATTTTTCCACAAATCTGGCTGTTGTGTCCCTATATAAGGAACGAAACAAGTGGACTTCTATACAAATCTGTCTGTTACCTGATGAAGCTAGTTGTAGTTACTGGCAAAACGTCGAACTCAGATTGTAAATGTTGTGGCTTGGCTCTCCAACACACCAGTGTGCTGTACTAGTGTAATAAATGGACTCGACCACAGTATCTGGTCTGGTGTCCTTTATTTGGGTTCGTTCTTCTCTTCCCACACGGCTGTCTCACTCTCAGACCCTCCGCTCGGCGCCGACGCTGCTGCCGCACCCGTCGCCGCCAATAGCCTCTTTGCTGGTCTCCTCGTGTCGCTCCTGTAGCCTCTAGCAGCCTTGCTGCTGTTCCCCCACACGCAGCCCCTCCGGCTGCTGTCGCTCCCGTAGCCCTCTTGCTCTGCAGCTCCAGGCTGGCTGCTGTAGCCCCTAGCAGCCTCGCTGCTGTCTCTCACACGCAGCCTCTCCGGCTGCCCTCGCTGCTCCCAGCTTTCGCCCTCCTTGGCCTCACCCTCGTCCAGTCTCCATTCTTTCCTTGCCCGACTGCCTCGATCTCTTCCTGTCTCACCGCTATACTATCTCCCTCTCACGTGACCCTGACTCCTCCCCCACATGACGTCACATCCGCCAAGCCCTTTACGCCCGCATTACACCACCCTCCCCTGTAGAGAAAATTCCAGCCGTCCTCGGCTGAAACAGAACCAAATAATGCGGGCGAAGGCATCACAACCAGGAGTCCCCCAGACACAATAGACCTTATAACAACAACAACAAGTAACAAAAGGGGAAGGATCAGGAACCGGAACAGAACAACAAGAATAATAATAGCACAAAGCACCACACAACGGCCACCAACACGCAAAAATGGCACACGCGCACAACCCAGAAATGTGGTGTCTCAAAGCGTGTCCATGTTGTTGTTCCATCCGCTCGGCTCAAGTCCAACATCAAAGAGCAAGTGGTAGAGCAGAATGACGAACGGCGCTCAATTGCTCCTTCAAGTCCTCATCCAGCTAGCACACCAGGTAACACCCAGTGCGACGGGAGCTGAAGAATCTGTGACGAGAAGGAGAATCCAATCCCCTGAGGCACAGCACAACAACGCACATCCGCATGTCGTACACGACAGCCACCCGGCCTCAGGGTAGTGGAGATGATGTAAATCCGGCCCGCTAAAAAAAATACCCCAATAATTACCCAAATTAACCGCGATCGATGCCCCAGTATTTACATTTTAACAACAATATTATTTACACGTGACAACAACAACAAGACAAAAATCTGCTCTTACCCACCAGCAGTCCTCCCTTGAGGACCAGCACAGACATCAGACGTACACAACATGTACCCACAGTCACTCTCAACAAACCAACAAAACCCCTAATCGCACACCCTCGCGTGGAGAGAGCCACACTCCCCAGCGGTAACGTTTAACTCGCCGTAACCCTCACCGTGGTCGTCAACCCACAGCAACATCCATTTACCATACTCTCGGCTAGTGCCATTTCGGGGATGAGCAGCACTCGGCCATGCTCCTCCCTTACTATCCCATCAGCGATGGACACACACCAGCCTCTTATAGTCTGACGCTTTATAGCCAAGGGAAGATCAATCCCTCGGCAAGGCCAGATATCAACGACCCCCCCCCCACGGGGTAATGTTCTCTTATAGAGACAATAACGCCCTAACCCAAATCCCGTGAGCCCCCGGCACACCAGGTTCAGTCTGCCACCGCACAACTGAACCATGACTCCCCAAGCCATATGAGCACACGGCCCATTAGTTTAAGACATACCACGGAGGTTTCGCCTCCGGGCTGTCAGGTCAGCCATCAGCCATAGGCCGACGTGACCACCACTCGTGCATCACCCAATCAACAATGGCAGGCATAACAGATGGAATATTTGCCCCACCGAGGTTATTCCTGCGCGCTCAAAATGGCGGCCCCCTTCGCCCAGCGCGTTCGCGCAATATCTCGCGCGCACTCAAAATGGCGGCACTTTCCGCAAAGCGCATCGTCGCCATACCCCGCGTGTGCGCAAAATGGCGGCCCAACGTGCGAACACGTGGCCAGTTTTCTCCATTCGTGCACCCCAGCTTCCCTTTGCTGGGGGTCACAAATTGCATCCCCCGTCTTATTGTAACAATCCCAACAACGATAGACGCACAGCCCCAGCTTGCTGCGCGCAGCAGTCATATCGGGGAATTTTTAACCAATATTTTACCAACCACATTGGTTACACAACCCAACTCGCAAAGCAACTCGTGGCTGCATGCGATCAACCGAATACGCGACGCCACTTGGCGCCAATTTACGGTCCCATTAGCATTAACCTTTGAGACACCCACAACGGCGTCATCACGCACCCTCAAAGCGCGCTCTCTCTCTCACAAAGCGCAATTACCCATAATATACACAAAATCGCGTGTACATAACATCCATACGACCAAATAATATGGTCCCCCTCGAATTTGTTACCAATTTCCAAACAGGTACGCACAATTAATAACATCCCAACCCCAATAGTCAATCAATGCATCGCACCCCATAACCGTACAGAACGGTGTAACAGCACATACAGTCAGCATATCGCGATCACACGCGCACATTTAAGCACAATAGCAAGCCGATCTGCAGGTAACCAACACACCATTAATCCAGTCGTAACATTGCAGCAACAACACAAATATTCTCTCTCTTGCAACAACCACATCACACATAGCACCTCGCAGCACAATACACCAAAAAATATATATATATTTTTCAATTAAGCCCATCGCACAAGGTAACCCACGAGATGATACAGCGCAAGATACCCGACGCTCCCGAGTTAATAATTAACTTCGCCATCAAGATAACAACTCCACACCGCAGCGCACACACACAATTTAACACTCAGCAAGCACAGCAGACTCTCCGTCCATTCTCAACACACGTACACACTTTAATTGACACCGAGCAACAAGCAGATAGCGCGTTCATCGTTATTACACACACATACCCACAGTCCGAACCACGCTCCGCACAATCGAGTCATGAGAGAAAACAAAATCGCCCCCCCCCGGCCCTCGAAAGATGGGTGAGGTGTGTGTAAAGGCCGGGTGCGTATCGTTACGACTCGCCCGGGGCTGCAGCAAGAAGAGGACGGCAGGGCGGCAACTTGAGTCGTCTCGCAGAACTCGTTCGGCGACTTGACTGCTCCGTTGTCACGCACCCGAGCCAGGACGGGAGAGCTCCCGCCCCAGCAGCTGTAGCGTCGTCGTCCTCTCCTCGCAGCTCCCCCTCGCTAAACAGCAGCTCACAGCAGGCTGCTCTCCCCGCGGCACCTCCAGATGGCAGCGCAGGGCTGCCTCTCCGCCGCGATGTTGAAGATGGCGGCGTCTCCCCGCCGCGGTGAAGACAAGATGGCGGCTTCCCGCCGTTTCTCCCCTGCCACGCCCAAGATGGCGTCTTCGTGCCGCGTGGCAGATGGCGCTGGCAGCGCAGGCAAGGCGTCGGCCTGCAGACCACCATCGGCTCTCCCCACTGCCGTCGTCGGCGTGGTGAGCTCACACAGTTTCGCCAGCACGATTTTCCAGGTCTCCAGCTGCGCCATCTGTCTCAATCGTAAGTCGGATGATGTAGCAGATGATGGCGCAGGAATATTCTTTCTTCCGAGCCGTCTTGACAAGCCGTTTCACTTCTGACTCCAATGTAATAAATGGACTCGACCACAGTATCTGGTCTGGTGTCCTTTATTTGGGTTCGTTCTTCTCTTCCCACACGGCTGTCTCACTCTCAGACCCTCCGCTCGGCGCCGACGCTGCTGCCGCACCCGTCGCCGCCAATAGCCTCTTTGCTGGTCTCCTCGTGTCGCTCCTGTAGCCTCTAGCAGCCTTGCTGCTGTTCCCCCACACGCAGCCCCTCCGGCTGCTGTCGCTCCCGTAGCCCTCTTGCTCTGCAGCTCCAGGCTGGCTGCTGTAGCCCCTAGCAGCCTCGCTGCTGTCTCTCACACGCAGCCTCTCCGGCTGCCCTCGCTGCTCCCAGCTTTCGCCCTCCTTGGCCTCACCCTCGTCCAGTCTCCATTCTTTCCTTGCCCGACTGCCTCGATCTCTTCCTGTCTCACCGCTATACTATCTCCCTCTCACGTGACCCTGACTCCTCCCCCACATGACGTCACATCCGCCAAGCCCTTTACGCCCGCATTACACTAGTAACGAATTGGCACGTTCTGTTTATGTGACAGACCTTACTCTTTGGCTGTGTCGGGTGGTGGCGGATTTAACGACACATTTATATATGTACGCGATATAACCCAAAAAACCTGTATTATGGCTGTCACAACACCCCGGCGCTGCATTGTGACGGTCACGTGTGCGTAAACATTTAGACATCTGAGACACGCGAGGGCCCATTGCATTACGGGTGCCATCTAACCGACCCAGGCGCTCTCGTGACCAACTCAGCAAGGCTGACAACGTCTGTAGGCAACACGCTGTGTTAATTAGGCACCTCAATCTCGCTAGATTCTACACTTCGCCGCAGAGCACGGTGCAATTAGAACGTTGTACACGTGTTCGTGTTGCCACATTTTGCACGCGTTCCTTCAAAATCGCCACAGTAGACTAGAGGCACAAGACGGATCCACTCAAATAAAGTGAAGCAAGGCTCCGGGCAGGATATGATTGAGTATCCAGACTGTGTAACATGTGTGAGCAGACTCAATCAAAGCTGCTTTATGGAAGGATGTTAACATCCTGGTGGCTAGGAGATGTTAACTACCTCGCCTGGTATTCAGGAGGTTGTGGCTTTGATCCTGACCCTGACGCCTGCTGTATATTTGGAATTTGCATGTCTCTTTCTCCGGGTTTCCCCTCCACATTTAGAATAAACGTGCGATTTTAGAGTATTTAGCTACTGCTATGAATTTCCATGTAATGATAAGCCATTTCGTTGAGCTATCATTTGTGATAACCAGGTCGCTTCTGAAAAAGAGCGTTGCAGCTCAGTGGGCCTTACGTGTTAAAATAAAAAAATATATGTTTCAGGTTAAGTTTTATCAGCGCTAGGATGGTATGGTCCAAATTCTGTTTCATGGGGCCAAACCGGTGCCTCCATCCGGCCTGCGATCATTATTCATTCTCACTATATATACACACATACATTGTCTGTTCTCCTATAACGCGGTAGTTGTGTTCTTGAAGAACACCGCGTTATGGAAAAATCGCGTTGTAACAACCATTGCGTCAATGGGAATTAAGGAGTTAGGGGGTAATAGGTTTCAAAAACAGCAACATTCCTAACATTTTTAATGATAATTTGTGATATTAATGTTGGATTTTACATGTTATTTAAAAATTACTGTGTTTTACAAAGTATATTTGGTAAAGCACAGTCCGCAAATAAGATCTAGTGTTGTGTGGCAATGCTACGCTGAAGCAGCCATACAACCGCTTATTTCTACTCCCGCTGCGACGTAGTTCCATTCACTCGATCACGTTATATCCTATTTTAGTTATAAAAATAGGCGTGATAGCATAATGGACTATATATATACATAACTAAAAATAATCACCAACGTCGTTTGTGGAGAATATAGATAACAAACTAAAGAGGCAGACAATACGGCTTGCAGTTCACCAGCATTGATGCAAGAAAGCCTTATTATGCTGCTGATGAGACAATGCATGTGTTAAGTAGTTGTTGCTGTTGTAGACGGAGGTACTCGGAGACGGAGGTGAGTTAGGGGCTTCCGCCAGGGTTTATTAACAGGTATCACTATAAGGGTTCCCTCTTCACCCCTTCCACTATCCCCGTTCCTCCAGTGACCCCGCTTACGTCACGGGGTCTCCCTTAAATACCCTCTGAGGCGAGACGTCACGTGCACTGCCCGGCGCGTGCGACCCCACGCCCCGTGATGTCACAGCACCGGACAGCGCACGCGACGCCACCACTCTCCTCTACTCCTCTACATCACCCCCCCCCGTGAAAAAAAACAGCCGACCCGGCTGCAAGCACCCCGCAAGCGGGGCCCCACACCGGACCGAAGACCGAATATTCACGAGTTCGTGTGCCTGAAGGTATAACCGGCTGCTAGAAACTAAACCTTAGGGCAGCACGGCCCCTCAAGCAGAACAGCAACAACAAAAAACAAGACAAATAGACCCCGAAGGCCTCATCCGCCGGATAGCGCCGAACGGGCGCCAGGGGCTGGGCCCGCTGAACGGCCATCAGGGCCGTCACCGGAGCCGCATCCCCCTCGAGCGGGTATGCGCTGCTGGCCCGCTCCCCCGTATGATGTCCGTCTCCCATGCAGGTGGCCCGTCAGCGGGCAACAGGCCCACCGCCGTGGCCTCCGGTGACCGGGGGGTCTCTGTCGGCCTCACTCGGGAGGGGCCTGGGGGCACACACACAGGTCGGACGTCACCTCCGTCAGCGAGACCCGGCCGGTCAGGCACGCCGGACACATCATCAGCCGGCCGCTCCGGAATTGGGGGTGGATCCCCCAGGGTAGATGGAACATAACGTTTGAGCCGGGACGGGTGCACTATCCACTGCCGGCGACCGAACCGAATCCGGACGCATTGCGGCCGGCGGACCTCCACAACCTCCACAGGGCCCTGCCAAGGGCGATGCAATTTGGCCGATGTGCCAACGGGGACCTGGGGACAATGCAGCCACGCTTTTTGACCCGCTATCCACGGGAGGCCAGCTGCCTGGTGTTTGGGCAGCCGCTCATTAGCCGCCTGCCGGCTTGCGGAATTCTCGGCAGCGGCCTGTCGCGCCTCGCGCAGCCGGTCAAGCGCGACCTTCAAAGGGGTCGGCACCGCCGACCCCTTCTTGGAGGAGCCAACGTCCATCTGGACGTGCACCGGGGGCTCCGGTTCCCTACCGTACATCAAATAAAAAGGCGAAAATCCCGTGGAGGCATGAGGGGCCAACCGATACGCCGCCAAGACCCCCGGGACGAACAGGTCCCAGTCTGACTGGGACGTGTTCACCTGGTGGCACAGCATGGACGTAAGGGTGCGGTTCAAGCGCTCTACCATCCCGTCTGACTGGGGGTGGTAGGGCGAGGTGCGGATTTTCTTGGTGCCAAGGAGGTCACACACCTCCTTGAGCAACCTAGACGAGAAATTCCGCCCCTGGTCAGTCAACAATTGTTCCGGCGCGCCCTTGTCAAACACGTACCCCTGGACGAAGGCCTCGGTGATAGAAGAGGCCAACTGATCGACCAAAGGCCATGCCATGGGCCAACGTGTGAGGTACTCAACGCCCACCAAGAGGTATTTGTGGCCCCGTTGGGATGCAGGGAATGGCCCCAAAATGTCGAGCGCCACGAGCTCATTAACGCGAGAAACCCGGATGGACTGCAGCGGGGCCCGGTCCCGGACAACTGGGGCCTTCCTCTGCGCGCAGTCGTGGCAACCCTTTAAAATCAGTGCCACGTCACCTTCAACACCCGGCCAGTAATAGTCCCGCTTAAGGGTCAATAAGGTCTTGTGGTAGCCAAGGTGCATAAGCTTCTCGTGAATGGCTCGGGTTAATTTACCACGCAGGCTAGTGGGCACAACCACACAATAGCGTTCCAATTGGGCATCCCAACGCATGAGTAGTCCGTCATGCACGGCGATCTCCGGGGCAGCCGACGAAGCTGAGCTCCGGGCCTTATGTCCGACACGGCGCCGTAGCTTCAGCAGAGAGGAATCCTCCATCTGCAAGCCGGACCATACCTCCCGGGGAAGTCCAAGGCCGAAATCCGCGGGCGACGCCGCACCTGGAGGGGTGTCCGCCTCGGCCGACGCGACCAACTGGGCCGCGGCGTCCCCTGGGGCCTTGCAACGGCTAGAGCCCAGGGCGCAAGCACACCCACCGCCTGCCGGCAATCGGGATAAACCGTCCGCATTTCCATGCTGTGTCCCCTTCCTGTGGATTACATCAAAGGGGTAATCCTGGAGCACTTCGAGCCAGCGAGACAGCTGACTCGAGGGCTGACTAATCTTCAGCGAATATTGCAGGGCCGCGTGGTCGGTTCGGACCGTAAACAGCCTACCGTACAAATATGGTCTATACAACTGAACAAAATAAACTATGGCCAAAAGTTCCCTCCGGGTCACACAATATCGCTGTTCCGTCGAGGACAGAACGCGACTGCCATAGGCTACCACCCTCTCAACCCCGTCGACCACCTGGGCCAGGACAGCCCCAATTCCCGTGTCGCTGGCATCGGTATCGAGCAGGAAGGGTTTCGTAAAATCCGGGTACCCCAAGGGCGGCGCATCCGCCAAGGCCGTGCGAAGCGCCGCAAAAGCCGCCTCCTCCTCCGCGCCCCAGTGAAACCTTTGGCCTTTGGCGGAAAAGGCGTGCAGTGGCTTCGCAATGGTCGCAAAATCGCGGACAAACCGGCGATAGTACGATGCGAAGCCAACGAAGCTACGCACCTCCGCGACAGATGTGGGAGTCGGCCACGTCCGGACACAAGCCGTTTTATCCGGGTCCGTGGCGACACCTGACGTGCTAACAATGTGTCCCAAATACCTCACCGATGGTTGTAGCAAGTGGCATTTCTGGGGTTTGAATTTCAAGCCAGCAGCACGCACTTTGACGAACACCGCCTCAAGGCGTTGCAAGTGCTCGCCAAACGTACGGCCAAAAACAATAACGTCATCCAAGTAGATTAGACAAGACTCCCACTGCAGCCCCGCCAAGACCATCTCCATGAGACGCTGGAAGGTGGCCGGGGCCGAATGGAGACCCATAGGAAGCCGATTGAACTCGAACAACCCCTGGGGTGTGCGGAACGCTGTTTTGGGTCTAGAGGCCTCATCCAGTGGCAATTGCCAGAAGCCGGAGAGCAAATCTAAAGTCGAAAAGAACCGCGCGCCCGAGAGGGCGTCCAGGGAATCATCCATGCGAGGCAATGGATATGCATCAGCCACCGAGATCTTGTTCAATCTACGAAAATCGACGCAGAACCGGAGACTCCCGTCCCGTTTCTTGACTAGCACAATGGGGGCACCCCAAGGGCTAGTAGATGGGGAGATGATGTCCGCCGCCAACATTTCCTCGACAGCCGAGCGGACATGATCTTTTTCCGCTGGGCTAAAGCGGTGGGAATTAAGTCGAATAGGGGCCGCGTCGCCCGTGTCTATGTGGTGGTCCAAAAGAGTAGTGCGACCCAGATCAAACTTACTTTGGCTGAATACATCGGTGAACCGCTCGATGAGGTCGCGGAGTTGCCGACGTTCCCCGGAGGACAACGAGGCATTCTCGTCGCACAACGTGGCAATCCATGATGCGTCGGGGTCCCCCGTGCGCATCACGCCCGCCACGACCCCTCCATCCGGGGCAGCGCTCTCGGGTGGAGGAGCCGGGGTCGCGTGTGCCAAAACGGCGCCGGCCGGGACTACGACCGGCAAGGGTCCCGAATTGAGGACCTGCAAAAAAAGGTCCTGGCCCCCCGACACGGCTGTCAAGGCGCCCACCAACCCCTTCGTCCTTGAAAAGTAGCTTGACGGGGACAGGAGGATACTCGTCTCCGTGGAGCCCATTTCGAGCAGTTTGCGCAACCTAAGGGGTATCAGGATTTGTGACGCCGGTGGTACGGTCACCGGCACTTTATTCAAGGCCCGTACACCGGCGACCAAGGGAGACAGGACGGTAGGCGATTGTAGGAATTTCAGCCGCCTCCCTGACGGCATTTCCACACAGCCCTGGTCAACGAGAATTCGGATGGGCATCCTAGACAAAAAGTCGGTCCCCAAGAGGCATGGCACTGCCAAGGTCCTGGAGACCAAAATCGGCCCGGCCAACTCAATCTCGTCAACCCGAACCGACGCTACAACGTGGCCCAAGATGCCCAAACTGCCGCCGTTCGCGGCGACACAAGCCCCGCGAACCGGCCTTAACGGACCCACGCTGCGGGGTAGCAGCCCAAAAATGTCCTCCGAAATAATGGTGGCCGATGCCCCCGTATCCACCAGGAGGCGAACGTGCACCCCTTGCACATATCCTGCCACCGCTGAGGAGCCGGCAGCTGCCGCCACCATCCTATGCGCAAGTGCATCCCAGTGGCGGGTCTGTCTGGGCCATTGAGGGGGTGATGACGATGGTGCACCCGACCCTTCGAGGACAACCCCATGACGATGGGTCCTAGCCCCGCTAGATGCATGAGGTGAAGGGAGCGGCCGCGCAGATGATGCGTCGCGACTCGCCTGGGGCCCCGGACCCGATGCCAAGGAGGGTCTAGGAGAAGGTGGAGTCCCTTTTCCAAAGGCCCCCGGGGCATTCCGGCAGCCCCGCTCAATGTGGCCCCGCTGACCACAGCGGAAGCAGGCCACCGTGTCCGCCTCCTGTGGACGGGAAGGTCCCGGCCGCCCCCGCTGCTCCGGACGGCGACCACCCGCCCCCCTTCCTCGACGATCGGGCACCGCCAGGGCCGCGAGGGTGTCCACCCCCTGAGAGGTGACCCCCCCGTCCGGCGCCGGGACCCCCGCACACGCCGCCATCTGAGGCCGTTGGCGGAGGGAGAGGTGCGCCTGAATGTTTTCGGCGACCGCCAAGGATGTGATCTGCCGATCATTGTTGATCGACAGAGCAATTCCTAGCTCCCTTGCCAGGTCAAGCAGCTTCCCCAAGGCCATAGAATCAAGTGCCCTGCCGTACAGGTCAGGGTATGCAGCCTGTGCCAGGGCCAGGAGCGAGCAGCGGAAGGCCAGCGGCAGTTCCCCCTCCTCCCGCCGCCGCAATGAAAACTTTAGCTGCGCGGTGGACGGCGGCTCAAAAACGTTGGCCATTTGGATATAGGCCGCCGGGAGTGTAGCCCGATTGGCCGGATGGATGGACTTGAAGGCCTGCAGAGCCCTTTCGTCCAAGCAGGTCGGAAGCGCCGGCAAGGCCTCCTCCATGGACCAGCCGACCGACATGTATGCCGCGTCGAACCGGTCCTGGAAGGCCGACCAGTCGCCCCCTTGCGCGACAAACGGCGCAACGTCGGGTAACCGGCGCTGCCATTGGCCGCGCGGCGCCGCGAGGTGTGGAAGCCAAGCGGCACCTGCGGGCCACCCGGCGGACGCGACGTGGTGCGGCGGTGGCAGCATTGCGGCTCCCGCGGGCCACGCCGAAGACGCGGAAAGGTGCGGTGGTGCTGCGGCTCCCATGGGCCACGCCGTAGGCGCAGCGAATTGTGGCTGAGTTGCGGCCCCCATGGGCCACGCCGTAGACGCAGCAAAGTGCGGCTGAGTTGCGGCCCCCATGGGCCACGCCGTAGACGCAGCGAAGTGCGGCTGAGTTGCGGCCCCCATGGGCCACGCCGTAGATGCAGCGAGGTGTGAAGGCACCTGCGCTTTCGCGACCCACCTGTCAGCGGCGGCGTACGAAGCCACGGCGTCGTCCCGCGACGCGGCGAGGGACCACGGCGTTGCCGAAGACGCGGCGGTATAAATCGGGCCTGCAGCGGCCCCCGCGGCCCACCCCGCCGGCGCAGCGAGGTGCGGGACAGCGGCCGTAGCCGCGGCAACCTCTCGCGACGCAGCGAGGCACCACGGAGTTGCGGCCTCCCCGGGCCACGCCGAAGACGCGGCGGTATAACACGGAGCTGCGGCGGCCCCCGCGGCCCACCCCGCCGGCGCAGCGAGGTGCGGGACAGTGGCCGCAGCCGCCGCAACCTCTCGCGACGCGGCGAGGCACCACGGCGTTGCAGCCTCCATGGGCCACGCCGAAGACGCGGCGGTATAACACGGAGCCGCGGCGTCATCCATGACAAGGGACGCAGGCACGGCGAGGTGCAGAGCCGCGGCATCGCCGGTGGCCGGCCCCGTGAGCGCAGCGACAGGTGGAGCCGCGGCAGCACCCGCGGCCCATTCCGGCGGCACGGCGATGTACGGGGCAGCGGTAGCTGCCGCTGCCCACCCCGGCGGCCCGGCGAGGACGGCACGCGCGTACTTATCCGGGGCCCCCCCGGCGGGCGCAGCTTGATGTAGAGCCGCGTCGTCGCCGGCGGCTGGTCCCGCAGGAGCGGCGTGCCGAGACACCCCGGCCGCGTCAGTGTAGAGACGCGGCGTCGCGGTCGCCATGGCAGCACCCGCGGCCCATTCCGGCGACACGGCGATGTACGGGGCAGCGGCAGCCGCCGCTGCCCACCCCGGCGGCCCGGCGAGGACGGCACGCGCGTACTTACCCGGGGCCCCCCCCGGCGGGCGCAGCTTGATGTAGAGCCGCGTCGTCGCCGGCGGCTGGTCCCGCAGGAGCGGCGTGCCGAGAAACCCCGGCCGCGTCAGTGTAGAGACGCGGCGTCGCGGTCGCCATGGCAGCACCCGCGGCCCATTCCGGCGGCACGGCGATGTACGGGGCAGCGGCAGCCGCCGCTGCCCACCCCGGCGGCCCGGCGAGGACGGCACGCGCGTACTTACCCGGGGCCCCCCCGGCGGGCGCAGCTTGATGTAGGGCCGCGTCGTCGCCGGCGGCTGGTCCCGCAGGAGCGGCGTGCCGAGAAACCCCGGCCGCGTCGGTGGAGAGACGCGGCGTCGCGGTCGCCATGGCAGCCATGTCCGCCGGCCGCCGCGTCGCAGCCGTAGTAGCGGCCGCATACGTCTCCCGAGCCAACATGGCCGCCGCGGATTGCGTCGCAGCCAACATGACGGCCATTTCCGGTGGAGCGGTCGCTGGGAAAACGGCGGCGCTTTCAACGTTGGCAGTTGACAGTTGCTCCCGTCTCAAGTGCGGGGCGGTTGGCTGCGTCCGTGCCTCCACCTCGGCCAACCTGACGGTCAGCTGCCCCACCGCCTGCAGGAGCTGGTGCAGCAGAGCTGCGGGGACGCTTTCCGTCTCTGGCGGCGGCGGTGAGCTGGCACTCCCCGCAGCCGAATCCTCCCGCTCCGGCCCGCTCGTTTCCATGGGGACCGTCACCGGGGTCCCGGGCTCCGGGGTCACTGCTGGAGCCTCCTCTCCGCCTTCGGCACCCTCCAAGTCATGTGCCGGTGGGTTCTTACGCCGTGCGCCCGCTTTTGACATGTTGGCGACGGTGTAAACTTCTGACACCAGTTGTTAAGTAGTTGTTGCTGTTGTAGACGGAGGTACTCGGAGACGGAGGTGAGTTAGGGGCTTCCGCCAGGGTTTATTAACAGGTATCACTATAAGGGTTCCCTCTTCACCCCTTCCACTATCCCCGTTCCTCCAGTGACCCCGCTTACGTCACGGGGTCTCCCTTAAATACCCTCTGAGGCGAGACGTCACGTGCACTGCCCGGGGCGTGCGACCCCACGCCCCGTGATGTCACAGCACCGGACAGCGCACGCGACGCCACCACTCTCCTCTACTCCTCTACACATGTAAAACCCGGTCCACAGTTTAATTCTGTTTGAATCAATGCCTCTTAAATGATTCACTCCCAAAAGCACAGTGCAGCTGAAGGGATGTGTAAAGAAAACACATTATTATTATTATTATTATTTAATGTGGAATGGTGGATATGTGAAGGAAGAGGCATTGTCTGCTTATTTAGGCTAACCTTGGATTTGAACTTAAATGAGAACAATTTTTTTTACATGACTACGTGAAATTAACATGTGGAATAATGTTTTAAATCATTAATTGGAACATGATCACACGAGTGTATGAAATAACATCCATTTGGATTGTCTCGGCCATCAAACAAAGACGGTGGTCACTGCATCGCGCGCTTTCAGATGCGCTTCTGCGGCCGTCTGGAACCGCTCTTCCTTCCGATGTGAGGAAGCCACTGGAGCTATGCATTTTTACATAATCTAGATTAAAAACTCATTTCTTTAGAACTGCTTGTTGTGGTGTTTAGTTTGTTTTACTTCACCCACACCTCAAATTATCACAGTTGGATATGTATGGTGCGAAAGAAGGTCAACATAGTAAAGTTATCAATGGATGTTATATACAGGGTGTTTGAAAAAGATGGACGCGATTTGAAATCGCTATATCTTTGCAACCACGAACCGCCCATGAATGAAACTCTTACCACTTGAAAGGGCGGGGCATAGAGTTTCAACTGATTACCGCTAGATGCCTCTCCCAGTGCAGAAACAGCCCCTAGCCTCAGTCATTTGCAAGACACAAGGCGTTTTGCGTTCTGCAGTTCAGCAAGACTAAATCCATAATTGCGGTGCAGCGTGCGTTTCAACGGCGTTTTTGCATTGATCCGCCAATGTCAAAAAGCATCCGTCGTTGGTACTGACAATTTGAGGAAACAGGCTGTTTATGTAAGGGGAAGAACACAGGGCGACCACGTACCTCAGAGGAAAACGTGAGAAGAATTCAAGAGAATTTTCTGCGTAGCCCGCGCAAGTCCACTCGTCGTGCCAGCCGAGAACTTGCAATCCCGCATACGACTGTCTGGCGTGTGTTAAGGCAACGTTTAATCATGAGGCCATACCGGTTACAAATGGTACAGGTCTTCGTGCAGGTGACAAAGGAAAGCGTGTAGAATTTTGTGATGCGATGTTACAGAACATGGAGGACGACAGCTTCTTACCGCATTTGATTTTTAGTGACGAAGCAACATTTCATCTAAGCGGTAAAGTTAACCATCACAATGGGGGTTAGAGAATCCACACGAAACTGTAGAGCATGAGCGTAATTCCCCGAAAGTGAACGTGTTTTGTGCTGTTTCTCAATGAAAGATTTAAGGCCTTTTGTTTTTCGAGGGAAACACAATTACGGGGCAAGCGTATCTCGAAATGCTGCAGAAATGGCTCTTTTCACAACTTGATGAAGATTCCGATGACCTGATTTTTCAGCAAGACGGAGCACCGCCACATTGGCACCTGCAGGTTCGACGTTTTCTAAATGACACACTGTCTCAACGTTTGATAGGTCGCACAGGACCCCAAGACTTGGCGCTACACTCTTGGCCCCCAAGATTCGCAGACATCACACCCTGCGACTTTTTCTTGTGGGAATACGTCAAAGACCGTGTTTTTGTTTCACCATTAGCGACTAATCTGGATGACCTCAAAAACATAATCATGGCAGCAGTGACTTCAGTGGAAGACGACACTTTGAGAGGCGTTTGGAACGAATTCAACTATTGTCTCGATGTTGTCCATACAGCGGGTGGAGGGCACATAGAGCATTTATAAAATGGTTAATAAAACTTGATAACTCATTAAACCGTTCGTAACTTTTCGTGTAACTGTAACATTTTGCCATCGTGAAATATACTGCTTTGAAATTGGGTCCATAATTTTTAAACACCCTGAATAAAAACTGATTAATGGAGTTTGCCAAACAGCGCAATATAGGACCACAAAAATGGAACAATTGTTGGGTAGTGCCGGTTCTGACTGCCCGGCATTACAAACTTTACTGCACCAATTTGAGAAGCGATTTGCATGAATGGCGCCGCTATATACAACTGTGTTGTTATTATTACTACAATAATTATAGTAAAGTATTATCTGCCACGTCATCCACCTTTCGAGGCTTGAGCCAACTGACGTGGCTGGGCCTGGATGGAGTCGGAATGCAGAGTCTCCCCCCGGGGGTGGCTGACTCCTGAGAATCGCAGCTTGGCTTGCACCCTCAGCACCCATTGCAAGTGGCTGGAAGAGAGCATGGGCGATAGCCCACAGGCGAGAGCAGAAAACTGATATGCCTAAGGTAGCACGGATTGACTTACACGGCTGATGAGAGTGAAACGTTTGGCAACCTCACCAATTTCAATTGATGATCATAATTCGCTTTTGTTGGCCACATCGAGAAATGGCGCCGCGGTGGCTAGGAAATGTTAACTCCCTCGCCTGGTATGCAGGAGTTCATGGGTTTGATCCCGATCCTGACGCCTGCTGTATATTTGGAGTTTGCGTGTCTCTCTCCCTGTGGTCGCGTGGGTTTTTCTCTGGGTCCTCCGGGTTTTCCCTCCACATTTAGATTCAACATCACGTGTGCAGAGTATTTGGCTGACGCTATACATTTCTACAAGATGATAAGTCACTCCGTTGAGCTATTATTTATTATAGTCAGGCCAGTTCTGAAAAAGAGCTATATAACTCAGTAGGCATTATCTGGTAAAATAAAAAAATAGTTTAGTTTAACTATAAACATAACAGTAATATCACCTCAGGTAGCAATGACACGTGAATCGTCGGGTCCAGGGTCGAGAGATTACATCCAGCACGGCCAGAAGATGCATCGAGAAAGCCACAGGGCATGCAGCAACAGCCAGAGCGGGAGTCGAAATGATACATTATTTGAAGAACGCTGCACCGTCACCGTCAGCAGCGCAGGGAACAGTTGCCACTGTGGGGTCTCCTAGGCTTAAGAAAAGTACATCTGGGCTTTGGAATGACTGAGATGTTTAGATGGTGAGGCATTCACCGACGTTTAAAATACGAATCCTTCTTCCTTTCCTAATTCTTGCCTCGACAGCCGTCACCACGAGCGCCACTGCATGGAAGGTAGACAGCGCTAACGCAAAATAACCTCGTGAGCGTAGTTGTGGAGAACATACAATGCAATGGATAAGTAGAGAACATCTCCTGACTATGTCTGTTTGTCTGTCTCTCTCCTCGCGGTCGTGTGGATTTTTCTCCGAGTCCTCCGGTTTTCCTTTCACATTTATAATCAGTGTGCGTTTAGAGTATTTGGTTGCTATCAATTTGCATGTGATAAGCCACTTCGGTGAGCCATCATATGTGGCCAGGTCGTTTCTGAAAAAGACCTATATAGCTCAGTTGGCCTTACCTGGTAAAATACAAAAAAATTGCTTATGTAGAAGATGGTAGTGTAATGTGGGGATATAGCCGGGTGGTTGATGGATCACACCTCGTTACGATGATTGGCTCTACCGGTCCTGGCCCATAGCCAATGGGGGGAAGTTTAGGGGCGTGGCCCTGACATTATGGGAAGGTGACATCTGTAAGTAGAGGATTGGATCTGCTGGCTTTAGCTACAGCCAATGGGGGGACGAGTCAGGGGCGCGGTCCTGGGATCGTACGATGGAGTCTAGAAGATTCCATGGAGGTTAACCAGGATTGGTGGCAAGGTACCACGTGACCCGGGTATTAAAAGGGGTGGAGACGGACAACACGTGGTCAGATCTGGAACGAACGGAGGGTGAGGCCACGCTGGAGCGGGGTCCAGGCTTCCACGTGGCCACGCGTCACTCTCTCTCTCTCCCTCTCACGCTGTCTGTTAGCAGCGTGAAGGAGTAAGACAGGAGTGTTGTGAACGAAATACAAATAAAGACCGGATTCCAGAAATCGCTCCCACGACCTTTGTTACAGTAGTATAAAAATCAAAAGATGAGTAATACAAGGAGATTCGCTTTTAACAAGGATATTCGTGGCAACTTTTGAAAATGTTCTAAAAATTTGATTTCAGAAGTAGCAATGTAAACACAATTGGATTCGCCATCTCAGAATTGCTGAATGGGACCCACTCTTAGCCTTTTTCTTGCCTATTCTTAATTTATTCAGTCCAGCGCTAAATCACCACATATCGAGTTTTCAATCACATCATATCCAACACTGTTCAATGTACAGAATTTCAGCGTGATGACATCTAGAGTTGGCCACACATCCCAGTGTGGGACAACAGAGCTTGGGCAATCGTTGGCACCCCTTCAGCTCACCTTCTGCCTGTTTGCCTGCGGTTTAATCCCCGCGCCCCTAAATCATTCACTGCTCTCTATTTATCAATTTCTCTTTGACTGTGAACGAAAGCTGCGCGCGTTATACCTCCTACATCAGGCGGTCGGCAACCTGCAGCTCCGGAGCCGCATGCGGCTCTTTAAGGAGCTGCTTCGTGCCTCCCGAATCTATAATAGCAAAGTAAAAAAAAACCCTCCTAATTATTGTAGATAAAAACGAAGAACGTCTAAAAGGCCAACAACGATTTGTAATGCGGCATTACACGCGCACAATTTGTTGTGCGCGTGCTGTTTTTACAACAGTTATTACAAAAATACGGGTTGACATTATTCGTTAAATGCCAAATTGTGTTCATTTCGAGAGAATTGCGGCTCTCAAAATATTTATTTTTGTGTTACCGAATTCGAAGAAAATGGCTCTTCTTATTTTTTCGGTTTGCCAACTCTAATTCTACGTCATTATTATCATCAATTATATTATTCGACGTAAATACACGTGACTCTTCAACTCGACATTCAACGCGTCGCAAAATAATGAGCGCGTGCGAGGGCGATTCCCGCGTGTCACATGACGCCGTTCCCTCTGGGATCCCTGCGGACACCGCAATGCTGCGGCTCGATTATAACCAGTTCACGACCCTGGACGCCTCCGCATTTCGGGACTTACGGCAGCTGACGTGGTTGGGCCTGGAAGCTGCAGGGCTGCAAAGTCTCCCCGTCGGGAGAGCGCGAGAGAGAGAGCTGCAAGTCACACAGAGCCCTGACGAGCTCTGACAATTGCGAAAAAATGGAAACCCCGCAATCACAAAGATAAGCCACGGGCGCACGCGACCGCTAACATCCGATTGTCAACGACTCACAAGCACCGTGCTCCCGTGCGTGCAAAACACCTCCCAGCCATTAGCGTTATTGCAAAACGACGAGATACGGCGCAGCATTTGTGGTCTTTGCATCCACGAGGGGCTTCCAAGAGGCAGACTGTGTAATGCTGAGCATTGGTGATTGTGCTGTGCTGATGAGTCCTAATGAGGATTAATCTTATATCCTGTAGTCTCTTTGTTTAACCGCTGCCTGTCATTGTGATCGTCACATTTGCTCAATTTCTTGGTGTCGATTTAAGACAAGATGATCACAATGCCGTGCTTCAGGAATGGGTGGTTTTGCGCCATGTTTAAGGCTGAGAGGTTATTGCACACACAGAGCACGTGTTTGTTGTGTGGCTATTGTTGCAACATTTCCAGCCAGCTCACCCGGGACAGGTGTCTGGAGTTAGATTCCAGCAGTTTACACGTGTGAGCACTATCTCCTGTTCAATGGAGACTCCCACCACGCGTAAAAGTCAATCAGCATTCTCAAAATATTTAATTGAGCCTCTATCCCGTTGGGTGCCGTAGCAAAGAAAAAACTACAGCGCGTAGAATAAGCTACCGTTATTATTTTATTCGATAGATTATTTACATCTGAAACATTGCTGCGAATGGGACATCTCGTTTGACGAGGCTGTCCGGGGCGTCGATTGACACGTGCACAGCAATCACGTAAAGGACACGTGTGACACACATATTGTTATTTCATACTTAGCATGGTTTGCTTTTATACAAATGAACATCAACACGCAGTCAACACACATCGTGGCCGAGTATGGCCATGCAACCGAAACTGATGGACCGTAAAGTAAACCCGTAGACACACATAGATATACAAAGAGACACATAGATATACAGTACACAATGCGACTGTGAAACTAATATGTAACTATTCCTGTCGTTGGAGATGTATTATTCTTGTATCCACAATATCGTGCAATGTCGTTACAGACATTCTGGAAGTCCGTAAGCAATCCCAAACCGAAATAATTTAAATATATCCATCGTTATTAAACAATTAGGATTCTGCTGCGGTTTGAAATGAATCAGTACGTAAATCTACTCGAGTTGTAACAGGACAAAATTAATTATAAATTACGTATACTTGTCATGCCCATATACGGAGTAATTTGGCGTGTTTTACGGAAATATTGTTTTGTTTTGTTGATGGTGCACGTGGCAGTGCGGATATTTTGTTTGGCGAGTCCTCGTCCACTCTGAGCCTTGGTGACACACGTCGCTTCGAGCCCAGTCCCACGTGTCTACCCCCTCCCCCAAAATATCGGCTGTGCTTTGATTCCTTCTGTTGTACCCCGACTGAAAATCACTCGGACTTTTTTGGCGCCATGGTGGCTTAGCAAATGTTCATTACCTCGCCTGGTATACAATAGGACGTGGGTTCGATCCAGACCCTCACGCCTGTTGTATATTCGGAGTTCGCATGTCTCTCTCTCTACCCGTCGTCGCATGGATTTTTCTCCGGGTCCTCAGTTTTGTTTCCCTCCACATTTATAAATATGCGTTTAGAGTATTTGACTGACATAAATTTCCACATGATGATAAGCCACTTTGTTGAGTTTGTGATAGTCATGTCGCTTCTGAAAAAGAGCTATATAGCTCAGTGGACATCACCAGGTAAAATAAAAATTGTTTATCGTTTAATAGTTTATTGATTTTAAACGCGTAGATGTTTTGTTTGTTGTAAGAACACTGTATTCTTAGGTTTTTTCGGTAAAGTCACGTAGGTAAAAAACATTAAAAAGTAAAAAAAAATTAATTAAAGTAAATCAAAAATCACGACGTTTCGGAGGCAACACAAGCTTCTGTCTTCAGGTGGTATCGTCACAGCCACGACAGCTGTATCAAGTAAATGAGAGATTGCAGTAGCTACCACTCCGTTTATATAATGGTTGGAGAAGATCGTGGTGCAAGGGGCGCATACTTATTATTAATATGGTAAGGTGAGGCTTAAGACTAAGAATAGACTGCATAACAAAGGCTGAGCCTTTGTTGTGGAGAGGTGCGGTTTGTGACTCAACCTGTGGCAGGGATACCACCACTAAACATGGTAAAACTGTAATAGTTGTCTGTCAAATAAGATTGGTTTCTTCTTAGATAGGAGGTTGAATTTAGAAATCAGGTTAGCTTTGCATTTGGCTGACATTGAGTCAGCAGAAGTCATGTAATCAGATTCCTACTTGAAACCGGATTCCCACCACCACCCATCTCAAAAGAATTCTCTCATCAAAACGCTATACCACAGATCCCATGGCATTTCTGACCAACACCACCTGGCCGGTGAATTAAGTCATGTACATCGGGCCCTCAGGATGAACGGATACTCTGACCGCACTATCCGCCAAGCTGTTTCTCCCACCATACAGAAACAGCCACATGAAACTCCAACCAAAACTATCACGTTGCCATACATAGCAGGCGTCACCAAAAGATCTCCAAAATTCTAAACAAACATAAGATCCAAGTCCGATTCAGTACAGTGCATAAGATCCGTGATTTGATTCCATCTGTGAACGATGTCGTTCCTGACTTACAGTATCCTGGAGTCTACAAATTGAGTTGCATTTGTGGTGATTGCTACATTGGAGAAACGAAACGTCATGTTTCTGATCGTGTCCGCGAGCACAAGTCAGATCTGAAACACGGCAGAACTGATTCTTCGGCCGTTGCCGATCATTGCTACAACTCGGTGGGCTCTCATGAAATTGTATTTTCCGAGACCAAGGTTCTCTGAAAGCCTCCTGGCTACCATCAAAGGTTTGTGCACGAAGCCATACAAATATACAAACACAGACATAATTTCAACCGTGATGACGGTTACAAACTGAGTAATCATTGGAAAGATGTGATTAACCATGCAAAAAAGATTTAACTACACTTATTTGCCAATCTTATTTGACAGACAACTATTACAGTTTTACCATGTTTAGTGGTGGTATCCCTGCCACAGGTTGAGTCACAAACCGCACCTCTCCACAACAAAGGCTCAGCCTTTGTTATGCAGTCTATTCTTAGTCTTAAGCCTCACCTTACCATATTAATAATAAGTATGCGCCCCTTGCACCACGATCTTCTCCAACCATTATATAAACGGAGTGGTAGCTACTGCAATCTCTCATTTACTTGATAAAGCTGTCCTGGCTGTGACGGTACCACCTGAAGACGGAAGCTTGTGTTGCCTCCGAAACGTCGTGATTTTTTATTTTTTATTTTATTTTACTTTTTAATGTTTTTTACCTACGTGACTTTACCGAAAAAACCTAAGAATATGAATCCCTGCAGCCACGAAAGCTTCCAATCTAGAAGAACACTGTATGTTGACAATATTTCAAGGACGTAGATCGAACTGAGATTTAATTTGTAATTCATCTTTTTCAGTCCGAATTAGGAGGAGGATTTCTGCACAACTTTGGCTGTCGCCTAATGAGGCTGGTTGTAATTAACGAGCAACGAATTTACACGTTTTGTTCATGTGACAAATTTCGATTTAAAGCTGTCGTGACTGCAGGGATTAATCTTCTTGGTTCTATCGGTAAAGTCACGTAGAAGGGAAAAAATACAATAATAAAAATAAAACATAATAAAATAATTCTCACGACGTTTCGGCCACAACGCAAGCAGCCGTCCTCAGGTGAAGAACAGGTCTGTCGGAAAGACAGCGTCTGAATGAACACCACCCAGGCTTGGCAGCGTATATTTAAGCTGGGTTGGAGGGGGAAGAGCGCCTTGACACAATACTTTGCATATCAAGAGGAATTTAGCATATTAATGGGAAATGCAGATATGGGATTAGTCACTACTTGTGGAATGCGTAGGAGGTGGGCGGGGGGTTTCAAAGTCATATTATGCCCGTGCATTTTGCAGGATTAGCAGCATCAAAGGGAGGGAGTAGGGTTAGCATTAATAAAAGAAAGGAATGTTAATAGTATGAAGCTGCAGCAACTAAACCACCACGTAAAAAACTAAAATATAAACTACATCAGTATCATCAGTATACTAAATATACTCTCCAATAAGCTGAGCTACTAACTGTAAGTCATACATTACAATTCTATGTCGCAAAAAATATAATATGCCTCCAGCTAAACGTTTTTCTCTTACATCACACGGGTCTACCCCGTACTATATACTGCCATAGACAAACCCAACATTAAATTATATACTGTATTACTATACACCACCCTATACCTTAGACTATACATTGTAATATTACACTATGTATTATTCTACCCACCCTACTGTATACCACACTGCTGTATATTCACTATACAATTACGATATTACCTTATACATCATATTAAACATTACACTTTTATACTATTTATTATTATACAATCTGTTATACACTATACCATTGACCGTCACGTGAAATGTACTAAGAGGAAGCAACGAAATATGTCAATGGGAGAGTGGTGATAGGAGACTTGCAGCGGAGCAAAGAATATATTCCCTGTGGAGAATAAAATATATATAGTCAATGCCAGTGAGTGAACTGCGGTCTCAAAGTCACAGTAAACGTGAACACAATCAGTTAAGATCCGAAATGGTTTATTACGTCCTTCCAATGATTGCTGAGCCAGAATCCATCTTCTCAGTTGAAATTGTCTCTGTGTTTGTATATGTGGATCGCCTCATGAACGAATCTCTCATGGTAGCCAGATGGCTTGCAGAGAACCTCTGTTTTGGAGAAGTCAATGTCATGTGAGCCTCCTGAATTGTAACAGTGATCTGCCACGGCTGAGGTGTTTGTCCTACCGTGTTTCAGGTCTGCTTTATGTTCACGGATGCGGTCCGAGACATGTTGTTTGGTTTCTCCAATGTAACTGCTACCACAGAGGCAACTTAGTTTGTAGACGCCAGGGTACTGTATGTCTGGAACCACATCTTTTACAGACAGAACCAGATCACGGATTTTATGTACTGTGTTGAATCTGACCTGGATCTTGTATTTAATCAGGATTTTGGAGATATTTTTTGTGACCCCAGCAATGTAGGGTAAGGTGATGGTTTTGAAAGGCTCCTCAACAGGATCCTTCTTGATGGTTGGAGTAATGGTTTTGCGGATTATGTAGTCGGAGTAACCATTAGCCTTAAGAGCTTGGCGTACGTGCTTGAGTTCACTGGCAATGTGTTCCTGGTCAGATACGCATTGGGCTCTATGGTGTACAGTCTTGATGAGGGAATTCTTCTGGGATGGATGGTGGTGGGAATCAGGTTTTAGGTAAGCATCCGTATGGGTGGCTTTCCTGTAGACAGAGTGGCTCATTGAAACATCAGGTCTCCTTTTAATTAGGACATCCAAAAAGGGTAGGTTGCCATCTTTTTCGACTTCCATGGTGAATCTGATGGCTGGGTGTATGTGACAAACCTTACTAATTGGCTGTGTCGGGTGGTGGTGGGTTTAACAACACATTTATATTTACGCGATCTACCCCAACAAAAACCTCGATTATGAATAATGAATGGGGTTGCCTTTGCGGACACCCACTGTGGCGATGACTCGACGCACAAACAACACGAACAGCAATCACCGTTCGGAGGAGATGCTCGTCTTTAACAGGGTGTCTCCTGTCATCCAGCACTGTGGCGGCAGCAGCGAGAGTTGGTGGATCACCGCACTGATGCTGTGAGACTGCCTTCCCGTGGGCGTCGAGGAGGTTGCCCACAGAGCCTGGCTCGCCAGGCGAAGGCGGTACAGCAAAGTGAACTGCAATCACCAAACTGTTTCCATTTGCACGGCAATAGAGCGTTGCCTCCTCGCACTCGCGTGAAATTAATTCGGATGGTCCGGTTTACCTCCCACTTGGTATAATAAACACAACTCATCATGATTTGACTGAAAACATCTTTAAATAAGAAAAAGTGACAGGACTGTCCTGAAAAAATGCAAACAACTCAATGTGGCTCTTCTAGTTTAATTCATCATCATAATCACGATGAATGGGCAGATAACCCCTAGTAGTAAGCGTCCACTGCAACATTTCGTCATTTGTTTCCACTTTCCTCTCTGTCTTGAGGTGCCAATTTTCTCAAGTAGTGCAATCAACCTTGGAGAAATAATGAAACACACAAACATCTAAAACAACTAAAAATATCATCAAAGTGTGCGGATTGCGACGGCATCCAGACAATCACAAGGGACGAGAAGAGACGGCTTGCCAGCTGAAAAGCATCTCCCCCACAGCATTAAACCACCTCAGGGATCTGCAGAGGCTGGAGCTCGATTCAAACCAACTGGAGTCGCTGCCCGAGGCTGCGTTCCAGCAGCTGGTGAAGCTGAAGGAGTTGTCGGAGCTCTCGCAGGGGTCGAGGAAGGAGCGAGGCGGCGTGTGGGACTGGCACGTCAGTGCACTCGGGTCCCAGTCATCTCATTATAGATTCGTCTGTAGCCGTTTTTGTTGCGGGTGTGTGAATGTTATTGATGAGTTGCAGTCTGTTCTTTTATATAACGCTGTGTGTTTTCATGACGCGAATTGGATATAACGCTGCAAACGTATTAGGGAACAATTGTTTTAATAACGCAGATCCGAATTGGATATAATGCAATTGGGTGAACGGAACTACTTTGAGTAGCAATAAGCGGTCGTACGGCTGCCTCAACGTAGCATCACAACACAAGACATTGGAATGCTGCTGGATGCTTCTAAATTCTACCAACATGCCTCCGTCTTTGTTTAGCATATCATGTGTTATTGTGGACTGCGTTTTACCCCCTATATATATTGTGTGCTATTTATTTATTATAACGCGATTTCCCCATAACGCGGTGTTATAGGAGAGCAGACTGTATTATACAATTGTTAGTTAATTGTGTTACGGTTTTTAGCCAACGTAATTGGTTATTAACACAGATGCAAATATACTACTTCCTTTATAATGTCGAGCACCTTGTCAATCCGCTACTAGATGACGAGTTCTCTCCACACTGTCGTTATTTAGTCACCATACTTCACGACGCTGGTCAATGCAGGTTGGTTTTAGGACCGGTTCAGAGATCACTGGCAAGTCATTTTATCTTTGGCCGGGTATTGCACACGATTGCACTAACCACTGTGCCACCGCTCCAGACTCAGAATATTTATTTATTATACTGTAAGAAGAATCCGATGAGGTATAAAACAGTTTTTTTTTTTATCACAGATGTCCAGTAAGGGCGGGTAATAATGTTACAATAACAAACAATACAAATACACGACAGTCGTGCAAAGTACGAGAAAGGTAAGCAAATTACACAAACAAATACAAGTAAAACTAAACCATCCCCATCCTACCAGGCAGAGCCCACTGAGGTATTAACTTATTTTTCAGAAGCGACCTGGCCATCACAAATGATAACTCCACCACCCCCAACAGAGCCATCACGTGGACTCGTTAGCTCACACCACAGGCCCTCTCCTGGCCCATTGTGATCACACAGATTGAGTGCAAGACTTAAGGGCAGAGCAGTGATAGTAGCTCGCCAAACAGCTTCCAACTTGGGTATCGATCTTCTTGATTCTTTCGGTAAAGTCACGTAAAATAATAAAAAATATTATTTTATTACTTCCCTTCTACGTGACTTTTATTATTTTATTACTTCCCTTCTACGTGACTTTACCGAAAGAACCAAGAAGATGAATCCCTGCAGTCACGAGAGCTTTAAATCGAAATTTGGTATCGATCTTTCAGTTCCAGAATCAGACTATGCATTTATACTAGAGGAATCTGATGAGCTATAAAGGACTTTAAAAACAGTTTTCCAGTAGGGGGCGAGTCAGAACGTTACAACAACAAACGATCCAAAAAAAACCACACGATATAAGTGCGACTCGCGAGAGGAAAGGCGCAAAGACGCATTCCACCCCGTCTGGATCGACGATGTTATTCAGCGAATCGGTCTTCACCTTGTCTGCGTTGTGCCCGATCCAGGCGCTTGCGTATCGACGATTGCAACACCAGCGGGCACTGTCATCAACGTCGCCAATGTGTTAAACAATTCACGCGACGTAAACTCGTAGCAGGCTATTTAGAAATGTTCATCTCGTTCCGTCCATTACATTCACGCCAGTGTCTATTTGTTCTTGAGTCTATCTGATCGTGCTCAATGTTGCAGGAGTACCCTCACACTCGTTCCCCCAAACCTATAGGCTCACACCCACACAAACACATGCATGCTGTTGGGGCAAGTGTTGTTAGCGAGCAGCACCTTTGAAGGCCGGTACGACACACGATGGGATGGGTGGCCAGCACCACGCCCGGCCGCCTTTGCCTCCCCAGTGGTGATGTTTACACATCGAACCAGGTACTCATTTGAGGCTGAGTCGACCTAGGGGAGGCCCAGGACCGGTTCTGATTATGGTGGTGGCCGTGAGCGGGAATCGTTCGTAGCGCAGTGCACATTGTATTTGATGATTTCACTCTACCCTCCTGGCCTATTTGCGGTGAAAAAGAGTCATTGTCCACAATGCCATCTATTATCTACTTTTTTCTTCATAAGGCCACAGTGTGATTGGCAAGTTGTTCAGCTTTATATCACAACAACATCAACATATACGTGTTTGGGAAGCCTTCCTTTTCTGTTGCACGGCTGATGTTGATGCAGTGCAACAACTCCAATGTCACATTCAGGTGGTCAAGCTCAGACAACCGCATCAGGAGCAGTGGAGTGTACCGTCGCTGTGATGTCTCCTTCGTATTTGTGGATCGGGGCATTGCGTCGTTATACGTTGTACGGTCTGTTCTGGATGGCCACTGTCGCACACTACTGGAGCGTTTATAATTTTCCATTTGTGCATCAGGTTATCCGCATCTACTGCTGCCATAATTTGTGGAGCGAATGTGTTGTAAACACCCAAATCCGTGTGTGTGGATTTGGGCGGTTACAAGACCCGGTTGCGGAGCGTACGCTGCTTGTTGCAAAACGTTCGTGGTTTAAGCTCCAGTTGGCCATCCTGGTTAATAGTGCCTGTGCATCACCCTCGAACGAAACTAGATGTACGTGCCACCTCCTTCACAGTGGACGTTAAAGATCTCGCGAGATCATTCGAAGAAGAGGAGCCCCGTCGTGTGCCGGTGTCACGGTCCAAATTTGTTACATTCTAGGAAAAAGACTCGCATATCGTCTCATTGTATATTTGGTGAACTACGTTAGCACCGCACGTAGCCAACTACGCTCATCGGAGGTGCGGGGGAAGGACACCAAACTAAACACAAAAAGCTGTTCTAAAGAAAGGATTCTTCAAATTAGATGTCAAAGTGCATAGGTCCAGCGGCTTCCTGATATTGAAATGAAGAGCACTTTCCAGACGACCACAGAAGCACATCTGAAAGTGCACAATGCGGTGACGGTCTTTTGTCCGATGGCGATCCAATTGGAAAAATACACAGCAGCAACGTCGCCGCCCCCTTTCATGCAGAGAAAACTCGGCAGGGCCCTCTTGAAAGGGAGTCTTCAGAACTCGGTGAGGTTTTCTTCCCATGGCATAATAAAATAACATGAGTCGTCAACATACAACAGGACCAGGAAAACACTTTTGCAGCAGCCACACGTTACACCGTCTGGATCAGCAATGTTGGATCGTGAATCGGATTTCACTTTGTTCGAGTTTTTGTGGTTGTTTCAACTATATTGCAATAGTGTTTACAGAATCGATAAATGACAGTCTGTTCTCCGATAACGCGGCAGTTGCGGAATTATCGCGTTATGAATAATATATAAAGCTCAGTCCGCGATAACACGTAAGATGCATGAACGCAGGCTGAACAAAGACTGAGGTTGCGCGTGGGTAGCATCTAGAAGCATCCAGCAGCATCCCACTGCCTTGCGTGGTGATGCGACGCCGAGGCAGCCATTCGACCGCTTACTCCTGCTCGCGCGACGTAGTTCCGTTCACATGATCGCGTTATATCCATAAAAAATGCGTTCCATAATACACTCATCGCATTATAGCAACCGTTGCTTGTGTGGCGATCTAAACGTCGTGATCTATTATTTTTTCTACCTACGTGACTTTACCGAAAGAACTAAAGAGTATGAATTCCTGCAGGCACGAAAGCTTTAAATCAAGATCTTAAAAGCGCACACAGAAGAAGCACAAATAGAATCGTAATTATGCGAAGATACAGACGAAAGGAACACGTGGATTAGAGAGAAAATGCAGGCTAGAGAGACATAATTTTGACTGTTCAGAACGGTTCGCGAGCTTGGGGGAAGACGCCTCTCGCCCGGCGATGAGCGAAGGGTCGCGAATTATGACAGAGTGAGAGCCAGAGGAGGAGGCCGCGCTCGAGAGGACGTCGACTGCGTTCACACGCACGTGGTTGCTGAGATGCATTTCGACGGCGTAGAGAGAGATTTTATCTGGCAGTGGACAGACCGTGGCCAATCAGGATGATGATTGCGATATCCAACGTTTGTTATGCAAGCGTTGTACACGACAGTAAGTGTGTTTGGATATATTGACAACGTGTGCTAATATTCGCAAATATAAATATATACCAATATTAATAATTATTTATCCTGGAAGCCACGCTGAGTTGTATGTATGGGCACAACTCCAGAGCGGTATGGGGCAGCGTCATGCGACGCATAGGGGGCCAGTCGGCCACAAGTGGGCCCCGAAACAACAGATAAACAAGCAGCATCATAGTAATCAAAATAATAATAATGAAAAAGAACCTGCGGTCTACCGTGGACCAAGCCCGACTATCGCATCTGGATACCGCATCAACAGAGCAGCAGAAAGTTGCACGATCCACCCCCTTTGAGGAAATCCTAGAGCGATGGGGCCGGCATTAAAGCAAGACGCACGATAACTTAATTGTGAGTATTGTCCCCTTAAATATTGTTATTAATACTGTGACTGTGATACTGTCTGCAACCAAAATAATATATAGTTATAGCCTACATATTATTAGTGAGTCTGCAGAAAGAAGGGGAGCCCACAGTCGGATTTTGCATAGCCCACCGTCGATATAGGTAGCTGAAATAGGTAGTTGCACCCCTGAGTCCATTAACTGGTCCTAACAGCTGTTGCACGTTTTAGCTCACCAAGTGGCACATTCACCAGTGCCGCTCATTCACAATTGAACAGCTATAGTAATACAACAAAATGCCCTTCATGTATCAAGGAAGGTCTCATTGCGTCTCAAAATATGTTTCGGGGTGGTTCTGAATTTTGTATGTTTGGCGGATTCCGCCGACGGGCGTTCTTCTCGCCAGGGACGAGCGGAGTCGGCACGTAGCATGACTTTCTCGTTATCGATGTTGTTGTACTGCCCTCTCGTGGTCACCCCACAGCCCATCAGACTTAGGAGTCGAAGTCATCCATAAAAATAGAGGGTGTTTTTTTGTTAGATCGCGTAAATAAATGTCGTTAAACCCGCTACCACCCGACACAGCCAATTATTAATGTATGGCACGTAAATAAAACGTACCGATTATTTACTATTTCAGCAAACCGGTTGTGTGTTGGAGAGTAAACTCACAACATTAAATTCGAGTAAAGTGACGTTTCGCCAGTAATTACAACCAGCCTCATCAGGCGACAGCCAAAGTTGCGGAGAAATCCTCCTGATTCAGTCTTACATAGTGGGGTAAGTGTGATGTCATCACCAATTAGGCGCGACTTTATTATGGATGATATTGGTCGTGAAAGTCCTGCTAGTACTACTACTCCGTGTTAAACAGTCGAAGTCACGATTTGCTTGCGATGCACCAATCCTTGCCCTGCATCATAATCGCACGCCGCGGTACGTTTTGATCTGAACCAGCCGAAACAAAGCCCACGCATGCGAGTGGGAAACAATCTGTCCCACGCAGATGGAACAGGCATTTTGCTTTACCGCTTTCTGTTGGGGAGCCAGGTTACGGCTCCTCCTCGACGAACCGTGACATTGCCGGACGACATGCCCACGTGCATAAACCGCCAACTGCCTGGCTAGAGTTCATTAAGCATATTACACCATCTGGTTCAGCAATTGTGGATTGCACGTTGCTTTTCACTTTGTTTGCGTTTTTTTGGAGCCACTGGCTGATTGTTGTGATTAACACGGTTAGAAATGTATCACGTCTCATTGAGCATAACTTTTCCTTTTTTATTCGACCATTCCGAAGGCAAGAGTGGACATTATATTGCATTCTTAACGTTTATCGTGTCCTTAATTTACGTTAGGTGTAATTATTGCTACCGTATGAATACATATAGACATACCAACCGCTGGGATGAACTCTATATTGGCGAACGGCATATTTCACGTCACGATTTTTTCTCTGCATGATAGCATATGTGCAGTGGCTGTTAGCCACCACATCCCTAGTCCAGTGCCTATGGTGGGAAGCTGATCTTTTGATAAAAAAAGTCAGTAGCACTGATTAATAATAAAATAACGAAGAACACTTGCTGTCTTTTCATGAAGATGGCTCGGCAATATTCGAGTGTTATAGCCTTTACAATATTTACGATTTATTGATTAACATGCCTATACGTTATTCTAGTTTAACCTTTCAGAATTCAAGGCCAAGGTGATTTACTGCTCCAATGATCATTGAGATACTGATTCTCATCTCCGGTTTACAACCGTTAGTCAGTGGAATAAATTCCACATTTCTATGGCTGGGTGAGTATCTCTACACGACTTGCTATTGCCCTGGAGAGATGTTAAATACCTCGCCTGGTATGCAGGAGGTCGTGGATTCGACGCCTGCTCTATATTTGGAGTTTGCATGTTCTTCCCATGATCGCGTGGATTTTCTCCGGCTCCTCCACATTTACAATCAACATCACGCGTTTAGAGTACTTGGCTGCTATACATTTCCATACGATAAGCCACTTCGTTGAGCTATCATTTGTGGTAGCCAGGTCGCTTTTGAAAAAGAGATAAATTGCTCAGTGGGCCTTACCTGGTTAAACAAAACATCGTTTCATTTAACAATATTAATAAACAAAATTGTTTAGTTAAAAAATTGTGCAATTTGTATCGACACCAGGGGAAGTGTTGATGGGCTAAGTGAATTCCAACCAGGATGTGAACTCGTTTCCTTCTGATTGCGAGCTGCTAGCTCTGCTGCCGGGCCACCTGGGCAGTTGTTCAATAATCTGAGCATCAGTGCCTACGTCTCTAAAACATTACAATCTAGTCTCCAAACAACAACGATTGTATCATCCTGAACATGTTTGTGCAATAGCTCTTGTCTCGATCATTCCTCAAAAAGTTACTGTGGTTTCACGTCCAACGGTCTTGTATCCTACTGTTAATTTCATCCCCCCTGCCAAACCACACACACACAACGATCACAGCGGTCAAATGGTATAAAGCTGGGCAACATGATTGCTGCATTGTGGCTAACAGGATGAAAAATATACAAAAGTCCGTTTCACAAATGCCATTAATTTTACAACGACACTCTTGGTAAATTTAAATTCGCTACTCTCAGCATATTACACCATCTGGGTCCGCAAACGTGGCCTGGACAGTTGATTTCACTTTATCCGTGTTTCGTTCGATCCACTGGCTAAACGGCATCTCACGTTCGATATGTGACACATTTTCTCGTAACAATTAAATTGCCTGCACTTATCTTGTTTGTAATTGCTGTTCACCTGCGATTATCGGTGTGTGCACTCCTTTCAGCGTAAGCGGCTCGTCCTCGCCTCACTACGGATGAGCAGCCCCTGTGTTTTTGATCGTGGCCTCAACACCATGGCCGCATTTGGATTCCTGGCCCGGGCACCACGGTGGTTTGATATGTTATATCCCTCACCCGGTATACAGGAGGTCGTGGATTCGATCCTGACCCAGACACCTGCTGTATATTTGGAGTTTACATTTCTCTCTCCCCGTGGTTGTGTGGATTTTTCTCCGGGTCCTCCGGTTTTTTCCCTCCACGTCTAGAAACATATGTTGAAAGTATTTGGCTGCGATACATTTTCACGTGATTAGCCACGTCGTTGGGCTATCATATGTGATAGCCAGGTGAAAAAGATATATATATAATTCAGTGGGGCCTTACCTGGTTCTAATAAAAATAGTAGTAGTAATTCATTGAGACCAATTAGGGACTTTATTTGGGACGTTCAGTGATATAATGCGCATTGTGCCTGCCCTGTTTACAACCCAAATGTGTAAGCATTTAAAACGTTGGTTACCATACACTGTAAAAACTGAGACTGGGGTTAATTAATGTTTAGTAAATATATAAGAGTAGCCTATACATAAAAATAATGACTATGTGTAGTTTGGAATCACATTGAGCTGAATTCAACACATTTCTATTATAATAATTGTTTTTTTACCCTTCTATCTGGCAACAAAACTGACACCTTTTTACAAGGAGTCATGTTTGCATAGACCGCAATACCTGCAGTCATAATACAAACAAAAGACATAACTCTGATAATGTGCACTGTCCTTGAAGTTGATTGGTCCACACCCGAGACAGCTTTCCTTAGAGCCTAGTCTCACATGGGTTGGACCAGATGACGCGAATAAAATCAGCCATCAATAACTAAGTAGAATTTAATTGTATTTTATCAGGAAAGTCAAAAATGCAAAAAATTGATTAATTTTACTAATCGGGAGGTTTTTGAATTTAATAACGTTACACTTTCGCCCCAACTCAAGGCATTTTTTCGCGCCACGTGCATGTCAACCATCTTCTTTTACAGACACGTTTCAGGGACCGCCGTTCTCCCAAAGGTAAGACATGTTTAATTATTTTAGCGAACAATTTTTTAACAAAGGTGTGGTAGCAGTTGAACATTGTTTTATGTTACTGCATGTTACCAGCATGCCAATTTAACTGGCTGTATCGTATATCAGAATTAACTAGCACAACGTTAGGCCTTTGGAAGTCAGTCTGATTCGACTAAAAGCACGAGACTATAATTGTTGTTCCGCACACGAAAAAGTAACGTGCGTGATTAAAACTAGACTATATTCATTCGGATCACAGCGTGTACCGAACCAAAAGTCCTGTACCTGCCGTTACACATCCAGTATATTATATCTTGGTGTTGATGTACGTACAGTATGCTAACGTTAGCTAGCTTTCCACCCGTCAGTTAGCGTCACCTTTACGTTGTGGCTAGCTTGTTGTGTAGTTGCTAGCTAGCAAGATGATGTGAGTGACAAGAAGTTAATGTGCTAAATTTGAGCATGAAATTTTGAATATTAAAAATAATAAAGAATTATCTTGTAGATGTGATTATATTGCCCTCATATGATTAGAGACCGGGTGGCCTTGCATCTGTAATGTAGTAACTCGGCGGGAGACGACTTCACGGGTAACACACTCTTTTATTCACCAACTATAGTTACACGGGTGACTAACACCAACTATAGTTACTCGGGTGACCAACACCCACTTAGTTACACGGGTGGCCAACACCAGCCTAACCCACACGGTTCTCCTGGCTACACCAGCACGGGCTCTTACGCCCCGTAGCCTCTCGGAACACACCCGGCCGGGGTGTCCGTCTCGACCCTGGGTCCCACAGTCCCGACCCACATGGGCGTCAGACCACGGGTCCCACGGTCTCGCCTCCGAGCCACACAGGGCCCCGGTCCTGACAAGGACGGCGGGACTAGGGGTCTCAGGGCACTACTTCTTCAACTCCGTCTTCAATCTTCAACTGGTTAACAACAATCTTGAGAGCTCTCGCGCGTCACCCTTTATGCACCTCCTGCGGACGTCGCTGAGAGCACCCATCCCATTTGACCAATCACTGGGCGCTGGCTACGATCCTCTTTTCCCACCTCGTGTCAGCGCGCCTCACCACCCACGCCGCGCCGCCCCGTACTCACTCCCTCCCGGCGCGCGTGTCCACACCACGCCCACATCGCGTGCCCAACCCCGCACCCCGTGCCGCCCCGTGATCCATCACTGTCGGCGCACGTCAACACCACCACTACACATCTGATACATGGACCTTTTTCTGCCTCAGGTTTTTGCTTATGGAATGGAAGCGTAAGATCTGCAAGTCTTTGTCTGCCACAAAGGGAAATCTACTAAAGCATTACAGACAACACGCAACATTTGGTCGTGGGCAATCCCAGCCATGCCTATATGACATTTGCGCTTGCACATTTAAAACGCAGAGTGCCCTTCGCACACATTTGTCCAGATACCATTCAGATTAAGAAAGTCTACGGTCAGGAAACATCTCTGCTTTTAAGTGTTTAGTTTGCAATGCTTGTTGCTCTATAGAGAAGGACTGCTTTCAGCATATTGGGAATCATCTGAAGAGCCACGAAACTGTCTTTTGTGTATTTGAAGGATGCAGCTTTCAGACAAATATATACAATACATTTTTAAAACACAATAGCAGAAGACACAAATCCTATTCTTTGAGTCATTTTAAGAAAGACGTGTATGATAGTCGCCATAATCAGACTGTTTTTGGAACCACTCTTGAAGGATCTTGTCATTCTAGAACAGGAAGGGATTTTCATTTCCAGTGTTGGAAAAAACATTAAAGGGACAGTACATTGTGTTGTAGCTGACAATCTCGGTGCACATTCTATCAGTGGACTAGTTGAAAGTTTCACGGGGCCGTACATCTGTAGATTTTGTCTTGGACATTCTTCAGAGTACCAGACACACGAAGTGCGGACCGGAGCGTTTCCACCTCGGACAAAGAAGGAACATAGTTTGCATGTGCAAACTGAGAGAAAATCCAAATGTTACTCATTGCTTTGGCGTAAAGCGGTCGTGTCCATTGACTGATAAATTAAATCACTTTCATTTTGAGTCTGGGTACCCACCAGATGTACTACATGATATTTTGGAAGGCATAGTCCCAAGGGAACTAGCATTGTTTTCAGATTTTCACCAATACGAAGTACTTCAGTTTGACTGAGCTTAACGAGTTAATAACTGAGTCTGACTGTCAAAGTTCTGCGTTATAGGCCTATACATCTGATAGGCTATCAGAGAATGCACTGATTTGTTATTGAAAGCTATCTTTTTTTTTGTTTAATGTTTCTTGGGTGTTCTAACATTGTGCTTTCTTCTGATGTGACGCTGACCTAGGCCATTGCAAGTGTTTGTTCGAAAGGAATAGATGTAAGATGCATAGAACATCTGTAGGCCGTGCTAGTTTACTTGTTAGGAAGCCATGCTTGTAATTGTGCATGTTAAAAAAGATAGGTCCACCCGGATTGTGGATTATGGCTACCAGTATAAGTACAGGGAATGCAAGTCAATTCACGTGATGTTTTAATCTCTTTTAGCTGTTTGAAAAACATATTGGACCTTAGGATTTCAATTTGCGCATATAAAAAAGAAAGTATTTTTAAAGATTTTTTTAAAACATTGTCGTAATTTAAATGTGCTAACAAGACTAAACCTTGAATCACATCCAAAAAAGTAATCTGTGCCTGTAATGCCCACAAATTATAAATACATCCAGTATTGTATCCCTATTGTACACATACATGATTTTTGTCTCTGTTTTGTACTTGTGTAATGCGGGCGAAAGCGACCTTCCGGATGTGACGTCACGAGGAGGCGGAGCCAGGTGACGTGGGTGAAAGGTAGGGGGTCCTTAAGCGGGTAAACCGGAAGGAGAAGGCAGTCGGGGTGTGAATGGAAAGGTGTGGGGCCACGCGGGCGTACGAGCCGAGGGGGCACCGTCAGAAGCGGGAGCCAACCCTGGGAACAGTAGGGAGCTACTGGGAGGTGTAAAGCTGCAGATAGAGATAGGCAGTAAGGCTGTGTGTGAGGAGCAGCGGGGTGGCTGCCAGGAGTCGCAGGAGCGACGAGAAGGCGAGACAGCACGAGGCCGTCAGAGCTGCAGCAGGAACAGCCAAGGGAGCTGTGTGAGAGTACAGCAGCGGAGCTGCTGTGGGGCTGCAAGAGCGACAAGAACAGCAGCGGGGCTGCTGATGTGGACTGGAGTGACATCGGAACCAGCACAGAGAGAATAAGAGAGACAGCCGTGTGGGAACGCAGTACGGACCGAATAAAGGACACTGAGCCAGAGATCGTGGTCAAGTCTTTTATTACACTGGGGTCAGAAGTGAAACGGCATGTCTAAGCAAGTAAGGAAGAAAATTCCCCCGGCGCCAGCATCGGCTTCTTCGTCCGACGACGACGAATTCCCTCCGACCACGGATTTTGCTGGGGTGGTGGAGGAGAGCCCTGCTGAGGCGAGCACGGGGACGGGCGTGGAAGATGTCGGCGCGATGGCGGGTCCGTCAACAACATCGGACGCTGAGCAAAGATGGCAACAGGTGGCAGAACAACTGGAGACACTCAAGGACGTCCTGGCGCATCTGTGTCACCTCGTTACGCCAAGGACGACGATGGAACGAGAAGGTGCTCCACGGGCCGCCACGTTGCCTGCCCTGCCGCCGCCATTGGCCACGCGGCAAGAAGACGCCATCTTGCGCGCTCCGCGGCGCCAAACCGCCATCTTGGCCACGCCGCGGGCCGACGCCATTTTGAATTTACCTCCACAACAACCATCATTGGAAGACGGCGTGAAGAGGAGTCGGAGTCGCCACCTTACTACAGTTAAGGAATTCTCTATCGGGGGCGATTGGAGCGCTTTCGCCTGCCGATTTTTGGCGGCGGTTCGTTCAGCAAGATGGACCGATGCGGAGGCCTTGGAAGTGTTGCCGACTCTACTGGACGACGAATCTGTGCGATTTTTCCGTTCCATAACGGCCGATAAGAAGAAGACTTTATGTGGAGTTTTTGAGGAAATGGCCGACGCCTATGAGCCACCTGACGACGCGCATCGGCGATTCGCTCAACGACAACGAGCACCCGAAGAATCGCCCGTGGCGTTCAGGGGTGCGGTGTTGGAGCTGGCCATGGCAGCATATCCTGACACGCCACAGGATCTGCTCGAGCCCCTCATATTGGGAAAAATGCTGGAGCTGTCTCGGGATCTGGGGATCCCCATGCCTGTGTGTGGGCATGAGAAGCTCACGTCCCGGGCGGCAGCAAAGTGTCTGGACGCGCAGTTTAATCTCCGTCGCTGGAAGCAAGTGGCGGCATGGACGGGTGGGCCCGTCAAGGAAGGAGGCGCGATGGGGTGGGACCCCACAAGGGCGATCTATGTGCCGGATGAGCGGGGTCCACAGGAGCTGACGGCTGCCTCCTCTCCATGGCCGGGACGCGGAAGGCCGGGGCCGCGCGCTACGCCATCGGGACGGGGCCGCCGGGATGCAGGACCTGCGCTTCGGCGCAACGAGGCCGATTGCTTCCGCTGCGGCCGTAGGGGCCATTACGCCAAAGATTGCTGGGCCCGCTTCCCGGGTCCGCCGCAGCAGGAGCCCACAACACCGGACAAGCCGACCAAGGAACCTCCGAAACAGGCATGTCGGCACGCACCAGACACTCGGCAAGGCTTTACACCTCACCCACCACCTGTGTTGCGCGATCCTATTGTTGTTGTTAAAGAAAGGCCATCGACGGGGCCTTGTCATTCAGTTACGCAGTGGCGCAAATTGGCACGGAGAGTTGTCGCGGCCGCTACGGGTTCGTCCACTGTACCGGGGTCCATACAAGGTGTGGACGTGCGCATTTTGGTCGACTCGGGAGCGTCTGCGACTATTATATCGGATGTCATTTTCCATCTGTTGGGCATTCCGCCGGGGGCTGTGCGTCCGGTTTATGGGTCTTGCGTCGCTGCAAACGGGGGTAGTATGGGGATTGTGGGCCAGGTGGATGCTAAGATATCTATAGGGGATGTGTCGGCTTCGGGCGTTGTGTTAATATCGAGATCTTTGGCGGTTCCTTGCTTACTAGGCACGGATTTTTTGGCTAAGATGCCCATTTTGATTAAAATCAATGAGAATTGTATTGAATTGCCGGGGGGCCGTCGAATCTCGTTTCTGCCGTCGCCCTGGGGGCGACCTGCTTCGGCCGTACAGGTGCAGGCGCTGTCCGTCGCATCTGTGGACATCCCACCTGGTTCACAGATGCTTATACCCTTGCGGTATCGGAAGCCCCTGCCCAATCGGCTAGGAGCATTAGGGGTCTTGTTGTCACCATCCGCCACGATAACAACGGGATTGGCGTTAGTTGGGGCACAGACCATCGTCCGGCCGGATCAATTACCGGTTTTACAGGTGCTTAATGCGGGGGTGGAAAACATCCGTGTTCCGGCCGGTACGGTTGTGGCACATGCCACTACGGCGTTTGCGACGCACGATTGTCCGCATCGCCGAGGAGTGGTCGCTGGTGTTTCCGAGCCAAGGGGTTCGGATAATCGTTGGATCGCTACCTTATGTGACGAAAATTCTTCCCTGTCCGTGGGGCAACGTGATGCGCTGCGTAAATTGTTGCTGACGTATTCGGATGTATTCAGCTCCGACGATTTGGATTTGGGACGCACATCGTTGCTTTCCCATCACATTGAGACGGGCGACGCTGCCCCTATTCGGTTAAATTCGCATCGGATGAGTCCAGCGGAGCGAGAACACGTTCGGGGGGCGGTGGAAGACATGTTGGCTGCGGACATTATATCGCCATCTAACAGCCCATGGGGCGCTCCTGTGGTCTTGGTTAAGAAAAAGGATGGCAACTTGAGGTTTTGTGTCGATTTCCGGAAATTGAATAAGATATCGGTGGCAGATGCGTACCCCCTGCCGCGTATGGACGACTCCCTTGACGCATTGTCGGGGGCTAAGTTCTTTTCCACACTGGACCTCTCTTCAGGATTTTGGCAGCTTCCCCTTGACGAGTCCTCACGGGAGAAAACCGCATTCCGTACGCCGCAGGGGTTATTTCAATTCAACTGCCTCCCGATGGGATTGAATGCGGCCCCTGCTACGTTTCAAAGATTGATGGAGCTCGTTTTGACGGGGTTGCAGTGGGAGACGTGTCTTATATATTTGGACGATATTATTGTGTTCAGCCGCACATTTGAGGAACATTTAACGCGGCTGGAGACAGTGTTCACGAGGATGCGCTCTGCCAATTTGAAATTCAAACCAAAGAAATGCCACCTACTGCAACGGTCCGTCCGTTATTTGGGGCACATTGTGAGTGCCGAGGGGGTGTCCACGGATCCGGAAAAGACGGCGTGTGTCCGGGATTGGCCGACTCCGGCCTCTGTGGGGGATGTTCGACGGTTTTTGGGATTTGCCTCGTATTACCGAAGATTTGTGCCGGGGTTTGCGACGATTGCGAGGCCCTTGCATCTCCTTACGGGTAAAGGACGGAAATTTGTTTGGGGAGAGCCGGAAGAGGCGGCCTTTCGGAGTCTGCGTGATCTATTGGCTACGGCCCCGACATTGGATTATCCCGATTTTGATCGCCCTTTCATTCTCGATACGGACGCGAGTGACACAGGTATTGGGGCGGTATTATCACAGTCTAAAGGGGGCGTAGAGCGCGTCGTGGCGTATGGTAGCCGAGTCTTGTCGCCTGCGGAAACACGCTACTGTGTCACTCGTAGAGAACTATTGGCGGTTGTTTTTTTCCTACGGCAATTTCGACCGTACCTTTACGGTCGTTCTTTTATTGTGCGTACGGATCATGCGGCCTTGCAATATGCACTTAAAATGGACCAGCCATCGGGACAGTGGGCACGTTGGTTGGACACGCTGCAGGAGTTTTCCTTCCAAATTCAACATCGGAAGGGAGTGCGCCATGCGAACGCTGACGCACTTTCCAGATTACCAGGGCGCGCCCCTTGTAAATGTGCGTCGGGGACGCATAGGTGTTCGCCGATTCTCAACCCCCCTCAGCCGCTCACGTTGGCCGTCGGGAAGTCGGATACTCCGATGGAACCGGGACCGACTGATGGGGTTTTGAATCTGCCGCGGTCTGTCTGGATTCGGGAACAGATGATGGACGAGTCGTTGTTGTCCATGCGGAAGCGGTCTATGAGGGACAAGGGGAGTCCGAGTTCGGCTGTGGGGCCGCGAACCGCTCTCCGAGATGGTCTGCTTATGTGGCAAGAAAGGTTCCAGGAAAGCTGGCGTGTGGTGGTACCAACGTCCTTGCGATTTGAGTTGATTAGAACTCTCCATTGTGACACACTATTGCATTTAGGGGTGCAGAAGACCTTGTTGACGTTACAACGTCATTATTTTTGGCACGGCATGGCGACAGATGTCGTAGGGCACGTGCGCGCGTGCCCTGAATGCGCCCGGCGTAAGCCGCCTAAACATCCTTACGTGCCGCCTCTCCAGTCGATTCAGGTGTCTCGAGTCAATAATTTGGTGGCACTGGACATATTGGGACCCTTCCCACCATCGGCGAGGGGAAATAAATATTTGCTGGTAGGGGTCGAGTATCTCTCCCGTTGGCCGATGGCCTGGCCGTTGCCCGATCAGTCGGCCGCGGCCATCACCGACGCCTTTTTGTTTGGGTACATTATGGACAAGGGGGCGCCGGAGAGACTCCTCACGGACCAGGGCCGAAATTTCTCTTCTAAATTATTGGCTGAAGTGTGCGCAGGCCTTGGGACTAAGAAGATACGGACATCTCCATACCATCCGCAGACGGATGGTATGGTTGAGCGGCTGAACAGGACATTGTCTGCCATGCTTTGCCATACTGTGAGTGAACAGCAATCGGATTGGGATCTGCACATCCCCGGAGTGCTTTCGGCGTACAGGATGACGCCCCATGCGGCTACAGGGTATTCGCCGTTTTACCTTATGTATGGTCGGGAAAACGTGCCTCCGGTGGATGTGCAATTGGGTACTGGGGTGAAGGGACCTCGTAAACCACTCCCTGAATACATTCAGGACACGGTTCGCCGGGTTACGGAGGCGCGGGAAAACGCCCGCGTGGCTACGGCCAAAGCCCAGGCCCGGAACGAGCGGTATGCTCGGCGGTCTGAGGGGGAGTGCCCCTGGAAGGTGGGAGACCTGGCCTGGCTCCATTGCCCGCAGGTGCGGCCGGGGGCCTCTCCTAAATTGCACAAACCTTGGCATGGTCCTGTGCGCCTCATTGAGGTTCCCAATCCACAGTCGGCGCGCGTTCAGTTTGGTTCTCGCCGTTGGTTTGTTCATACGTCGCGGTTGAAACCATATGTTGCTCCCCTACGTGATGCGTCATCTCCCAATGTTGCCTTGCCGGGGTCTGTTGCTGCTGACTCTGACTCTTCCCCGCCTGCGTCCATTGATCTTGCTAGAGCGCCTGTCGTACCTGTTCCAGACAGGCCGACCGTGACACCGCGGGGGAGGAGTGGGCCTGCTCGGAGGGCGCCTGCCAAGGCTGCGGGACCTTCAAGCCCGGCGACCCTTCCGACCCCGCTGCAGGCGCATTCGCCGAATATGACCAAGACTGATTCGTCAGGGACACGAGATGTCGGTGGACTTCCAATCGCAGCGGGGGAATTACCCCCTGTCATTTCTCGTGTTCCATCGCGTCCCCGTTCTACAAGTGGGCCGCCGACCGTCCGGGACGGGCCGGCGACCCGCACTCGTTCCAAATCGCTTACGTTTCGTTGATTGTATGTTGTTATTGTTCTTGTTCTTGCCGTCGTATTTATCGCATGCTTTCGTACGTTCGTCGATGTTACTTGTGTGTTGTTCTTGTTGTTATATTGCATGCTTAGTGTCCTTTAAGGGGGAAGGTCGGTTCACCGCATTACGCTTTGGTGTTGTTCAGCCGAGGTCGGCTGGGTTTTTTCTATGGGGGAGGGTGGTGTAATGCGGGCGAAAGCGACCTTCCGGATGTGACGTCACGAGGAGGCGGAGCCAGGTGACGTGGGTGAAAGGTAGGGGGTCCTTAAGCGGGTAAACCGGAAGGAGAAGGCAGTCGGGGTGTGAATGGAAAGGTGTGGGGCCACGCGGGCGTACGAGCCGAGGGGGCACCGTCAGAAGCGGGAGCCAACCCTGGGAACAGTAGGGAGCTACTGGGAGGTGTAAAGCTGCAGATAGAGATAGGCAGTAAGGCTGTGTGTGAGGAGCAGCGGGGTGGCTGCCAGGAGTCGCAGGAGCGACGAGAAGGCGAGACAGCACGAGGCCGTCAGAGCTGCAGCAGGAACAGCCAAGGGAGCTGTGTGAGAGTACAGCAGCGGAGCTGCTGTGGGGCTGCAAGAGCGACAAGAACAGCAGCGGGGCTGCTGATGTGGACTGGAGTGACATCGGAACCAGCACAGAGAGAATAAGAGAGACAGCCGTGTGGGAACGCAGTACGGACCGAATAAAGGACACTGAGCCAGAGATCGTGGTCAAGTCTTTTATTACACTTGTAATATGTTGGATAAACATGTTGAGACAAAATTGCACGAATAAATGTTAACCTGCTGTTCCTTTTCATGGTTCTTATCTTTTTCATGGTGATCGGTTGACTTAACGTAAGTGAATTGTGGCACCACGAAGGCATGATATTGGGTGGATTAAAAATAGAAAAGTTATGGCAACATACATTCAATATAAGTATTTTATTTAGTAAATCCAAATCATTTTGATTCAGATATTTAGTAAGCTTATATCAATTTCACCCAGACAATTAGTAAATGTAAATCAATTTCACCCAGATCATTAATAAATATTAATCAGATTCCACCAGATATTTAGTAAATCTAAATTACCATTGCTCAGATATTAAGTAAATATAAATCACTTTTCCTTGTAAAATCTATTTGTATTTACACAATTTTTTTTAGGCTATATAACTCATCATTTAGAATCCTATTACTAAATCCAACACATTTTAACTGTTGCTGTTATTACCATGTACTTATTTATTATTATTATTTTTTAGTTAATTTATTCAATACTTTTTATTCAAAGTTGTAGTGCTTAAAATCTACTCAATTATATCACGTGTCACTTTGTTGCCATAATTTTTTTAAGTAACAATGTGTCACATTTTTTACAGTGTACTTACTTATTCACGCAGGAAAACCACGCTGAGTCATAGGACTCCTTGTCAGGAGGTCCTGCCTTGAGTTATTGATTCAAGATGTATTTCAGCCAATGAATGATGAGTTGTGTTTATTGTACAAGTGGCAGGAAACTG